>NC_141879.1:594494803-595118017 GCF_056163025.1 Triticum urartu | reverse complement strand
CCTACAAAATCATATAGTCTGGCTATGCTCCATCTTCACCACACAACGTATTTAAATCATGCATAGCCCCGATGACAAGCCAAGCAATTGCTTCATACTTTTTATGTTCTCAAACTTTTTCAATCTTCATGCAATACATGAGCGTGAGCCATGGATATATCACTATATGTGGAATAGAAGGGTGGTTGTGGAGAAGACAAAAGGGAGAAGATAGTCTCACATCAACTAGGCGTATCAATGGGCTATGGAGATGCCCATCAATAGATATCAATGTGAGTGAGTAGGGATTGTCGTGCAACGGATGCAGTAGAGCTATAAATGTATGAAAGCTCAACAAAAGAAACTATGTGGGTGTGCATTCAACTTGCTTGCTCACGAAGACCCAGGGCACTTGAGAAGGCCCATTGTTGGAATATACAAGCCAAGTTCTATAATGAAAAATTCCCACTAGTATATGAAAGTGACAAAACAAGAGACTCTCTATCATAAAGATCATGGTGCTACTTTGAAGCACAGGTGTGGAAAAAGGATAGTAGCATTGCCCCTTTTTATTTTCTTTTTTCCCCTTTTTTTATTTTTTTTGGGGCCTTCTTTTTTATTTGGCCTTTCTCTTTTTCTGGACAATGCTCTATTATTGATGATCATCACACTTCTATTTATTTACAACTCACTGATTACAACTCAATAATTAGAACAAAATATGACTCTATGTGAATGCCTCCGGCGGTGTACCGGGATGTGCAATGAATGAAGAGTGACATGTATGGAAGAATTATGAACGGTGGCTTTGCCACAAATATGATGTCAACTACATGATCATGCAAAGCAATATGACAATGATGGAGCGTGTCATAATAAATAGAACAGTGGAAACTTGCATGGCAATTTATCTCGGAATGGCTATGGAAATGCCATAATAGGTAGGTATGGTGGTTGTTTTGAGGAAGGTATATGGTGGGTTGAAGGTACCGGCGAAAGTTGCACGGTACTAGAGAGGCTAGCAATGGTGGAAGGGTGAGAGTGTGTATAATCCATGGACTCAACATTAGTCATAAATAACTCACATACTTATTGCAAAAATCTATTAGTTATCAAAACAAAGTACTACGCACATGCTCCTAGGGGGATAGATTGGTAGGAAAAGACCATCGCTCATCCCCGACCGCCACTCATAAGGAAGACAATCAATAAATAAATCATGCTCCGACTTCTTCACATAACGGTTCGCCATACGTGCATGCTACGGGAATCACAAATTTCAACACAAGTATTTCTCAAATTCACAACTACTCAACTAGCATGACTCTAATATCACCATCTCCATATCTCAAAACAATTATCAAGTATCAACCATCTCATAGTATTCAATGCACTTTATATGAAAGTTTTTATTATATCCCACTTGGATGCCCATCATATTAGGACTAAATTCATAACCAAAGCAAACTACCATGATGTTTAGAGACTCTCAAAATGATATATGTGAAGCATGAGATTTCATCTATTTCTTCAAAATAAAAGCACTTCCGTGCTCTAAAAAGATATAAGTGAAGCACTAGAGCAAATGACAAACTACTCCGAAAGATATAAGTGAAGATCAATGAGTAGTCAAATAATTATGCAACTATGTGAAGACTCTCTAACATTTAAGAATTTCAGATCTTGGTATTTTTATTAAAACAGCAAGAAAAACTAAATAAAATAAAATGACGCTCCAAGCAAAACACATATCATGTGGTAAATAAAAATATAGCTCCAAGTAAAGTTACCGATGAACGAAGATGAAAGAGGGGATGCCTTCCGGGGCATCCCCAAGCTTAGGCTCTTGGTTGTCCTTGAATATTACCTTGGTGTGCCTTGGGCATCCTCAAGATTAGGCTCTTGCCACTCCTTATTCCATAGTCCATCGAATCTTTACCCAAAACTTGAAAACTTCACAACACAAAAACTTAACAGAAAACTCATGAGCTCCGTTAGAGAAAGAAAACAAAACACCACTTCAAGGTACTCTAATGAACTCATTCTTTATTTATATTGGTGTTAAACCTATTTTATTCCAACTTCTCTATGGTTTATAAGCTATTTTACTAGCCATAGATTCAACAAAATAAGCAAACAACACACGAAAAACAGGATCTGTCAAAAACAGAACAGTCTGTAGTAATATGTAGCTAAAGCAAACTTCTGGAACCCCAAAAATTCTAAAATAAATTGCTGGACGTGAGGAATTTATCTATTAATTATATTCAAAAATAATTAACTAAATAACACTATCCAAATAAAATGGCAGGAATTCTCGTGAGCGCTAAAGTTTCTGTTTTTTACAGCAAGATCAAAAAGACTTTACCCAAGTCTTCCCACGGTTCTACTTGGCACAAACACTAATTAAAACATAAAAACTCAATAATATCAGAGGCTAGCTAAATTATTTATTTCTAAACAGGAGAAAAAATCAAGGAACAAAAATAAAATTGGGTTGCCTCCCAACAAGCGCTATCGTTTAACGCCCCTAGCTAGACATGATGATTTCAATGATGCTCACATAAAGGATGAGAATTGAAACATAAAGAGAGCATCATGAAGAGTATGACTAGAACATTTAAGTCTAACCCACTTCCTATGCATAGGGACTTTGTGAGCAAACAACTTATGGGAACAATAACCAACTAGCATAGGAGGGCAAAACAAGCATAACTTCAAAACTTTAAGCACATAGAGAGGAAACTTGATATTATTGCAATTCCTACAAGCATAAGTTCCTCCCTCATAATAATTTTTAGTAGAATCATGAATGAATTCAACAATATAACCAGCACCTAAAGCATTCTTTTCATGATCCACAAGCATAGAAAATTTACTACTCTCCACATAAGCAAGATTCTTCTCATTCGGAATAGTGGGAGTATCATAAGAAACTTGGATACTATAAATTGTTTCCACATTAAAAGAGTAATGTTCAGAAAAAGGGTAATCATAATAATGACAAGTTTTATAAATATAATCATCACTACTTTTTATAGCATATGTATCATCACAATAATTATCATAAGTAGCAACTTTGTTCTCATCATAATCGATTGAAACCTCTTCCAAGATAGTGGAATCGTCACTAAATAAAGTCATGACCTCTCCAAATCCACTTTCATCAATATAATCATCATAAATAGGAGGCATGCTTTCATCATAATAAATTTGCTCATCAAAACTTGGGGGACAAAAAATATCATCTTCATCAAACATAGCTTCCCCAAGCTTGTGGCTTTGCATATCATTATCATCATGGATATTCAAGGAATTCATACTAACAACATTGCAATCATGATCATCATTCAAAAATTTAGTGCCAAACATTTTAATGCATTCTTCTTCTAACACTTCGGCACAATTTTCCTTTCCATCATACTCACGAAAGATATTAAAAAGATGAAGCATATGAGGCAAACTCAATTCCATATTTTTTGTAGTTTTCTTTTATAAACTAAACTAGTGCTAAAACAAGAAACAAAAAGATTCGATTGCAAGATCTAAAGATATACCTTCAAGCGCTAACCTCCTCGGCAACGGTGCCAGAAAAGAGCTTGATGTCTACTACACAACCTTCTTCTTGTAGACGTTGTTGGGCCTCCAAGTGCAGAGGTTTGTAGGACAGTAGAAAATTTCCCTCAAGTGGATGACCTAAGGTTTATCAATCCCTAGGAGGCGTAGGATGAAGATGGTCTCTCTCAACCAACCCTGCAACCAAATAACGAAGAGTATCTTGTGTCCCCAACACACCCAATACAATGGTAAATTGTATAGGTGCACTAGTTCGGCGAAGAGATGGTGATACAAGTGGTATATGGATGGTAGATAAAGGTTTTTGTAATCTGAAAATATAAAAACAGCAAGGTAACTGATGATAAAAGTGAGCACAAACGGTATTGCAATGCTAGGAAACAAGGCCTAGGGTTCACACTTTCACTAGTGCAAGTCCTCTCAACAATAATAACATAATTGGATCATATAACTATCCCTCAACATGAAACAAAGAGTCACTCGAAAGTCACTAATAGCGGAGAACAAACAAAGAGATTATGGCAGGGTATCAATCCACCTCAAAGTTATCCTTTCTGATCAATCTATTCAAGAGTTCCTAGTAAAATAACATGAAGCTATTCTTTCCGTTCAATCTATCATAGAGTTCGTACTAGAATAACACCTTAAGACACAAATCAACCAAAACCCTAATGTCACCTAGATACTCCAATGTCACCTCATGTATTCGTGGGTATGATTATACGATATGCATCACACAATCTCAGATTCATCTATTCAACCAACACAAAGTACTTCAAAGAGTGCCCCAAAGTTTCTACGGGAGAGTCAAGACGAAAACGTGTGCCAACCCCTATGCATAGGTTCATGGGCGGAACCTTCAAGTTGATCACCTAAACATACATCAAGTGGATCACGTGATATCCCATTGTCACCACATATAAGCACGGCAAGACATACATCAAGTGTTCTCAAATCCTTAAAGACTCAATCCAATAAGATAACTTCAAAGGGAAAACTCAATCCATTACAAGAGAGTAGAGGGGGAGAAACATCATAAGGTCCAACTATAATAGCAAAGCTCGCGATACATCAAGATCGTACCACCTCAAGAACACGAGAGAGAGAGAGAGAGATCAAACACATAGCTACTGGTACATACCCTCAGCCCCGAGGGACAACTACTCCCTCCTCGTCATTGAGAGCACCGGAATGATGAAGATGGCCACCGAAGAGGGATTCCCCCTCCGGCAGGGTGCCAAAACGGGTCTAGATTGGTTTTTGGTGGCTACAGAGGCTTCTGGCGGCGGAACTCCCAATCTATTATGTTCCCCGGTGTTTTTAGGGTATATGGGTATATATGGGAGGAAGAAGTACGTCGGTGGACCTCCAGGCTGTCCACGAGGCAGGGGGCGCCCCCAGGGGGTGGGCGCACCCCCCACCCTTGTGGGCAGCCCGGGTGAGGGAGTCCTGGATTAGGGGGTCTCCGGACAACCGGACTATATCCTTTGGCCGGACTGTTGGACTATGAAGATACAATATTGAAGACTTCGTCTCGTGTCCGGATGGGACTCTACTTGGCGTGGAAGGCAAGCTAGGCAATACGGATATGTATATCTCCTCCTTTGTAACCGACCTTGTGTAACCCCAGCCCCCTCTGGTGTCTATATAAACCTGAGGGTTTTAGTCCGTTGGACATCATACAATCATACCATAGGCTAGCTTCTAGGGTTTAGCCTCTCCGATCCCGTGGCAGATCAACTCTTGTAATTCTCATATCATCAAGAATAAATCAAGCAGGACGTAGGGTTTTACCTCCATCAAGAGGGCCCGAACCTGGGTAAAGCATCGTGTTCCCTACCTCCTGTTACCATCCGCCTTAGATGCACAGTTCGGGACCCCCTACCCGAGATCCGCCGGTTTTGACACCAACATTGGTGCTTTCACTGAGAGTTCCTATGTGTCGTCGCCATTAGGCTTGATGGCTCCTACTATCATCGATAGCGATGCAATCCAGGGTGAGACTTTTCTCCCCGGACACATCTTTGTGTTCGGCGGCTTCGCACTGCAGACCAACTCGCTTGGCCATCTAGAGCCGATCGAAAGTTACGCCCCTGGCCGCCAGGTCAGGTTTGGAAGCTTAAACTACATGGCCGATATCCGCAGAGACTTGATCTTCGACGGATTCGAGCCCCTGCCTTATGCACCGCACGGTCACGATGAGTACGATTTAGCTCTACCATCGGACAGTGTTCGAGGAATCGCACCGGTAGCCGCTCCGACCCTCAATTCGGAGCCAGTTGCGCCATCCGTGGACGGGTGGATAGACCCCGCCACGGAGGCCGTATCCTCTACGGCGATCGAGCCAAATATCGACCTTACCCATCACGAGAGCCGTGTTGCCAAACTGCCGGATCCTTCTCCGGCCACGGACTACGAACCGCCTGCGCCCGTTCCTTTCGAATCCGATTGGGCGCCGATCATGGAGTTTACCTCCGCGGATATTTTTCAGCACTCGCCCTTTGGCAACATACTGAACTAATTAAGGTCTCTCTCCTTGTCAAGAGAGTCCTGGCCGAACTACGTCCGGCAGGATTGGGATGCGGATGACAAAGAAATTCGCCGCCCACCCACCACCCACTTAGTAGCCACTGTCGATGACTTAACCGACATGCTCGACTTCGACTCCGAAGACATCGACGCAATGGACGACGTTGCCGGACGCGAAGAGGAACCACTGCCCAGGGCACTGGACACCCACTTCATCACATGACGTATACATGGTGGACACACCTAAAGAAAATAACGACGAGGAATGGAAGGACGCAGCGAAGGGTTGTTCCCTCGAGAAGCAGTCAAAGCAGCGGCGTAAACGCCGCTCCAAATCCCGCCTCAGCAGAAATAACGATCACATAGACCCAGCGTTAGAGCAGGGTGGACCATTGCCCGACCACGGCAACACGGAAAATCAAGCCGAACAACCCAACCCCGTCGAAGATAACAGTCCGGGCGACATGACACCGGGTAGGCGCCAGGAGCAACATAATGCCCACCAAAGGCTTGTTGCCACGGCGAGGAGTCTGAAAAAATAGAAGCAGAGGCTCAAGGCTGCACAAGACACACTCAAAATCAAATGGAGTGAAGTACTCAACACTGTAGCGAAATACGGCAGTAATCGCCACACCAAGAGCTATCCGAAGCGAAAGTTGCTACCTGAATTTGATGAGGAGGCCTTAGATCCTCCACAATTAAAAAATAAAACGGCCATCCGGTCAGATAGACGACCTCATAGCCAACATAAAGCGGCAATTGACGCCGCACATAAACCAGTACGTGATCCGCGTAAGGGCTCGCATCAAAAGGACGGCGCAACCAGATCCATCTATGGACCACGCAGGTGCGCTCCAACATACAATGCAACACAACAAACATTTGAACACCACAGTACACCCAAATACAGGGGTGCCGCACACCCTCTATGTTTCACCGACGAGGTGCTGGATCATGAATTTCCAGAGGGATTCAAACCTGTAAACATAGAGGCGTACAACAGAACAACAGACCCTGGGTCTGGATTGAGGACTACATCCTTCATATCCATATGGCTCGAGGAGATGATCTCCACGCCATTAAGTACTTACCCCTCAAGCTCAAAGGGCCAGCTCGGCACTGGCTTAAAAGCCTCCCCGAAAACTCCATCGGAAGCTGGGAAGAGCTCGAAGACGCCTTTCGCGCAAATTTTCAAGGGACATCTGTCCAACCACCGGATGCAGACGATTTAAGTCATATAACTCAACAGCCTGGTGAGTCAGCCCAAAAACTTTGGAATAGGTTCCTCACTAAAAAGAACCAAATAGTTGACTGTCCGGACACCGAAGCCTTAGCAGCCTTCAAGCATAGCGTTCGAGACGAATGGCTTGCCAGACACCTCGGTCAAGAAAAGCTGAGAACAATGGCAGCATTAACAAGCCTCATGACCCATTTTTGCGCGGGCGGGGACAGCTGGTTAGCCCAATGCAGCACCAGCGACCCAAGTACATCCGAAGTCAGGGATGGAAACGGGAAATCACGACGCAGCAAGAATAAGCGCCGGAATAAAGAAGACAGCCCGAAGAGCACGGCGGTAAACGCCGGATTTAGAAGCTCTCGTCCAGGGCAACAGAAGCCGCCCTCCAAAGGCAACAGAGACGAATTGTCCAGCCTAAAAAAAATTTAGGACCAAATATGTCAGATCCATAGCACCCCTGATAAACCTGCAAATCAAACCCACAGAAAATTTTGGGTCTTCAAACAGTCCGGCAAGCTCAACGCCGAACACAAGGGGCAGGATACACCAAGTGAAGACGAGGATGAGCCTCGCAAGAAAAGCACAGGGGAACAGAAGAAATTCCCACCAGAAGTCAAAACAGTCAATGTGTTACACGTGATAAAAGGGAGAGACAAAGCGGCACCTTTAGAGGAACGTGTCCCAACCGATCACCTTCGGCCATCGGGATTACTCGGCAAGTATCCCGCGTGCAGGATGGGCTGCCTTGGTATTAGATCCAATAATTGATGGATACCACTTCACCCGAGTCCTGATGGACGGCGGCAGCAGTTTGAATATGATATATCGGGACACAGTCCACAAAATGGGGATAGACCCAACAAAAATTTGCCGCAGCAATGCTACCTTTAAAGGAGTAACGCCGGGCCTGGAGGCTCACTGCAGGGGCTCCCTGCTACTAGAGGTTATATTCGGCTTTCCCGACAACTTCCGCAGCGAAAATTTAACTTTCCACGTCGCTCTATTCCAATGTGGCTATCAAGCACTACTCGGACGTGAAGCTTTCGCTCGCTTTAACACAATATCGCATTACGCTTCCCTCAAGCTCAAGATGCCCGGTCCACGCGGCACCATTACAGTAAATGGAAATATTGAGCGCTCCTTGCGCATCGAAGACGGTGCGGCCGCCTTGGCCGCCGAACACTAAATGGCCTCACCAACTCAAGCATTTGACAGGTCATTAAGACCACGGACACGGCTGGACGAGTCCGGCCCAGCTAGATGTAATTAATATAGGTTTGATGGCTATACCCCTATTACAATACAAGGGGCTCAACGCGCGCGCAAAAGTGGCAATAAGGCTCACCTTTACTCATTTTCAACTATATATTATTTATTTAGTATAACTTAACTTTTGCACTGCATTTTTCAAATTAAGTTCCTCACTTTTTCAGATGACCATCGTGCTACGCCCGTCCAGGATATGGCACAACGGAGACACGGGCGCAGACGTGTAGCAGGGACCCGTTCCAAGGATTCTTTGTAGATTAAGACCCTGTGTAAACCTTTTTTACTGTCTCTTGTTGATTTACATCCCTCGGATTCTCATTACAACCGAGAAGGATGCCGACGTCTTGGCATGTGGCCACGCCAGAATAATGCACGTACCTGGACACTAGGGGCTTATTACAAAGGGTACTGTTTAGACCCGGTTTACACCATAAAGACCGAATACCTTAGGGAGTGTTCAGCGTCGCGAGTTTGGCCTTCTATGCATCATCTCCGAATCATGTCTTTGGTCAAATGTTGGGTTTGCCCGGCTCCTGTGTTTTGCTGCCTTACGTTCTGCTCTATCAGCTAAGGCGGCTCCAGGAGAACTACTGCGATTGTGCCATGGTTCATCCGGACGAGCACCTTAGTAGAGAAAGCCGAAAACTGACTGCCATGATATAGCATGAGACTGGTCAACCACTCGATGACCTATTGGAATCTTCGGGATTCCTCCGCATTAACGAAGGGCCGTTTCCCGGCCAGGCATGTACGCACCCTGAATCCGGACGAGTGCGGAGCCACCAGGGGCTATATAGTAGCCCCACTCTCAAACTCCTATGGCTAAGTGAAAGTGTTAAAGCATTATAGTCCGATTGCCTAGTTCGTTGCGATATCACCTCCTTATTAGGACCGAGACGTTGGATTAAGTGTGAATACGCGCCTTCTGCGAACACCCCGCATTATATGCGTTAGGGCTGAAGCCGACGGCTGCAATCTTTCAGGGTATATACATGTATACATAAACAGCCGCACAGGAGGCATCACAATACTTTCGGGAAAAAGTATAAATACAGCCTTGATAAATTCAATAAAATGTTGTTTTTACAATGGGAATACATGTCACTCAAACATAACATTCTTCGAGCACTGGGCCTCTATCCTACAAGCGCCCTCAAGAACTTCTTCAAAATAGTGCTCGACAGCCACTCGGCCTTTGGCCGAACCTTGCGCCGCGACAGTGGTGGCATCCATCTCCGCCCAGTATGTTTTGACACGGGCAAGGGCCATCCGCGAGCCTTCTATGCACGCCGACCTCTTCATCGCACTAATGCGCGGCACCGCCCCAAGGAACTGCTGCACCAAGCTAAAATAGTTGTTCGGCTTTGGACTTTCCGGCCACAGATGATCCACGACAGACCTCATGGCGAGTCCGGACAATCTATTGAGTTTGGCCCATTCGGGAAGTTGATCAGTCAATGGAAGCGGACGCTCTGGAACATTAAATTGCGACCAGAACAACTTGTCCACTTCACGATCTGTCTGATCTCGGAAGTACTCGGCCGCATCGACAGCGCTCGCCGCTAAGTCCAGATATGCATCGGCCGAACTCCACAGCCGATCTAGAGGGGCATACCGCGGATCGCCGAACTTCCTCCGCAGCATAAAGGGCTTCCCAGCCACAATGTCCCCGGCTTCACGCAATTCCTCCTTCCTCGCTCTCATTGCAGAGCGGGTGTCTTTGGTCGCCATTGTGGCCTTTTCAAGGTCCGTAGCCTTTGCCCGGTTTTCTTCTTCAAGAAATTGGCACCGGTCGGCAGTGTCTTTTAACTTCACAGCCATTTTGGCAATTTTCTCTTTGCTCTCGCTATGCACGGCCTTCTCGGCTTTCAACTCTTCAGCCGCCTTCAAAGGGGCCGCATTACTATTTGGCTCGGGCAAGCTCCGCCCGCAAGGCCTCCACGGTGGCAGCTCCATCTGCAGTCACAACATATTAAAGATACTGGCATCACACTGCTCTTACTATGTGACATTCATTATAAATATCACCTACCCTATGCCTCGCCAAGCCGCTTGTTATCAAGCTCGATGTCGGTATCCGCCTCATCTAGTTGCCGCTTTAGTTCGGCAACCTCATAAGTCCGGCTAGCCACCGGAGCTCCAGCCACCTGCACATAAAGGCGGACTAGTTATTACCTGGGATTACGATCCTCTGATCGACGCTGTTCTCGACGACAACCAGAGTCTCAGGGGCTACTATCTACATAGGGCACACCTAAAAATGTGTGATACCATCACAAATATATACTATTTCACGTACCTCAAAGCCCGTCAGTAGACTCATAAAGGCTTCACGCAACCCGTTTTTGGCGGACGAAATCCTTTCAATCACCGTACACATTAATGTACGGTGCTCTTCTGAGATAGTTGCTCGCTCTAGTAGACCCTTTAGTAGGTCCGACCGCATACCATATGGTGCCATACTCTTTTGATTGCTCTCTTCAAGAGTCGGATACTGAGGGCTTCGGGTGACCATGGGATTATCTTCTGGCCTTGCCGGATCCGGAGAAACTCTCCGTGATGACACTTCAGGGTCGCCCGCTTCTTGAGCCAGGGAGTCCGGGGGAGGCATTTCGCTCTCCATCGTCTCCGGAAGAAGATCCCCCAAAGACGAGCTCTGCTGAGAAGGGATCAGATCCAAACTACAAGATAGATGCTTCGGTTATTTTCCTCAGAAGTAAGGTAGTACATATTTACCACTAAGTACTTTGTGATTACTTACAGCTCGTTAGAGGGCTGATCCCCGCACGGACTTTGTGCGGCAAGAGCACCCTCCGAGGCGGGACCCTCTGGTGGAGTTTTCTTCTCCCGTTTGGAAACCTTGGTTTCCGGATCATCAGAGGTAGTCCTCTTCCTTCCCCGGGGCGAGGGAATGTCAGTTCCTTCCCTTGGCTATCCTCCCTCACGGAGGCGCTCGTTCCCTCGGTTGGAACAGGTAGCGGTGGAGGCCCGCTTTGGCCCTCTCTATTCCCCCCTTCATCTTCCTTTGAGGGCACCGGGCAAGGTGCTGGCTCGAGCATCTTTTCCAGCACCGGGTTGTCCAAGACTTCGGGATGGGGAGCCGAACACCGGATCATCTTCGCCTTTGTTATCCAGTCCTGGTCAAAGAGCGATCCTTCAGAATGATGTCATGATAAAAGAAAGACAGTGTGTTCGGCTAGAGGATTACTTACTTGGGCCGCAGTGCGGTTGCTGCTCAGGCCCACGTCCTCGGAGGTGTCCGGACACTCTATTTGGGGTCCGAAGAACGACTTGTACATCTCCTTGTGCGTCAGGCCGAGGAAATTCTGAATAGCGCGCGACACTTCTAGGTTGAATTCCCATAAACGGAGGGGTCGGCATTTGCAAGGCTGGACTTGACGAACCAGCATGACTTGCACTACCATAACCAAACTAAAATCTCCCTCGAAGAGATCCCGGATGCGGCTCTACAGTATGGGCACATCCTTGGCTGGACCCCAGCTCAGCCCACTGCTGATCCATGACATCAGTTGTGGTGGAGGGCCCGAGCGAAAGGCGGGGGAAGCTACCCACTTGGCACTTCTGGGAGCGGTGATGTAGAACCACTCCCGTTGCCATAATCCGGACACCTCTAGAAAGGAACCTTTTGGGCACGGAGCTCCAGCAATCTTGCTTATTAATGCACCCCTGCACGTTGCATACTGCCCTTCGACCGTCTTCGGCTTCACATCAAAGGTCTTGAGCCACAGGACGAAGTGAGGGGTAATGCGGAGGAAGGCCTCACATACAACAATAAATGCCGAGATGTGAAGAAAGGAATCCGGGGCTAGATCATGGAAATCAAGCCCGTAATAGAACATCAAACCCCTTACGAAGGGATCCAAAGTGAGGCCTAGTCCTCAGAGGAAGTGGGAGATGAACAGGATGTCTTCATTGGGTTCAGGAGTAGGGACGACCTGCCCTCGGGCGGGCAGCCGATGTGAGACTTCGGCGGTCAGGTATCTTGCCTCCCTCAACTTCTTGATATCCTCTTCCGTGACGGAGGAGGGCATCCACCGGCCCTGCAGGCTGGATCCGGACATGATTGAAGATCCGAAGCACCTGACCTAGGCTTTGGGTGTTAGAACTCGAGGCGGGGGAAGGATTCGATTGAGCACGGGAGGAAAAAAGTAAAAGCCTTGACCCTTTATAAAGAGGGTGAATATCAAGCGTCCTCCTCGTGGCCGTTTGGGACTTACCTAAAATCTAGGAGTCCTAGGCGTGGTTGGGTTACCCATGACCGTATTGATGAGAATCCCGTAATAATGGAGACACGATCCCTGCTTTGACAAGACGTGTCAAGAAACTGCCTCGCGTTATGTGCGGGCTGGTTAAAGAAAAACGGTTCGAATAATCACCGGGCCATGGCATAATGTCATGTTGCCAAAACATGTCAGCAGATTAGATTTGTGAAAATATTATTCTCTCTACGGTGGTATGTGGAACTTATTTTGCAGGGTCGGACACTATCCTTGTATTCAAATTCTTCCGTGGTGTGTTCGGAGGAGGAACCCGCCTTGCAATGCCGAAGAAAACATTGCGCGCCGGACTCATCGTCATTGAAGCCTGGTTTAGGGGCTACTGAGGGAGTCCTGGATTAGGGGGTCTCCGGACAGCCGGACTATATCCTTTGGCCGGACTGTTGGACTATGAAGATACAAGATTGAAGACTTCGTCTCGTGTCCGGATGGGACTGTACTTGGCGTGGAAGGCAAGCTAGGCAATACGGATATGTATATATCCTCCTTTGTAACCGACCTTGTGTAACCCTAGCCCCCTCTAGTGTCTATATAAACCTGAGGGTTTTAGTCCGTAGGACAACATACAATCATACCATAGGCTAGCTTCTAGGGTTTAGCCTCTCCGATCTCATGGTAGATCAACTCTTGTAATACTCATATCATTAAGAATAAATCAAGCAGGACGTAGGGTTTTACCTCCATCAAGAGGGCCCGAACCTGGGTAAAACATCGTGTTCCCTGCCTCCTATTACCATCCGCCTTAGACGCATAGTTCGGGACCCCTTACCCGAGATCCGCCGGTTTTGACAACGACACCGGGACTCTCCTGGTTCATCTCTGATACTCCGTGGGCTTCTTCTGGTCCAAAAATAAGTTCCGTGAAGTTTTAGGTCAATTGGACTCCGTTTGATTTTCCTTTTCTGTGATACTCTAAAACAAGGAAAAACAGAAACTGGCACAGGGCTCTGGGTTAATAGGTTAGTCCCAAAAATAATATAAAAGTGTATAATAAAGCCCGTAAACATCCAAAACAGATAATATAATAGCATGGAACAATCAAAAATTATAGATACGTTGGAGACGTATCAATGACCCCTACGCCTGGTTCCCATGCATACCCCGGTATATTCTTCTGTTAGGGTATTCGGAAACACTCCGCACCTTCGGGTCCAGAGGTCGGAACGAAAAGGTCGGCCATGACAATTGTCTTTATTATCCAGCTAGAAGGAAAGTACATAGTCACTCAAGACTCAAAGACTTCCTCCTCTATACCGTCCAATAGGCGGTCTAACTTACAATCCTGTTGGGAATATCTAGCGGCCACCTCCACTTGGTCATATACTAAACTAATGGGAATTTCTTCCCCATTCGACCCTAACGGTCCAACCCGGGCCATGTGATTCTGATCCAGCTTGGTATACCACGTTTTTACCATGGCCTAGGCCTCTCGCGCACCCTCTCGGTAAGCCGATATCTTCCATAGTCAGACACGCCGCCGTGCTCCCTTGAACAGCTCTACTAGCTTCTCCATACTCCCTGGAGGGGAGTCGGATGGCCATAAGGCCTTGGCTACACTCTGCATTGCCTACCGGGCTTGCTCGTGCAACTGCGACAGCCCTTGCAGAAGATCACTTGATGATCCAGACACCTCCTCTTCGGGGTGGCCCGGCAATACACCTGCAATCATAGCTATATCAGCTACTGTTACTTCCAAACTGTTATAAGATAAATGCGGCCACATACTGAATATGCTGACTCGCAGTTTTTTGTTCTCCTTCACGGAGTCAGCTAGCTGAGCTCGCACATCTTTCAGTTCTTCGCCCAGTTTGGTGTTCGAATCCTAGAGCTTCTTTTTCTCCTGAACGACTTTTGTTAACACACGCTCGCCCGCTGCTAGCAGTTTTTTGGCTGCGTGTTCTTCGCATAGAGCGGCGTCCAGCTACTCTAGCAGTTGGTATAACGATCCAATACAAAGATAAGCAACCAGATTAGCATTATTAGTGCACAATTACGATTTCTCGATGGAGGGAAACATTACCGGGGGATGCCTTCTTGGATTTCTCTAGTTCGGCATTGGCAGTAGACAGCTGGCTCCGACACTTTTCTAGTTCCTGAGTTAATAGGGTGTTCTTCTCCGTAAGCACCTGGTTGTACATTGATCCTTAAATCAGTTGTTTCAACTACTTTAAGTCTCAGGGGCTACTGGCATATGGTTATCATAGTCAGACAAAACAAACTCACCTGCACATCTTTTAAATGATATTTTGTGGCTCTGTTAAGCCCATCTCGAGCAGCTCGGATATATGCATTGGCCGAGCTAAAGGCGTTAAATGACTCTTCTGAAAAGCCAGGGTCTTGTAAAACGGCCCAACGGCGCCGATGATTCATGGCGCTCTCCACTTCCGAGTTGGTGACGGATACATCGTCCGACTCCTCGGCTGGAGGACAATCCAGCGTCACCCCTGCATCAGCCCCTGTCTTCACGGCAGGATTTAAATCCTGGCTGCGGGAAGTATGACCGGCCGGACCCCCGGATATAGTCTGGCAAACCTTTTTCCTGATACAGGGCAAACGGAAAGGTCACAGTTGGATGTGACTGCCAAGGTGCATACTTGCAAATTCATACCTCTTTGATGAAGGCTCAGCCGTATGTTCGTTTCCTTCCTCTTAGAAGGCTTGTCTGGTATGGAGGACGCTCTCTTCGGAGATGCTCCTGGGGCAGCATGGCGTGCCGAACACTTCCCCTTCTAAGCACAGGACAGTGCGGTGGGTAAGGAGGAATGAGAAACTCTTTTGGATAAGGTGTCTTCGGATTACTTACACGTGAAGCAGGAAGGAGGCCGGGGTAATCAGCGATAATTGGTACATATGTATCGTTGTAGCTCATCAAATAGAATATTCCATCCTCAAGCTCCACAAATATGTCCGGATCTTCCTCATGTCCGGGGCCAAGATCTCGGTTGCGATTCTCCGGCTGAGGGGCAGGGTCATGGATCCCCTCGACAGCCTTTCGCCATTCCTGTTATGAGCAGATAAGATGATGCCTGTCTAGAATAATTCAGGGACAAGAGTAGAATAGTGAAGCTGAACCTTACCCAACTAGGAGGATTATACATGGAAAATCCGTCTCGATATTGGAGACGGGTGAACTCCTCCTTATTCCCTTTATACAGCTCGGCTAGTATTTTGGCCAAGGCAGCGGGGGTCTTCGGGCCCTTCCGACCATAGCATGAGGCGTCATCTTCCCTGTTATAATGCCACATGGGCTGCCCTCTGTATTGGAGTGGTTGGACCCCCCGCGTTATAGAGATCGCCATTACCTCGACTATTGACAATCTGGACTGGGCAAGTGCCTTAATCTTGCCCAGCAGCAGGCTGACCACCGCACTATCCTCTTCCTCGAGGCTCCGAGGACGCCAGCTATGGCGTTTCTTCAGTGGAGCATTTGAAAACTCGGGGAGGCCCATTCGGACGAGGTCGGGTAGAGCGACATCGTCTATGTAGAACCATTCGGAAGGCCACTCTTCGAGAGCTTTCTTCGGCGTGCCGGACAGATATCTGATCCTAACGATGCGACACACTTCGGCTCCTCCCACTTCAAAAATTAACCCACCTTGATTGCGAGGGACGAGGCAGAACAGTCTTCTCCACAAATCGAAATGGGCCTCGCAACCCAGGAATAGTTCTCATAAAGCAACATAACCCGCAATGTGCAGGACGGAGGTCGGGGTAAAATTATGCAGCTGGAGGCCATAGTACTCCAGAAGCCCTCGGAGGAATGGGTGAATTGGAAATCCCATGCCCCTCAGCAGATAGGGGACGAATCACACTCGTTCCCCCGTAGATGGATTGGGGAAATCCTCCGCCCGGGTTTTGCCGTTGAAAGAGGCCAATCCTGCTCGAACAGGGACCAGATCTGCAGGAGGGAGAAATCCATGCGTTTGCAGCTTCACCAATTGGATGTGGGACACGGAGCACCTCTCCCACTCGCCTCTCTCCAGGTTGGAACGGGAAGAGGAGCTGGGAATGTTGGCCATGTTGGAATGGTTTTGCCTGGCAGTATCTGAGGATTTTCTTAGTGTGGTGCCAAAAGGATCTAAGATCCAATCTCTTTAAATAGACACTCTTTCTTGTAGGTCTAGGGTGTTATTTGCAAAAAAATACCCTGACCGTCCACATTCGCCCGACACGTGGAGGACGAAGTCATAAATGCACAGAAGTCGAGGGGTGCGGCATTGAATTGAAAGCCGAACACATTACTTGGAAGACGTCGGAGGAGGAACCCGCCTTGCAATGCTGAAGACAGTCTGCGCGCCGAACACCTCGTCGTTGAAGCCTGGTTCGGGGGCTACTGAGGGAGTCCTGGACTAAGGGGTCCTCGGGTGTCCGGCCTGTTAGCCATGGGTCGGACTGATGGCTGTGAAGATACGAAGACTGAAGACTGCACCCGTGTCCGGATGGGACTCTCCTTGGCGTGGAAGGCAAGCTTGGCGACCAGATATGTAGATTCCATTCTTTGTAACTGACCTTGTGTAACCCTAGATCCTCCCGGTGTCTATATAAACCGGAGGACTTAGTCCAGATAGGTGATACTCATTATCATAGCCATACAAGCTAGACCTCTAGCGTTTAGCCATTATGACCTCAAGGTAGATCAACTCTCGTAATACTCATATTCATCAATATCAATCAAGCAGGACGTATGGTATTACCTCCATAGAGAGGGCCCGAACGTGGGTAAACATCATGTCCCTTGTCTCCTATTACCATCGACCTTAGACACACAGTTCGGGACCCCCTACCCGAGACCGCCGGTTTTGACACCGACAATTGGTCTTCTATATCATCAATGGCATCCGGTTTAATACACAAGATTTCTTCATCCATCAACTTGTTGCCTCTGGAATTTATCTCTTTGGTTTGAAGTTCTATGCACCATGGGTCATGCGTCTGATCAAGCTTCATTCAACAATCAACTATCAACCTTCAGCACGCAACCATGTTGTATTTTTTCCTGATGTTGATATGTCCTATGAAGCCATCTACCCCGAGCCTGCCAAGAAGCCACTCCGCCTGCATAATATTGAACATCAAAGCTTCACTCAGCCTATTGAAGGTCTTCTTGTGCCAAATTCTGCGGCTCCTGCTTGTGCTCTTGCTGGCAACTTGTGTCTGCCGCATCATGCCAACACTGAAGCCACAAGCAGTACAATTGCTCAAAGGCCTTAGAAGCATCCCCATGTCCTCAACAACCGAGAGCTTCTTGTATCCCCACATCAGAAATAGGATAGGCATTGATACGTCTCAAACGTATCTATAATTTTTGATTGTTCCATGCTATTATATTATCTGTTTTGGATGTTTAATGGGCTTTAATATACCTTTTTATATTATTTTTGGGACTAACCTACTAACCAAAGGCCCAGTGCAAATTGATGTTTTTTGCCTATTTCAGTGTTTCGTAGAAAAGGAATATCAAACGGAATCCAAACAGAATGAAACCTTCGGGAGAGTTATTTTTGGAACAAACGTGATCCAGGAAACTTGGAGTGGACGTCAAGAAAGAAGCGAGGAGGCCACGAGGCAGGAGGGCGCCCCCAGGGGATAGGCGCGTCCCCCACCCTCGTGGGCCCCTCGCAGCTCCACCGACCTACTTCTTCCTCCTATATATACCCATATACCCTGAAAACATCCAGGAGCACCACGAAACCCTATTTCCACCGCCGCAACCTTTTGTACTCGTGAGATCCCATCTTGGGGCCTTTTTCGGTGCTTCGCCGGAGGGGGAATCGATCATGGAGGGCTTCTACATCAACACCATAGCCTCTCCGATGATGTGTGAGTAGTTTACCACAGACCTTCGGGTCCATAGTTATTAGCTAGATGGCTTCTTCTCTCTCTTTGGATCTCAATACAAAGTTCTCCTCGATTCTCTTGGAGATCTATTCGATGTAATTCTTTTTGTGGTGTGTTTGTCGAGATCCGATGAATTGTGGGTTTATGATCAAGATTATCTATGAACAATATTTGATTCTTCTCTGAAATATTTTATGCATGATTTAATATCTTTGCAAGTCTCTTCGAATTATCAGTTTGGTTTGGCCTATTAGATTGATCTTTCTTGCAATGGGAGAAGTGCTTAGATTTGGGTTCAATCTTGCGGTGTCCTTTCCCAGTGTCAGCAGGGGCAGCAAGGCACGTATTGTATTGTTGCCATCGAGGAAAAAAGATGGGTTTTATGTCATATTGATTGAGTTTATCCCTCTACATCATGTCATCTTACCTAATGCGTTACTCTATTCTTATGAACTTAATACTCTAGATGCATGCTGGATAGCGGTCGATGTGTGGAGTAATAGTAGTAGATGCAGAATTGTTTCGGTCTACTTGTCGCGGACGTGATGCCTATATACATGATCATGCCTAGATATTCTCATAAGTATGAGATTTTCTATCAATTGCTCGACAGTAATTTGTTCACCCACCGTAGAATTTTCTATCTTGCGAGAAGACACTAGTGAAACCTATGGCCCCCGGGTCTATTTTCCATTATATTATTCTCCCGTCAACAAGCCATTTCTGTCACTATTTATTTTGCAATCTTTATTTTCCAATCTACACAACAAAAATACCAAAAATATTTATCTTATTATCTCTATCAGATCTCACTTTCGTAAGTGACCGTGAAGGGATTGACAACCCCTTTATCGCGTTGGTCACGAGGTTCTTGTTTGTTTGTGCAGGTATGAGGGACTTGCATGTAATATCCTACTGGATTGATACCTTGTTTCTCAAAAACTGAGGGAAATACTTACGCTACTTTGCTGCATCACCCTTTCCTCTTCAAGGGAAAACCAACGCATGCTCAAGAGGTAGCAGGCATCATGACTGGCTAAAGCACAAAATGCAGAGTCTTCTGGTTGAGCACAATCGCATTTGAAATTTGGCCACCAAGAATTCATTCGTTGTGCATGAAGCCTGTCGGCAGTCCTGGAAGAGCCTTACACTACTCTGTTCTGAAGATGATCTTCGCGAAGATGGCTTCATAGAGAAATTCAAGTTTGACTCGAGGCCACCACAATCTGCAAGTTGGCGTCCAACACCTTCCATTGAAGATTCTGAGTATTCATCTTCGGCTGCAACTGTTGTTGCAAGACTCATCGATGAAGCAGACGACGCCACTTCACCAGCTATGGCTTCACTGCACCACGACTCTGTGATACGTCCATTTTGCATCATGCTTTTATATCGATATTTATTGCATTATGGATTGTTATTACACATTATGGCCCAGTACTTATGCCTATTCTCTCTTATTTTACAAGGTTTACATGAAGAGGGAGAATGCCGGCAGCTAGAATTCTGGGCTGGAAAAGGAGCAAATATTAGAGACCTATTCCGCACAGCTCCAAAAGTCCTGAAACTTCACGGAAGTCATTTTTGGAATTAATAAAAAATACTGAGCAAAGAAAGTACCAAAGGGGGCCCACACCCTGGCCACGAGGGTGGGGGCGCGCCCTACCCCCCTGGGCGCGCCCCCAGCCTCATGGATGGCCCTCAGATGCCCATCTTTGTTTATATGGAGTCTTTCATCGAGAAAAAATCATAAGCAAGCTTTCGGGAAGAAACTCCGCCACCACGATGCGGAACCTTGGCAGAACCAATCTAGGGCTCCGGCAGAGCTGTTCTGCTGGGGAAACTTCCCTCCAGGAGGGAGAAATCATTACCATCGTCATCACCAATGATCCTCTCATCGGGAGGGGGTCAATCTCCATCAACATATTCACCAGCACCATCTTATCTCAAACCCTAGTTCATCTCTTGTATCCAATCTTTGTATCCAAACCTCAGATTGGTACATGTGGGTTGCTAGTAGTGTTGATTACTCCTTGTGGTTGATGCTAGTTGGTTTACTTGGTGGAAGATCATATGTTCAGATCCATTATGCATATTAATACCCCTCTGATTATGAACATGAATATGCTTTGTGAGTAGTTACGTTTGTTCCTGAGGACATGGGAGAAGTCTTGCTATAAGTAGTCATGTGAATTTGGTATTCGTTCGATATTTTGATGAGATGTATGTTGTCATCCCTCTAGTGGTGTCATGTGAACGTCGACTACATGACACTTCACCATTTTTTGGGCCTAGAGGGAGGCATTGGGAAGTAATAAGTAGATGATGGGTTGCTAGAGTGACAGAAGCTTAAACCCTAGTTTATGAGTTGCTTCGTAAGGGGCTGATTTGGATCCATATGTTTCATGCTATGGTTAGGTTTACCTTAATACTTATTTTGTAGTTGTGGATGCTTGCAATAGGGGTTAATCATAAGTGGGATGCGTGTCCATGTAATGGCAGTACCCAAGCACCGGTCCACCCACATATCAAATTATCAAAGTACCAAACCCGAATCATATGAACGTGATGAAAACTAGCTTGACGATAATTCCCATGTGTCCTCGGGAGCGCTTTCCTTCATATAAGAGTTTATCCAGGCATGTCCTTTGCTACAAAAATGATTGGGCCATCTTGCTGCACCTTATTTACTTTTATTACTTGCTTCTCATTACAAATTACCTTATCACAAAACTATCTGTTACCGATAATTTCAATGCTTTCAAAGAATACCTTACTGAAAACTACTTACCATTTCCTTCTGCTCCTCGTTGGGTTCGACACTCTTACTTATCGAAAAGGCTACGATAGATCCCCTACACTTGTGGGTCATCAAGATTCTTTTCTGGCACCATTGCCAGGGAGTGAAGCGCCTTTGGTAGGTGGAATTTGGTAAGGAAAAATTTATATAGTGTGCTGAAATTTACTGTCACTTGTTACTATGGAACATAATCCTTTGAGGGGCTTGTTCGGGGTATCTCCACCCCGACTAGTAGAGCAAAGAGTTGCTCCTCAACCTACTGAACCTATTGAAAATGTTTACTTGAAATTCCTTCGGGTATGATAGAGAAACTGCTAGCTAATCCTTTTATAGGAGATGGAACATTGCATTCCGATTTACACTTAATCTATGTGGATGAAGTTTGTGGATTATTTAAGCTTGCAGGTATGCCCGATGATGTTATCAAGAATAACGTCTTACCTTTATCTTTGAAGGGAGAGGCATTGACATGGTATAGGCTATGTGATGATATGGGATCATAGGACTACAAGCGATTGAAATTGGAATTTCATCAGAAGTTTTATCCTATGCATCTTGTTCATCGTGATTGTAGTTATATATATAATTTTTGGCCTCGCGAAGCATAAAGCATCGCTCAAGCTTGGGGGAGGTTTAAGTCAATGTTATATTCATGCCCCAATCATGAGCTCTCAAAAGAAATGATAATTCAAAAAATTATGATCGGCTTTCTCTCAGTAATCGCTCCATGCTCGATACTTCTTGTACTAGATCTTTTATGATGAAGACTATTGAATTCAAATGGGATTTATTGGAAAGAATTAAACGCAATTCTGAAGATTGGGACCTCAAAGAAGGTAAGGAGTCAGGTATAACACCTAAGTTTGATTCTGTTAAATCTTTTATGTATACCGATGTTTTCCGTGAATTTAGCACTAAATATGGAGTTGACTCTGAGATAGTAGCTTATTTCTGTGAATCCTTTGCTACTCATGTTGATCTCCTTAAGGAGAAGTGGTTTAAATATAATCCTCCCATTGAAGTAAAAGTAGTTGCACCTATTAAAGTTGAAGAAAAGACTATCACCTATAATGATCCTGTTGTTCCTACTGCTTATATTGAGAAACCACCTTTCCCTATTAGAATAGAGGATCATGCTAAAGCTTCAACTGTGGTTAACAAAAGTAATATTAAGACACCTAAACCCCCTGAGCAAATTAAAGTTGAACCTAAAATTGCTATGGTTAAAGATCTCTTGGCCGATAATATTGATGGGCATGTTATTTACTTCTGCAATGAAGCTGCTAGAATTGCTAGACCTAATGCTAAAAATAAACATAGACCTATTGTAGGCATGCCTGTTATTTCTGTTAAAATAGGAGATCATTGCCATCATGGCTTATGTGATATGGGTGCTAGTGCAAGTGCAATACCTCATTCCTTATACCAAGAAATTATGCATGATATTGCACCTGCTGAGATAGAAGAGATTGATGTTACAATTAAGCTTGCCAATAGAGATACTATTTCACCAGTTGGGATTATTAGAGATGTTGAAGTCTTGTGTGGGAAAGTTAAATACCCTGCTGATTTTCTTGTTCTCGGTTCCCCACAAGATGACTTTTGTCCCATTATATTTGGTAGACCCTTCTTGAATATTGTTAATGCTAAGATAGACTGCAATAAGGACATTGTTTCTGTTGGTTTAGGGGATATGTCTCATGAGTTTAATTTTGCTAAATTTCGCAGACAACCCCATGATAAAGAATTGCCTAGTAAAGATGAAATTATTGGTCTTGCTTCTATTGCCATGCCTCCTACTGATCCTTTAGAACAATATTTGCTAGACCATGAAAACGATATGTTTATGAATGAAAGAAGGGAAATAGATGAAGTATTCTTTAAACAGGGACCTATTCTGAAACACAAATTGCTTGTTGAAATCCTAGGGGATCCTCCTCCGCCCAAGGGTGATCCCGTGTTTGAGCTTAAACCTTTACATGATACTCTTAAATATGCTTATATTGATGAGAAAAGGATATATCTTGTTATTATTAGTGATAACCTTTCAGAGCATGAAGAAGAGAAATTTGTCGGTGTTCTGGGAATGGGGGTCCCGAGACTTGCCTGCCTGCGGCCCACGGCATGGCTTTGCTAGCAAGCATGTACAGCCCATCTTCGTCAACAAGGAATCAAGACCCTCGCGAGGGGCCAAGCCTCGCGGGGCAGACGACACAAGACCTCCTCAGGAACGGCCTCGCCATGCCGGCTCATGAGGGGCGGAGAGTTCAAGGTTGGGCAAACCTCGTGAGGTTTCTGTGACGTAAGCCATGACGATCGAGACCAGGCGGGCGCCAGCACGCGCAGCGTCCTTGTTTCCTCTTTGGTGCTAAGGGGGCAATCGCATGCTCGAAGTACCGAGGCATCAAGCAAAGGTTTCCATATTGGTGCAACGAGACCAAGACCAGAAGGACGGCAAGACGGAGGTCACCATGGAGCCCAGGATGGCGTCACCGCCAGAACCTTTGGCAAGCGAAGACCACCTTTTGTCAGGATAGCTTCTACTGGTTGTCCCCTTTCAAATTGACCGTTGTTGGCTCCCTTTCCGCTCAATATTTGGGGAGAGGACCAGTGCCTCTATAAATAGAACTAGCCACCACCATAGGAGGGGGATCATCAAGATCATCCTCAGCCACACAAGTGCACCAAGCACAAGAACACCTCAACCTGAGGAGGCTGTTCGTCCCCTTGTACTGTTCATCCTCAGCCCAAGAGGCAATCCACCACCACCACACTGGAGTAGGGTATTACACCACAACGGTGGCCCGAACCAGTATCAATCTTGTGTCCTTTCTGTTACGAGTTCGTCGAGTTAGTTCATGAGATCTAGGCTAAGTTAGGACGCGGATCGATAGGGGGGGAGATCTTCGCACGCACCCTAGTGTTAGAACCTTAAGGGTTTTGCCGGAACCCGTGATCCGACATTTAGCGTGACGGGTAGGGGTGCGCCAAAGCTTCCCTCCCATCGCTCTGTGTCACGTCGCTTCATTGTCTCCATGGCGGATGCGCGTGGCGCCCGCGCCGAGCGCCCGGCTGCCCTCGCCACCCGCGTTGCTCAGAGGGCCCATGTCGGCGGGCCACCCCGTCGCTCTCCGTCGCCTACCGCCAACGCCGCCACCGGCTCGGTGGGGAATGAGCAGCAAGCATCCTCACTGCACCCCTCGGTGCGACAGGATGGCCGCACCGCCACTCCAACGCTCACTCCCGCTGGTTCGTCGTCTCACACTCATCGCGTTCCCACAGACGCACGGGCCGCGCTCCTCATGGCGCACGAGCTCCTGCGCTACCGCCCAGTCGACAACCTCTACGAGGACTGGCTTGACCGCATCACCGAGCTTGTCTGCGCCGCAGGGGGCTCCCTTGCGCCGTCCCACTCTCTGCCTCGCCCTTCGCCAGCCACGGGCGACGCCGCTCATGAAGCACCTCCACCACCTCTGCCCCAAGACGGCGCCCTAGAGCCAAGGCACGCGGCCCCGCGGTGCGACCCACCGCGTCCAGCGCCCGTGCGTGAAGAAAGAAGCTGACAAGAAGTCCCTCGACCGCAGGCGAATGCTCTGCCACTCCTCGATCCGCCGCGCCAGGATCGTTTGCTGCGGCATGGCCCTGCGCCGTTGGCCGTAGCGGCGCGCGGGCGCCAAGGCCAAGCTCCACCTCCAAGACGGGCCCCGGTGAGCTGCGTAGCGTCGCCTGGCCGGGCAAGTTCAAGCCAGAACTGCCTCCTCACTACGGCGGCACCCCCGAACCCGCGGAGCTCATGCAGCTCTACGAGCTGAGCATCGAGGCGGCCAACAACGATGAGAAAGCCATGGCGAACTGGTTTCCCATGGCTCTCAAGGATGGCCCCCACTCTTGGCTCCTGAAAGTGCCTCCAGGCTCAATTTCCTCCTGGGACGAGATGCCCAACTGCTTCATCGCCAACTTCCAGGGAAATCGCGACCCCCCCCCCCCCGGTCGCAGGTGACCTGCGCCACATCAAGCAACAACCAGGAGAGACCCTACAAAAGTACATTCAGCGCTTCAATAGCGCACGCATCAAAATCCCCAAGGTGACCGACGAGACCATCATCTCAGTGTTCTCCGATGGTGTCCGGGACGTCAAGATGAAGGACGAGCTCGCCATCCACGAAGAGCTATGCACGACCCTGGAGCTGTTCAACATCGCAACCAAGTGTGCAAGAGCTGAGGAGGGGCGCCTCTCCCTCCTCGAGCTCCCTACTGCAGACCCAGAGGAGAAAAAGACCAAGGTGAAGGATGTGAAGCGCAAGGGAGCAGCCATGCTCGCGGCGGAGCCAGACACCAAGCGCGGCAAACACCAGCCTGAGTCATCCTAGGGCAGCCGACCGTTCTGTGCCTTCCATAACCTGCGTACCCACAACACCAGCAACTGTCAAGAGCTCAAAGCCATTCGAGAAGGACGCTTCGGTCGACGCCCCGAGCGTAGCGACCGGGGCTACGACCGAGGAGGAGGATGTGGTGGCGGACACTGGGACGACCGTGGCCCGTGCCAGGAGTGGCACGACCGGCCACATGAGGACCGCTGGTAGGATCAGCCTCGCGAGGGAGCCTGGAGGGGCCAGCCTCGTGAGGCTCGTCCTCAAGGCAACGCAGGCCTTCCTCCATTACCACCACCACCCAGAAGGAATGATGACCACCATCAAGACGAGGGGGCTGGGGGCTTCCAGGAGCCGCGCGCTATCGCTTGCATCTTGGGCGGAGCTCAAGCCCCAGCCTCACAACGTATCTTCAAACAGTTTGCCCGTGAAGTGAATGCAGTTCTCCCCAAGCTCGAGGCCACACGCCCACTCAGATGGTCCAGGTGCACCATCATGTTCAGTTCGGCAGATCAGCTCAAGTGCGCGGCCACTGCTGGCGTCCTCCCAATGCTCTGTTCACCAGTCATCAGCAACATGCAAGTTACCAAGACCCTCATCGACGGTGGCGCAAGGCTCAATGTCATGTCCGTCGACACGTTCGACAACCTCCAAGTGCCATATGACCAGCTTTTGCCTACCAAGCCTTTATCAGGAGTGACCGACGGCTCTACTACCCCAATCGGGCAGGTCTGCCTCCCCGTTACCTTCGGAGAACGCAACAACTACCGCACCGAACTCATCGACTTCGACGTCGCCTACATCCACCTGCCATACAATGCCATCCTCGGGTATCCAGCCCTGGCCAAGTTCATGGCGGTGACCCATCACGGCTACAATGTCCTCAAGATGCCGGGAAGCGGCGGAATCATCACAGTCCCGTGTGAAGAAAGAGACGCGGTGTGCTCCCTCGAGCGTGCCTTCCAAGCTGCAACAATCGACGACCCCGACAGTTAGGGCGAGCGCCCTCCTGAGGCCACCCCCAAGAAGAAGAAGAAGCTGCGTCACGCAGGGCCTCAGGAAAGCGGCGCCTCGTCAGGATCGGCGTCCGCGCCTGGGGCGCCTCCCTCCATCGCATAGGGAAGTGCGCCCAGCGCCCCTCTCGGGCAGGGCTTGGGGGCTCTCTTCTGGAGGGCCTCGGACTTTGCCAGCAACATGAGGGACGCGCTTGTGCACAACTTGGAGGCGTGCTTCATGGCACGTTTCCCTCAAGAGAACATAGGGCAAGGAGTGCCCACCGCTCAGGAGTTCATCACCAAGACCACTCAGGAACTGCAAGACGTGAGGGCCATGCGCGGCAGCCGCCGCTCACCAGGCGCAACTCCCTATCCAGGCGAGGATGCCGGGCTGCGCGTCTGCATCGACGTCCCAGGGCTCAATCGGGCCACCTCTCAGGAGCTTCTCTGGCCTTCGCGCATGGGACGCTGCGAGGGCCTACCTCATAGTTACATTCGCATGCCCTTCGGTCTGCCGAGCGTGGCGGCTACCTATCAGCGCAACCTGCGAAGCATCCTGGCGGCTCAGGAGGCCAGCCACCATGCGGTGCTGACGGAGATGAAGACGGTCCTCGAGGAACCCCCTGGCCCCCCAGGGCCTCCCGAGCCTCAGGGCCCCAGTGGCTCATGAGGGGCAGCCCACTCGCCGCACACCTTCAACTACCCCAACTCTCCTTCATCAACAGAACCAGGTGACATTTTCCACAGTTCATTCAGCTGGGAGCGCCCCCAGGGTTGCATCATTCCCAGGCCGCATGGGTCCGTCCCTGTGGCATGTATCTTTCCATTTATTCCTTTAGCTTACCCTGTTGGGGGCGCCCCTCGGGTTGCATCATCCCCAAGCCGCTTGGGCCGGACATGGTGGCATACATCTTCCCTGCATTTACCTGTGCTAGGTTTCTTTCCATGCTTAATCTATCTATGACTATCGTCTGCTCTATTGTCACCCACCATGGGAGTCGCGCGCCGGCCGACTTTCTTCAGGACCCTTCGCGTTGTCTAACCATTTCGCAGGACCAAAACAGCAAACAAGAACCAAGACCAGGCGCAACCCGCCTTGAGGTTGGGCCTCGTGAGTCCCGCACTGGCTCACGAGCGCCCAGATACACCTCGTCTAGCCCTGCCGTGCAAGCCACGTGTCAGGGCGGGGCTGTACACGCCCCAGGGGCTCTCCGCAACAGGGATTCCCCACTCACGCACCAGAAGCAGATAAGCGATCACCACGGCGATCGGTGCCCTTCCTTGCGCTAGCTTGCAGGAACTTCATGAGGGCCATAGTAGGCGGTACCACGGACTCTCTCTCTCCTCATGCGATTCTCTTGCGCATTAAAAGGGGGGCTCCTGAGCATCGCGCCTCAGGAGCTCTTATCGGCTCTCCAGCCCTCACCCCCTGGCCTTGACCACGGCACGCGACCTGGCATACCAGCGGCGGCTGAGCTCGCTCGAGGGCCGGGACCTGAGGACGCAAAGCACCGAGAAGGACATGGAGGGGAGGGGAGGCCCGCACGGGCCAGACCTAGCCACACTACAGCGACCGGCGAGCGAGTCCGGCATGACCCGAGGAGCAGACCCCAGACAGCCAAAGATAAGTTCTCGCTCTGGATCCACCAGTCGCTTGCGGCACGAGACCCTTGCTCACTCCCTTCGCTGCCCTGCTGTGACAACGTTTTCTTCCTTTCCCATTCTAAGACAGCTGCTTGCGCGCTAAGGGGGGCCTCCTGAGCATCGCGCCTCAGGGGCTCTTACTGGACCTCGGGCCGCTCACCTCCTGGCCTTGACCACGGCACGCGACCTGGCATACCAGCGACGGCTGCAGCCTGCCTGGGGACCGGGACCTGTCAGCGTAGAGCACCAAGCTGCCGCGGGATTGGAAAGGGGAGGTCGAGCATCGGCAGGATATGCGCACACAAATCTTCATAACGGGGGCTATATTGACAAAAGGCATTACAAATGCTTTACACACCCCCACGGGGTCCGTTTCTTGATTCCTCGCAGGGAACAAAAGGGAAGGAATTCCTAGGGGTTCTATCTATGTGCACTAGCTATCGCCGACGCCATCATCAACAGTGGGCCATGTGAGGACAGTGCCAACCCCATCCAGCTCAGCGGCGACGGCGGCTGGACGCCGCGGCCCTACTCCAGGCTCGGCGGGACCTCGGGGGCACGTAACTATCATCGCTCGTCTCTGGGGACTCCAAGAGCTCAGGAGAGTCGCTGGAGGAGCTGCAGCCAAGACCAGTGGCGGGCCCCGCGCCCGCCGCAACGTCGCCTTGGCGACCTCCTTCTGAGCAGCACTCCAGGCGGCGGCCTTCCTCGTCGAAGACCTTGAAGAACAGCACGGAGGTGTCGTCGTACTCGAAGTGGATCGCGAGGGCGCCCTCCGCGCGGTAGACTCGGGCAATCTCACCCCAGCCTTGGGTCATGAAGATCTTCCTGGAGGCAACGGTCCCAATCTCTGCTCCAGTCACTGGGGCGTCACAGTCGGCATGCTGCAGCCAAGGTTTGCGAAGGCCCCTCGGCGGCGAAGAACGGCGGGAGGCATATCCAAGTGCTCTGGGGCATCGCCGCCCATAGCATGAACTCACGCGAAGAGTCTGCAGCATGGACCTCTGGGGCGACGGCGTGTGCCTCCGCGGCACGGCGGCCATGGCCCTGGCGCGAGCGGCGCCGCTCACCGCTCCTCCCTCCGGAATCGTCAGCATGAGCGTACAAGGGCAATGGGTACCCAGGAGGTGGCCTCTCATACCAAGGCCTCGACACCACCGGCCTCACGACCACCTCACGGCGATGAGACCTCCTTTTCTTCGGCGGGAGCAGCTCGGGCATGACGAGGGGAGCCTTGCCTTTCTCTGCGGCCGAGAACCTCCGGATCGGCACCATGTCTACACAAGCAAGAAGTGGAGCAAGGAAGAAGAAGAAGAAGAAGCAGGAGAGGCAGAGGAAAGATGGGCGACGGGGGCTCCGCACCCCTCCCATTTATACCAGGAGAAGGCCAACCAGCACCCCCCACGATCACAGGTAATGATGGTTTTCCTTGCATGTCGCAGGGACTTGTCACGTTGGGCAGTTGCTGAGGCAGCGTGGGGAAGCGGAGACGCCGACGTTCAATCAACCGCCACACGTCAACCGAGGCTACAGGCTATCGGGGCCTGCGGCGCTTCGCACTTGACCCTTGGCTTCGCCTCGAAGCCAAGCCCGAGCGCGCCTTGGGCTCGGGGGCTACTGTCGGCGTTCTGGGAACAGGGATCCCCAGACTTGCCTGCCTGCGGCCCACGGCGTGGCTTTGCTAGCAGGCATGTACGGCCCATCTTCATCAACAAGGAATCAAGACCCTTGCGAGGGGCCAAGCCTCACGAGGCGGATGACACAAGACCTCCTCAGGAGCGGCCTCGCCATGCCGGCTCATGAGGGGCGGAGACTTCAAGGTCGGGCAAACCTCATGAGGTTTCCGTGACGTAAGCCACGACGATCGAGACCAGGCGGGCGCCAGTGCGCGCAGCGTCCTTGTTTCCTCTTTGGTGCTAAGGGGGCAAGCGCAGGCTCGATGTACCAAGGCATCAAGCAAAGGTTTCCATATTGGTGCAACAAGACCAAGACCAGTAGGATGGCAAGACGGAGGTCACCATGGAGCCCAGGACGGCGTCACCGCCAGAACCTTTGGCAGGCGAAGACCACCTTTTGTCAGGATAGCTTGTACTAGCTGTCTCCTTTCAAATTGGCCGTTGTTGGCTCCCTTCCCGCTCAATATTTTGGGAGAGGACTAGGGACTCTATAAATAGAACTAGACACCACCATAGGAGGGGATCATCAAGATCACCCTCAGCCACACAAGTGCGCCAAGCACATGAACACCTCAACCTGAGGAGGCTGTTCTTGCCCTTGTACTGTTCGTCCTCAGCCCAAGAGGCAATCCACCACCACACTGGAGTAGGGTATTACACCACAACGGTGACCCGAACCAGTATAAATCTTGTGTCCTTTGTGTTACGAGTTTATCGAGTTAGTTCATGAGATCTAGGCTAAGTTAGGACGTGGATCGATAGGGGGAGATCTTCACGCGCACCCCAGTGGTCGAACCTTAAGGGTTCTGCCGAAACCCGTGATCCGACAAAATTATTGAAAACTCTGAAGAAGCATCGTGCTGCTACTGGATATACTCTTGATGATCTTAAGGGCATTAGTCCCATTCTATGTCAACATAAAATAAATTTGGAGAAAGACGCCAAACCATTCATTGATCACCAACGACGGCTAAATCCTAAGATGAAAGAAGTGGTAAGAAAGGAAATATTAAAGCTCCTTGAAGCAGGTATAATTTATCCCGTTGCTGATAGTCAGTGGGTAAGCCATGTCCATTGTGTCCCTAAGAAGGGAGGTATTATTGTAGTTCCTAATGATAAACATAAATTGATTCTGCAAAGAATTATTACAGGTTATAGGATGGTGATTGATTTCCGCAAATTAAATAAAGCTACTACAAAAGATCATTACCCTTTGCCTTTCATTGATCAAATGCTAGAAATATTATCCAAACATACACATTTTTGCTTTCTAGGTGGTAACTCTGGTTTCTCTCAAACACCTGTGTCAGCTGACGATCAAGAAAAGACTACTTTTACTTGCCCTTTCGGTACCTTTGCTTATAGACGTATGCCTTTTGGTTTATGTAATGCACCTGCTACCTTTCAAATATGCATGATGGCTATATTCTCTGACTTTTGTGAAAAGATTTGTGAAGTTTTCATGGATGATTTCTATGTTTATGGATCCTCTTTTGATGATTGCTTGAGCAACCTTGATCGAGTTTTGCAGAGATGTGAAGAAACTAACCTTGTCTTGAATTGGGATAAGTGACACTTTATGGTTAATGAAGATATTGTCTTGGGGCATAAAATTTCTGAAAGAGGTATTGAAGTTGACAAAGCTAAAGTTGATGCTATTGAAAAGATGTCGTGTCCCAAGGACATCAAAGGTATAAGAAGTTTCCTTGGTCATGCCGGTTTTTATAGGAGGTTCATTAAGGACTTCTCAAAAATTTCTCGGCCTCTGACTAACCTATTACAAAAAGATATTCCTTTTGTCTTTGATGATGATTGTGTAGAAGCATTTGAAATACTTAAGAAAGCCTTGATTTCTGCACCTATTGTTCAGCCTCCTGATTGGAATTTACCCTTTGAAATCATGTGTGATGCTAGTGACTATGCTGTAGGTGTTGTTCTAGGATAAAGAGTTGATAAAAAATTAAATGTTATTCAATATGCTAGTAAAACTCTAGACAATGCCCAGAGAAATTATGCTACTACTGAAAAGGAATTCTTAGCAGTTGTATTTGCTTGTGATAAGTTCAGACTTTATATTGTTGATTCTAAAGTAACTATTCACACTGATCATGCTGCTATTAAATATCTTATGGAAAAGAAAGATGCTAAACTTAGACTTATTAGATGGGTTCTCCTGCTACAAGAATTTGATTTGCATATTATTGATAGAAAGGGAGCTGAGAATCCCGTTGCAGACAACTTGTCTAGGTTAGAGAATGTTCTTGATGACCCACTACCTATTGATGATAGCTTTCCTGGTGAACAATTAGCGGTCGTAAATGCTTCTCGTGCTGCTCCATGCTATGTTGATTATGCTAATTACATTGTTGCTAAATTTATACCACCTAGTTTCACATACCAGCAAAAGAAAAAGTTCTTCTATGATTTAAGACATTACTTCTGGGATGACCCACATCTTTACAAAGAAGGAGTAGATGGTGTTATTAGATGTTGTATACCTGAGCATGAGCAGGAACAGATCCTACATAAGTGTCACTTTGAGGCTTATGGAGGACACCATGCTGGAGATAGAACTGCACACAACGTATTGCAATCCGGTTTTTATTGGCCTACTCTATTCAAGGATGCCTGTAAGTTTGTCTTGTCTTGTGATGCATGTCAAAGAATTGGTAATATTAGTAGACGTCAAGAAATGCCTATGAATTATTCACTTGTTATTGAACCATTTGATGTTTGGGGCTTTGATTATATGGGACCTTTTCCTTCCTCTAATGGGTATACACATATTTTAGTTGTTGTTGATTACGTTACTAAGTGGGTAGAAGCTATTCCAACTAGTAGTGTTGATCATAACACCTCTATTAAGATGCTTAAAGAAGTTATTTTTCCAAGGTTTGGAGTCCCTAGATACTTAATGACTAATGGTGGTTCACATTTTATTCATGGAGCCTTTCGTAAAATGCTTGCTAAGTATGATGTTAATCATAGAATTGCATCTCCTTATCACTCACAGTCTAGTGGCCAGGTAGAACTTAGCAATACAAAGCCTAAATTAATTTTGCAATAGACTATTAATAGATCTAGAAAGAATTAGTCCCTGAAACTTGATGATGCATTATGGGCCTATAGAACTGCATATAAAAATCCTACGGGTATGTCTCCATATAAAATGGTTTATGGTAAAGCATGTCACTTACCTCTTGAATTAAAACATAAGGCATATTGGGCTATTAAAGAGCTCGACTATGACTTTGAACTTGCTGGTGAGAAGAGGCTTTTTGACATTAGCTCACTTGATGAATGGAGAACCCAGGCTTATGAAAATGCCAAGATGTTTAAAGAAAAAGTTAAAAGATGGCATGATAAAAGGATACAAAAACGTGAGTTCAATGTAGGTGATTATGTATTGTTATACAACTCTCGTTTAAGATTTTATGCAGGCAAACTTCTCTCTAAATGGGAAGGTCCTTACGTTATCGAGGAGGTCTATCGTTCTGGTGCCATAAAAATCAACAATTTCGAAGGCACAAATCCGAAGGTGGTGAACGGTCAAAGAATATGGCATTATATCTCAGGTATTCCCATAAATGTTGAAACTAATATTATTAAAATCGTAACCCCGGAGGATTACATAAGGGACACTTCCGGAATGTTTCAGACTCCGAAAAGGAATAGGTACGTGGTACGGTAAGTAAACCGACTCCAAAACAGTTCTAATGGCAATTTTTCTCTGTTTTGGAATATTTAAGAAAATAGGAAAATAAGAAGCAGACCGGAAAGGACACAAGGCCTCCACGAGGGTGGAGGGCGCGCCCTACCCCCTAGGCTCACCCCCTGCCTCATGGGCACCTCGTGTGCCCTCCGGACTCCGTTTTCTTGCACGATACTTCTTTTGGTCGGTAAAAATTCATTATATAATCTCCCGAAGGTTTTGACCACCGTATCACGCGAATATCCCTTGTTTTTGTTTCGAGTTGTTTCTGCTGCATATTTAGAGCAAGATGTCTTCTCAAGAGTCAGTCGGGGAGAGTCGGGTGTCTCATCCGACACCGGGGCCAAGAGCAAATAGCAATGCTGACCACTTTGGGCCATCAACTGAGGAAGAGCTGGAGGCCGATTTGAAAAGGATAGATGCCATGGAGGAGGATGAAGAAGTTACTTCCTGTTTCCGAGCAGGATTCAATATAGGGGAGCTACAGAGCTCGGCTATTCCAAACTCTGTCATCCCTTCCAATGTTAGATTTCTTTTTTATGAAAATACGAAAAAGAGTGTTACTTGTTCTCCCGCAGCTATGCAACATCCTTGGGTGAAGGGAGCTTTAGCCGTCATGGGCAAGCTCCGTAAGGAAATAATGGACCTCAAGCAGCAAGTCAATAAGCTCGAAGAAGAGAATCGTATATTGAGGGGCATCATCGCCAAGAATATCACATCACCACCCCCGAAGAAGGAGATATAAACAAATGGGTATGGGCACTCCCATTGGCAACTGCCAAGCTTGGGGGAGTGCCCCGGTATCGTATCACCATCACTTTTATTTTTACTGCTTTTCTTAGTTTGATCCTTTTGATAATATCTTGATCTGGTAGAATAAAGTTTTAGTATGATCTAGTTTTTAGTTTTGCTTGATGCTCCTTCTATGTAATCGAGTCCGTGAGCTATATATAAGAAAGAGTAGTGTTGAGTCAAGGGCTTGATTGTTTTTCTATGATCTTGAGGGAATAAAATTAAAGAGAAGAAATAAAAAGAAATAAGGAGATCATATGGATCTTATGGAGAGTAATGAGCTCACATATAAAGAGTATGATGAATAAAAGTTGCTGAGAGTTGACAAACATAGTTTTGGTCATCATTGCAATTAGTAGGAAGTAATAAAGAAAGCGAGGTTTTCACATATAAATATACTATCGTGGAAATCTTTTATAATTTTGAGCACTCATTAAAATATGACATGCTAAAGAGTTGACATTGGACAAGGAAGACAACGTAATGGGTTATGTTTTCTTACATCTGAGATAAATTATATTGTCATGGATCATCCAACATGTTGAGCTTGCCTTTCCCTCTCATGCTAGCCAATTTCTTTGCACCAAGTAGAGATACTACTTGTGCTTCCAAATATCCCTAAACCTATTTTTGCCATGAGAGTCCACCATACCTACCTATGGATTGAGTAAGATCCTTCAAGTAAGTTGTCATCGGTGCATGCAATAAAAATTGCTCTCTAAATATGTATGATCTATTAATGTGGAGAAAATAAGCTTTATACGATCTTGTGATGTGGAAGAAATAAAAGCGACGGACTGCATAATAAAGGTCCATATCACAAGTGGCAATATAAAGTAACGTTCTTTTGCATTAAGATTTTGTGCATCCAACCATAAAAGCGCATGACAACCTCTGCTTCCCTCTGCAAAGGGCCTATCTTTTATTCTTGTCTTATACTTCATGCAAAGAGTCATGGTGATATTCACCTTTCCTTTTTACATTTTATCCTTTGGCAAGCACAATGTGTTGGAAAGATCCTGATATATATAGCTCATTGGATGTGATTTTTCATGGACTATTATTGTTGACATTACCCTTTAGGTAAAATGTTGGGAGGCAAAACTATAAGCCCCTATCTTTCTCTGTGTCCGATTAAAACTTCATACCCATAAAGTTAGCAACTGTGAAAGACTAAATGATAGTTGAGTATGTGGACTTGCTGAAAGGCTCTTATATTGTCTCTTTCCTATGTTATGATAAATTGCAATTGCCTCAATGACTGAGATTAGAGTTTGTTGGCTCTCAATGAAGTTTATGATTCATACTTGAAATTGTGATTGAATTGTTACTTTAGCATAAGGGACCATATGACTATATATATATATGTTGTTATAAGAATGATCATGATGCCCTCATGTCCGTATTTTATTTTATCGACACCTCTATCTCTAAACATGTGGACATATTTTTTGATTTCGACTTTCACTTGAGGACAAGCGAGGTCTAATCTTGGGGGAGTTGATACGTCCATTTTGCATCATGCTTTTATATCGATATTTACTGCATTATGGGGTGTTATTACACATTATGGCACAATACTTATGCATATTCTCTCTTATTTTACAAGGTTTACATGAAGAGGGAGAATGCCGGCAGCTGGAATTCTGGGCTGGAAAAGGAGCAAATATTAGAGACCTATTCTGCACAGCTCCAAAAGTCATGAAACTTCACGCAAGTCATTTTTGGAATTAATAAAAAATACTGAGTGAAGAAAGTACCAGAGGGGCCCACACCCTCGCCGCGAGGGTGGGGCGCGCCCCCTGCCTCGTGGGCCCCCTAGTGGCCCTCAGATGCCCATCTTTGGCTATATGTAGTCTTTCATCGAGAAAAAAATCATAAGCAAGCTTTCGGGAAGAAAATCCGCCGCCACGAGGCGGAACCAATCTAGGGCTCTGGTAGAGCTGTTCTGTTGGGGAAACTTCCCTCTGGGAGGGGGAAATCATAACCATCGTCATCATCAATGATCCTCTCAGCCGGAGGGGGTCGATCTCCATCAACATCTTCACCAGCACCATCTTATCTCAAACCCTAGTTCAGCTCTTGTATCCAATCTTTGTATCCAAACCTCAGATTGGTACCTGTGGGTTGCTAGTAGGTTGATTACTCCTTGTAGTTGATGCTATTTGGTTTACTTGGTGGAAGTCATATGTTCAGATGCATTATGCATATTAATACCCCTCTGATTATGAACATGAATATGCTTTGTGAGTAGTTACGTTTGTTCCTGAGGACATGAAGGAAGTCTTGCTATAAGTAGTCATGTGAATTTGGTATTCGTTCGATATTTTGATGAGATGTATGTTGTCATCCCTATAGTGGTGTCATGTGATCGTCGGCCACATGACACTTCACCATTGTTTGGGCCTAGAGGGAGGCATTGGGGAGTAATAAGTAGATGATGGGTTGCTAGAGTGACAGAAGCTTAAACCCTAGTTTATGAGTTGCTTCTTTAGGGGCTGATTTGGATCCATATGTTTCATGCTATGGTTAGGTTTACCTTAATACTTCTCTTGTAGTTGCGGATGCTTGCAATAGGGGTTAATCATAAGTGGGATGCTTGTCCAAGTAAGGGCAGTACCCAAGCACCGGTCCACCCACATATCAAATTATCAAAGTACCGAACGCGAATCATATGAACGTGATGAAAACTAGCTTGACGATAATTCCCATGTGTCCTCGGGAGCGCTTTCCTTCATATAAGAGTTTGTCCAGGCTTGTCCTTTGCTACAAAAAGGATTGGGCCATCTTGCTGCACCTTATTTACTTTTATTACTTGCTTCTCGTTACAAATTACCTTATCACAAAACTACCTGTTACCGATAATTTCAGTGCTTGCAAAGAATACCTTACTGAAAACTGCTTATCATTTCATTCTGCTCCTCGTTGGGTTTGACACTCTTACTTATCGAGAAGTCTATGATAGATCCCCTACACTTGTGGGTCATCACTCTGCACCAGGCCCGTCTGCACCGCCTAACACCAACGTCGACCCTACTGCTCCAACATCTTCTCCAACTAGGATCGAGTAGATACTCTATGTCTTCAAACCTTTTTGGTCTTACTCACAAAAGGGGGAGAAGCATATGAGTTGATAATCTTCAAGCGGGTCCATATGGGGTGGTTGCCTAAGTTTTGCTCAGTTCTTACAACTCTTGTTTTTGAAACTATTTTGCTCTTGAGTTGTAACACTTAAACTTGATGGTCGTCTGCTACTTTTGCTGCTACTTTGTGATAATATGATAAATCCCGCATGAAGTCATTCCGCAAACGCCCATTTCTCATTATGCATTTCATTATCTTCACTATTATTATATATGCATGATGAATTGTCTTCATGTGTTGAAGAGGATCTCCACAAAGTAAAACCTGCCATGTGCATTTGCATTCAAAAGCAAACTACTTATATGCACATCTTCAGGGGGAGCCTTTTACAACTTATGAAGACAATGCCTATGATCCTTAACTTTCACATACTTTTATCCCCATTGAAAACCACAACTAGTTTGTCATCAATCACCAAAAAGGGGGAGATTGTAAGTGCATGTACTGCCACCCCTAGTTGGTTTTGGAGTATTGATGACAAACTTAGTTGAGGGACTAATATGTTTGTGAGAATTGCAGGATAACATAGGTAGTAGTCCATCATTGATTTGGTTACCAGAGATGACCCCAGAAAATGTATGAAGACATTGAAGACAATGGTGGTTCGTGAAGACATTCATGACGAAGAATGACATGTGAAGACATTCACTTGAAGACTATGGAGTGCGAAGACATAGTTGTTTCGCAGTTTCCTTTTCTTTCTCAAAGGCTTCGGAGGTGGGTTGCTCTCAAACGACAAAAGTCGTGCACTAACTCTGAGTGGTCTCCACCCTCGTGGGCCCCTAGCAGCTCCACCAAACACCCAGAGCCAAAGAGTTTTAGGCATCACTAAAGTTTTTTTATACGTCTCCAACGTATCTACTTTTTCTCACGCTTTTCCTCTTGTTTTTGACTCTAATTTGCATGATTTGAATGAAACTAACCCCAGACGGACGTTGTTTTCAGCAGAACTACCATGGTGTTCTTTTTGTGCAGAAATAAAAATTCTCGGAATGGAACGAAACTTTTGATGATTTTTTATACCAATAATATGAATTTCTGGAGCCAAGACCCATCGGAGAGGGGCCCCTGGGTGGGCACAACCCACCAGGGCGCGCCCCCCTCTCCTAGCGCTCCCAGGTGGGTTGTACCCACCTGGTGGCCCCACTGATGACCCCGCTAATACTATGAAATCACATTGTTCCAGAAAAAAAATCAGGGAGAAAGAATTATCACGATCCACGAGACAGAGCTGCTGCCAAGCCCTGCTCTTCCTCGGGAGGACAGGTCTGGAGTCTGTTTGGGGCTCCAAAGAGGGGGATCTTCGTTCTTCGTCATCACCAACCCTTCTCCGTCTCCAATTCCATGATGCTCCCCACCGGGAGTGAGTAATTCCTTCGTAAGTTCGCTGGTCGGTGAGGAGTTGGATGAGATTCATCATGTAATCAAGTTAGTTTTGTTAGGGCTTGATCCCTAGTATCCACTATGTTCTTAGATTGATGTTGCTATGACTTTGCCATGCTTAATGCTTGTCACTTTGGGCCCGGGTTCCATGATTTCAGATCTGAACCGCTTATGAATTCATCATTATATCCATGTTATAGATTCGATCTTGCAAGTTATAGTCACCTACTATGTGTTATGATCCAGCAACCCTGGAGTGACAACAACCGGGCCCACTCTCGGTGATGACCATAGTTTGAGGAGTTCATGTATTGACTATGTGTTAATGCTTTGTTTCGGTTCTCTATTAAAAGGAGGCCTTAATATCGCTTAGTTTCCAATATGGACCCCACTGCCATGGGAGGGTAGGACAAAAGATGTCATGCAAGTTCTTTTAATAAAGCACGTATGACTATTTACGAAATACATGCCTACATTATATCGATGAACTGGAGCTAGTGTCGTATCTCCCTAGGTTATAACTGTCACATGATGAATATCATCCAACAAGTCACCGATCCAATGCCTACGAATTTATCTTTATTGATCTTGCTGCATTACTATTGATATCATCAGGGTTACACTTGCTACAAACTACTACTATCATTGTTACTGTTACCATTTCTTCTACTACTATCAAAACTATCAAACTACTTTGCTACTGATCACTTTGCTGCAGATAATTAATCTCCAGGTGTGGTTGAATTGAAAACTCAGCTGCTAAAACCTTCAAATATTCTTTGGCTCCCCTTGTGTCGAATCTATAAATTTGGGTTGAATACTCTACCCTCGAAAACTATTGCAATCCCCTATACTTGTGGGTTATCAAGACCTTTTTCTGGCGCCGTTGCCGGGGAGCATAGCTATATTTCTTGAGTTACTTGGGATTATTATCATATTATCACTATGAAGAATCTGAAGGATCCAAAGACTAAGATTTATCCCTCTAAGACGAGGGGAGGTAATTAAGAAATGCCATCCAGTTTTGTTTTAGATTCACCTTCTGTTATGAGTAAACTTGCAACACCACCATATGTTATTAATCATGATATGTCACAAGTTATTGATGATGCTACTTCTGCTATGAATGATGCTAGTACCTTGCTTGATAATGATGATGTGCCACTTTGTGAATTTCTTGATAGACAAATTGCCAGAGTTATACAACATGATGTTGTTGAATCTGGTGATGAGCTTGAAATTGAAACTCCTGAAACACTTGCTAGAACTAGCCTTCCTAGATATGAATTACCTAAGATATCAGAAGGTTATGTTATGAGTGAAGAAGCAACTAGAGATATTCTTACTTGTAATGATAGAGATGATCTAGAGAAACTACTACACAAGTATAAAGAAAAATCTCTGAATGCTAGAATGAAATGTGATCCTAAGTTTGCTACTTCACCTATCTGTATTGATGATAAGGATTATGAATTCTCTGTCAACCCAGAGCTAATTACTCTGGTTGAATCTGATCCTTTCCATGGTTATGAAACTAAAACTATTGTGGCACATCTTACTAAGTTGAATGACATAGCCACCCTTTTTACACATGATGAGAAAACTCATTATTACTTTATTCTCAAATTATTTCCTTTCTCATTAAAGGGTGATGCTAAAGCTTGGTACAATACCCTTGCTCCTGGTTGTGTGCGTAGTCCCCAGGATATGGTTTATTACTTCTCTGAAAAATATTTTCCTGCTCATATGAAACAAGTTGCCTTTCAGGAAATATTTAACTTTGTGCAAACTAAAGAAGAGTGTCTCCCACAAGCTTGGGGGAGGCTTTGCCAGTTACTTAATGCTTTCCTTGATCATCCTCTTAAGAAAAATAAAATACTTGATATCTTCTATAATGGACTAACCGATGCTTCTAGGGACTTCCTAGATAGTTGTGTTGGTTGTGTTTTCAGGGAACAAACTATTGCTCAAGCTGAAGAATAATTGAATAACATATTTAAAAATTATGATGATTGGACTATTCCTGAACCACCGCCTAAACCCACTCCGAAGAAGAGGGGTATATTATATGTCAGTCCTGAAGATATGCAAGAGGCAAAGAAATCTATGAAGGAAAAATGTATTAAAGATGAGGATGTTAAAAATTTACCTCCTATTGAAGAAATACATGGGCTTAATACACCACCAATGCCTAAGGTGGTAGAGGTAAATTCTCTTATGAAGTTCAATGATAATGATAATCCTCACAATATGCATCCTAGTCAATGCCTTTATGAGTTTGGAAACTACATTAGGAAACAAGATCACTTCAATGCAAATATTATGAAACAAGTGAAATATAATTTTGATATGATAGCTTGCTTGAGTGACTTGTTATTTAGAATATAAAATGATGTTAGAGGTGTTGGAAAACATGCTTCTATGGTTCAAACTCAATTAGAACAAGTTGCTAAATCTCAAAGAGAATTGCTTGATGAAATGAATCATAATATGCATGACTTTACTATTAGAGTTGCAACTAGAGGAGGTAAAATGACTCAGGAACCACTTTATCCTGAGGGACACCCTAAAAGAATTGAACAAGATTCACAAAGAAACAACACTAGTGCACCTAGTCCTTCTAGGAAGAAAAAGAAAAAGAAAAATGATAGGACTTTGCACACTTCTAGTGAACCTGAAATAGAAAAACCTCCTGATAATGATAATAAAGCTTCTATCTCCGATGCTGAAACTCAATCTGGTAATGAACACTCACCTAATGATAATGAAAAAGATAATGATGAGGTTCATGAAGACTCTCAACCAACCAATGATAAAGAACCAGATAATGATGTTGAGATAGAACCACCTGTTGATCTTGATAACCCACAACCTAAAAATAAAAGATGTGACAAAAGAGACTTTGTTGCTAGAAAACACGATAAAGAAAGAGAACCGTGGGTTCAAAAACCTATCCCTTTTCCACCCAAGTCAAATAAAAAGAATGATGATGAAGAATTTGAATGCTTTGCTGAAATGATGAGGCCAATCTTTTTATGTACTTGCTTGACTGATATCTTGAAAATGCCTCCTTATGCAAAGTATAAGAAAGACATCATCATAATAAGAGAAAAATACCGGAAGCTGAAATCTCCACTATGCTCGATAATTATAATTTTAAAGATGGTGTACCTAAAAAACTTGGAGATCCAGGTATACCAACTATACCTTGATCCATCAAACAGAATTATGTGAAAACTGCTTTGTGTGATTTAGGAGCTGGTGTTAGTGTTATGCCTTTCTCTTTATATAAAAGACTTGACTTGAATAAACTCACACCTACTGAAATTTTTTTGCAAATGGCTGACAAATCAACTGCCATACCTATCAGTATATGTGAGGATGTGCCCGTTGTTGTTGCTAATGTTACTATTTTGACTGACTTTGTTATACTTGAGATGCCTGAGGACGACAACATGTCGATTATCATTGGTAGACCCTTCTTGAATACTGTAGGGGCTGTTCTTGATTGCAATAAAAGCAATATCACTTTTCATATTAATGGCAATGAGCATACAGTGCACTTTCCAAAGAAACAATTTCAAGTGAATGGTATTAATGTTATTGAAAAATCTCCGACAATCACTATTGGAAGTTTTCAAATACCTCTATCTACTGTCAAAAAGAAATATGAAATGCTTATTGTTGGGGAAATGCATATCCCCATTGAGGTAACTTAGTGATTTACGAAAGTTCTTCGGTTTCATGCTAATCAAAAGTGGTTGTTAATAAGACTTGATCAACCTTATTAATGAATCATTTTTGAACGTATGAAGTTGATGAATTTAGTAAGCACTACTTTCTATCCCTACTTTTTATTCTCTGTTTTTATTAGTTAAATAAAATAAAATTCCATGTTTTGTATGTTTTCTGAATTTCCCGTGCAATAAAAAAAATGACCCAAAAATAAAAGTTCTTAGAATGCCCTGAAAATTTTGTATGATTTTTTCCTGAATATTTAAGAATTTTTGGTGCAAAAATAACTAGAGGGGGTGCACCAGGTGGGCACAACCCACCTGGGCGCGCCAGCACCCCCTAGCACGCCCTGGGGGTTGTGGTCCCCACGTGGGCCCCCTCACTTATCTCTTTAGTCCACATTGTCACCTACCTCCAGAAAAAAAATCACTCTTGCTCTCTCTCCCGTGTTCTTGCTCATTTTGCTGCCATTTTCGATCTCTTTGCTCGAAGCTCCATTTCTGAAACTGTTTCGGGAGATTGTTGCTTGGTATGTGACTCCACCATCTGTCCAATTAGTTTTTGCTTTTGTGGTTTATACTTTGAATAATTAGCTACTCTTGGTGCTGCTGTAGATGTGCTTGCATGTTGAATTCTTAGTGTTCTAAGTAGTTTGAATGCTTGCTATGGCCTCTATGTATCCCTATGAGTAGTTGCTATTAGTATTGTGAAGTTTTGTTGGAAAAAATTTGTGCACTAAAAATTCAGATTTTTGTTCATAGGAAAAATTGTACGCGGACATGATGAACCTGTTTGGAAGAAGTTCCTCGAGGAGACGATCCTCGAGGGCATCCTCTAGTGACAGCTCTGCTCGTCGGTCTTACGTTGAACCAAGTGAAAGTTCCACGTGAGATGCAGCCACCAAAACATGCTTATGGACTTGCGATGAGTATATGATGCAGGTGGGCATCAAGGAGGAATTTGAGCAATATGTTCACAATGTCGGTCTCGGTCCCTACCTCTCAGATAAGTGTGAACAGCGCCATCTTCTCACTAAATCATGCATGTGTCAAAGGATTTAAATATTTCCCGCATGAGTCTAGGGTGTTGTTTATGCTTTATGATGAACCATTTACTATTCCACTAGAAATTTTTGCTGACGATTGCAAACTTCCATTTTGGGGTTCGCTTGATGAGCCAGCAAAGGCTGAGTATGAGACCTTCTTGACTAGCCTTTGTTACGGTGAAAATAGAGGAGTGAGGCAAGGAAGAATAAAGAGCATTCACTTTCCCGCAATTCAGTACCTTGCATTATTTAACGGGAAATGCATAGTAGGCAAGCAAGACTGTAGCATACTTTGTTCGCCAGACTTGAGCCTCATTCACACCGCTCTCACTGGTGAAAGGAATTATAACCTTGGAGCGATTGTTGCACATAGACTTCAGCATAACGCCAAAAGTGGCTGGTTGTATGGTGGAATTTATGCCACACGTTTAGCACGAGGACTGGGTGTTTCACCTTTGCCCTTTGACCCTATCCTACCCACTCGATATTTAGATTTTGATGCCTTAAAGGAGCATAAGATTCTCAACAGAAGGGTTGATAGCTTCACTTATAATTTGTTGTTTAACCAATCACATGGTGTGGACACATATTTGCATGTGCCTGCTCTCTTTGATTGTCACAGCAAGGAAAGATATTTTGTTCTTGACAGCGAGGCCCGAGCTCACAACGCATCAGTGCTGGCGGCACAGTGTGCTGAGGCCTCCGCACCGAGAGCCTCTGTGAGCTACCACGCCGACTACTACCCTCCAGGCTACTGGTTCACTACCAAGTTAGGCCAAAAGCCTAAGCTTGGGGGAGTATGTGTCTCTCACCGACATTACATTCATGTCCACTTATTCCCTTTGTCGGTGTTCACACTTTTTCATTGTATCATCCATGCTTAGATTTATTTTTCTTGCTTTCTTCTTGTGTATTTGAAAAACTTTAGAAAAACCAAAAAAATTAGTTGTAGTAATTTACCTTCTATGCATGCTTAGTAGTAGTATTAAAAAGGAAATCCAAAAAGATTTCCTCGTTCTTCTTTTGCTTGTTGGGAGCTTTCCCGTGTAAATAGTTTTTGCCATTTTTGTTTTTTATTTGCTTGTTGAAGAAAACCAAAAACTCCAAAAATATTTCAGTGTGTTTCTCTGAATTTCTTTTCTTTTATTCGAGTTGTACCGAGGAGAAGACCACGATGAAAATGTTGAGTGGCTCTCATATGAATAACTGTTGAACTAATAAGAGCCCATTTTACCTTGTCTTCTCCTGTTGAATAAATTTTTTGCAGATTCCAGCTTAGTCCATGGCACTCTTGCACTATTAATATTTTCATATCATTCGGTCGTGCAAGTGAAAGGCAATAATGACGATATTCGATGAGTTGGCCGTGGCAAGGAGAAACTGGTATGAACTCGACTTGTTATGTCTGTGTAAATATGTTTAACCTAGTATCCAGGCTTCAGCCCATTATGATTAAACATGTTTGTAATGAAAATTAGAGATTATAGTTTCTCATGCCATGCATAAGTAGCTGGGAGTGGATAATGATTTATCTTGGATATCAACATAGCGTTAAAATGATTGTGATGTAGTATGATGATATGGTATCCTCCTCTGAATGTTCGAGTGGCTTGACTTGGTACATGTTCATGCATGTAGTTGGATCAAAACCAACATAGCCTCTATAATATTTATGTTCATGGTGTTCATATCCTACTCATGCTAGTGTCCAATGTTACTTATGCATAATGCCTGGTTATGATCGTTGTTGCTCTCTAGCTGGCTGCTTCCCAATCTTAAATTGCTAGCCTTCGCCTGTACTAAGTGGGAATTCTGCATGTACATCAAAAACCTCGAACCCAAAGTTATTCCAGATGAGTCCACCATACCTATCTATATACAGTTACCCTGGCGTCCTAAGTAAATTTGCATGTGCCACCTCTAAAAACTTCTAAAAAATTATCCATTTTGTGTGCCTGGATCGTTCATGGAATGACAGGAGGTGGTCGATATGTTCGGTGCTAAGCATGTTATCCTCAGGTCGAGTGTTTATTCACTCTCCATCACAGGAGGAAATGGGCGATAATAGGGATTCCCAGTCCCGAACTAAAAAATGCAAATAATTAAAAAAAACTCCCCCTGGGACTGATGTTGGTATGGATGGCACCCGTTGTTTCGGACAAGCCGTGGAGTGTGATTGATGGTGGAGGGGGGGTAAACCTTTACTTATATCGCTTGGGAACCGCCACTAGCGTGCTTAGCATGGAAGATGTTGATAAGTGATGGTCGTGAAGTGAATGAGAAGGGTGCATGTCTCAAAATATCATTTATCTCTGTTTTAAAAATTGAGCTCTGGCACCTCTCCAAATCACTGCTTCTCTCTGTGAAGGAACTATCTATTTACTTTATGTTGTGTCATCACCTTCTATAAACAAGCGCCAGAAACTGAGTAGAGCACAGCGGTCATGATTTATGCATTGTGTATAGCTCATGTTGGGTGGATCATGACAGGATCTTTTCTACCATGAATTACAATGTTTAGTCGCTGCTTGAACTTTGGAGGTGCTCTGCATTTATGTTTTGCGGTCTCGGAAAGGGCTAGCGAGATACCATTATTGTCATATTATATCATGGTTGTTTTGACAACATGTTGTTGTTTGAGATATCTTATTATTGCTCGCTAGTTGATTATGTCATTGATATGAATCATTATAATCTTTAAGAGTTATTGTTGACATGGTTAGTTATAATGTTGGCTGAAAACCTAGGTGCTATTTAAGCTTATTTATGCAAACAAGAGCAAAAGAGTTCGTAAAAGTTTTTCTTTCTCACTTTCAGTTTATCAACTGAATTGCTTGAGGACAAGCAAAGTTTTAAGCTTGGGGGAGTTGATACGTCTCCAACATATCTACTTTTTCTCATGCTTTTCCTCTTATTTTGGACTCTAATTTGCATGATTTGAATGAAACTAACCCCGGACTGGCGCTATTTTCAGCAGAACTACCATGGTGTTGTTTTTGTGCAGAAATAAAAGTTCTCCGAAAGGAACGAAATTTTTGAGGATTTTTTATATCAATAATAAGAATTTCTGGAGCCAAGACCCACCGGAGAGGGGCCCCTGGGTGGGCACAACCCACCAGGGCGCGCCCCCTCTCCTAGCGCGCCTAGGTGGGTTGTACCCACCTGGTGGTCCCATTGATGACCCCCTGATACTATAAAATCACATTATTCCAGAAAAAAATCATTGGTGATCCACGAGACGGAGCCGCCACCAAGCCCTGTTCTTCCTCGGGAGGGCAGATCTGGAGTCCGTTTGGGGCTCCGGAGAGGGGGGTCTTTGTTCTTCGTCATCACCAACCCTTCTCCATTGCCAATTCCATGGTGCTCCCCACCGGGAGTGAGTAATTCCTTCATAGGCTCGCTGGTCGGTGAGGAGTTGGATGAGATTCATCATGTAATCAAGTTAGTTTTGTTAGGGCTTGATCCCTAGTATCCACTATGTTCTTAGATTGATGTTGCTATGACTTTGCCATGCTTACTGCTTGTCACTTTGAGCCCGGGTGCCATGATTTCAGATCTGAACCGTTTATGAATTCATCATTATATCCATGTTCTAGATCCGATCTTGCAAGTTATAGTCACCTACTACGTGTTATGATCCGGCAAGCCCGGAGTGACAACAACCGGGCCCACTCCCGGTGATGACCGTAGTTTGAGGAGTTCATGTATTCACTATGTGTTAATGCTTTTTCCAGTTCTCTATTAAAAGGGGGCCTTAATATCCCTTAGTTTCCAATATGTACCCCGCTGCCACGAGAGGGTAGGATAAAAGATGGCATGCAAGTTCTTTTAATAAAGCACGTATGACTATTTACGAAATACATGCCTACATTATATCGATGAACTAGAGCTAGTGCCGTATCGCCCTAGGTTATAACTGTCACACCCCGGATATGATTTTCCCAATATGTACTCCAACTCTTGCCATTTCCGGCGTTTAGTTATTTTATTTTCTTGGGTTCGGGTCTTTGTCTCCGTGTGTTGTTATCGTTGTCATGCATCTCATATCATGTAATCATGTGCATTGCATTTGCATATGTGTTCATCTCATGCATTCGAGCATTTTCCCCGTTGTCCGTTTTGCATTCCGGCGCTTCGTTCTCCTCCGGTGGCCATTTCTACCTTTTCTTTCGTGTGTGGGTATTAAACATTTCCGGATTGGACCTAGACTTGCCAAGCGGCCTTGGTTTATTACCAGTAGACCGCCTGTCAAGTTTCGTACCATTCGGACTTCGTTTGATACTCCAACGGTTAACCGAGGGACCGAAAAGGCCTCGTGTGTGTTGCAGCCCAACACCCCTCCAAGTTGGCCCAAAACCCACCAAAACCATCTCCATCTTGTAGAGCATTCGATCACAATCGCGTGGCCGAAAACCGCACCTCATTTGGACACTCCTAGCTCCCTCTACCTCTATATAAAGACCCCCTCCTCCAAATTCGCGGTTCCCCTCGTCCCTAACCCTAGATCCAGCTCCTCCGCGCGGCCGGACACGTCCGCCGGCCGCCGGAAACGTCCGCCACCGCCCGCAGCCAACCGGAGCACGCCACATGGCGCCCGCGCGCCCCACTTCGCCGCCAGCGCCGCCGGCCCGCGAGGGCCCGAGGCCGGCCCTCCATCCGTCCGACTGGGCCGAGCCGCTCCAGCCGGCGCCGCCCCGTCTTCCCCTCGTCCCGCGCATCACCACCGGATCCGGCCACCGCCGCCCTTCTCCATCGTCGGCGCCGCCACGACCGTTGCGCACCCCGCCGGCCGGAGCTGCACCTCGTCGCCCGGAGCCCGCCGCCTCACCGCCGCCCTCGTCCGCCGCCTCCAAGCGCCGCGCCGGCCCCGCGAACCTCTTCTCCGGCAAGTCCCGTCTTCTCCGGCATCGAATTCGGCCATCCTCGGGAATCGCGCCACGCTGCTACAGTACACTCGGGCCGGATCCAGATCTGGGAGACGGTTGACTTTTGCCCGAAACCCTAACTTTTTGCATATTTCATCATGCTATAACTCCTCATCCGTAGCTCCGTTTTGGGCATATAGAATATCAAAATGTTCGTCTCAGAGAGCACATCATTTCATCGCATTGCATCATTTTCATTTGAGTTCATCCTGATGCCCAAAATGCTGTTAGAAGAGTGCTATTTGAGATAATTGTCACATCTGCTGCTCCAATTAGATATTTGTCATTTTTGCCATGATTATTGTGTGCATGATATGCCCCTAAGCTCTTCATGAGTTTTGTTATATGTTTTGCCATCTATCCAGAGGTGCAACCCATGTATTTTTGTGATGTGTGTGGTGACCAGCACAAGCTTGCAAAGTGGAGCATTCGTTAATGCTGATTTCAGGGACTTAGCATGTCCACTAAGTCCTTGGCCTGTTTATCTCATTATGCCATATGTTCATGTTGATTCCTAGTGATCCGTGCCTCTTTTGAGGATGATCAGTAAGGATGTTTTGTTAATCTTGTAGTGCTCTATCCGTCCATGTCTTTGTTTGCAATTATGGAGCACCCTAGCTTGAGTGAATCGAGCTCTACTTTTGTCATTTCGTGAATCTGGGCAGATTGTCTACTTGTTAGCAATTTTGCCGAGGATGTTCTAGTTGATCCGTGCATGCTATGCTATTGTTCTTGCCATGTCTAGCTTGTGTTTTGTGTATTCTTGATGGGTGCATGCTTAGATTGTCATGACTTGCTCTGTAGTGAGTGCATCGAGCTCGTAAACATGCCTACTTGATATCTGTTTTCAGCATGCTCCAGTTTTCACTAAGTCTGAGAACTGATTATGTTTTTGCCATGTTCACATGCTTGCAAATGTATATTATGATCCCTTTTGGCTCAAGGTCACTAAGGGACTTTTGTTAAGCTCTTTGAGTAGCTCCATGCCATGCTTTACTTTGCCATGTTCAGGTCCTGTAGCATATAGTTTTCATGCTCCAAAGAGTGCTATCTGATCTGAAATTCCAGACAAGTGTTAATTTCACAAAGTCTGAGATCTGTTTGCCAAATGCATTTTTGCCATGCTTGTTTGAACCTGTTAATGGATGAATTGGCCGTAGCTCAGTGCTAGTCTTTTGTTAAGCTTCATGAATGGATTCCTGCCATGTATTTTGATGCCATGTTTGAGTGCTGTAGCATGTTCATCTTGTTGCATTTAGATGGCTACTTGCTGTAAATCGCAGAACATGGTCATATTTGAATCGCTTGCCATTTCCAAACCGTAACTCCGATTCCGGCGTTCTTTATATCGTTTTCAAGTGATTCCATCTCACCTTTCCAGTGGCACACTTGGATTTCCATGTTGAGTCCAGGTTCTTGCATTCCTTGTCAAATCTTGCATATGCATCACATATTGCATCCCGCATAGCATACCATCTTTGCATCATATTGTTTGAGCTTTGCACGTGGTTGATTGCGTTCCGTTTGCTTGTTTGTCTTGTTTGGGTAGAGCCGGGAGACGAGTTCACCAACGAGGAGCCCGTTGAGTTTGCTTTCGAGGATCCAGTCAACTCTGACAACTTTGCAGGCAAGATGATCATACCCTCGAAATCACTACTATCTTTGCTTTGCTAGATGCTCGCTCTTTTGCTATGCCTATGCTATGATGCCTACCACTTGCTTATCATGCCTCCCAAATTGCCATGTCAAACCTCTAACCCACCTTGTCCTAGCAAACCGTTGATTGGCTATGTTACCGCTTTGCTCAGCCCCTCTTATAGCGTTGCTAGTTGCAGGTGAAGATTGGAGACCGTTCCTTGTTGGAACATTATTTACTTGTTGGGATATCATTATATTATCCTGTTATCTTAATGCTTCTATATACTTGGTAAAGGGTAGAAGGCTCGGCCTCTCGCCTAGTGTTTTGTTCCACTCTTGCCGCCCTAGTTTCCGTCATATCGGTGTTATGTTCCCGGATTTTGTGTTCCTTACGCGGTTGGGTTATAACGGGAACCCCTTGATAGTCCGCCTTGAATAAAACTCCTCTAGCAATGCCCAACCTTGGTTTTACCATTTGCCACCTAGCCTTTTCCCTTGGGTTTAGCGGACTCAAGGGTCATCTTATTTTAAACCCCCGGGCCAGTGCTCCTCTGAGTGTTGGTCCAACCTAGAGCACCGTGTGGGGCCGTCCCTTGGCAACTTGGGTTACGTTGGCTCCCGTACGCTTAGCTTATCCGGTGTGCCCTGAGAACGAGATATGTGCAGCTCCTATCGGGATTTGTCGGCACAGCGGGTGGTGTTGCTGGACTTGTTTTACCATTGTCGGAGTTGTCTTGTAGAACCGGGATACCGAGTCTGATCAGAATGTCTCGGGAGGAGGTCTATTCCTTCATTGACCGTGAGAGCTTGTCATGGGCTAAGTTGGGACTCCCCTGCAGGGATTTGTACTTCCGAAAGCCGTGCCCGCGGTTATGGGCAGATGGGAATTTGTTAATGTCCGGTTGTAGACAACTTGAACCTTAGCTTAATTAAAATGAATCAACAGTGTGAGTTACCGTGATGGTCTCTTCTTGGCGGAGTCCGGGAAGTGAACACGGTGTTGGAGTAATGCTTGCGCAGGTTGTCCTTTAGTTACTCGTTCGCGCTTTGCCTCCTCTTCTCGCTCTCTTTTGCGAACAGGATAGCCACCATATATGCTAGTCGCTTGCTGCAGCTCCACATATTTACCTTGTCTTACCCATAAGCTTAAATAGTCTTGATCGCGAGGGTGCGAGATTGCTAAGTCCCCGTGGCTCACAGATTACTTCCAAATCAGATGCAGGGCCTGATGACTCCGTTCCAGATGACGCGCTTGAGCTCAAGTGGGAGTTCGATGAGGACTCACGCCGTTACTACGTGTCTTTCCCTGATGATCAGTAGTGGTGCCCAGTTGGGGTGATCGGGACCGTGTCGCATGTTGGGTTATCTTTTATTTTGGCGTTCGTAGTCGGGCCATGAGTGTTTGAATGTTGTAATGCTATTTATGTACATTGTGTGACGTGGCGAGTGTAAGCCAACTATGTATCTCCCCTTTTATTATCTATATTACATGGGATGTTGTGAAGATTGCCTAACTTGCGACATTGCTTTCAATGCGGTTATGTCTCTAAGTCGTGCCTCGACACGTGGGAGCTATAGCCGCATCGAGGGCGTAACAAGTTGGTAATCAGAGCCTTCCCCAACCTTAGGAGCCCCATTGCTTGATCGTTTTTAGCGGTCGAGTTGTGTCTAGAAAAATGTTTTGAGTCATTTAGGAATTATATATCAGAGAGATTAGGAATTCTTTTTACTCCCCAGTCTCCTCATCGCTCTGGTAAGGCATCCTGACGTAGAGTTTTGACTCTTCTCTTCTCAAATTTCACTAAAAAAAATTTAGGATCACGCGGGTATCTTGGAATCGTTCCGATGGTTTTGTGACGAGAACATTGTTCTTGGTGCCTCCTGTCTTTAAGGGTTGTGGCAGTGTCCCGGGGAGTTGAGCTCCGAGGTGTTGTCATCACAATTTTATCGTTGCAGTTCTGGAATACCTGAGTCTAGTACGCCGACATCGAAAATCTCTTTTATGCAGTTCGTTGGTGAGATAACCTCGACGCCACCCAGTACTGGGGCGGGAGTTCGGGAGTATCGCCATAACTTGTATAACGGATGCTTTTCGAAGGTTGAGGTAGATGGTTTCCAAAGTTTTTTCGGTTATGTGTTGAAGGATGGATACAGCTGGATGTAGGAATTTCTAGATTTGGGTGAGATATTATGCTTCCCCTGTATCCCCAACACCTGATTGCATAACCGGAAAGGTTCGGAAGTTTCATAGGTGGGAATTCTTGTAGCTCTAGTTATTCTTCCACGGATATTTGGTTTGAGATTGGGATTTCTTACCGAGTATTCGTTCTTGATCCGTACCTTGTTGATTTATTTCTCTACCTAAATTCTAAGTGGCTTCTCAATTTATGGATATGTGACCATTTCAAGAGGAATGCATTCGTTCTTATGTTCGGATGTGAAGACTTTATGTTGCAAATTTTCATTCCGTTGGATTCAGCTTCAATATTTGTCTATCAATGTGCTAATGGTTGTCACCCTCTTCAGGAAGGCTCCCGCTAAGAGCACCAATCAGAATCAGAATCAGGATCCGCCACCACCTCCTCCTCCTCCGGAGGCATGGCAAGTTGTGATGGCCGCAACCAATGCAAACACGCAGTTGATCATGCAAATTCTTCAAGAGCGCAATCAAGCGAACCAAGGGAACCAAGGCAACAATCAGAATCACTCTGCTACACTCAACCAGTTCCTTGCTAACGGGCCAAAGACTTTCAGCAATTGTGTTGAGGCAACTAATGCTGACGATTGGCTCGTGGATCTGTGCAAGCATTTCGAGTGCAGTAACGTCAGGCCTGAGGACTTCGTCAAGTTCGCTTCCTTCCAACTCAAAGATCAAGCTGCAGAATGGTTCCAGCAGTACAAGGATTCCAGAGGAGGCCGTGCGATTACCTGGGATGAATTCTGTCAAGACTTCAAAGCTCATCATATTCCTCAGAGCGTGGTTGAAAGCAAGCGTGAGGAATTCCGCAACCTGAAGCAAGGCTCTTTGTCTGTCTATGACTACAACAAGTTGTTTCAGAAGCTCGCCCGCTTTGCCAAGCAGGATGTCCCTGACGAGAAGAGCATGATATACCAGTTCAGGGGTGGTCTCAAAGAAGAAATCCAGCTAGCTCTTATTCTCTTTGAGCCCTTGAGGTACGATGAGTTCTACAACATGGCATTGAAGCAAGAGGCTGCTCAACTGAGGTGTGATGCTTCCAAGAAGCGAGTCAGAGATGCTACTCCTTCTTCCTCTACTCAAGTGGCCAAGCAGCAAAAGTATTGGCTTCCTCCTCCTCCGTTCCGCCAGCCGTATCAACAGAAGAGCAAAGGTGGCAGTGGATCTTCCCACCCACCCAACCCTGGCTTTCAGAACAAGACTTTGTCTCAAGCTCCAAGATCAAGTGCTCCATATCATCGTCCGCTTTCAGAGGTCACGTGCAACAAGTGCCAACAGAAGGGTCACTATGCCAACAAATGCTTCAATCAGAGGCGTCTCCCTCCTCCTCCTGTGAGATCGGCAAGTACAACTGTGGTCAAGCATAATCCCAAGCACGCCAAGGTCAACTTGCTGAATGCAACTCAGGCAGAGGACTCGTCAGATGTCATCATGGGTAACTTTCCAGTTAACTCTTTTCCCGCAAAAGTTCTTTTTGACACTAGTGCATCGCATTGTTTCATGTCAAGATCATTTGTTTCCAAGCATGACTTCGTTTCGCAAATGTTGGGTAAACCTATGGGAGTGGTTTCTCCGACTAAGTCTATGAGGGCTACTTCTATAGTCCCGGATGTTTCTATCATGATGGGTGATTTCAAGTTTTTGGCTTCTCCAATGGTTCTTGGTAATTCGGATATTGATCTTATTCTCGGGATGGATTGGCTTTCTAAGCACAAGGCTCATCTTGATTGTGCAGCTAGGCAGATTCAATTGACTCATTCGTCTAAGGATGTAATTGTCTTTCCTGCGAATGACGATACCATCCGTCTGTTCTCTCTCAATGAGAAGGGTGAACTGGATGCTATCTCGCAAATTCCAGTCATTTGCGAATATCAAGACGTCTTTCCAGAAGAGCTTCCAGGAATGCTTCCGCACCGGCCAGTTGAATTCGTCATCGATCTTGAGCCTGGCACGGAACCAGTGTGCAAGCGTCCTTACAAGCTCGGACCTGAAGAGTTGAAGGAGCTGAAGAAGCAACTCGATGCTCAAGAGAGAATGGGTCTCATCCGGCCTAATTCTTCTCCGTGGGGTTGTGGTGTTCTTTTTGTGAAGAAGAAGGATGGAACTGACCGACTTTGTGTTGATTACCGTCCATTGAACAAGAAGACCATCAAGAACAAATACCCACTTCCCAACATCAACGAGCTGTTCGAACAACTCAAAGGTGCCCAAGTATTCTCCAAGCTTGATCTCCGTATGGGTTATCATCAGATTCGAATCCGTGAGCAAGATATTCCCAAGACGGCGTTCAGGACAAGCTATGGTTCATATGAATACACAGTCATGTCTTTTGGCCTCGTCAACGCTCCTCCGACATTCTCTCGCATGATGAACTTCATCTTCAACGCCTACACCAATGACTTCGTTTTGGTCTATCTCGACGACATTTTGGTTTTCTCGAAGAACAAGGAAGATCATGCCAAGCACTTGCGTTTGGTACTTGATAATCTGAGGGAACACAAGTTCTACGCCAAGTTCTCCAAGTGCGAATTTTGGCTCGATGAGGTTCTTTATCTTGGTCATATCATCTCTGCCAAGGGCATTGCGGTGTATCCTGAGAAGGTATCTGCAATTGTGAATTGGGAACCTCCTCAGAATGTGAAGCAACTCCGTAGCTTCCTCGGTCTCGCAAGCTACTGTCGAAGATTCGTTGAAAACTTTTCTAAGATCGCGAAGCCTCTCTCAAATCTTCTCCAGAAGCACGTCAAGTACGTTTGGTCCCCAGAGTGTGTCATTGCTTTCAACACTTTGAAAGAGAAATTGGTCACCGCTCCAGTTCTGACTCTGCCTGATGAATCCAAACCGTACGAGGTCTTTTGTGATGCCTCTCTCCAAGGTCTCGGTGCAGTGTTGATGCAAGAGAAGAAATTTGTGGCTTATACCTCTCGCCAGTTGAAGCCCAACAAGAAGAATTACCCCACTCATGATCTTGAGTTGGCGGCAGTTGTGCATGCTCTTTTGACTTGGAGACATCTCTTATTGGGAAGAAAAGTGGACATTTTCACTGACCACAAGAGTCTCAAGTACATCTTCACTCAGCCTAATCTCAACCTCAGGCAAACTCGATGGGTTGAAATGATTCAAGAGTATAATCCGAGTATCGAGTATACTCCAGGCAAGGCCAATGTGATTGCTGATGCATTGAGCAGAAAGGCTTACTGCAACAGTCTGATTCTCAAGCCTTATCAACCCGAGCTTTGTGAAGCTTTCCGCAAACTTAATCTGCAAGTTGTTCCTCAAGGTTTCCTCGCCAACCTTCAAGTCTCTCCTACCTTGGAAGACCAGATTCGCCAAGCTCAGCTTCTTGATGCTATGGTGAAAAAGGTGAAGATTGGGATTGCCAAGAGTCAACCCAAGTACAAGTGCTACCGCCTTGATGACAAGGATACTCTCTTCTTCGAGGATCGTATTGTTGTGCCCAAAGGTGATCTTCGTAAGGTTATCATGAACGAGGCTCACAATTCTCTCCTCTGCATCCACCCTGGGAGCACGAAGATGTATCAGGACCTCAAGGAGGCTTATTGGTGGACTCGAATGAAGTGTGAGATTGCTCAGTTCGTGAATGAGTGTGATGTCTGCAGAAGAGTGAAGGCAGAACACCAAAGGCCAGCTGGTCTCCTCCAACCTCTTGCCATTCCAGAATGGAAGTTTGACCACATTGAAATGGACTTCGTGACTGGGTTTCCAAAGTCCAAACGTGGCAATGATGCTATATTCGTTGTCATTGACAAACTCACTAAAGTGGCTCATTTTCTGCCTATCAAAGAGTCAATCACTATAGCTCAATTGGCGGAGCTCTATACCTCTCGAATTGTCTCTCTACACGGCATTCCTCAAGTGATATCTTCAGACCGTGGCAGCATCTTTACCTCCAAGTTTTGGGATTCTTTTCAGAAGGCCATGGGCACCAACATCCGCTTCAGCACAGCTTTCCATCCTCAAACTAGCGGTCAAGTCGAGCGTGTCAATCAGATTCTTGAAGATATGCTCAGGGCTTGTGTGATCTTCTTCGGCATGAAGTGGGAGGATTGTCTTCCATATGCTGAATTCTCCTACAACAAAAGTTTTCAAGCAAGTTCGGGCAAGGCCCCATTTGAAATTCTGTATGGCAGGAAGTGACGTACCCCTCTCAACTGGTCTGAAACCGGTGAACGTCAGCTTTTGGGAAATGACTTGATCACAGAGGCAGAGGAAATGTGCAAAGTCATTCGAGATAACCTCAAAGTAGCCCAATCCCGCCAGAAGAGCTACTATGATAGTAAACACCGTGATTTGGCTTTCGTGATCGGAGATCATGTTTACCTCCGCGTCTCTCCAATGAAAGGTACTCGCCGCTTCGGTATCAAAGGGAAGCTTGCCCCTAGATACGTGGGACCTTTCAAGATCGTCAGCAAGAGAGGCGATCTCGCCTATCAACTCGAGCTTCCTTCAAACTTTGCAAATGTTCATGACATGTTCCATGTCTCTCAGCTCCGAAAGTGCTTCAAGACTCCTGACCGCACCGTCAACTTCGAGGACATTGAGCTCCAAGAAGATGTCTCTTATCGTGAGCACCCTGTTGCTATTCTTGAAGAGACTGAACGCAAGACTCGCAACAAGTCAATCAAATTCCTCAAAGTCAAGTGGTCACACCATTCCGACCGTGAAGCTACCTGGGAACGCGAGGATCACCTCTGTTCTGAATACCCGGCGTTCTTTCAGTCCTAGATCTCAGGATGAGATCCTTTCGTAGTGGTGGAGTGTTGTAACACCCCGGATATGATTTTCCCAATATGTACTCCAACTCTTGTCGTTTCCGGCATTAAGTTATTTTATTTTCTCGGGTTCGGGTCTTTGTCTCCGTGTGTTGTTATCGTTGTCATGCATCTCATATCATGTCATCATGTGCATTGCATTTTCATACGTGTTCATCTCATGCATTCAAGCATTTTCCCCGTTGTCCGTTTTGCATTCTGGCGCTTCGTTCTCCTCCGGTGGCCATTTCTACCTTTTCTTTCATGTGTGGGTATTAAACATTTCCGTATTGGACCGAGACTTTCCAAGCGGCCTTGGTTTACTACCGGTAGACCGCCTGTCAAGTTTCGTACCATTTGGACTTCGTTTGATACTCCAACGGTTAACCGAGGGACCGAAAAGGCCTCGTGTGTGTTGCAGCCCAACACCCCTACAAGTTGGCCCAAAACCCACCAAAACCCTCTCCATATTCTAGAGCGTTCGATCACGATCGCGTGGCCGAAAACCGCACCTCATTTGGACACTCCTAGCTCCCTCTACCTCTATATAAAGACCCCCTCCTCCAAATTCACGGTTCCCCTCGTCCCTAACCCTAGATCCAGCTCCTCCGCGCGGCCGGACACGTCCGCCGGCCGCCGGACACGTCCGCCACCGCCCGCAGCCAACCGAAGCACGCCACGTGGCGCCCGCGCGCCCCACTTCGCCGCCGGCCCGCGAGGGCCCGAGGCCGGCCCTCCATCCGCCCGACTGGGCCGAGCCGCTCCAGCCGGCGCCGCCCCGTCTTCCCCGCGTCCGGCGCGTCACCACCGGATCCGGCCACCGCCGCCCTTCTCCATCACCGGCGCCGCCACGACCGTTGCGCACCCCGCCGGCCGGAGCCGCACCTCGCCGCCCGGAGCTCGCCGCCTCCAAGCGCCGCGCCGGCCCCGTGACCCTCTTCTCCGGCAAGTCCCGTCTTCTCTAGCGTCGAATCCGGCCATCCTTGGGAATCGCGTCGCGCTGCTACAGTACACTTGGGCCGGATCCAGATCTGGGAGACGGTTGACTTTTGCCCGAAACCCTAACTTTTTGCATATTTCATCATGCTATAACTCCTCATCCGTAGCTCTGTTTTGGGCATATAGCATATCAAAATGTTCGCCTCAGAGAGCACATCATTTCATCTCACTGCATCATTTTCATTTTAGTTCATCCTGATGCCCAAAATGCTGTTAGAAGAGTGCTATTTGAGATAATTGTCACATCTGCTGCTCCAATTAGATATTTGTCATTTTTGCCATGATTATTGTGTGCATGATATGCCCCTAAGCTCTTCATGAGTTTTGTTATATGTTTTGCCATCTATCCAGAGGTGCAACCCATGTATTTTTGTGATGTGTGTGGTGACCAGCACAAGCTTGCAAAGTGGAGCATTCGTTAATGCTGATTTCACGGACTTAGCATGTCCACAAAGTCCTTGGCCTGTTTATCTCATTATGCCATATGTTCATGTTGATTCCTAGTGATCCATGCCTCTTTTGAGGATGATCAGTAAGGATTTTTTGTTAATCTTGTAGTGCTCTATTCATCCATGTCTTTGTTTGCAATTATGGAGCACCCTAACTTGAGTCAATCGAGCTCTACTTTTGTCATTTCGTGAATCTGGCAGATTGTCTACTTGTTAGCAATTTTGCCGAGGATGTTCTAGTTGATCCGTGCATGCTATGCTATTGTTCTTGCCATGTCTAGCTTGTGTTTTGTGTATTCTTGATGGGTGCATGCTTAGATTGTCATGACTTGCTCTGTAGTGAGTGCATCGAGCTCGTAAACATGCCTACTTGATATCTGTTTTCAGCATGCTCCAGTTTTCACTAAGTCTGAGAACTGATTATGTTTTTGCCATGTTCACATGCTTGCAAATGTATATTATGATCAATTTTGGCTCAAGGTCACTAAGGGACTTTTGTTAAGCTCTTTGAGTAGCTCCATGCCATTGTTTACTTTGCCATGTTCAGCTCCTGTAGCATATAGTTTTCATGCTCCAAAGAGTGCTATCTGATCTGAAATTCCAGACAAGTGTTAATTTCACTAAGTCTGAGATCTGTTTGCCAAATGCATTTTTGTCATGCTTGTTTGAACCTGTTAATGGATGAATTGGCCGTAGCTCAGTGCTAGTCTTTTGTTAAGCTTCATGAATGGATTCCTGCCATGTATTTTGATGCCATGTTTGAGTGCTGTAGCATGTTCATCTTGTTGCATTTAGATGGCTACTTGCTGTAAATCGCAGAACGTGGTCATATTTGAATCGCTTGCCATTTCCAAACCGTAACTCCGATTCTGGCGTTCTTTATATCGTTTTCAAGCGATTTCATCTCACCTTTCCAGTGGCACACTTGGATTTCCATGTTGAGGCCAGGTTCTTGCATTCCTTGTCAAATCTTGCATATGCATCACATATTGCATCCCGCATAGCATACCATCTTTGCATCATATTGTTTGAGCTTTGCACGTGGTTGATTGCGTTCCGTTTGCTTGTTTGTCTTGTTTGGGTAGAGCCGGGAGATGAGTTCACCAATGAGGAGCCCGTTGAGTTTGCTTTCGAGGATCTAGTCAACTCTGACAACTTTGCAGGCAAGATGATCATACCCTCGAAATCACTAGTATCTTTGCTTTGCTAGATGCTCGCTCTTTTGCTATGCCTATGCTACGATGCCTACCACTTGCTTATCATGCCTCCCAAATTTCCATGTCAAACCTATAACCCACCTTGTCCTAGAAAACCGTTGATGGGCTATGTTACCGCTTTGCTCAGCCCCTCTTATAGCGTTGCTAGTTGCAGGTGAAGATTGGAGACCGTTCCTTGTTGGAACATTATTTACTTGTTGGGATATCATTATATTATCCTGTTATCTTAATGCTTCTATATACTTGGTAAAGGGTGGAAGGCTCGGCCTCTCGCCTAGTGTTTTGTTCCACTCTTGCCACCCTAGTTTCCGTCATATCGGTGTTATGTTCCCGGATTTTGCGTTCCTTACGCGGTTGGGTTATAATGGGAACCCCTTGACAGTCCGCCTTGAATAAAACTCCTCCAGCAATGCCTAACCTTGGTTTTACCATTTGCCACCTAGCCTTTTCCCTTGGGTTTCACGGACTCAAGGGTCATCTTATTTTAAACCCCCCGGGCCAGTGCTCCTCTAAGCGTTGGTCCAACCTAGAGCACCGTGCGGGGCCGTCCATTGGCAACTTGGGTTACGTTGGCTCCCGTATGCTTAGCTTATCCGGTGTGCCCTGAGAACGAGATATGTGCAGCTCCTATCGGGATTTGTCGGCACAGCGGGTGGTGTTGCTAGACTTGTTTTACCATTGTCGGAGTTGTCTTGTAGAACTGGGATACCGAGTCTGATCGGAATGTCTCGGGAGGAGGTCTATTCCTTCGTTGACTGTGAGAGCTTGTCATGGGCTAAGTTGGGACTCCCCTGCAGGGATTTGAACTTTCGAAAGCCATGCCCGCGGTTATGGGCAGATGGAAATTTGTTAATGTCTGGTTGTAGACAACTTGAACCTTAACTTAATTAAAATGAATCAACAGTGTGAGTTAGTGTGATGGTCTCTTCTCGGCGGAGTCCGGGAAGTGAACACGGTGTTGGAGTAATGCTTGCGCAGGTTGTCCTTTAGTTACTCGTTCGCGCTTTGCCTCCTCTTCTCGCTCTCTTATGCGAACAGGATTGCCACCATATATGCTAGGCGCTTGCTGCAGCTCCACATATTTACCTTGTCTTACCCATAAGCTTAAATAGTCTTGATCGCGAGGGTGCGAGATTGCTGAGTCCCCGTGGCTCACGGATTACTTCCAAACCAGATGCAGGGCCTGATGACTCCGTTCCAGATGACGCGCTTGAGCTCAAGTGGGAGTTCGACAAGGACTCACACCGTTACTACGTGTCTTTCCCTGAAGATCAGTAGTGGTGCCCAGTTGGGGTGATCGGGACCGTGTCGCATGTTGGGTTATCTTTTATTTTGGCGCCGTAGTCGGGCCATGAGTGTTTGAATGTTGTAATGCTATTTATGTACGTTGTGTGATGTGGCGAGTGTAAGCCAACTATGTATCTCCCCTTTTATTATCTATATTACATGGGATGTTGTGAAGATTGCCTAACTTGCGACATTGCTTTCAATGCGGTTATGTCTCTAAGTCCTGCCTCGACACGTGGGAGCTATAGCCGCATCGAGGGTGTAACAGCCTGTCCTGGGGTAGTTTGGGAGAGTTGACCGGACTCCAAACATGTATTCAAAACATGGTGAACAAGAAGCTCAAACTCGTCAATGTAGTCCAGGTCATGCTCCACCGCCGGATCCTCCCGTGCCAACAACGGGACTTCAACTTGTGGAAGTTCGACCCGGCGCAACACCGAACTCTGAATAGGCTCTTTGACACAACTCACGAAGATGCCTGGAGGGTGCTGTTCAAAAGCGCCGAGGTCCCCCTCCCATTACTGAGAATCGCAGATTCAACGCGAAGCGCCAAGCCAGTGCGGTAAGCTGCTTTACCTTTCACAGGATACTTATTTTTTATAGATTGTCTCCATGCGGGATCTAAACTCCCGTACCTTTCACAGGACTGGCAGGAGACGGCCGGACAGATCGACTGTCCGGCTCCTTTGCCCGAAGGCCCAGCAGACGCTCTTCTGGCGAAGATGCTGACTCCGGCTCCTTATATGGTGCCGGAGAAGACCAAGAATGCCAAGGGAACCCGAAAGAGTTCCCGACGCTAGGCGTCGTCGCACTCATCGTCCGAGGACTCTACGGCGCAATCCTTCCCCGAAGACGAGGAGGCAGAAGAGGATGCTCCCCCTCCAGACGGGGGAGACAAGAAAAGGAAGGCCGCCCCAACTGGGGAGGCCGAAGGGTCCAAGAAGGGGAGAACTCTCCTTCCGGACTACTCTACCACCGCCGCCGACGGCGAAGATGAGTGGCTGCCCAGGGCCAAGCCCCTGGGGAAGTCGTAAGTATTCGGATATCGGAGTAAGTCATAGTATTCCTTTACCGTACTACTTCACCTAACGCCGAAATATGATTATGCAGGTCGCCCCGAGCCCGTATCGATGTATCATCGGACGACTCCCTGGGCTCGTCGGACTTGGATAGTGATCCAGTCCCGACCGCCACCTCCCCCTATCCTGCGGACGACGCCGAGGTGCTGTCTCACGAGGCACCGGGTCGAGGGGAGAAAGTCTCGGAGGCGCCTCAAGGCGTCCTCCCGAACTCCGGGAGCCGAGGGGACAAGGCCCCTGAGAGCTCCGAGTTCGGCTCTCAGTCGAACACCGCGCCGGAACCTCCAGTGGTTCCGGGCTTGGGCAGGCAGCCTCCTTCTAAGAGGGGCAAGAGGCATGTGCCGGTGACCTCTGTCCATCCAGAGGTGTCGGACAATCTGTTGGAGGCGCTTCGCAGCGCTTCCATCGACGAGGAGCACCGTACTATTATGAGTGCGGTGGTCCAGAAGGTTCAGTCCGCCAAGAGCGGATTGACTGAAGCCTGTGCCAGCCTTATAACAGGCTTTGAGGTAAGTGTTTTAAAATATAGGAAAAATATTACCGCATAGACAGTAGCCCCTGATGCTTTGTTCGATGTTCACAAAGAAAAGCCGAACAGAGGATCAAATAATATCGCAGGAGTCTAATATAAGGATGTTAATATGCGTATGCAGGCCTCGCTGCTGGCGTCCGTCGCACTGACTGCGGAGGTCACCGTACTGAAGCAGGACCTCGAGGGGTCCAAGAAAGAGCTTAGCCTTGCCAAGAGGCAGCTCGAGAAGAACAAGGGTAAGTAATACCCTGTCCATAGATATGTATATATAAAAGAAGACGTGATTGCAAAATGACAGGATCATCGTATATTTGCCAGGGGCCACGACCGAGGTGGCGACCCTGAAGCAAGCGCTAACCAAGGCCGAAGATAAAGCGGCCAAGGAGCGCACCGAGCGAGAAAAGCAAGAGGCTCGGGTGGGCGAGGTGCAGCAAGAGCTCCAGGCTCTCGTGACGAAGCACGAGGCGTTGGAGCTTGACTCGAAGACGCGGGAGTCTGAGCTTGCCGCGGCCCTCGAGAGCACAAAAAGTGCCAAGGCCAAAGCCCAAATGGCCCTCCAGAAGATCGACGCAATGAAGAAGATAGCGGCGGGTAAGGCATTCTATATGCAAAGCAAGCATGTAAAAGTAAATTACCGATTACTTACCCGAATTCGGAGCTCTCCAGGAGCATTCGCAGATTTGCCCCGCAGCGTGTCGGATGCCACACAATTTTACCAGGCCGAGGAGGGAAGCTCAATAGAGAAGCTGTTCTGGTCTCAGTATACTGGGACCGAACACCCGATTCCTCTGAGCGACCAGCTAAAGCAGTTGGTCGAGCTGCACAAGGCAGCCGAACAGGCCATGAAGGGCCTTATAGTCCGGCTGTGGCCTGGCGACGCCCTTCCGAACAGCTACTTCGGCCTGGTGAGGTGGCTTGTGGATGCTTGCCCACGGCTGGAGGTCGTCAAGCGGTCCGTCTGCATCGAAGGTGCACGCCGGGCTTTCGCCCGTGTGAAGGTGCAGTGGGCCAAGCTAGACATTGTGAAGCTGATCAAGGAAGGGCCGCCGCAGGGCAAGCAGCATCGCACCCCCGATATTTATTATGAGGGTGTCCTGAAGGGTGCCCGTCTTGTAGCGGATGAATGTTCAAAGGATGTAATCTTTGAGTAAACTGGCTCGTGTGATCCTGTATGATGAAAACTTGTTTCATATGCGCTATGCAACGCTTGTGTGAATTTAAAATATTACCTTCTGTTTGGCCGTTTATCCAATCTGAGAGATGGCTAGTCCTCGGCTTCTGCCCCCATGCCACAAGTGCTGGGGTGTTTAGGATAAACCTGAGCACTCTTGTTCCCATGTTTGGGTCCTTCGAGGGAGGTGCTCAGCACAACGAACAAGGCAACCGGACTAATAATGCTTTATCACTCTCACTTAGCCATAGAATTCTATAATTTTAAATTTCGGCGAAGCCCCTCGTATTCGGAAGGCCGAATTCGGGGCGCGATACACGCCTTTAAGCCGTACAGGGCCGGCCCCTCGCCCTAAGCGGCATAAGTCTTTAGGGACTCGAAAACCTCGCCGAACAGCGACCAGTCTCTCGCCTTATCATGACAGTCAGTTTTAGCTTTCTCTACTGAGGTGCTAAGCCCGGCAGGACCGGGGCACAATCGCAGTAGTTCTCCTAGCGCTACCTTAGCCGATAGAGCGGAACGTAAGGTACCAAAACATAGGAGTCGGGCAAACCCAACATTTTACCAAAGACATGATTCGGAGCTGATGCATATAATGCTATAAGTTCGGGGTGCCGCACTTGTGTAAGTCTTCGGACTTTTCACACCATATTGTGGGGTACGTAAGCCCCTGGTATATTGGCCGTACCAAAGCGTACGGTTGCAAGGCATCGTTAATGAACACACATATATATATAACAAGAATGCAATAATAGTCGTGATGTTGTGCATTGTTTATTCAAAAAGGTGTGTTTAAAGCAGAATGATACAGATAGTGCGATAAGCAAAGAGTGGGACTATGTCCCTTCCGAGGGCAAGCTGAGGAATAGTATTAAATCAAATATTTCGCTCGTCATTGTAATCCACCTGGGAATTTTGTGGTGTGACGTAGCTTTCTGCCTCCTTGGTTGCTGCACCATGTGTTCGGCAATAGTGCTGCCGAACAGGGTTTCCAGAGATTAAGGTCCTGAAAAAGAGAAAAATAACCAAATGGGAAGCCCCTAGTGCGGTTTAAGCCGCGTCTTGGGGCGTGTCGCAGTTGTGCCCCCTCCCCACCTATGCCCATGGTATTTTTAATGCGTAATTATGTACGCGTGGCATGAGTTTCGCCGTTTGGCTGGGACTGGGGTGGGGACCGCATTGCTACGCAAGCTCAGATCACGCCAGGCGGTCTATTTGCCAATTGCTCCGAGCGCGCTTGAAGGTGTCCGGGTCTTGAAACGCCGAACTGGTGGATTGCCTTGAGAGGCTGTTTTGCGCTTCTGCTGCGAGGGCCGCAGTGTGCTCCTCTATTCGGAGAGAGCGCTCTGTGTTTCCATTGACTGTAATAACCCTGCGAGGTCCTGGCATCTTGAGCTTGAGGTATGCATAATGCGGTACCGCATTGAATCTCGCAAATGTGGTTCGCCCGAGCAGTGCATGATAACCACTACGGAACGGGACTATATCGAAGATTAACTCTTTGCTTTGGAAGTTATCCGAGGATCCGAAGACCACTTCCAGTGTAATTGAGCGTGTGCAATGGGCCTCTACGCCTGGAATGACGCCTTTGAAGGTCATTTTTGTGGGTTTGATCCTTGAGGGGTCTATACCCATTTTGCGCACTGTGTCCTGATAAAGCAGGTTCAGGCTGCTGTCGCCGTCCATAAGGACTCGAGTGAGGTGAAATCTGTCAATGATTGGATCCAGAACCAGTGCAGCGAATCTGCCATGACGGATACTAGTGGGATGGTCCCTGCGATCGAAAGTGATCGGATAGGAGGACCATGGGTTGAACTTTGGGGCGACTGGCTCCAATGCATATACGTCCCTGAGCGCACGCTTCTGCTCCCTCTTGGGGATGTGGGTTGCGTATATCATGTTCACCGTCCGCACTTGTGGGGGAAACCTCTTCTGTCCTCCGGTGTGTGGCTGCCAGGGCTCCTCCTCGTCATCTCTATGTGGCCCCTTGTCCTTGTTTTCGGCAATTAACTTGCCGACCTGCTTGAACACCCAACAATCCCTGTTGGTGTGATTGGCTAGCTTTTCTGGGGTGCCGTGTATTTGACACGAGCGATCGAGTATACGGTCCAAGCTGGATGGACCCGGCGTACTTTGTTTGAATGGCTTTTTCCGCTGACCGGGTTTAGAGCCTTTGGATCTAGCATTGACTGTTGTATCCTCGTTATTATCGCTGTTAATGCAGCGCTTATGTTTGTTGCGACATGACCTGCTATTGCCGTCCTTGGTATCCGAAGTACCATGGTTCTTTGATATGTTATTACTGCGAGCCAGCCAGCTGTCTTCTCCCGCATAAAAGCGGGTCATGAATGTCGTGAGGGCTGCCATAGATTTCGGCTTTTCCTGACCAAGGTGCCGGGCTAGCCATTCGTCACGGATGTTGTGTTTGAAAGACGCTAGGGCCTCTGCATCCGTACAGTCGACGATTTGATTTTTCTTTGTTAGGAACCGAGTCCAGAATTGCCTGGCCGATTCTTCTGGCTGCTGAATTATGTGGCTCAAGTCATCGGCATCTGGTGGCACCACATAAGTGCCCTAAAAGTTGTCGAGGAATGCGGCTTCCAGATCTTCCCAACAGCTGATGGACTCTGCTGGCAAGCTGTTAAGCCAATGTCGCGCTGGTCCCTTGAGCTTTAGTGGGAGGTACTTGATGGCATGTAAGTCATCACCGCGGGCCATGTGGATGTGGAGGAGGAAATCCTCGATCCATACTGCGGGATCTGTTGTGCCGTCGTATGATTCAATATTTACAGGTTTGAAACCTTCTGGGATTTGATGATCCATTACTTCGTCTGTGAAGCATAAGGGTTGTGCGGCGCCTCTATATTGGGCTATATCGCGACGCAGCTCGAATGGGTCTTGCCCGCTGTATTCGGCCCGGACGGATTTACTTTTACTGTGTCCGGCGTGGCGTTTATTGTCTCGCATAGTGGCGCACCCTCATGATCCGTAGATCGATCTTGCATGCTTTGCTTTGTCCTCCAATATGTCTCACAGGTCTGGCGTATCTCCCCATGCCTTTTTATTTGAATGGTGTCGGGGTGCAGGCTGAGTTTTTGGCTGGAATGCCTCTCTATCGCGGCCACGAGGTGGCTGATCAGCCGCATCATACGCTTCTTCCTCCAGTCGGGGTAGCAACCTGTACTTTGGGTAACTCTTGGAGGGGCGCTCGAGTTTATATTCCTCGGCCGCGAGGACTTCAGTCCATCTGTCAGCTAGCAGATCTTAATCAGCTTGAAGCTGCTGCTGCTTTTTCTTAAGGCTATTTGCCGTGGCTATAAGTCGGCGTTTGAAGCGCTCTTGTTCGACGGGATCCTCTGGCACAGCGAATTCATCGTCGCCGAGGCTTGCCTTGTCTTCAGAGGGGGGCATGTAATTATCATCGTCCTCCTCTCCATCTGCCGCTCTCTCAGGAGGGTTGGCTCCTCCATTCTCCTGCTCTAAATCTTGCTGGAGGGGATTGTTGTTGTATTCAGCACTATCCGGAGTGTTATTATCTCCTGTGCCGGTATCACCACTTTTTCTTTGGCGGGACTTAGAGCGGCGTTGCTGACGTCGGCGCTTGGGTTGCTTCTTGGAGGGGTCATCCTCCGCTATCTCGTCGCCATTGCCTTCTTTGGGTGTATCCACCATGTATATATCGTATGATGAGGTGGCTGTCCAGTGCCCTGTGGGCAGTGGATCCTCTTCGTCTCCCGCATCGTCGTCCATATCATCGATGTCTTCAGAGTTGAAGTCGATCATGTCGGTTAAGTCATCGACAGTGGCTACTAAGTGGGTGGTGGGTGGGCCACGAATTTCTTCGTCGTCTGCATCCTAGTCCTGCCGGACATAGTTCGGCCAGGATCCTCCTGACAAGGAGAGAGACCTTAATGAGTTCAGTATGTCGCCAAAGGGCGAGTGCTAAAAAATATCCGTGGAGGTAAACTCCATGATCGACGCCCAATCGGATTCGATGGGAACGGGCGCGGGCGGTTCAGAGTCCGTGGCCGGAGAAGGATCTGGCAGTTTACCAACACGGCTCTTGTGCAAGGTAAGGTCGATGTTTGGCTCGATCGCCGCTAAGGGTAAGGCCTCCGTGGCGGGGTCCATCCACCCGTCCAGGGACGGTGCAACTGGCTCCGAATTGAGGGTCGGGGCGGCTGCCTGTGTGATCTCCTGGACACTGTCGGATGGTAGAGCTAAATCGTACTCATCGTGACCGCGTGACGCGCAAGGCAGAGGCTCGAATCCGTCGAAGATCAAGTCTCCACAGATATCAGCCGTGTAGTTTAAGCTTCCAAACCTGACCTGGTGGCCAGGGGCGTAACTTTCAATCTGCTCCAGATGGCCAAGCGAATTGGCCCCAGTGCAAAGCCGCCGAACACGAAGATCTGTCCGGGAAGAAAAGTCTCACCCTAGACCGCATCGCTGTCGATGATAATAGGAGCCATCAAGCCTAATGGCGACGACACAGAGGAACTCTCAATGAAAGCACCAATGTCGGTGTCAAAACCGGCGGATCTCGGGTAGGGGGTCCCGAACTGTGCGTCTAAGGCGGATGGTAACAGGAGGCAAGGAACACGATGTTTTACCCAGGTTCGGGCGCTCTTGATGGAGGTAAAACCCTACGTCTTGCTTGATTAATATTGATGATATGGGTAGTACAAGAGTAGATCTACCACGAGATCAGAGAGGCTAAACCCTAGAAGCTAGCCTATGGTATGATTGTATGTTGTAGTTGTTGTGTCCTACGGACTAAAACCCTCCGGTTTATATAGACACCGGAGAGGGTTAGGGTTACACAAGGTCGGTTACAAAGGAGGAGATATCCATATCCATATTGCCAAGCTTTCCTTCCACGCCAAGTAGAGTCCCATCCGGACACGAGACGAAGTCTTCAATCTTGTATCTTCATAGTCTAACAGTCTGGCCAATGGAGATAGTCCGGCTGTCTGGAGACCCCCTAATCCAGGACTCCCACACCCGTTGTGGACGCCGCACTACTAGAATTCCGGCGCGAGAACTGGGACATATTCGTCTGGCATCCCTCAGACATGCCAGGAATCCCACGCAGGCTAGCCGAGCATAGCCTCAATATCCTAAAGGGATTCAAGCCGGTCAAGCAAGCTCTTCGGTGTTTCTCCGAACCTAAGAGACAGGCCATGGGAGATGAACTAGCCAAGCTATTGGAGGCCGGATTCATCAGAGAAATAAAACACCCGGACTGGCTAGCAAACCTGGTGATGGTACCAAAGAAGGACAAATCCTGGCGCCTTTGTGTTGATTTCAAAGACCTCAATAAAGCTTGCCCAAAGGATCCCTTCCCCCTCCCACGCATCGATCAAATCATTGATGCTACCACAGGACACGAGTCATTGTGTTTCCTCGACGCATACTCCGGTTACCACCAAATCAAGATGGCGGAGTCCGACCAAGCCGCAACGGCATTCATCACACTATACGGTCCCTTCTGTTTTAACACAATGCCGTTTGGGCTCAAAAACGCCGGCGCAACATATCAACGCATGATTCAGACATGTCTGGAGAAACAAATCGGCAAAACAGTAGAGGCATACGTAGATGATGTGGTCGTCAAAACCAAACACATCGACTCTTTGATAGACGACTTGAGGCTCACATTCGACAAGCTCCGAACATACGACATCAAGCTCAATCCGGAAAAATGCATTTTCGGCGTACCAGCCGGAAAGCTCCTGGGTTTCATTGTCTCCAGTAGAGGTATTGAAGCTAATCCGGACAAAATCCGAGCTTTGTCACAGTTGGCTACCCCAACAGGCCTCAAACAAATCCAGAAGTTAACTGGATGCGTGGCGGCTCTAAGCCGCTTTATCTCCCGCTCAGGAGAAAAGGCTTTACCCCTTTATCGCCTCCTTCGGCGCACCGAACACTTCGAGTGGACGGACATGGCCATAGCCGGATTGGAAGAAATAAAGGCCATCTTGGCAACCAACCCAATCCTGGCCGTGCCAAACATCGGCGAACCAATGTTGTTGTACATTGCAGCAACTCATCAAGTTGTAAGCGCAGTGCTCATTGTCGAACGGGAAGCGGACGGACATAAATTCCCTCTTCAAAAGCCGGTATACTATGTATCCACTATCCTCACTCCATGCAAATCACGGTACCCGCACTACCAAAAGATAGCATATGCGGTATTCATGGCATCGCGGAAGCTGCGACACTACTTTCAAGAGTGTTCGATTACAGTAGCCTCGGAAGTGCCACTTAATGATATTATAAACAACTGCGACGCTACGGGCCGGATTGCCAAATGGGCCAATGAGATCCTCCCGTTCGACATAACATACAAACCTCGACGAGCCATTAAGTCGCAGGTATTGGCCGACTTCGTCGCCGAATCGACGGAGGCCGAATTCCCTAAAGAGTATGGTGCATACTCCAATTGGATCATGCACTTCGACGGTTCTAAAATGCTGGCTGGTCTAGGGGCTGACATCGTCCTGATGTCCCCAACCGGAGATACCGTTCAATACGTATTGCAAATATTGTATACAGACTCCAACAATGCAGCCGAATACGAAGCTCTGTTGCATGGTCTTCGGATGGCAGTCTCCATGGGCATTCAACGCCTGGAGGTGCGTGGGGATTCAAACCTCGCAATATCCCAAATAAATGGAGACTTTGACGCCAAGGATCCGAAAATGGCGGCCTATCGAAACGCCGTCCTAAAAATGTCAGCTCGGTTCGAGGGGCTCGAATTTCACCATGTGGCTCGGGAAAACAATCAGGCGGCAGATATCCTCGCCCGCATCGGCGCAAAACATGATGCGGTCCCCCCAACATATTTTTGGAAAGGCTGTTCAAGCCATCCGTAGTATGGGAAGGGGACACCGGTAACAACAGTCCGGACCCAGCCAAAATACCCGATACCGAACTCTCTGACACAATCGGAGGCTCCGCCACCGAAATAACACCTTCAGCCCATGAAATAATGGCCATTATTGCCCCATGGACAGAACCATTCCTGGCCTACCTAACTAGACAGGAACTTCCGGAGGACCAAAATGAGGCACGCTGCGTAGTGCGGCGATCCAAGGCCTACAGGGTCCATGAGGGAGAATTGTACAAAAAAAGCACTACCGGAGTCCTTCAAAGGTGCATCTCCGAAGAGGAAGGGCGGAATCTTTTGGCAGAAATTCACGCCGGACACGGCGGTCATCACGCCGCAGCCCAGGCTCTTGTAAGCAAGGCCTTCTGTACAGGATTCTATTGGCCAATGGCCCAGGCAGATGCACAGGACTTGGTCCAACACTGCGCCGGTTGCCAGCTCTTTGCAAATCAAAGTCACATGCCACCTACCGCCCTCCAAACTATCTCCATTACATGGCCCTTTGCGGTCTGGGGGCTTGACATGGTTGGACCCCTTAAAGGGGGAACCCACAAGAAAAAGTACTTATTGGTCATGGTGGATAAACTCACCAAATGGATAGAGGCCAAACTTGTTAAAACAGCCGAATCCGGACCGGTGATAGACTTCATATCCGGGGTTGTACACCGTTATGGCGTCCCCCATAGCATCATCACTGATAATGGCACGAACTTCATGGCCGATGAGGTAAAACTATGGTGCAGCAAAATGGGCATCAAGCTCGATTATGCTTCAGTCTATCACCCACAAACCAACGGTCAAGTAGAGCGAGCAAACGGTCTTATAGTGAGCGGCATTAAACCTAGATTAGTGCGCTCCTTAATGGAGTCTAACACGCACTGGGTAGAGGAGCTCGACTCCATACTCTGGGGGCTGCGGACCATGCCGAATCGTAGTACTGGATATACACCCTTCTTTATGGTGTACGGCGCAGAGGCAGTCTTGCCCTGTGACATAATTCATGACTCACCTCGAGTGCGCATGTACAAAGAAAGAGAAGCCGAGCTCGATCGGCAGGACAGTTTGGACACCCTGGAGGAGGAGCGCGACGTAGCCAAAGCCCGTTCCGCATTTTATCAGAAACAGGCTCGCAGATACCAAAGCAGAGAAGTACGGGCCAAAACTTATAACGTTGGCGAACTAGTTCTACGCCTGCCGGATAAGAAAAAGAACAAGCTCAAGCCCAAATGGGAAGGTCCCTTCATTATTGACCAAGTTCTGACCGGTGGAGCGTACCGACTGCGGGATGCATCGACTAGTCGACTCAAGCCGAACCCATGGAACGCGGCCAGGCTCCGAAGATTCTACGCCTAGCACCGGACTCTATGTTAGTCCCCTCCCTTTATCCATTTTCTGCATATACATTATCTGTCTTGTTTCTCTTTCTTTCTTTCTTTTATTATTTCTCTAGGCCTTCAAGGGTCACCTTGTGCCTCGCTTGCACATTACAGATGCGCTAGCCGCACTCTTCATACCTAGGGGCTTCTTTCACAGAAGATTAAATTATTTATTTGGGCCTCATGCCCCACACATGGTTATACTTCCGCATGTACCTTTTTTCACCATTATATGCATTGATATGACTTAAGTTTTGGCCAAGCTGGGTTGCCTGGCTCTTGTATTTATGCCCTATGTTCTCGTTAATTCGGCTAGGGCATAAGGGGAGCACCTCTGTGATTGTTACTGCCGGGTCAGCCGGATGTGTACCTCAGACTGGGTGAAGCCGAAAGCTAGCGTTCTTAAGGGAATATTCGATCGGTGAACAAAAGATGATTTTTATTTATTGTCCATATATGCCCCCGGATGTTTTTCCTGCGTTTCCTATCGCAGTCCGGACATGCACTTTAGGGCATGCTTACCCAGGGAAAGGAACCCTTAACAGAACTATTCTCACTGGAAGATGTTTCTTACTACCCATGTAATATAACATAACTAGTTGGGCACTTGTCTGATAAAGCACTAATGACCCCTACGCCTGGTCTCCATGCATACCCCGGTTCTTATATAACTGAGCGGGTATTCGGATACACTCTGGACTATTGGGCCCAGAGGTTGAAGCGAAAAGGTCTGCAACGACAAATGATCTACAATCCGGCTAGAAGGCATTATACATGTCACTTTAATTACATAGTCATGCAGACTGACTAAATTCCTCTTCTATACCATCCAACAAGCGGTCTAGCTTACAATCCTGTTGAGAATACTTTGCGGCTAATTCTACTTGCCCATAAACTAAGCTAACGGGGATCTCTTTTCCGTCGGGCCCCACAGGTCCGACCTCGGCCATGTGATTTGGGTCTGCCTTGGTATACCGCGTCTTCACCATGGCCCAGGCTTCTCTGGCACCCTGTCGGCAAGCTAATATCTTCCATAATTGGAAGCACCACCGTGCTCCCTTGAGCTTCTCCGCAAGCTCGGCAACGCCCTCTGGCAGGGGGACGGACGGCCACAAGGCCTGGGCAACACCCTGCATCACCTGTCGAACTTGTTCGTGCAGATGTGACAGCTCGGACAGAAGATCACCCGTAGACCCGGGCATTTCCTCCGCGGGACGACCCGTCAGCATACCTACAGACATAACGCTGTTAGTCGGCTTCTTCGCCGAACTCCTTTAAAAGGATTCGTTCAAGCACTTACTGAAAATGCCGCGCCGAAGCCGCTTATTCTCCTTCTCGGAGTTTGCAAGCTGGCCCTGAACGTCTTTTAGTTCCACTCTCAGCTTAATATTGGCATCTTGGAGATTGTTTTTCTCCCGCCTAACCTCAGTCAGCACGCGTTTGCCAGCCTCTAGCTGTCGCATAACATGCTGGTCCTTCGGATTCTCTCCGGATTCATCTGCAACATCTGTTGTTAGATCTGCAGCCATGCCGCACATTATATGGTAACCATCATTCTTTAAAGTAAATGTTACCAGCAGGTGACTTTTTCAGTTCCTGCAATGCGGCCACAGCAGCCCGCAGTTGGGTCTTGCATTCCTCCAGCTCCTGTGACAGCCTAGTATTCTTCTCTGTAAGAACCTGCACAATAAAGGTGATCCTTAAATCAGTTCTGCTAACTGTTTCAAGTCTCAGGGGCTACTGATACATATAAATCGTCAGATTTACTCACCCATACATCCTTTACATACTGATCTGTGGCTCTGGCTAGACCATCTTGAGCAGCACAGAGGTACGCCTCTCCAGAATTGAAGGCGTCAAACGCCTCTGGTGAGAAACAAGCGTCACGGAGTACGGCCCGGCGGCGCCTATGATTCATGGAGCTTTCCACTTCTGAGTTTGTAGCGGATAATCTATCTGCATCCTCTGTAGGGGGATTATCCGGCGCCTGCCCCATATCGGCTTCTGCCTCCATGTCCGGCCCTGGCGCCGTACTGGTGGAAGCGTGATTGGCAACATCACCGGACATATTCCGGCGAGCGTTTTTCTGTTAAAGAAACACGGGCGTCATTACATTTCGAGAAAGACGACAACCACGGAGCGGGGTTTGTTATACCTTTGCGCCGGCGTCTCCGTCCTGACCGCCTTCCTTTTTGGCCTACCTGGCCTCGGTGCCTCCTGTTGGCGCGTTGCCATGGGTTCGGCAGGGCGTCCCGAATGCCTTCCCTGTAAAATGCCATGTGTGTATGGTGGGTGAAGTGTCTAAAAGGGGATCCTAGTTTTGGAGTTGGGATTTTTGGTTTTTCTTACGTGCGATGCAGGGAGCAGTCCAGGATAGTCGGCCGTAATGGCCACCATGGCATCGTCACAGCTTAACTGATAGAATTGTCGGTCTATCAGCTCCACGGATATAACCGAATCTTCTTCGAGTCCGGAGTCGAGGGCCCGGTCAGGGTCCTCTGGTTGTGGAAAAGGGCTGCTGACCTCCTTTATGGCTTTTCGCAGTTCCTGCCGCAAAGTGGCAAGGTGAATACTTACGACAAAGAATGCGGGAAAATGGGAGCAGGGAGATATAACTTACCCAGCTTGGAGGATTGTACAAGGAGAACCCATCCCGTGGCTTGATGCGGGTGAACTCCTCTTCCTCACCCTTGAACAATTCTAACAGAATTTTCGCTAAAGCGGCGGCATTGTCCGGACCCTTACGCCCACAATGGGTGGCGTCATCCGCCCCGTTATAACACCACAAGAGGTTCCCACGATATTGAAGTGGTTGCACTCCCCGCATTATGCAAATCGACATAACTTCGATTATTGTCAATCCTGATTGAGCCAGAGCTTTGATCCGGTTCATCAGATAGAGGACTTCTCTGTTGACTTCCACCTGGGGGCTCCGTGGGTGCCAACTTCGGCGTTTCTTCAGAGGGGCATTGTTGAACTCAGGAAGACCCCGCCGAACAGGGCCCGGAAGGGGAACGTCCTCCATATAAAATCATTCTGAAGGCCAGTCTTTGGGTGACTTCTTCAGAGTACCGGACAGGCATCCGGTATCGGCGATGCGCCATATTTTGGCTCCTCCCACTTGATAAAGTGACCCCCTCTGTGTGCGAGGGACAAGGCAAAATAGCCTTTTCCACAACTCAAAGTGAGCCTCGCAGCCGAGGAACAACTCGCAGAGAGCCACATAGCCGGCGATATGTAGGATGGAGGCAGGGGTAAAAATGTGTAATTGGAGGCCGTAGAACTCCAGGAGCCCGCGGAGGAATGGATGAATTGGAAATCTGAGTCCCCTTAATAGATAGGGAACAAGGCAGACCCATTCCCCCATAGAGGGACAGGGAAAGCTCTCCGCTTGCGCCCTGCCATTATAGGTGGCGAGCCCGGCTCGAACGGGCACCATGTACGCCGGAGGGAGAAATCCCTTAGTCTGCAGTTTGACTAAACGACTGTGCGGGACTGAACACCTCTCCCAATCGCCGGGCTTAGGGCTTCCAGGGCGGGAGGAGGAGTTGCGGAGGTCGGCCATGCTGGAATGGGTCTTTTCGGAACGCGCTCTGATGGACTCTTGCTGGGGGAAGATGGTATGGATCGGATCTAAGGATCCCCATCCCTTTAATAGACAATTTATTTATCTGGCTAGGGGGCGAATGTAAAAACGCCCTGGCGCCTCGTATTCATTCGACGCATGGGAGAAAGCCTTTATTGGGCACAAAAACCAAGAGGTCCAAACATTTATGGGACCGGACACTGCTTTACAAACATTCAAAAGATGGAGAAGAACCCGCCTTGCAATGCCGAAGACAATACTGCGCACCGGACTCGTCGTCATTGAAGCCTGGTTCGGGGGCTACTGAGGGAGTCCTGGATTAGGGGGTATCCGGACAGCCGGATTATATCCTTTGGCCGGACTGTTGGACTATGAAGATATAAGATTGAAGACTTCGCCCCGTGTCTGGATGGGACTCTACTTGGCGTGGAAGGCAAGCTAGGCAATGCGGATATGTATATCTCCTCCTTTGTAACCGACCTTGTGTAACCCTAGCCCCCTCCGGTGTCTATATAAACCGGAGGGTTTTAGTCTGTAGGACAACATACAATCATACCATAGGCTAGCTCCTAGGGTTTAGCCTCTCTGATCTCGTGGTACATCTACTCTTGTACTACCCATATCATCAATATTAATCAAGCAGGACGTAGGGTTTTACCTCCATCAAGAGGGCTCGAACCTGGGTAAAACATCGTGTTCCCTGCCTCCTGTTACCATTCGCCTTAGACGCACAGTTCGGGACCCCCTACCCGAGATCCGTCGGTTTTGACACCGACACCCCCCCTCCACAATCCTCCGCCAACCTCCCCCTCCCCCCCCTCGAACCCTAGCTAGCTGCCGGTGCTAGCACCGCCAACCCCTGCCAGTCTGCCCGTGCCTCCTAGCTTAGATAATAAAGTTCAGGTTACCCAGCGATTCACATACCGTCGCCCCCCTGAGTTTTTAGATGAGGCATGCGGTGTCCCTCCCCGCCAGATCCACATCCCCTGCTCCAGAGAGTCATAGCCTAAGCCTGACCACGTATCCCGGGGAGCCCGGCGAGTGTTCGGCCAAAAAGAGGTTTATCATGGTCTCTCAGGCGGACGTTGGCGAGGTGGCCGCCATTCGTCCTGACCTGTCGATCCCAGGGCAACACCTCGTCACGGAAGCCGGCAAGGACGTTGACTATGTTGCCATGCCGAAGGCTTCACACCAGCGGGCTAGCGTATTACTGTATCTCGAGAAAGCTGGCTACAACATCAAGCTCGTCGATAGTGGCGGATTCACGCGGGCCATGTCACAGGTTAAGTGGTCCATCCCTAACCCCTCTGGTTCAACTGTCGTCGATATCTTTGAAGGCCTTGCCGCTGATCTCCTCCGCCACGCGGTCAAGGATTTGCAATCCTTGTACGCCATCGAGCCCATTTTGTCATTTTTGAAGGACACGTTCTACGACGGCGGCCTGGGGTCCTCAATTGCCAAGTCAGATCTCATCGACCACGACATGAGGAGGGAACCCACAAAGGTTCTTCCAAGGTGAAACAACCCATCTGCGACATCAGAGAGCGCACCATGGGTCTGTGCTCTTCCAACTAGAAGGATCTCGTCCATGACAAGTGAGACAACATCCTATGAGCAAATCTTACTTTTTCTAGCTAGCCAACCCCCACTCTTTGTTGTAGTAGCTTTTTTGATGTGGTATTTTAACTATGTCGTGTTTAATTATTTTAGTTATGCAAAAATGTAATGTTCAATAGGGCTATGTGATGTTTAAGTATGAATTGTCCACTTCAGTTTCACGAATGGCTATATTTGGTTGTTTATAGTGAGTAGATGCCTTGCTTAACTTTATTTGGTTGTTAGGTTGGTTGCAGTGAGCATTTGTCCAGTTATCAAGCAGATGCCTTGTTTATCTGTATTTGGTTGTTAGGTTGGTTGCAGTGAGTATTTGTCCAGTTTTCAAGCAGATGCATTGTTTATCTGTATTTGCTTGTTACGTTGGTTGCAGTGAACCCCTGTCCAGTTTTCAATGGCTATATTTGGTTGTTATACTGACCATTTATGCCTTGTTTATTTCAGTCATTCACAATGTGATGTTCATTATGTGCAAGTCGGAACTGTGCAGCTCGATTTCATCAATACCAGTTGGAATGGCTATATTTGGTTCCAGTTATGCCTGATCTAGTTAACACATGCCATTTGTTTCAGTTTTACACATTTATCCAGTGTGATGTTTAAGCATGAGCTATGCTCTATTCATTTTCAACACTACCGGTTTGAATTGCAATATTTAGTGGCTGTTAAGCCCGTTGTAGGCAACATGCCCTTCCATTTTATATCTGCTTTAATAGCATGTTGAAACCAACACATCCAAGCTATCATTTGGAGACGATATTTTTTACCTTGGCTATATTTGTTTGATGTTAAGGTTGTTGTACTTATCATGCATTTCCACTACTTATGCAGGACAACAACGGGAGTGGCCAGCATTTTTCGCCGGGGTTAGTTTCATCCCTCGGCTTGTACCCCCCCCCCCCACCCGCCGTTCCTTAATATAGTGCATATAAATCCAGGCCTGGACATTTTTTAGCTTCTAATACTGACTTTTTGCTTGTAGGTACATATGTCCTTGGCCAAGATTCACGCATCGACCATTTTTGCGTATGGGGCAATGAGATATTCATGAACCAGCATCAAGTGAGCAAACTGATAAGGATTATTAACAAAAAGATACGAACGGTGGCCATCAAATTATTTGTTTACGCTCTATCCAACACAACAGTGAGCTGTAGGATGGTAACTACAAACTCTGTGGCCTTCTCTTTTTACTGCCCATAATGAGTTGTAGACAACAATGTCTGAATCTTTTTTGTTTGTAGTGGTTCCCAAAGCAGTTTACTCAAGATTACCTTGCAAAGTACATGATTGGTGGATACGTGATGAAGGTTAAAGTTTTTCATCGAGACTACAAATGAGCATCGAAAAGTCCTAATGAAGACAGTGAAGGATGGGCGGGCAGTCATCACAAGGGGTTGGCCTAGAGTTATGCACGCATTATGCATGGAGGAGGGCACAATATGGGCATTCCGCTTCACCTCCTCCAACAACCAGAATGTCTTTCACCTGTCTCTTTACAATCTTTAGTACAACTGTGGTTCATCTTGCTTTAGTTGGTGCTTCTGTAGTTCTTCAGTATATGTACATGTGCATCGAATTATGCATTCGTGTTTGAACCTATATTGTAATAAACATGGTTCGATATGAAATAAGTGATTGCCTACTTTCAAATTTATAATCTATGATTTTTAAATGCAGAGATTAAATTAGCGATAAATTAGGTTCTGCAGGCCAGTACACTACACACGGTTTGCGAAAGTCAAACGTCTGCGATAAACATGGAGATCAGAGACGTTTCTCAGATCCACTACGTGTGCGGTGAATCTCTACTGCACACACAATCAGCCAAGAAAAAATGTGTGAGATTAACAACAACAGCGCACACAGTTCCTTATTATTAAATATTTGCGAAACTCACCTCATCACACACACTTTACAATTATGGACTGTTTATGATGTCATGTGCATCGTAAATGTTTGCTCATACAAAAACGCTTGTGATAGGCCATCATCCGACGCGGGTACGATGAATGAATCGTATGGAATATATTCAAGCTTCGCATATAGTTTTATAGGGAAAACTGTATGCACTCTTATGTCGAATCGCATACAGTCAAGGAAAAGTAAATGCGTGATTGTCTGCTTATCATACATATTCTATAATAGTGAACTGTTTGTGATGGGGCGCGCATCGTAAACCTATTACCATGGAAGAGCGACTGCGATGGCAATGCAAGCACAAACAAATAGTAAGGATGGAGCATTTAGGATATGCGAGATATCACAGACTGTTGTCTGAAGACTCGCGTTTGGGATACATGCCGGCAACGCATACGCTTAGTTATGCAAAACGTGTGCATTGCTACTCCCTATCCCCAATGATTTCTTGGTCATGTGGGAAGGACCCCCCCCCCCCCCCCCCACATCGCCCACACTCACTAGGTGACGGTTAAAAATGTCGTTGCGGAAAGAGGTTAAAAACATTTGTATAGCAGCTCGTTGTACCAGTGAGTGTTCCTCTTATATTTGGTAGTAAAACTTTATGTTGTATTTCAGAATAAAAATATCCACAATTCCTCTAAAATCAACATTTTGGATATTTTTTGTTAGTCGCTCCCCCCCCCCCCCCCCCCCCCCCCCCCCTCTCAAACACACATCCTTGATCCTTCAGCAACTCGTTGTTTTCTTCTAACCATACCATGGGAAATTTTGCCATCCTGATGGGGGAACTGATCACATGCTTTTACCGTGGTGTTGGAATGGTAGTTGTGAAGTTTACGTCGAAAAAGATCATACATCATGTCCCTTCAATAAACAAGTGTATTGTCAGTCGTTCTTTGTTTAATTTTGCATTAAAATCCATGTAATAAACGAGGGCCTAAATGGGCATATACCCAAAGTGGATGTTATCATGAGAATATATATACGGGAGTTCGGCTTTGGTCCCTCAACATGAGTATCAAACAATCCCTACAACTTTGATCATCTGCATCGGTTAGGTTGATGACATGTCAGTGTTTTTTACACATGGCAACACGACCTGTTGAAAACAATCCGAAAAGGAAGTAAGCCTATCTTACTTGGTTGGGGGAGTGGGTGTGCAATCTCACCACCCATGTTCAAGTCCTCATGTGCGCGAACTTGAGTCCCTATTTGTACTTCCTCTGTTTCTTTTTACTCCCCATATAAGATTTGGTCAAAGTCAAACTACATAAAGTTTGACCAAATTTATATAAAAAATATAAATATCTACAATAACTAAACTATATAGTATGAAAATACATTTCATGATGCATCTGCTAATATTGATTTCATATTGTGAATGTTTATATTTTTTAATATAAAGTTAGTCAAATTCTACAAAGCTTGATTTTGACCAAACCTTATATGCGGACTAAAAAGAAACAGAGGGAGTACTTTAGATATCTCCATTAATTTTTGAGGAATCAACAAACGAATACAAAGAAATTAAAACAAACAAAAGACAAATCAAAACTAGAGAAAATATAAATTATATAAAAATACTCAATCTGGTAAAGAAATATAAGAGCGTATAGATCACTACTTTAGTGATCCAAACACTCCTATAGTGATTTATACGCTCTTATATTTCTTTTACAGAGGGAGTAGTTTATAAGCATTCATGAGAATCCAGAATTATTCAGGAGTAATCTCTAACTTCCAGGTTTACCAAATATTTATGTTTTGTTTCAGAATTTCCTATCTTTAACTATAAAACTCTCATCTTCTCCCTAAGTTGTTTGGAATTTTTCATTTGAAATCTCTATGTCGTTTTCATTTATTTCTGTTTATGAAATTTTCAATTTTGTTTTGTTGACTGTGCTACTACGAGTGAAAAACCATTACCCTCTTCAATTTGGGGGAGGGGCCTAATTTGTCCTGTTCGAAAAGTCGGGGTGTATACTTTTCTCTATCATTATAGGTTTACATATACATGTCGAATGACTAAGTAATTACTCCTTTCATATATGTTTTTTTAGCAAAATAGGGGCATCCCTCTCAGATTTTCATATGAATTAAAGAAACCATATGGTCTGTTTACAAACTACTACCAAACGCCCAAACTAGACCAAAAACTAACATGAACCGGCAGTTCTAAAAGCAAGGCTAGCCACTTCGGAACCTCCTCCCTTAGTTAATAAAAATGACAAATCTTTTGCCCGTTTCAAAATAAATAAATACGACAAGCTAGCAAATTAGCATGGCCAGAAGGGCTCCACCAGTTCTGGCCTGCATGCACCTCCTAGCTCTGATCCTACATGCACCCACAGCTGCATCCATGGACGACCATAGCCACTTTTGTTGGTTAAGCTAGAGTGTAGCCTGATTAGCTTAGCTAGCTAGGTAGGTCTCTGCTCTTTCCCTAGGGGGTCCCTATCAGCTCTTGGCAATACAGTGCGCGCCTCATGCACGATGCTGATCACAAACTCAACCCAAGTCCTTTCGTGCTATAGCTGCTAGCCGGTGCGCGGAGACCAAAGAACGAGAGCGTATGCACGCGGTGTTCTGCCTAATGAAAAGACGCAAAGCTTTTACATGCTCTCGAAAAGAAATACGCGGGTATACACGCTGGTACTTACTAGTACTGCGCTTCTACTAAAAAAGAGCCATCGAAATTTGAAACCAATGCATACTACTGTACTACTCCCTCCGTCCCAAATTACTCGTCGCAGAAATGGATATATCTAGAACTAAAATACATCTAAATACATCCATACTTGCGACAAATAATTCGAAACGGAGGAAGTATGTACTATCATAGTATTAAAAAGCATCTTACATTTTGGGACTACTCTTGCTGTTGTGCAGAAGTACTAATTCCAATGGAAAACATATGGACATCGTTGTGTTCTAATCGCGTGTTGCTGTGGATTTCAGTTTGTTTTCTTTCTTTTTTGAATTGAAGTGTTCCTTCAGAGTTAATGTATTGACATCTTTGTGGTCATATGATAAAGTTCTATGGTTTTATCGGACTATTAGTGATAGGCCAAATAATCAAGATTTGGCTTGTTGATTACAACATGCATGGTTGATCTAGAGGTTAATTTGTGTTGAGCTTATAGTTGTACAGCTAAGTGCCAATAATCTCAATGACAATGTGGACGAGAACATTTATGTGCTGCCCAATTACAAAAGAGCGGTTTGGTCGAAACCATATATTCTGCAGGTACTACAGAATATCAGCGCATATATTTACTTGCTGCTTTTTGAGTGAATTAATCATGACGTAATTCACATCTCTTCCTTTGGACTCAAATAATTAACATGAAGGGCACACATAGGATATCTGCATATCACTGTGTCTGTATGTAGGCCAAATTCCAAACTCCATATTTGAAATTCTTTTGAATATTACCGCTGATTCTAAAACAACTATAATTGTATAATATTTTCCCGGCTTTAAATTGACAATGGTGGATACATTTTTTATTATTTTCATATCATGTAGATTCGCTTTATAAGCTGGTCAAAGCATAAATCGGTTTTCCTCGAGAGCACCAAGTAAAGGACCCCGTGTGATAAGAAGCTTGCCTAACTTTTCTTTGTTAGTGCACATATGGGACAGTGTCACAGTGCTCTACATGCAACAAACAACAAAGAGGCATCATGGGTCATTCAGCCAATGTAAAAGGAGAAGAGAATATTGTCCACTTTATTTATCCCCATTTCATGTGATGAGAATTATTACATATGCAGCATATTTGTGGTTGATGTCTTCCTCATGATGAGAGATTTGCGGTGTGACATTCTAAGGAACTCTTGATGCCCAGTTATTTAGCTATCTAGTGACTGGGATAGCCCTTATAATTCCCTTTTCTTTTCATTATCATTATTCCTCCTCCAAGATATAAATGCTCATCTTTTGTATTGAATATTTTCCTGCAAGGTACTATAAGTCTTATTTTTTTAGGAGGCAAAAGATTTGACTCATCCATTAATTAAGAGAAGAGAGAGACACTGGCATAAAGTATTGTAAGTTACTGAGACTCCTTATGTCAGTGTGGTGGATTCTCAAAACATTCCGGATGAGTGAATAGAAGGACTTAAAAGAGAGAATAAAGCAAGCCCAAGCATTTTCAATTCCTAATTTAAGTATATATATATTTGTTTGGTCAAATCAATTTAGTTTAGGTATATACAATTGGGTGTTTGGTTGTTAAAATGCACACAAATATGAGAACCAAGTTTTTCCTTGGATGGTCAGTGGAGTTAGTTGTACCCTTTGTACTCCCTCCGGTCCTTTTTACTCTGCATATTAGAATTCTCTGAAGTCAAACTTCACAAAGTTTGACCGTATTTATATGAAAAAATATCAACATCTGCCATGCTAAAGTGATACAATATGAAACTTTAAGTCATGACACATCTATTGATATTGATTTCAGATTGTCTATGTTGGTACTTTTTTATATAAAGTTGGTCAAACTTTACGAAGATTGACTTCAGTCAAATGTTATATGCGAACTAAAAAGGACCGGAGGGAGTATATTATACAGGATTGGCTCTTGCCTTCATTTTATTCTTTGATTTTCTCCACAATCTTCTTTATTTTTCTCCTTTGCTTGCGGATGACCCATGCAAATATTACATGTAAATACTACTCCCTCTGTAAAGTGATGTAAGACGTTTTTGCAGTTACATTAATGTACAAAGGTAGTACTTGTTAATACATGTTAATGAAGGATTAGCAGGTGACTCATGCATATCTTTAGTAACGGATCGCAAAGTGACTTGTGCATGTCTTCAGTGAAAAGATCAGTGTTCCCAGCAAAAAAAAGAGTACTAGGCGAATTATTCATATCTTTTATTTAGCGGATGATTTATGCATATATCCAAAATCATTAAGTATGCAGGCTTGGTCTTTTTTACTACTCCCTCCGATGCATATTACTTGTCGCAACTTTAGTAAAACTTTGTACTAAAGTTAAATTGTAGTAAAGCTGCGAAAAGTACTATATTCACTAGTAGATCTTTAGAAAAAATGATAATTCTGTCAATTTTCAAGCTATGCAAGCACTGCTTTTGGTGTACGGCTTGTATTTGGTGGGTTTCAAAAAGAACAGGCACAAAATACCTTTGTTTCCACATCGAAGCGTGCAAGTCGATGCGAGGGCCAGATCATTGGATAACTATTTTTTGAACTTTAACTTAATTACCAGACACATCAATCCACAGTTTTCACTAGTTTCTACATACATAGAAGTAATGTGGCGACGTGGAATGGCCTAGGCTGACTTGACAGGTCTTACACACATGACTAACCATTAGGTACATGTGCACAGACACAGCGGGAGAGGAAGAGAGAGAGAGAGAAACCACACTGGGGCAACCAACGTCTACTAGAATGTTTACCTGATCCCTGGAAAACCAAGCTGGTTACTGTGGAACTCAAGCATTCCAAACCAACGTGCCCAGAGAAATACGGACACCTTGTGGCTCCATGGAACTTGCACCAGGAAAAAATGTCGGCCATGAAAGCAAGAAATTGAAGGCTAGAGCTAAAGCATTTGCATAAATAGTATATATTTTTGTGTCATGCATGCTGTTGGGTGCAGAAAGGATTAAAAGGAGGCCCTTAAAATTTGACGTTGACAGTGATGTGGGTGAGGCCCCAATAATTGAGTACTCGGCCGTGGCCGGCCCTTTGGCCGCCCTCGAGCCCTGTGCAACACACGAGTTGACTCTTCTTTTACTCCCTTTCACTCATTTCAGTCCCTTTCTGTCCCCATCCCCAAACCACATGAATGTGCCTTGTACGTATCTACTCCGCCTCCATGTGCGCGTATGCATGTCTCTACCGCTTTCTCATATGCAAAGGCATCCATGGCAGGAAGGAGGAGAAAGTAAAAGCTAGGGAGAGAGAGAGAGAAGAGAAGAGAGAGATGATGATGATGATGGTGGTGATGATGCATGGAGGGAGACGATGCCATAATGCCCAAATCCCCATGCTTAACTAACTCGTTCTCACCTTTGGGGTCTGGGGGAGACCTGGGGTGAGAGGATGGTGCATGCCTAGAGAGGTGTGCCATTTGGTTCTTCAATGAATGACACACTTTGGCTAGCTAGTGTAGTGTGCTTGCTATGCTCTGGAGATGCCGCGTGCGGGTGCAGTGCAGGCCTCCCAAAATCAACCAGTGATTATTATTCCACGTTATACGGCTTGTTTGAAAGGCGCCTTATAGACAAGCACTATCTAGTACAAAAGTTCGTTGGTCATCAAATTATACGTACACACAAATCATTTTCAACTTTGAAGCTGCTCGTTCTTGTACTTGCATGTTTGATTCCGAGATGGAAGCTGCTCATTGATTAATTTGTGCTAAGTAGCCCAGACTTATAAAAGGTTGCTGATCTATATATATGGTCAGTTCAGTACGGCGATCGGTGACCCGGCGCAGCGACTTGAATTAAGACCTAACACATCGCATCACGTACCTGCGAAATGAAGCTGACAACACGTACTTGCACGAGTGAGCCTACATAGCCAAACCATCATGAAAGGACAGAAACTAGACAAAGACCAAGTAAATCCTTACTACTCTCTCCGTCTCATAATGTTTATCAAAAAACGTCTAACATTATTGGACGGATGGAGTAGTTACTAGCAGAAAACTCTGAGCCTCTGATGAACCAACAATACTTTTTGCCAGGAATATCTGACAGATATTGCTATACGTCCGTCTTGATGCGTGCATGTATATATTTATTATCTGAGAGTATAGTACAGTATAGTACTCACTCCGTTTCGAATTACTTGTCGCAGGTATGGATGTATTTAGATGTATTGAGTAATTTCAAACGAAGAAAGTATATGATAGTGACGGGCCGGCCGGTTGCGCTACTGTAGCATAACAGTAGATTTCTCCAATCCCAAGCCGATAGCTGGAAGCAAAGCAAACTGCCCGGTTTTCTACAAGCAAATAGATGCAATAGGGATACCCCTTGTCGCTTGACAAGAAAGCGCAATAGAAGCTGGACGTGATAGCCGGGCGGGCCAACCGTCACATGCATCAGCATGCATGCATGCCCTCCTCTCCCCTCTCTCTAGTCTCGCTTCACCTCTCAACTCAACACCTCCCCTACCACCTCTGCAGTAGGAGTAGTGGTATTTCACTACGTACGCATACACCAAGCCAATGCTCCAAAAAAAACCCATCACGCTCCCTCCCTGAGGTGTCGATCCGTCCAGTGACACAACATGTGAAAATTCAATGCATTTGACCGTGTCAAAACAACGGTTTATAATGTATGAACATCCCAGAATGATTATATAAAAGAGCAAGAGCTTCATCACTTTCATACGTACAGTGTCTGTATCTTGTCATGCACGTACCACTCCTGCATCCCACGCAGAAATAAATACGGCGAGGTGGTTTTATTCAAAGCCCGCACCTACCAGCGTGCATGCAAAGAGACCGGGCAAAGAAGAAAAACAAAACTTACTTGTCCAGTTCTGCATCGGCGCCATGGATTCCATTTGTAGCAACCCCGCCTGCCTCCACTGGGCCAGCAGTCGCGCGGGGCCGTAGGCCGGCCTCCGTAGCTCCTTGTGATCGCTGAAAGATATGCTCCAAGACGTATAAAATATTTCGCCCTAGGCTGCGGCATGCAGTAGGACACCACGCACCGGCGTCCGTCCCCCTACCGATCCATCCAGTCCCCTCCTCTGACATCTGCCCCTACCAGTACGGTACACCGCATGCAAAGCCAACTATAATAAACAAGAAAGGAATTACTGTGGATAACAATGTCCGGGTGTTTGCTCGCAATTGCAAGCCTTTAATGGGGCGTTAGCAGCGGCAGCGGCAGCAGCACATGTCTCAAGATCACTAGGCAGAGTATGTTAACCAAGGCTATCATCACCCCCCCGTCCTAGCACTAGAGACACCAACACCTGCCGTGTTGGGTCTAAAAAGGGGTCATTAGGGGGCGGGCAGGGCCCATCGTCGCCCCTTTCCAAATCGTGGCGATCATGTGATGCTTGGCGCCACCAGCGATAGTGGTGCTTAGTTAGTTAGAGTATGTACGTCCTAATTGATTGCCTGCCCGCCTCTCGTGCATGCATGCCACAGCGACAGTGCGACACTTAATTACCGTCCTTTGCATGGACGATGTATACAGTGGACACATGAGACTTTGCTCCATTTGCTTATGCGATGATTGTCCAAATTAAGCTTTCTCGGGGCAGAGTAGAAGCACAGCTACAAGGAGGTGTTCATGCCGGCCCTTGGCGCCCCTGTGCATGACCATGTAGCAACCACCCAGCAGGAGCATGCGATGCATCGTGATCGAGCGGTACGCCTACAGCGTTACAGCTGTGGGTACTGGAGCGGGTGTCCTCCGATCCGGCGCGGCACGGTGCATATCAAATCATTTGACCATGTAGTACGTACCCTCGCAAACAGTTAGCCACAATCAGCCAGCCCACGGTAAAATCTGCGTGTGTAGGATATGCTTATGGTATCATCGTTCATCAGCACAGTGATGTGCTGCGCTGCTCGAAGCAAAGTAAAAGAGGCCGGCAAAAGCTAGGCTGCGGTGTGCTCAAAAGATGGGCAAAAGCTAATGCTGAGCTTGTGAGTGAGAGAGATGCAGTCACTGTAGCAGAAGCAGCGGCAGCAGCAGACGTGGACTGTGGAGTTTGGTCGAGGGGATTCTGATTCGTGAATCATGCGCCCACACACACACGCGCACGGCCCCACCAATCCAACGGGGTGGCAGCTGCTGCACAGCACGCGTCTCCCCGATGAACAGTGCGACGCCGGCCGGCCGCACGTCCATCCCCGCCCGCGGCACCGGCATGTGCGGTGTCCGCACGGCCGCACGCACGGCGCTGCGTTGCGTTGCGTCGGCCGATCCATCGACGGATGGATCGATCAATCACGACGGCCCCTTTGCTTTGCTTTGCGGTTCGGCTCCACAGGCGCCGCGTCAATCGACGCAACAGCTGCACGCACCAGCCAGTAGCAGCGCCGCACCGTCCGCATCTGCATGCATGAATGCGTGATGGAACCCCCGGCCGGGCCAGGGCCACGGGGACAGGCTCGCGCACACGTGCGCACGCCCAGAGGGCTCCTGTAGCCGCGGCCCGGCCGTGTCGATCGATCCTCCTTCCTTCCTTCCCCTGCAGCCTTCTTCTTCTTCTTCTTCCCTTCTCCCCACTCTGAACCATGCAGCTGGTTGCAGTGCCTGAATGTTATCTGCAGTGCCCAACTGTTGATCGTTTTTGTCTGTCGGGCTCAGGAAGCAGCATCAGCCGAGTAATTTGCGCACGCACACATAACGAAATGGAGCAAGAAAGGTTGTGACCATACGGCCAAGCTGGTGACCAGGTCCATTACACTGTTCTCAGCTTATTAAACATGTTCAGACACTTCCGACTAGAGGAATCTAGCTGTTGAACCTATCTGTGACAAAGCTACAACCTGTGAGCGTAGAGAATGTACCACTACTAATTACTGAATTTTTTAAAAGAAACAGAGATCCAAGACGCTTCCAAGATGTGTTAGGCACACTAGAAACAGTTAACAGTAATACGCAGATAAGAGCAGTGTCCGGCTTGTCTGGCCTGCTTGGCGCCTATTGTGCAGTCTGCAATGCTAAAACAGACAGAAATTCTACCGGGACACAAGACACGGCAACATACTTGCACTAAGGATGATAGCAACTTGTTGACACTACCATGCTTGCACTAAGGATCATGTTCGTCCAGGTTTTTTCAGAAGTTTAGCGGATGTCCACGTAGCGTACCTGATGCAACTGGAAGTGTTTCAGAGCAACAACTGCAATGGGTTAGGTTTACCTGCTCTGGAGTTTTCCTTCTTTCTCCAATTCCTGGTACTGTGGAATGAACAAGTCCAAAGTGTCTTTAATGATAAGCTCGCGAAACCGACACTATAGCAAATTACAGGTTATTAAGTACTGAAAATGATCTTAGCAATGTTCAAAAAAGTTCTTTTTCCTGAAAATGGTCCACAGAAGGCAGAACAGAACAACTGAATCGCAAGGAACAGTAGTGAATAGTTTCAGGGAGAAATAGCAGCACAGAACATACTATAACACTGTGATACCACCCTCATGATCAGGTCGATGCAACTAGGTATCAGTTTTGCTTAAAGGAACGAATGTAGGCGCCTATTGCCATTCTGCCAATAATCCAAGCCCAACAATATGGCAACATTACCTTCGAGTAAAATACAGTGTTTTTTACAGGAAGGTACTAGATATACCGGATACGGCCAAATAAAGATTTAAAATCCCTGAAAAAGAATGCAGCTACAGCAATAGACAAATCAATGTTGATGCACCAAGTCTCAGCGTTTTCACAGTTTCACTCATTTAGCAATTTTGTGCTGTTGATTCGCCGATTCCTTGCAGTTGCAGGTTGAACTTCTGTATTTTTCTGAGATTAGCAGAATTGTGTTTCTTGAGAGTTCACAAGAAAACTAGCTTCTCCCTCTCAAACTTCATGTACGGCCTCACCGATAAAAGAGAGAAACATAAAAAACCAGTGAATGATTTTCTGGACAAGCTATCTGACTGTCTCATCGTCCCACAAACTGAACCAAAACTGATAAGCGCTGTTTTGTGCACACGTTTTTCTTGTCATGTCTTTGACTATAAGATAGAAATGAACGTTGTATGCCTTATGTCTTTGACTATAAGGCAGGGGATAGGCGGGCGGATAGAACAGACCTCGGCTGGGACGCCTTCTCCTCTCCTCTGCAGTTCTGCTACGTGGGGATCCCACTCCATATCTCTGGCGAGGCGAAGATGAAGGGGCGCGACGGCGGCGGCGCCGGCGTGGGCAGCGGATCAGCGCGGCAGCGATGGCATGGTTGGGTTTTTTTTTTCGAGACAAAGGCATGGTTGGGTTTTGGAGAGGGGAGCGACTATGTATCGCTTACAGCAATGTAGCAGCTCCAATCGATAGTGGGCCAGCCCAGTAACAGGTTTCATCATTTCTTCACTCAGTTTCGTCTTTTCTCTCGTTTTCAAATTTTCATTTCCCATCTTTTCATTTTATTTGTAATTTCCAAAAAAAACTAAAAACTCAAATAGTCCACAAAAAAATACTTAGTTTAGAAAAAGAAAGTTGTCCAATGCTAAAAAAATGCCTTTCCTGTGTTCAAAACACCTTCGTCCAATATTAAAAAATTGTAACAAAAAATGTTCACATGTTTCGAAAGAAATGTCCGTGGTATATAAAAATATGCTAGTTGTGTATTAAAACAATTCTAAATGCGTATAAAAAGTGTTATTGATGTATACGACAAACATACTATGTGTACGAGACAAAGTAGACATTAAAGCATATATTAAAAATTTATTAATCATGTATTTAAAATATGTTCCTGATGTATAAAAAAACGTACAGCACATAAAAATATAGACATCAAAACATATATCTGAAAAAATGTTAATTATGCATTTGAAAATTATTAAAAATGTACAAGAAAAATGTTTATTTAGTATATGAAAAATGTACAATCTTATGAAAAAGACTAGACATCAGAACATGCAACTGAAAAACTGTTAATCTAGTATCTGAAATTCTTAAATGAGCATAAAAATGTTCCTACTGTATACAAAAATGTAGAATCTATATGAAAAAAAAGACCTCAAAACAATGTTTAAAAAAAGTATTTTTTTTAAATGATCCTGATCCATACGGGAAATGTACAATGTGTATGATAAAAAGGTAAAAATTAAAATAAAACCGAAAATAAACAAAGAAAAACAAAGAGAAAAGGAAAACAGGAAAACCGAAGAAACCAATGCAATGCAAAACAGTGGAACATGGTGGAAAAACAAAAAAAAGAAACAAATAAAAGTGAAGCAAAAAAACAAAGAAAAAAAGAAAAGCCAAAAAGCCGGTAAAAAACAAAAACAAAATCGATGAAAGAAAAGGAAAGAAATACAACGACAAGACCGGGCCGAACGTGCGACGAACGCATGACCAAGAACACTCTAGTGGGCCGGCCCAAATGCGCGAGCACTGCGGGCGAGGGAAGCTACCATTTCGCTATAAGCGAGATATAGCCCCCACGTTTGGAGAGCAGATCGTGCGAAACAGAAGTGAAGAGGACGAAGAACGTTTTTGCCCGACTAGTAAGTTTGCACGTGCAACGCACGTCTCAACTATATCGAATAATTGTCTAATTTTACATGTTTTCATCATTGCAAATGTTTTACTACCAATAATAGCGTTTGTTGGGCTAAAAAAACTAAATCACATGGACAAATGAATGTGCAAATGAGTATACGTAATATATGTAGCTACCACCCACTAATAATTTTTAGTTATTTATGTGGCCGTATCATTCACATTGCTTCTACCCTTATCTCATGGTTACATTCAAAATGATTTTTAATTACAAGTCCCCTCCTCTGTTTTTTTCCTAGCTTCATGAATGTACTTTCAGAGATTTTGTAGTATAAGTCATCTAATGGGAATAGATGAACATCCGAATCAAAACATCTCGCTGATCTAAATGAAGTTGAAATTAGAGCGGAACGACATTGAAGTCCAAACATTGCATTCCCAAATGAAGTTACAATAATGATAAAATAGGTTTAAGCAATATAATATGTCATCCAAAAGGAGGAACGACTATAAACACAATAGTATGGAAATATTTGATACACCACAATGCTTCTTTATTTCACTGAAACAAGCGACAAAGCACGGAAAAAAGATGAAGGCTTTAGAAGTTGTTGTCTTCCTCGCTATACTTCAACAACATTTGTAGTGAATGTCGATTCCAAACAAAAAGCTGAAAAGGGGCACAGTAATTCTAGTTACTCACATAACTTCATGTATCTATCATATATTTTTCATGTGTATGGTGATGAACTTCCATAACACATAATAATAAAGAAGAAGACTATTGAGAGCGGCGATTTGGTGCCCGGGCTCAGATGAGCCCGGGCATGAACAGTGCCGCGATTTGAAAAAGAAAAAAGTTCAAAAAAATCCAATTTTTTTGTGATGCAGGACGATCCTGTGCGTGAACTCCATGCAAAATTTTGTGAAGTTTGGAATTTGAGGAGCTCGTGGCAAAAAAGACAAATTTCATATGTCGGAGAAACTTTTGAAAATCGCATTGCTCACGCCTAATTTTGTTGTTGTTTTCTTTTTGCCACGAGCTCCTCAAATGTCCAAACTTCACAAAAATTGGCATGGAGCTCATGCACAGGAGCATCTTGCACCCAAAAAGAATTGTAAATTTTTTGAACTTTTTTTCTGTTTCAAATCAAGGTACTGTTCACCAGGCTCATCTGAGCCCGAGCTCTGGGTTGAATTATCGCTAACCAATAATCAATAAAAAAGAGTGATGAAACAACAAGGTATAATCTGAGCTTTGTGTTGGTTAGTTCCTACAGCTAGGTGAAAGCAACACTCCATCCAACTAACTCAACAAATGAGTGTCCTCCAAATCCCAGAGCTTACTTGTGTGGTGCATCTATTGGTGAAAACGTTACCTGTACAGCCACTTCTCAGTCTAAACAACAAGCCAGGGATAAGCGGCACAATGGATCTTCTAAAATGTCACAGATCCAATCTTTGACAAACACATCCTTAGAACACTCTTTGGCACCACCCGTCAAAATCCCTGATACGTCCGTTATAATCAATGAGCCTATGGCATCTTAGCAGCCCTATGACCATAAATCAAGAGAAAAACTCTGTGGTTAACAGTATGACATGAATGAGTAGCAATTGTTGTTCTAGTTAACCTGCAAGGTGCGTTGAGCCAGCAAAATAGGTCCCATAATCAAACTTTATGGATTTGGCCCAGTTACCATATTAGAATGGAATGGAATGGAATGTGCTCTTTGTCTGGCACTGCTCTAAGCCTTACTCGCATGCTGCTACTCGGCTCACTGTGATAAAAAAATTGCGGGCAAAATCAGAAGTACAAGTATCCTGTTAGATAGAAATGATTTTTTTTTCATTTTTGCAAGAGAGAAAATATAACCTTGATGATAGCGGCCATGCACATATTAAGCAAGTATTCCGAATTTCAGATAAAGTATCCGGCACGTGTAATGCGCTATGTCAGATGACAGGTAATGTCTTCTCACATGAAATTCAAGTTGCATCATCCAAGCAACAAGTATATTAGGCAAATGGTGTTGTAAGACAGCCTAACACAATAACCTTAGGAAGCAGTGGCCACAACGTAGCAGCCACTACCAAAGTTGTTCATACCACCTTATCCTGCCCATTGCGGTTCCCTACAATTCATGCCTCTGCTATCAACCATCGGCCATGCCGTGCACACCTGAATGAGGATTAAACCATCAACCCGTCATGCCATGTCTTTGAAAAGTGTTGCATTCAACGGAAATCAGCAAGGGGGCAAAAACCTGATTCAGAGATACAAGCGGACCCGAAGAATGAAATTAACAACACATTTTGACTGGCTGGCGGATGTGGACCCCACATCCCCGAAAGCGGCAGCCACAACATGAGCCCACTCGCATGGCCGCAAAGGTAGGCTCAATCTAGACGAATGGGGTTACTGATCTATTGCTCAGCGGCGTGACTGGCCGTGAAAAGGAGCCACGAAGTTGCAAATAGGTAGTTCTTTATGAGTAGTGCAGTAAGGTTCAGTATTCTTTCTAGTGCTTGTTAGAGTGCTAGTTTAAAGTTGCATAAATAAATCATGTGTTATTTTCGTAAGACTTGCTTCAACATAAACAGAGTGCTAGAGTGCAGTATTTGGTCCAGCTGCAATCTACTCGTAAGATTTTGCCCGCAAATAGAGTGCTAGAGTGCTAGAGTGCAGTGTTATTGTCGTGTTACCCAAAGAGAGGGGGAGACGGATAAGAAGAGACTAAATCCCTAGGGATTGGGTGGCTCCTATGGTCTCTGTTCTACTTCGGTTGGGCGACTGCAATGGTATCCTGAGCAGAGGTTGGAGGTCGCTGATGAAGCTATGTACCTAGGGTAGGGTCATGGACCTGTCCCAACTGCCCTACTCAAGGACATCTCTAGAAGAAATCACCTTTCAATCGACTTGGAGGTGTTCCACTCGACAGACTCGAAGACACTCGACCAAGAAGCAATCACTCGACCAAGATCCAACCACTCGACGGCCAGGAGACCTAAAGGCACTCCGCACGCTAACGGTCGGTTATTAAGTAGCTTTTATGGTCATCATAGCACTTTATTAGGGGCGTTACCAGTAACGCCCGACCTTAATGTATTTAAAACCCTGCACAACTGAGGGCCGGAGGGGTCCGACGAACTCTATATAAGCCATCCCCCTCCTCAGTGTAAAGGGTTCGCACCCCTGTAATTCATACACGCATAATCTAGTCGACCGCCTCCGGGCTCCGAGACGTAGGGCTATTACTTCCTCCGAGAAGGGCCTGAACTCATAAACCTCGTGTGCTTACAACTACTCCATAGCTAAGATCTTGCCTCTCCATACCTACCCCCCTACATTATTGTCAGACTTAGAACCACGACAGTTGGCGCCCATCGTGGGGCAGGTGTTTTAGCGATTTGTTGGAGGAGTTGCGATCTTTTCCGATCCAAATCATCATGGTTTCTGGTGGAGTTTTGGTGGAAGGCCGCGAGATCCGTCTCGGCGCGCTCACGTTCATTGCCGACGACTTCGCTTGGCTTCAGGAGGCTCTGCTCGACGTGGACGCACTCCTTGTCCACGGGGCAACGCACTTTCGCGCGTGCGTCCGCGGCGTCCTCTTACAGCAATCGTCGACCCATTATCGGTCGGTTCCTGTGTTGTCCTCCCTCCCTGTTTCCCGCCAGCGCAAGCGCTCCGGTCGGTCGAGACTTCAGCGGTGGGTGAGACACGCGGTGGCACGCCAGTGGGCCACCCCTCAAGTCGCGGCGATCGAGCCCGACGAATCCCTCTACGGCCTGTTCGACCTGTCGACTGGCTCCGCAGAGACCGCATCCGAATGCGACAGCAGTGATCCAGCGGCGGAGGTTCTGATGGTCGATGGACCGCCCAGTCCTCCCGGTTTTCCCCGCACCGACGGAGGCGCAGGTGGAGCCGACCCGTCGCGTCCCCATGAGGAATATCTCCCCGAGCCTCTCACGTCGCTGCAGAGAGAAGAACTTCGCCGCCGGAACATGGATGCACTGCACACTCCTATCGTTGGAGAAACCCCCGAGGCTCGTGCCTTGGAGGACGCGCGCCTGGAAAACTTGGCCGAGCGCACTTGACTGGAGAACCTCCAGCGAGCACTCGACGAGCGTGCGCGACAACGGGTTCCAGAATCCAGTCGACGTCAGCTCTTTCCGCCCCCGCAGGTATATCGAACTCCGATTTAGAATTTAGCAACTGCAGCCCGTATAGCATAGTCGATTCAAACTTCCCAGTCGGAGGCTGGCAGAGGCTTGCTGCAGATCAGAGCGTTACTCCAGGCAGCAGGAGACCAGAATTCCGCTATTTCTCAGTCGCGGAACAGGATTCATAGCAGATCCATTGCTGCAGACACAGTCCAGTCGGCTCATAGCCCAATATCGCCCCTGAGGCGTGAGGGACGTGGGGACCGGCGTAACCAGTACGGGAATCGTGAGCAGTATGATCACCGATTCGATTGTGACGGTCGACGTTGAGTGCCCACCCCTCTCCCGAGGAGAGGGTCGTATGTGCCTCGACAGTAGGATGACAGGCGCCCTCATAGTGGTGGACGAAGGATTTCAGTCAACCCCAGGGAACCAGGCTTTGATGCGAGATCCATTCTCATTCAAGGTTTGGTCGACAGGAACAGAGCTCACCGAGAAGGTCACGACAGAGATGCACCTACCAGCATCAGAGTACATGTTTCAGGGCCAGAGTGCTTTAGTAGAGCCATCAGGGCCGCTGTGATTCCTCCCAACTTCAGGTTGGCGACTGGAGTCAGTAAGTTCACTGGTGAGTCCAAGCCCGATACTTGGCTTGAAGGCTACCGAGTGGCCGTCCAGATTGGCGGTGGCAATGATGAAGTGGCCATGAAGCACCTGCCTCTCATGTTGGAGGGTTCGGCCAGAGCGTGGCTGAATCAGTTAGCACCCAGCAGCATTTACACTTGGGAAGATCTCGCCCGAGTGTTTGTCACCACATTTGAAGGAACATGCAAGCGACCGGTAGGGCTGACGGAACTGCGGTCTTGCGTGCAGAAGCCGAATGAAACTTTGAGGGATTACATCCAGAGATGGATCACGTTACATCACACGGTGGAGAATGTGCCTGACCACCAAGCAGTCTGTGCCTTCAAAGAAGGCGTCAAGTACAGAGAACTGAATCTGAAATTCGGTCGAACCGGAGACATGTCTCTGAATCGGATGATGGAGATTGCCACCAAGTACGCCAATGGTGAAGATGAGGATCGACTCAGGAGTGGCAAGCTCAAGTCAGTCGCTCAAGAAACCGGAGGAGGAAATTCCAATCAGAAACAGAAGCGGAAAGCCGAGCCAGCTGCTCCTGGGGAAGCCTTGGCTGTAACTCAAGGAAAGTTTAAGGGGAAACCCAAAGGACCTTGGAACCCCAAGAAAGTTAAAGATCAAGACGGAAATGATGTGTTGGATTTGCCATGTCACATCCACACCAAGAAAGATGAAGAGGGTAAGTTCATTTACCCGAAACATACCACTCGACAGTGTCGGCTCTTGATCCAGCAGTTCCAGGGCAAGCAGCCCAAAGATAAGAAAAAGGAGTCGGACAAAGTTGAGGACAAGGAAGACAGTGATGATGGATACCCCCAGGTCAATTCCACCCTGATGATTTTTGCTGGTGTTGAAAGCAAAAGTCGACTGAAAGTTATCAACCGTGAGGTGAATATGGTTGCTACGGCAACACCTAGTTATCTGAAGTGGTCTCAGACTGCCATCACATTCGACCAGTCCGATCACCCAACGCACATTGCCACCCCTGGGAGGCAAGCTTTGGTGGTCGACCCAGTTGTTGAAGGCACTCGACTGACCAAAGTCTTGATGGATGGTGGCAGTGGTTTGAACATACTGTATGCTGAGACGTTGAAAGGGATGGGCATTCCGATGTCCAGACTCAGTACCAGCAACATGAGTTTCCATGGAGTCATTCCTGGAAAGAAGGCTGAGTCACTCGGCCAGATTGCTCTTGATGTGGTTTTCGGTGATTCCAAGAATTACCGCAAAGAAAAGTTGACGTTCGAAGTTGTAGATTTCTAGAGTGCTTATCACGCTATTTTGGGCAGGCCGGCTTATGCACGCTTCATGGCTCGACCATGTTATGTGTATCTCAAATTGAAGATGCCTGGTCCCAAAGGTGTGATCACTGTTACGGGCAATCGGAAGAAAGCTAAAGAGTGTTTTCAGAAAGGTTCAAAGATCGCTGATGCTCAGATGGCAGTGGTGGAGCTGCAGGAATACCAGAAGACTGCAGACCCGAGTGATTTGTTGCGAGCCAAGAAGCCCGCTACAGAATCAACTTTTCAGTCGTCTGGCGAAACGAAGCCGGCTCACATTCACCCGACCGATCCCAGTGCTACTCCGACTCATATCTAAACAACACTCGACTCCAAATAGGAAGAAGCGCTCATCCAGTTCCTCCATGAGAACTGGGACATTTTCGCATGGAAGCCTTCTGACATGCCGGGTGTTCCCAGGGGGCTGGCTGAGCACCGCCTACGAGTCGACTCAAAAGTAAAACCTGTCAAAGAACATCTCCGACGGTCCGCCGTCCAGAAGAGAAAGGCTATTGGTGAGGAGGTGGCTCGGCTCTTAGCAGCAGAGTTCATCCGAGAGATCTACCACTCCAAGTGGCTCGCCAACGTTGTCATGGTCCCGAAGAAGGACAAGTCACTTCGCATGTACATTGACTTTAAACATATCAATCGGGCCTGCCCAAAAGATCATTTTCCTCTCCCCCGCATCGACCAGATAGTCGACTCGACTGCGGGATGTGAGCGACTGTCTTTTTTAGATGCCTATTCCGGGTACCATCAGATCCGTCTGTATGGACCTGACGAGATCAAAACAGCTTTCATCACTCCATTCGGGTGCTTCTGTTATGTTACCATGCCGTTCGGCCTCTAGAATGCCGGAGCCACATTCATGAGGATGATTCAGAAGTGTTTGCTCACTCAAATCAGTTGAAATGTGGAAGCATACATGGATGATATTATGGTCAAGTCACGGAAGGGTTCCGACCTGCTGACTGACCTTGCTGAAACCTTTGCCAACCTCGGGAGGTATGATATCAAGCTTAATCCATCAAAGTGCACATTCGGAGTTCCCGGCGGAAAACTACTCGGTTTTCTCGTTTTCGAACGGGGAATCGACGCCAATCCAGAAAAAGTCGGTACTATACTCCGAATGAAAAGTCCTGTGCGAGTGCACGACGTCCAGAAGCTTATTGGTTGCTTGGCCGCTTTAAGTCGATTCATCTCTCGTCTCGGTGAAAAGGCATTGCCTCTTTACCGATTGATAAAGAAGTCCGACAAGTTCGAGTGGACTCCTGAAGCTGATGCAGTGTTTGCAGAGCTCAAAGCTCTGCTCTCCACCCAGCCGGTGCTTGCTGCCCCAATCAGCAAAGAGCCTTTGCTGCTTTACATCGCAGCCACGGGACAAGTCGTCAATACGGTACTTATGGTCGAGCGGGAAGAAGGAAAAGCCTTCAAAGTTCAGCGCCCAGTATATTATATTTCTGAAGTTTTGACCCCGTCGAAGCAAAGATATCCTCATTATCAGAAGCTTGTATATGGGATTTATATGACCACAAAGAAGGTTGCTCACTACTTCTCTGATCATTCCATTACAGTCGTCAGTGACGCTCCATTGTCAGAGATCCTGCATAACAGAGATGCAACTGGTCGAATGGCAAAATGGGCGATTGAACTCCTTCCTCTAGATATCAATGTCGGTGTCAAAACCGGCGGATCTCGGGTAGGGGGTCCCGAACTGTGCGTCTAGGCCGGATGGTAACAGGAGGCAAGGGACACGAAGTTTTACCCAGGTTCAGGCCCTCTCGATGGAGGTAAAACCCTACGTCCTGCTTGATTAATATTGATGATATGGGTAGTACAAGAGTAGATCTACCACGAGATCGGAGAGGCTAAACCCTAGAAGCTAGCCTATGGTATGATTGTTGTTGTGTATGTTGTCCTACGGACTAAAACCCTCCGGTTTATATAGACACCGGAGAGGGTTAGGGTTACACAAAGTCGGTTACAATGGTAGGATATCTGCATATCTGTATCGCCAAGCTTGCCTTCCACGCCAAGGAAAGTCCCTTTCGGACACGGGACGAAGTCTTCAATCTTGTATCTTCATAGTCTAGGAGTCCGGCTGAAGGTATATTCCGGTCATCCGGACACCCCCTAATCCAGGACTCCCTCAGTAGCCCCTGAACCAAGCTTCAATGACGACGAGTCTGGCGCATAGATTGTCTTCGGCATTGCAAGGCGGGTTCCTCCTCCAAGTACTTCATAGAAGATTTTGAACACAAAGATAGTGTCCGGCTCTGCAAAATAAGTTTCCCCATATTGCCATAGAGAGAATAATATTTACACAAATCTAATCTGTTGACGTATTTTGTAGTGTGACACACCACGGCCAAGCCTTTATCCGAGTCGTTTCATTATCCCACCTCAGCGCGTCATGCGAGGCGGTTTCCTTGGCACGTCTTGTTAAAGCAGAGATCGCGTCCCCTTATTCCGGGATTCTCATCAATACGGGCGTGGGTAACCCAACCGCGCCATTGATTACGGCGCTTGGAGATAAGCGAGTTTTACCAGGCTGGTGGGGACACGTAGTTGCATCCACCCATATAAGGGGATAAGGATCCACCTTTTCACCTACGCCTTCTTCCTCCCTTGCTTATCCATTCTCGCGCACTCGAGCTCCAGCGCCCAAGTCTGCACTCCCCACCTCAACCTTCTCCAGCCATGTCCAGAGCGGGAGGCAAGTGGATGGTCTCCTCCGTCACGGAGGGACACATCAAAAAACTGAGGAAGGCCGGATACTTGTCTAACGACATTGCGTACCGGCTTCCCAAAAAGGGGCGGCTCATCCCCACCCCTAGGCCCCATGAGAGGGTGGTGTTCCTCCCCCATTTCCTCCGCGGACTGGGCTTCCCTCTTCAACCATTTGTCCGGGGGCTCATGTTCTACTATGGCCTGGATTTCCACGATCTGGCCCCAAACTTTGTCCTCAACATCTCGGCGTTTATCGTCGTGTGCGAGGCTTTCCTCCGCATCCGCCCCCATTTCGGCCTATGGCTCAAGACTTTCAATGTCAAGCTGAAGGTGGTGCGCGGCAACCAGGCGGAGTGCGGAGGCGCCATGGTGGGCAAGATGGCCAACGTCTTATGGCTCGAGGGCTCCTTTGTGGAGACCCTGAAGGGGTGGCAATCGGGGTGGTTTTACATCACCGAGCCGCGCGACCCCGAATGGGTCACAGCCCCTAAGTTTCGATCCGGACCCCCTACGCGGCTCACCTCCTGGAAGGAGACGGGCCTGTCATGGGGTAAAAAAGGAGAGCTGATCGGACTCCAAACGTGCGTCCAAACCCTGGTGGACAAGAAGCTCAAACTTGTCAACGTAGTCCAGGTTATGCTCATCCGCCTGATCCTCCCGTGTCAACAACGGGCTTTCAACCTGTGGGAGTTCGACCCGGCCCGGCACCAAACTCTGAGCAGGCTCTTCGACACGACGTACGAAGATGCCTGGAAGGTGCTTTTCAAGGGCGCCGAGGCCCCCGCATCCGCTACCGAGGATCGCGGATTCAGTATGCAGCGTCACGCTCATGCGGTAAGCTGTTTTTTCCTTTTACAGGGTATCAGTTTTTCATAGTTTGACTCCATGCGAGATCTAAGCTCCCTTACCTTTGACAGGATTGGCAGGTGACGTCCGGACAGATCAAATGTCCGGCTCCTTTGCCCGAAGGCCCAGCGGACACTCTCTTGGCGAAGCTGCTGGTTCCGGCACCCTATGTGGTGCCGAAGAAGAAGGCCGCGAAAAAGGCCACTGGGACTCAAAAGAGTGCCCGGCACCAGGAGGTGTCGGATCCATCATCCGACGGTTCCGAGGCGCATTCCTCCCGTGAAGATGAGGAGGAAGAAGAAGAGACCTCTCCCCCTCCAGCGGGAGGAGAGAAGAAAAGGAAGGTCGCCCTCTCTGGGGAGGCCGGAGGGTCCAAGAAGGGGAAAACCCTTCCTCCGGACTACTCCACCGACATCGACAACGGTGGAGAGGAGTGGCCGCCCAGGGCCAAGCCCCTGGCAAAATCGTAAGTATCCGGATACCAGAGTAATTCATAGTATTCGTTTATTGCACAACTTTCCCTTACGTCGAATATGTTTATGCAGCCCACCCAAAGACCGGCTCGACGCGTCGTCGAGCGGCTCACTGGACTCGTCGGATGTGAACTCGCTTCTGACGGCTTCCTCCCCCCGCCCTACGGATGACACCGAAGTGTTATCCCAACATGTTTCAAGCCGGGAGGAGGTGGTCCTGGAGGCGCCGCAAGGCGACCTCCCGGACTCCAGGAGTAAAGGGGATGAAACCCCCCAGGGCTCCAAGTCCGGCTCTAGGCCGGACACCGCTCCGGAACCTTCAAAGGTTCCAGAGTCCGGCGGGGGACCTCCTTCCAAGAGGAGCAAGCCCACCATGCCGGTGACCCCCGTCCAACCAGAGGCGCCGGACAATCTGTTGGAGGCGCTCCAAGGCGCCTCCATCGACGAGGAGCACCGCACCATTATGAGTGCGGTGGTCCAGAAGGTTCAGTCCGCCAAGAGCGGACTGACTGAAGCTTGTACTAGCCTTTTAACAGGCTTTGAGGTAAGTAAAGAATGTGTAAGTAATATTACCGCATAGACAGTAGCCCCTGATGCTCTGTTTGGCGTTCGAGAAGAAAAGCCGAATAGAGGATCAAATAAAATTCGCAGGAGTCTAACAAAAAGGAGTCAATATGCGTATGTAGGCTTCTCTGCTTGCGTCCGCCGCACTGACTGCAGAAGTGGACACGCTAAAGCAGAACCTCGAGCGGTCCGAGCAAGAGCTCGGGCGTGCCAAGAAGCAGCTCGAGGACAATGAAGGTAAGAAATACCTTGTTTAAATATATATATATATATATATAAATGTGCAATTGCAAAAAATGACAGGATTATCGTGGCTATTGTAGGGGTCACGTCTGAGGTGGCGACCCTTAAGCAAGCGCTGGTCGAGGCCGAGAAGAGGGCGGCCATGGAGCGCACCGAGCGGCAGAAGTATGAGGCCGAGGCTGGCAAGGTGCGGCAAGAGCTCCAGGCTCTCATGGAAAAACATGAGAGTTTGGAGCTTGACTCAAAGACGCGAGCGTCCGAGCTCGCGGTGGCTATTGAAAATGCCAAGTCTGCCAATGCCGAATCCCAGAAGACCCTCCAGGAGTTGGATGAGGTGAAGAAGATAGCGGCGGTTAAGGCATTCTTTATGCAAAGCAAACACATAAACGTGAGTTACTTGTTACTTACCCGAATCCGGAGCTCTCTAGGAGCGTTCGCAGATCTTCCCCGGAGTGTGTCCGATGCCGCCGCATTCTATCGAGCCGAGGAGGGCAGCTCGACAGAGAAGGTGTTCTGGTCTTAGTATGCTGAGGCCGGACACCCCGTGCCCTTGAGCGACCAGCTGAAGCAACTGGTCGAGCTCCACAAGGCGGCCGAACAGGCCATGAAGGGCCTCATAGTTCGGCTGTGGCCTGGAGAGGCTCTGCCTAGGAGCTATTTCGGGCTGGTGCAGCGGCTGGTGGAGGCCTGTCCAAGGCTCGAAGTCATCAAGCGCTCCGTCTGCATTGAAGGTGCCCATAGGGCCCTTGCCCGTGCTAAGGTGCACTGGGGCAAGCTGGATGCTGAGAAGCTTGTGAAGGACGGGCCACCGCCAGGGAAAGAGCATCGCAAGCCCGAGAATTATTATAAGGATGTTCTGAAGGGTGCCTGCCTTGTGGCGGATGAATGTTCTAGGGATGTAATTTTTGAGTGAAACTTTCTCGTTTTGTCCTGCGCGCTGAAAACTTGTTCATATGCGCTAAGCAATGCTGTTGGAATTTAAAATATTACCTTCTGTGCGGCTGTTTATCAATTCTGAGAGAAGGCAAGTCGTCGGCTTCTGCCCCCGTGCCGCTAGTGCTGGGGTGTTCGGGGATAAACCTGAGCGCTCTTTTTCCAATGTTTGGGTGCTTCGAGGGAGGCGCTCAGCCCAACGAACAAGGCAATCGGACTATAATGCATGAACACTCTCACTTAGCCATAGAATTCTATAATTTTAAATTTCGGCGAAGCCCCTGGTATTCCGAAGACCGAGTTCGGGGCGCTATCCACGCCTTGGCCGGACAGAGCCGGCTCCTCGCTCTAAGCGGCATAAGTCGTTAGGGACTCGAAAAACCTCTCGAACAGCGACCAGCTCTCGCTTCATCATGACAGCCAGTTTTAGCTTTCTCCACTGAGGTGCTCGACCCAGCTCAACTAGGGCACAATCACAGTGGTTCTCCTAGTGCTACCTTAGCCGATATAGCAGAACGTAAGGCACCAAAACATAGGAGCCGGGCAAACCCAACTATTGACCCAAGACATGATTCGGAGCCGATGCATATAATGCTATAAGTTCGGGGTGCCGCACTTGTTAAAGTGTTCGGACTTCTCACACCATATTGAGGGGTACTAAAGCCCCTGGCGTATTTAGGCCGTACCAAAGTGTACGGGTGCAATATGTCGTTAAGGAACATATATACATATAAAAAAAGAGTAATGCAAAAATAGACAAAAGCTATGCACTGTTTATTAAAGAGGGCTGCGATCAAAGAAGAACGATACAAATAATGCAATAAGCAAAAGGTTGGACTATGTAACATGTCTGTTCCAGGGGCAAGCTGCGGAATAGTATGCGAAACAGGTATACTGCTCGTGATAGAGACCACCTGGGAGTTCCGTAATGCGGTGTGGCTTGTCTGCTTCCCTGGTTCTTGCATCGTTTGTGCGGCAATTGAACTGCCGAACAGGCCTTCCGAAGAGTGGAGACCTGAAAGTAAGAGAAAATTAAAAAATCGGCAGCCCCTGGTGCGGTTTAAGCCATGTTTCGGGCGTGCCGTGATGGTGCCCCTCCCCTGTACTCATGGTATTTCTAGAGCGTAGTTATGTACGCGAAGTACTGGTGTCGCATTTTTGCGAGGGCTGGGGTTGGGGCCGCATTGCTACGCCTGCTCGGGTCGTGCCAGGCGGTCTTGTTGTAGGTTACTCCGCGCGCGCTTGACGGTGTCCGGTCGTTTAATGGCCGGACTGGAGAACTGCCTGGAGAGGCTGCTTTGTACTTTTGCTGCAAGGGCCGCCGTGTGCTCCTCCGTTCGGAGGGAGCGTTCGGTGTTTCCATTGACCGTAATTACTCCTCGAGGGCCTGGCATTTTGAGCTTAAGGTATGCATAGTGCGATACCGCATTGAACTTGGCGAATGCGGTTCGCCCGAGCAGTGCGTGATAGCCACTGCGGAATGGGACTATGTCGAAGATTAACTCCTCACTTCGGAAATTATCCAGAGATCCGAAGACCACTTCAAGTGTGACTGAGCCTGTACAATTGGCCTCTACACCTGGTATTACGCCTTTAAAGGTCGTTTTGGTGGGCTTAATCCTCGAGGGATCTATGCCCATTTTCCGCACTGTATCCTGGTAAAGCAGGTTCAGGCTGCTGTCGCCGTCCATAAGGACTCTAGTGAGATGAAATCCGTCAATAATTGGGTCGAGAACCAATGCGGCGAATCCGCCATGATGGATGCTAGTGGGATGGTCCCTTCGATCAAAGGTGGTCGAGCAGGAGGACCATGGGTTGAACTTTGGGGCCACTGGCTCTACCGCGTATACGTCCCTTAACGCGCGCTTCCGCTCCCTTTTGGGGACGTGGGTTGCGTATATCATGTTCACCATCTGCACTTGTGGGGGAAAACCCTTCTGTCCACTGTTGTTCGGCGGCCGGGGCTCCTCGTCGTCATCGCTATGCAGCCCCTTGTCTTCATTTTCGGCGTTTAACTTGCCTGCCTGCTTGAACACCCAACAATCCCTGTTGGTGTGATTGGCCGGCTTTTCGGGGGTGCCATGTATCTGGCACAAGTGGTCGAGTATTCGGTCCAAACTGGACGGGCCCCTAGGATTCCTTTTGAATGGCTTTTTCCGCTGACCGGATTTAGAGCCTCTGAATCCGGCATTAACTGCCGTATCCTCAGCATTGTCACCGTTAATGCGGCGCTTCTGCTTGTTGCGACGCGACCTGCCACTACTGTCCCTGGTATCCAAATTACTAGGGTTCTTGGTCATATTGTTGCTACGAACAAGCCAACTGTCTTCTCCCGCACAAAAGCGGGTCATGAGTGTCGTGAGTGCTGCCATAGACTTCGGCTTTTCCTGTCCAAGGTGCCGGGCAAGCCACTCGTCACGGATATTGTGCTTGAAGGCTGCTAGGGCCTCAGCTTCCGGACAGTCGACTATTTGATTTTTCTTTGTTAGGAACCGTGTCAGAATTGCCTGGCCGATTCCTCTGGCTGCTAAATTATGTGACTTAGGTCATCGGCGTCTGGGGGTCACACATAAGTGCCCTGGAAATTGTCGAGGAATGCGGCTTCCAGGTCCTCCCAACAACTGATTGATCATGTTGGCAAGCTGTTAAGCCAATGCCAAGCTGGTCCTTTAAGCTTGAGTGGGAGGTATTTGATGGCGTGGAAATCATCGCCGCGGGCCATGTGGATATGAAGGAGATAATCCTCGGTCCATACCGCAGAATCTGTTGTGCCATCATATGATTCGATATTTACGGGTTTGAAACCCTCGGGGATTTGATGATCCATTATTTCGTCTGTGAAGCATAGTGGGTGTGCGGCGCCTCTGTACTGGGCTATATCACGACGTAGCTCCAATGAGCTTTGTCTACTGTGTTCGGCCCTGCCGAATTTGTGCCGGTGTGACGGTTACCGTCTCGAGCCGTGGGGCGCCCATGCGATCCGTAGATCGATCTTGTTTGCCTTGCCTTGTCCTCCAACATATCTCGTAAGTCCGGCGCATATTCCCGTGCCTTGGTACGGGGTGCGGCTTGAGTGGAGGGCCGAGAGGCCTCTCTGTCGCGGCCGCGAGGTGGCCGGCCGGCCGCATCAAGTGCTTCCTCCTCTAATCGGGGTAGCAACCTGCGCTTTGGGTAGCTCTTGGAGGGGCGTTCGAGTTTATGCTCTTCGGCCGCAAGGACTTCAGTCCATCTGTCGACTAGCAAATCTTGATCAGCTCTAAGCTGTTGCTGTTTTTTCTTGAGGCTTCTTGTCGTGGCCATAAGCCTGCATTGAGAACGTTCTTGCTCGACGGGATCCTCTGGCACGACGAATTTGTCGTCGTCGAGGCTTACCTCGTCTTCGGAGGGAGGCATATAATTATCGTCCTCGACCTCTCTGTCTGCCGCTCTCTCATGAGGGCTGGTTTCTCCATCCTCCTGTGCTAAATCTTGCTGGAGGGGGTTTTCTTCGGCACTTTCCGGAGTATTATTATCTCCCATGCTGGAATCGCCGTATTTGTTTTGGCGGGATTTTGAGCGGCGCCGCTGACGCCGGTGCTTAGGCTGTTTCTTGGAGGGGTCATCCTCCGCTGTTCCATCGCCATCTCCTTCTTTTGGGGTGTCCACCATGTATATGTCATATGACGAGGTGGCTTTCCAGGGCCTGATAGGCGCTGGTTCTTCATCGTCTCCTTCATCGGCGTCCATACCGTCGAAGTCGAGCATGTCGGTTAAGTCGTCGACAGTGGCTACAAAGTGGGTGGTGGGTGGGCTTTGAATTTCTTCATCGTCCGAATCCCAGCCTTGCTGACCGTAGTCCGACCAGGGCTCTGCTGATAAAGAGAAAGACTTCAGTGTCTTCAGAATATCGCCGAAAGGCGAGTGCTGAAAGATGTCCGCGGCAGTAAACTCCATAATCGGCGCCCAATCGGATTCGATCGGCAGGGGCGCGGAGGGTTCGGAGTCCGGAGAGGAGTCCGGCTCCTTGGAGTCACGAGTCTCGCAGAGTGCGGGGCTGGTGTTCGGCTCGATCGCCATTGGGATCGCAGCCCCCGTGGCGGCGTCCAACCACCCATCCTCGATCGGCGCGGTTGGCTCCGAATTAAGGGTCGAAGCCGATGCGGGCGCGGCCTCCAGGGCACTGTTCGGCGGCAGAGCTAGATCATGCTCGTCGTGACAGTGCGGCGCGCTCGGCAGTGGCTCGAATCCGTCGAAGATCAAGTCCCCGCGGATGTCAGCCGTGTAGTTTAAACTTCCAAAGCTGACCTGGCGGCCAGGGGCATAGCTTTCGATCTGCTCCAGATGGCCAAGTGAATTGGCCCGCAGATCTGTCCGGGGAGGAAGGTCTCACCCTGGACTGCATCGCCATTGATGATCGTAGGAGCCATCAAGTCTGACGGCGATGACACAGAGGAACTCTCAATGAAAGCACCAATGTCGGTGTCAAAACCGGCGGATCTCGGGTAGGGGGTCCCGAACTGTGCGTTTAGGCCGGATGGTAACAGGAGGCAAGGGAAACGAAGTTTTACCCAGGTTCGGGCCCTCTCGATGGAGGTAAAACCCTACGTCCTGCTTGATTAATATTGATGATATGGGTAGTACAAGAGTAGATCTACCACGAGATCGGAGAGGCTAAACCCTAGAAGCTAGCCTATGGTATGATTGTTATTGTGTATGTTGTCCTACGGACTAAAACCCTCCGGTTTATATAGACACCAGAGAGGGTTAGGGTTACACAAAGTCGGTTACAATGGTAGGAGATCTGCATATCCGTATCGCCAAGCTTGCCTTCCACGCCAAGGAAAGTCCCTTCCAGACACGGGACGAAGTCTTCAATTTTGTATCTTCATAGTCCAGGAGTCCGGCTGAAGGTATAGTCCGGCCATTTGGACACGCCCTAATCCAGGACTCCCTCAATCAAGTTTGAGGCAAAGAAAGCTATCAAGTCCCAGGCAATAGCAGATTTCGTCACCGAGTGGATTGAACAACAACTGCCGACTCAGGTTCACTCGGAGCATTGGACCATGTTCTTCGACGGTTCCAAAATGCTGAATGGTTCCGGTGCCGGGGTGGTATTGGTCTCCCCCCGAGGAGATAAGCTCAGATATGTTCTTCAAATCCACTTTGATTCCTCCAATAACAAGGCAGAATATGAAGCACTTTTATATGGGCTGCGCATGGCCATTTCACTCGGCGTCTGTCGCCTCATGGTCTATGGCGACTCAGATTTGGTGGTTAATCAGGTGATGAAGGAGTGGGACGTCAGAAGTCCAGCCATGACTGGTTATTGCAATGCAGTGAGAAAGCTGGAGAAGAAATTCGAGGGGTTAGAACTTCATCACATACCCCGACTGAAAAATCAAGCAGCTGATGATTTGGCAAAAATAGGTTCCAAAAGAGAAGCCATTCCCAGCAATGTGTTTTTGGAACACATCCACACACCATCAGTTCAGGAGGATCCCTTCACTGAAGAGGCCCCGCAGCCAAAAAGTGCCACGGATCCGACTGAAGTTGAAGTTCCAGCTGTGGTCGACCTGATCATGGAAGTCTTGGTCATCACTCCCGACTGGACAATACTGTACATCACGTACATCCTAAGGAAAGAACTCCCAGAGGACAAAGAAGAGGCTCGACAGATCGTCCGTCGATCCAAGGCCTTTACAGTCATAAAGGGACAGTTGTATAGAGAAAGCACGACTGGAGTCAGTCAGAAGTGTATAACACCAGAAGAAGGTCAGATGATCCTTGATGATATCCACTCGGGGACCTATGGTCATCATGCGTCCTCTCAGACCATTGTGGCTAAAGCATACCGAGCGGGATTCTACTGGCCAAGAGCGAATGAAATGGCAAAAGAGATAGTCGACAAGTGTGAAGGATGTCAGTTTTACTCCAATATGTCACACAAGCCCGCATCAGCCCTGAAAACCATTCCACTCGTCTGGCCCTTCGCCGTTTGGTGACTGGACATGGTAGGACCACTGAGAACGGACAGGAGCGGCTTCACTCATGTGCTAGTAGCAGTCGACAAGTTCACCAAATGGATTGAAGCCAAGCATATCAAGAATCTTGATGCTTGCACTGCTATCAGTTTCATCAGAGAGTTGATATTCAGATATGGAGTTCCGCACAGCATCATCACTGACAATGGGTCAAACTTCGATTCCGACAAATTTAGAGCCTTTTGCGCCTCTCAGGGCACACGAGTCGACTACGCTTCGGTCGCTCACCCCCAGTTGAATGGACAAGCGAAAAGAGCAAACGACTTAATTCTCAAAGGATTGAAACCTCGATTGATGCGCGATCTCAAGCACGCGGCAGGTGTATGGGTCGACGAGCTTCCATCAGTTCTTTGGGGATTGAGGACAACCCCGAACCGATCGACCGGGAGAACCCCATTCTTTCTGGTCTACGGAGCCGAAGCAGTTTTGCCGAGTGACCTGCTTCACAACGCACCCCGAGTCGAGATCTACTCTGAAGATGAAGCGGAACAAGCCCGGCAGGACGCAATCGACCTCCTGGAAGAAGAAAGAGAAATGGCCATGATCCGATCGACCATCTATCAGCAAGACTTGCGTCGATTCCATGCCAGAAATGTGAAGAGTCGAGCCTTCCAAGAAGGAGACTTGGTCCTCTGAGTGGATCAACAGAAACCACACAAACTCGCTCCTACTTGGGAATGTCCCTTCATAGTCACCAGAGTCCTCCACAACGGAGTGTATCACCTTTATAATGTCGATCGCCAGATTGATGAGCCATGAGCCTGGAATGCGGAGCTGCTCCGCCCCTTTTATACTTGAATTCTCACTCGGATGAGATGTAATAAGAGAAACTCCTGTAGTTTATTTATCAAAGACAAGAGCGTTATAATTTTCCCAGTCATTGTTGTTGTTTTTGTTTGCGGAAGAAATCCCCCAGCGGGTGGCTTAGCTGCGAATCCGTTTCGCCTAAGTTTGTAAAAGAAAAATCCTACCGAGTGGAGAGCGACCCTCCCACTCGGGGGCTTAGCTGCAGTCCAGTACTCGCCTAAGTATTTGAAAATCCTACCGAGTGGTGAGCCAGCCTCCCACTCGGGGGCTTAGCTGCAGTCCAGTACTCGCCTAAGTATTTGAAAAATCCTACCGAGTGGAGAGCGACCCTCCCACTCAGGGGCTTAGCTGCAGTCCAGTACTCGCCTAAGTATTTGAAAATCCTACCGAGTGGTGAGCGACCCTCCCACTCGGGGGCTTAGCTGCAGTCCAGTACTCGCCTAAGTATTTGAAAAATCCTACCGAGTGGAGAGCGACCCTCCCACTCAGGGGCTTAGCTGCAGTCCAGTACTCGCCTAAGTATTTGAAAAATCCTACCGAGTGGAGAGCGACCCTCCCACTCGGGGGCTTAGCTGCAGTCCAATACTCGCCTAAGTATTTGAAAATCCTACCGAGTGGTGAGCGACCCTCCCACTCGGGGGCTTAGCTGCAGTCCAGTACTCGCCTAAGTATTTGAAAAATCCTACCGAGTGGTGGGCGACCCTCCCACTCGGGGGCTTAGCTGCAGTCCAGTACTCGCCTAAGTATTTAAAAATCCTACCGAGTGGAGCGCGACCCTCCCACTCGGGGGCTTAGCTGCAGTCCAGTACTCGCCTAAGTATTTGAAAATCCTACCGAGTGGTGAGCGACCCTCCCACTCGGGGGCTTAGCTGCAGTCCAGTACTCGCCTAAGTATTTGAAAAATCCTACCGAGTGGTGAGCGACCTTCCCACTCGGGGGCTTAGCTGCAGTCCAGTACTCGCCTAAGTATTTGAAAATCCTACCGAGTGGTGAGCGACCCTCCCACTCGGGGGCTTAGCTGCAGTCCAGTACTCGCCTAAGTATTTGAAAATCCTACCGAGTGGTGAGCGACCCTCCCACTCGGGGGCTTAGCTGCAATCCAGTACTCGCCTAAGTATTTGAAAATCCTACCGAGTGGTGAGTGACCCTCCCACTCGGGGGCTTAGCTGCAGTCCAGTACTCGCCTAAGTATTTGAAAATCCTACCGAGTGGTGAGCCAGCCTCCCACTCGGGGGCTTAGCTGCAGTCCGGTACTCACCTAAGTACGAAACACATCTCAATCCACAAGGATGATGAGGTGCAGGTCGACTGCCACGTTCTCCTTGGGAGCTTCGCCACAAATACAACGTGCGCTCCATCTCAATCCACAAGGACGACGAGGTGCAGGTCAACTACCACCTTCTCCTTGGGAGCTTCGCCACAAATACAACATGCGCTCTATCCCACTCCGCAAGGACGACGAGGTGCAGGTCGACTGCCACCTTCTCCTTGGGAGCTTCGCCACAAATACAACATGCGCTCCATCCCACTCCGCAAGTACGACGAGGTGCAAGTCGACTGCCACCTTCTCCTTGGGATCTTCGCCACAAATACAACGTGCGCTCCATCTCAATCCACAAGGACGACGAGGTGCAGGCCGACTGCCACCTTCTCCTTGGGAGCTTCGACACAAATACAACGTGCGCTCCATCCCACTCCGCAAGGACGACGAGGTGCAGGTCGACTGCCACCTTCTCCTTGGGAGCTTTGCCACAAATACAACGTGCGCTCCATCCCACTCCGCAAGGACGACGAGGTGCAGGTCGACTGCCACCTTCTCCTTGGGAGCTTCGCCACAAATACAACGTGCGCTCCATCGCCAACCCGCAAGGACGACGAGGTGCAGGTTGACTGCTACCTTCTCCTTCGGAGCTGCGCCACAAATACGAAAGTTGTCTCGAGTGAAGAACGAGTTCCACTTGACGGAGGATTCATGAAGATATTCAACGATAAACCAAGTTCAGATAAATCCTAAAGGTTCCGGACCACAGATCGAAGTGCTCGGGCATTCAGCCCGAAAGAGTTTAACAGTTACAAAAACCACTCGGCATTCCGAGGCAAATTTAAGGTGGGGCATAAAAGTTTGTTCACTCCGCAGGAGGAGGACTGGCAGGCTCGACGAACTCGTCCAGGTCGACGCCGTCGGCGATCCGAGTGGCTGCAGCGATGAAAGTCTCCATAAAAGATCGGAAATCATGCTTCTGGGTGTTGGCGACCTTGATTGCTGCTAGCTTATCTTGTCGCACCTCCTTGCAGTGGACACGAACCAAAGACAGAGCCACATCAGCACCACACCGGGCAGAAGATTTCTTCCACTCCTGCACTCGGTCAGGGATCTCGTTAAGTCGAGTCATCAGGGACTCAAGATCATTCTGGAGCGTGGCCTCTGGCCAAAGTGCCGTGTCGATCCGTGACGTGGCGACCTTCAGTCGAGCCAAGTAGTCCACAACACCGTCGATGCAGGATTCCAGTCGGAGCAGATTCATGGCAGTTTCATCTTTCACGGGAGAATTGATTGGGTCCAAACCTGGCTCAGTCCGCCCAGTCTCCTCCTCGAAGTTCTGGCAAAACTCTGCATTCACGATCCAAGGATAAGTCAATTTTCGTACGCTGAGTCGACAAGAAACATCAGTCGGAACAAAATGTGTACCTTCAAGCTTGATGAACAACTTCTTGGCAAGGCTCCTAAGATAGCTCTCCAGATCGTCCCTCCTGCGAGCGATGCCTTCCATCTTCTCGTACAGGTTGAGATTGTCCTTCTTCAAGCGCGTGCACTCCTTGTTGGATTCGTTCAGAGCAGATTTCATCTTGGTGTTCTCTTCTTCCAACTGGCCGACCGAAGCCAGTTTCTGTTCAGCCAAAGCGGTTCTGTCATCAGCTTCCTTTTGAGCAGCAGCCAAATCCTGATCCTTCTTCGCCACAGCTTCTCTTAGTTTTTCTGCAAAGAAATGGTGCTTGATTCAGAAAGAGCAGAAGGGTACTCAAGCCTAAGACAAACCAGTCAACAAGCTCATCTTACCATTGGCGTCGTCCTTGGCCTTTTGCAGGTCTGTCTTGGCTAATTCCAAGTCAAGGTTCGGTTGGATCTGCTGTTTCTCCAAGTCAGCAAAGTGAACTCCAAGATCACAAGATTTCTGCAATCAGGGAGGAGAAGTTATTTTACAGCGGAAAACGACAAAGACAATAACTAAGACTATGGTCGACTGCCTGCAGTCCACCATATGTTGGGGAACTAGTAATTTCAAAAAAATTCCTACGCACACGCAAGATCATGGTGATGCATAGCAACGAGAGGGGAGAGTGTGATCTACGTACCCTTGTAGACCGACAGCGGAAGCGTTAGCACAACACGGTTGATGTAGTCGTACGTCTTCACGGCCCGACCGATCAAGCACCGAAACTACGGCACCTCCGAGTTTTAGCACACGTTCAGCTCGATGACGATCCCCGGACTCCGATCCAGCAAAGTGTCGGGGAAGAGTTTCGTCAGCACGACGGCGTGGTGACGATCTTGATGTACTACCGTCGCAGGGCTTCGCCTAAGCACCGCTACAATATTATCGAGGATTATGGTGGAAGGGGGCACCGCACACGGCTAAGAATATGATCACGTGGATCAACTTGTGTGTTTAGGGGTGCCCCCTGCCCCCGTATATAAAGGAGCAAGGGGAGGAGGCCGGCCGGCCCTATAGGCGCGCCAAGGAGGAGTCCTCCTCCTAGTAGGAGAAGTGGGGAGGGAGAAGGAAAGGGGGGCGCCGCCCCCCTCTCCTAGTCCAATTCGGACCAGGGGGGAGGAGGCGCGCGGCCCACCCTTGCTGTCCCTCTCTCTCTCCACTAAGGCCCATATGGCCCATTACTTCTCCCGGTAGGGTTCCGGTAACCCTCCAGCTCTCCGGTTTTCTCCGAAATCACCCGAAACACTTCCGATGTCCGAATATAGCTGTCCAATATATCAATCTTTATGTCTCGGCCATTTCGAGACTCCTCGTTATGTCCGTGATCACATCCGGGACTCCGAACTAACTTTGGTACATCAGAACTCATAAACTCATAATATAATTGTCATCGAAACCTTAAGCGTGCGGACCCTACGGGTTCGAGAACAATGTAGACATGACCGAGACACGTCTCCGGTCAATAACCAATAGCGGAACCCGGATGCTCATATTGGCTCCTACATATTCTACGAAGATCTTTATCGGTCAGACCGCATAACAACATACGTTGTTCCCTTTGTCATCGGTATGTTACTTGCCCGAGATTCGATCGTCGGTATCTCAATACCTAGTTCAATCTCGTTACCGACAAGTCTCTTTACTCGTTTTGTAATACATCATCTCGCAACTAACTCATTAGTTGCAATGCTTGCAAGGCTTATGTGATGTGCATTACCGAGAGGGCCCAGAGATACCTCTCCGACAATCGGAGTGACAAATCCTAATCTCGAAATACGCCAACCCAACATGTACCTTTGGAGACACCTGTAGAGCTCCTTTATAATCACCCAGTTACGTTGTGATGTTTGGTAGCACACAAAGTGTTCCTCCGGCAAACGGGAGTTGCATAATCTCATAGTCATAGGAACATGTACAAGTCATGAAGAAATCAATAGCAACACACTAAATGATCGGGTGCTAAGCTAATGGAATGGGTCATGTCAATCACATCATTCTCCTAATAATATGATCCCGTTAATCAAATGACAACACATGTCTATGGTTAGGAAACATAACCATCTTTGATTAACGAGCTAGTCAAGTAGAGACATACTAGTGACGTTTAGTTTGTCTATGTATTCACACAAGTATTATGTTTCCGGATAATACAATTCTAGCATGAATAATAAACATTTATCATGATATAAGGAAATAAAATAATAACATTATTATTGTCTCTAGGGCATATTCCCTTCAGTCTCCCACTTGCACTAGAGTCAATAATCTAGATTACACAGTAATGATTCTAACACCCATGGAGCTTTGGTGCTAATCATGTTTTGCTCATGGAAGAGGCTTAGTCAACGGGTCTGCAACATTCAGATCCGTATGTATCTTGCAAATCTCTATGTCTCCCACCTAGACTAGATCCCGGATGGAATTGAAGCGTCTCTTGATGTGCTTGGTTCTCTTGTGAAATCTGGATTCCTTTGCCAAGGCAATTGCACCAGTATTGTCACAAAAGATTTTCATTGGACCCGATGCACTAGGTATGACACCTAGATTGGATATGAACTCCTTCATCCAGACTCCTTCGTTTGCTGCTTCCGAAGCAGCTATGTACTCCGCTTCACATGTAGATCCCGCCACAACGCTTTGTTTAGAACTGCACCAACTGACAGCTCCATCGTTTAATGTAAACATGTATCTGGTTTGCGATTTAGAATCGTCCGGATCAGTGTCAAAGCTTGCATCAACGTAACCATTTACGATGAGCTCTTTGTCACCTCCATATATGAGAAACATATCCTTAGTCCTTTTCAGGTATTTCAGGATGTTCTTGACCGCTGTCCAGTGATCCACTCCTGGATTACTTTGGTACCTGCCTGCTAGACTTATAGCAAGACACACATCAGGTCTGGTACACAGCATTGCATACATGATAGAGCCTATGGCTGAAGCATAGGGAACATCTTTCATTTTCTCTCTATCTTCTGCATTGGTCGGGCATTGAGTCTTACTCAATTTCACACCTTGTAACACAGGCAAGAATCCTTTCTTTACTTGATCCATTTTGAACTTTTTCAAAACTTTGTCAAGGTATGTGCTTTGTGAAAGTCCAATTAAGCGTCTTGATCTGTCTCTATATATCTTAATGCCCAATATGTAAGCAGCTTCACCGAGGTCTTTCATTGAAAAACTCTTATTCAAGTATCCCTTTATGCTATCCAGAAATTCTATATCATTCCCGATTAGTAATATGTCATCTACATATAATATCAGAAATGCTACAGAGCTCCCACTCACTTTCTTGTAAATACAGGCTTCTCCAAAAGTCTGTACAAAACCAAATGCTTTGATCACACTATCAAAGCATTTATTCCAACTCCGAGAGGCTTGCACCAGTCCATAAATGGATCGCTGGAGCTTGCACACTTTGTTAGCTCCCTTTGGATCGACAAAACCTTCCGGCTGCATCATATACAACTCTTCTTCCAGAAATCCATTCAGGAATGCAGTTTTGACATCTATCTGCCAAATTTCATAATCATAAAATGCGGCAATTGCTAACATGATTCGGACAGACTTAAGCATCGCTACGGGTGAGAAGGTCTCATCGTAGTCAATCCCTTGAACTTGTCGAAAACCTTTTGCGACAAGTCGAGCTTTGTAGACAGTAACATTACCGTCAGCGTCAGTCTTCTTCTTAAAGATCCATTTATTCTCAATTGCTTGCCGATCATTGGGCAAGTCAACCAAAGTCCATACTTTGTTCTCATACATGGATCCCATCTCAGATTTCATGGCTTCAAGCCATTTTGCGGAATCTGGGCTCACCATCGCTTCTCCATAGTTCGTAGGTTCATCATGATCTAGTAGCATGACTTCCAGAACAGGATTACCGTACCACTCTGGTGCGGATCTTACTCTGGTTGATCTACAAGGTTCAGTAGTATCTTGTTCTAAAGCTTCATGATCATCATCATTAGCTTCCTCACTAATTGGTGTAGGTGTCACAGAAACTGGTTTCTGTGATGTACTACTTTCCAATAAGGGAGCAGGTACAGTTACCTCATCAAGTTCTACTTTCCTCCCACTCACTTCTTTCGAGAGAAACTCCTTCTCTAGAAAGTTTCTGAATTTAGCAACAAAAGTTTTGCCTTCGGATCTGTGATAGAAGGTGTATCCAATAGTTTCCTTTGGATATCCTATGAAGACACATTTCTCCGATTTGGGTTCGAGCTTATCAGGTTGAAGCTTTTTCACATAAGCATCGCAACCCCAAACTTTCAGAAACGACAACTTTGGTTTCTTGCCAAACCATAGTTCATAAGGCGTCGTCTTAACGGATTTTGATGGTGCCCTATTTAACGTGAATGCGGCCGTCTCTAGAGCATAACCCCAAAACGATAGCGGTAAATTAGTAAGAGACATCATAGATCGCACCATATCAAGTAAAGTACGATTACGATGTTCGGACACACCATTACGTTGTGGTGTTCCGGGTGGTGTGAGTTGCGAAACTATTCCGCATTGTTTCAAATGTACACCAAACTCGTAACTCAAATATTCTCCTCCACGATCAGATCGTAGGAATTTTATTTTCTTGTTACGATGATTTTCAACTTCACTCTGAAATTCTTTGAACTTTTCAAACGTTTCAGACTTGTGTTTCATTAAGTAGATATACCCATATCTGCTTAAGTCATCTGTGAAGGTGAGAAAATAATGATATCCGCCACGAGCCTCAATATTCATCGGACCACATACATCTGTATGTATGATTTCCAACAAATCTGTTGCTCTCTCCATAGTACCGGAGAACGATGTTTTTGTCATCTTACCCATAAGGCACGGTTCGCAAGTACCAAGCGATTCATAATCAAGTGGTTCCAAAAGTTCATCAGTATGGAGTTTCTTCATGCGCTTTACACCGATATGACCCAAACGGCAGTGCCACAAATAAGTTGCACTATCATTATCAACTCTGCATCTTTTGGCTTCAACATTATGAATATGTGTGTCACTACTATCGAGATTTAATAAGAATAGACCACTCTTTAAGGGTGCATGACCATAAAAGATATTACTCATATAAATAGAACAGCCATTATTCTCTGATTTAAATGAATAACCGTCTCGCATTAAACAAGATCCAGATATAATGTTCATGCTTAACGCTGGCACCAAATAACAATTATTTAGGTCTAATACTAATCCCGAAGGTAGATGTAGAGGTAGCGTGCCGACCGCGATCACATCGACTTTGGAACCATTTCCCACGCGCATCGTCACCTCGTCCTTAGCCAATCTTCGCTTAATCCGTAGTCCCTGTTTCGAGTTGCAAATGTTAGCAACAGAACCAGTATCAAATACCCAGGTGCTACTGCGATTATTAGTAAGGTACACATCAATAACATGTATATCACATATACCTTTGTTCACCTTGCCATCCTTCTTATCCGCCAAATACTTGGGGCAGTTCCGCTTCTAGTGACCAGTCTGCTTGCAGTAGAAGCACTCAGTTTCAGGCTTAGGTCCAGGTTTGGGTTTCTTCTCTTGAGTAGCAACTTGCTTACTGTTCTTTTTGAAGTTCCCCTTCTTCTTCCCTTTGCCCTTTTTCTTGAAACTAGTGGTCTTGTTGACCATCAACACTTGATGCTCCTTCTTGATTTCTACCTCCGCAGCTTTCAGCATTGCGAAGAGCTCGGGAATAGTCTTATTCATCCCTTGCATATTATAGTTCATCACGAAGCTCTTGTAGCTTGGTGGCAGTGATTGGAGAATTCTGTCAATGACGCAATCATCTAGAAGATTAACTCCCAATTGAATCAAGTGATTATTATACCCCAGACATTTTGAGTATATGCTCACTGACAGAACTGTTCTCCTCCATCTTGCAGCTATAGAACTTATTGGAGACTTCATATCTCTCAATCCGGGCATTTGCTTGAAATATTAACTTCAACTCCTGGAACATCTCATATGCTCCATGACGTTCAAAACGTCGTTGAAGTCCCGATTCTAAGCCGTAAAGCATGGCACACTGAACTATCGAGTAGTCATCATCTTTGCTCTGCCAGACGTTCATAACATCTGGTGTTGCTCCAGCAGCAGGCCTGGCACCCAGCGGTGCTTCCAGGACGTAATTCTTCTGTGCAGCAATGAGGATAATCCTCAAGTTATGGACCCAGTCCGTGTAATTGCTACCATCATCTTTCAACTTTGCTTTCTCAAGGAACGCATTAAAATTCAATGGAACAGCAGCACGGGCCATCTATCTACAATCAAACATAAACAAGCAAGATACTATCAGGTACTAAGTTCATGATAAATTTAAGTTCAATTAATCATATTACTAAAGAACTCCCACTTAGATAGACATCCCTCTAATCCTCTAAGTGATTACGTGATCCAAATCAACTAAACCATGTCCGATCATCACGTGAGATGGAGTAGTTTCATTGGTGAACATCGCTATGTTGATCATATCTACTATATGATTCACACTCGACCTTTCGGTCTCCGTGTTCCGAGGCCATATCTGTATATGCTTGGCTCGTCAAGTATAACCTGAGTATTCTGCGTGTGCAACTGTTTTGCACCCGTTGTATTTGAACGTAGAGCCTATCACACCCGATCATCACGTGGTGTCTCAGCACGAAGAACTTCCGCAACGGTGCATACTCAGGGAGAACACTTCTTGATAATTAGTGAGAGATCATCTTAAAATGCTACCGTCAATCAAAGCAAGATAAGATGCATAAAAGATAAACATCACTTGCAATCAACATAAGTGATATGATATGGCCATCATCATCTTGTGCTTGTGATCTCCATCTTCGAAGCACCGTCGTGATCACCATCGTCACCGGCGCGACACCTTGATCACCATCGTAGCATCGTTGTCGTCTCGCCAATCTTATGCTTCCACGACTATCGCTACCGCTTAGTGATAAAGTAAAGCATTACAGCGCAATTGCATTGCATACAATAAAGCGACAACCATATGGCTCCTGCCAGTTGCCGATAACTTGGTTACAAAACATGATCATCTCATACAATAAAATTTAGCATCATGTCTTGACCATATCACATCACAACATGCCCTGCAAAAACAAGTTAGACGTCCCCTACTTTGTTGTTGCAAGTTTTACGTGGCTGCTACGGGCTTAAGCAAGAACCAATCTTACCTACGCATCAAAACCACAACGATAGTTTGTCAGTTGGTGCTGTTTTAACCTTCACAAGGACCGGGCGTAGCCACACTCGGTTCAACTAAAGTTGGAGAAACTGTCACCCGCTAGCCACCTTTGTGCAAAGCACGTCGGGAGAACCGGTCTCGTGTAAGCGTACACGTAATGTCGGTCTGGGCCGCTTCGTCCAACAATACCGCTGAACCAAAGTATGACATGCTGGTAAGCAGTATGACTTATATCGCCCACAACTCACTTGTGTTCTACTCGTGCAAATAACATCAACACATAAAACCTAGGCTCGGATGCCACTGTTGGGGAACGTAGTAATTTCAAAAAAATTCCTACGCACACGCAAGATCATGGTGATGCATAGCAACGAGAGGGGAGAGTGCGATCTACGTACCCTTGTAGACCGACAGCGGAAGCGTCAGCACAACACGGTTGATGTAGTCATATGTCTTCACGGCCCGACCGATCAAGCACCGAAACTACGGCACCTCCGAGTTTTAGCACACGTTCAGCTCGATGGCGATCCCCAGACTCCGATCCAGCAAAGTGTCAGGGAAGAGTTCCGTCAGCACGACGGCGTGGTGACGATCTTGATGTACTACCGTCGCAAGGCTTCGCCTAAGCACCGCTACAATATTATCGAGGATTATGGTGGAAGGGGCACCGCACACGGCTAAGAATATGATCACGTGGATCAACTTGTGTGTTTAGGGGTGCCCCCTACCCCCGTATATAAAGGAGCAAGGGGAGGAGGCTGGCCGGCCCTATAGGCGCGCCAAGGAGGAGTCCTCCTCCTAGTAGGAGTAGGCCTCCTACTAGGAGGGGGAAGGAAGTGGGGAGGGAGAAGGAAAGGGGGGAGCCCCCCCCTCTCCTATTCCAATTCGGACCAGGGGGGAGGAGGCGCGCGGCCCACCCTTGTTGCCCCTCTCTCTCTCCACTAAGGCTCATATGGCCCATTACTTCTCCCGGTAGGGTTCCGGTAACCCTCCGGCTCTCCGGTTTTCTCCGAAATCACCCGAAACACTTCCGGTGTCCGAATATAGCCGTCCAATATATCAATCTTTATGTATTGACCATTTTGAGACTCCTCGTTATATCCGTGATCACATCCGGGACTCCGAACTAACTTCGGTACATCAAAACTCATAAACTCATAATATAACTGTCATCGAAACCTTAAGCGTGCGGACCCTATGGGTTCGAGAACAATGTAGACATGACCGAGACACGTCTCCGGTCAATAACCAATAGCGGAACCTGGATGCTCATATTGTCTCCTACATATTCTACGAAGATCTTTATCGGTCAGACCGCATAACAACATACGTTGTTCCCTTTGTCATCGGTATGTTACTTGCCCGAGATTCGATCGTCGGTATCTCAATACCTAGTTCAATCTCGTTACTGGCAAGTCTCTTTACTCGTTTCGTAATACATCATCTCGCAACTAACTCATTAGTTGCAATGCTTGCAAGGCTTATGTGATGTGCATTATCGATAAGGCCCAGAGATACCTCTCCGACAATTGGAGTGACAAATCCTAATCTCGAAATACGCCAACCCAACATGTACCTTTGGAGACACCTGTAGAGCTCCTTTATAATCACCCAGTTACGTTGTGACGTTTGGTAGCACACAAAGTGTTCCTCCGGCAAACGGGAGTTGCATAATCTCATAGTCATAGGAACATGTACAAGTCATGAAGAAAGCAATAGCAACACACTAAACGATCGGGTGCTAAGCTAATGGAATGGGTCATGTCAATCACATCATTCTCCTAATAATGTGATCCCGTTAATCAAATGACAACACATGTCTATGGTTAGGAAACATAACCATCTTTGATTAACGAGCTAGTCAAGTAGAGACATACTAGTGACGTTTAGTTTGTCTATGTATTCACACAAGTATTATGTTTCCGGATAATACAATTCTAGCATGAATAATAAACATTTATCATGATATAAGGAAATAAAATAATAACATTATTATTGTCTCTAGGGCATATTCCCTTCACCATAGTCTCGGGGACTACACCTAGTGGGTGCACTTTGCGTGCCCCCACCGGTTATGATCCCACTCGACCGGCCCGCCGGAGTCGAGTGCAGGGAGTAAAAAAAAGGAGAGAAAGAAGAACTCAGACCATAGAACTCAGACCACAGTCGACTGCCAGCAGTCGACCGCGGTCTCGGGGACTAACACCCAGTGGGTGCACTTGGCGTGCCCCCACCGGTTCTGATCCCACTCGCCCAGACCGAGTAGAAGAGACAAACTACCAGTTCGGTTTACACTCGACGCGGCCAGACCACATCGAGCGAAAGAATCAAAATACAAAGACTACAGTCGACTGCCAGTAGTCCACCGTAGTCTCGGGGACTACACCCAGTGGGTGCACTCAGCGTGCCCCCACTAGTTCAAAAATTCAATCAACGCACCCAGTGGGTGTACAGATGCAAAGATTTTCGGAAAGAGAGTCTTCAGATAGCATATCCTAACAGAACAAGCGGTGACCAACTAACCTGAATGTTGCTTTGGAGAGCCGAGCTGGCGTCGTAGGCGGCCTGAGTGGCGTCCCGCACCGTCTTCATCTTCTCCATCATAATGCCCGCCTGGCGTATGGCTTCCTTGGCAGCATTCACTTCGTCCTCTGGGACATGATGGGTCGCAAAAACTGAAGGTGGGTCGACAAGGGCCTGAGCAGTCGACGAAGAAGGCAAGGCACTCGACAATGGCACGGCAAAGGTAACAGAACCCCGATTGGCGTCACCAGCGTCCTGAACGACTGGTTCCGCCCTCGGCGTCGACTGTGGCACCTTGCTTGCAGGAGCTTGCCTATTTTTCCTCGTCAAAGGCCTCTCGGGCTCTTCATCGTCATCATCGGGGAGGTCAATAATGTTAGGAGCTGTTCAAAGTTCAATCGCCAAAATCACATCACCCAATGGTACATATTGCAGTTGAGTTGACCAAATAAAGACAGAATGGCAGAAATCATACTCGGATTGGAAGTGACCGCATCCTCCATTACCTCATCCTCGTCCCTGTAAGCTAAGGTCCCGGAAGTAGCAGCGCTGCCAGTTCCAAAGTTCGTCTGGTTAAATCAAGAAAAAACAAACAGCACGGGGCGTCGAGTGAATACAAAGGGAGACACTCACGCAGAAGCGACGGGGATGTCAATCTTAATCTTCGGCAACGCCTTCCGAGGTTTCGGCTCTGCAACTTTGGGATGCTTTGACGCTTTTTCAGTTGGGGTTGGTGAAGAGATCCGAGGACGCTTTGAAGACTGACTAGCCTGAGCAATCGCCTTTTCACGGGCGCTCGGTCATTCTTGGTCAAGCTTGGATCGCCTCTCCCTGCGAGGAGGCGACTCGACTTCTTCTTCATCACTTGAGTCGTCACTTTCTTCATCCCCTTCACCGTCAGAATACCATTCGCCACTGTCGCTGCCGCTCGCCTCTCCTTCTAGGTCTTGCTCTTGCTCTCCGTTGGGCATTGAATACATTTCGATAAGAGCCTGAAAGAAAGCAGGAAGAATGGAGTCAGTCAACGCAGTATAGGCATCTGCGCGAGTGAATTCAGATTACAATCAAAGCTCAGAATCGGACCTTCTCTGGTACATGAGACTGGTTGAATGGAGGAACTCTCCTGGCTCCCCTGGGGTTGTCCTTGTTTCTGGTCATGCCCGACAGCCACTTCTCCAATGTGTCGTCATCGACCTCCTCCGGGTGAATCCGAGTGGAGTCGTCAAGACCCGAATACATCCACATCGGATGGTCTCGGTCTTGAAGAGGCTGGATGTGCCGCTGAAGGAAAACCTCCAAGAGATCCATACCGGTGACCCCATCACGGATAAGCTGGACCACTCGTTCGACCAGCACCCTAACCTGCGCCTTCTCCTCCGGGAGCACCTTCAAAGAGGAGGGTTTCCTCACTCGGTCCATGGTAAAAGGAGGGAGGCCAGTCGACTGCCCTGGCGTCGGCTGGTCTTTGCAGTAAAACCAGGTCGACTGCCATCCGCGAACCGAGTCGGGAAGAATCATGGCTGGAAAGGAACTTTTCCCTCTCATCTGAACACCAAGACCCCCACACATCTGAATCACTTGTGTTCTCTTGTCACTCGGATTGGCCTTTTTCACCGTCTGAGAACGACAAGTGAAAATGTGCTTGAAAAGACCCCAGCGAGGCCGACAACCCAAGAAATTCTCGCACAAAGACACGAAAGCAGCGAGATACACGATTGTGTTGGGAGTGAAGTGGTGGAGTTGTGCCCCAAAGAAATTCAGAAATCCCCGAAAGAAAGGGTGAGGAGGCAAGGAAAATCCACGGTCGACGTGGGTGGCAAGGAGAACACGCTCACCCTCCTGAGGTGCGGCTCGGACTCCTTCCCCGGAAGTCGCGCCGATCCATGGGGGATCAACCCTCCTTCGGCTAGGTCGTCGAGGTCTTCTTGGCGGATCGCCGAGCGGATCCAGTCGCCCTAGATCCAGCCCTTCGGCAGGCCGGCTCGCGAGGAAGATCCACCCCGACTGGTCGCCTTCCCCTTCGCCTTTGCCGTCGCCTTCTTCGCCCGCTCCAGAGCCGCTGTCTTCTCCTTCCCCATCGTCGCCGGCGAGACGCGTACGGAGCGGCGATGCTGGGGCGAGAGCGAGCGCGACGAAGAAGCCTGAAGAGGAGAAGAGGAAATGGGAATGCACTGTTCAAGAAACCCCGGTCCGACGCCTTATATGAGGTCGCTTCCGAGTGGCTGACTGGTAGGCCCGGGCGGTCCTGTCAAATCCTGTAACAATCGCGCGCGCAATACGTGGCGAAAAAGGTGGCGCAGAGATCGAGGCGGCTCCACCCTATCCCATCCGATTACTGCGGCCTCCCCCGTCCCACGCTCTTCCCAAAATTCGAATCCCGCTAAAACTGCGGGCAGCAGAACAACTTGTCAGACGGAAGATCTCCTCCACGCCGTCACTCGGAGCCTTTCAAGTAAAGAAACTCACTCGACAAAAAACTAAGAATGGATTAAGGCGACTGAAAAGGAAGTTGTTGTCGTCACTCAGGTTCATTGATCCGAAACAAGATATGCTCATGGCATGAAAAATGAGTCAGAGAAGTTCTCAACTCCTTCCCCACTCAAAACTCGATCCATTCGGGGGCTAATGATGAAGCTATGTACCTAGGGTAGGGTCATGGACTTGTCCCAACTGCCCTACTCAAGGACATCTCTAGAAGAAATCACCTTTCAATCGACTTGGAGGTGTTCCACTCGACAGACTCGAAGACACTCGACCAAGAAGCAATCGCTCGACCAAGATCCAACCACTCGACGGCCAGGAGACCTAAAGGCACTCCGCACGCTAACAGTCAGTTATTAAGTAGCTTTTATGGTCATCATAGCACTTTATTAGGGGCGTTACCAGTAACGCCCGACCTTAATGTATTTAAAACCCTGCACAACTGAGGGCCGGAGGGGTCCGGCGAACTCTATATAAGCCACCCCCCTCCTCAGTGTAAAGGGTTCGCACCCCTGTAATTCATACACGCATAATCCAGTCGACCGCCTCCGGGCTCCGAGACGTAGGGCTGTTACTTCCTCCGAGAAGGGCCTGAACTCGTAAACCTCGTGTGCTTACAACTACTCCATAGCTAAGATCTTGCCTCTCCATACCTACCCCCTACATTATTGTCAGACTTAGAACCACGACAGTCGCCGCAGGAGACGAAAGACGAACAGGGGAGACAGAGAGAGCCGCGGCTGTCGGGGCTTGAGCTGCAGGACTGGATGGAGAGTGGGGGAAGGAGGAGGAGAGTTACCTGAGGGAAGTCCTTTGTCCTCGTCGGACTTGTTGCTGGCGGCACCGCGTCCGTCCGCTCGTGCACCGTCGTGTGTGCCCGGAGGAAGCCGCAGGTCCTCGCGCGTCCCCCGCTGTGACTCGCGTGCATGGTGGCGGCAGGTGACTCGCGAATCCCGAGATTATAGGATGTGCCCGTGATTTGTTTCCTAATTGGCCAGCGTGGGATTTTTGTGTTTTTCTCTGCGGTGGAGTATGGTCAATCAAAGTAAATTGCTAAATGTACACACATAGCATATTAGGTTAAGGCTAGCTGTTGATTGAGTTTAGTGGATCTAACCAGACGGCGGTAATGGGTCCGTGTACAATTTGTAGGGTGCGTTTAAAGAAGACAATGTTTGATCTTTTATAAATAGTGTAGAAGTTGTAGATTAGTGGATCTAATCAGACGACGATAATGGGTCCGTGTACGATTTATAGGGTGCGTTTAAAGAAGATAATATTTGATCTTTTATAAATAGTGTAGATGTAGATGTAGATAGAAAAGCTGGCCTGCTAGCGGGCTGGGCGGAGCGAGCATACCGAGAGGAATGTTTTTATGGCATGCACGCTAAGTGTTGATTCATGTTCAATGTGTTGAATTTTGCTGCAAAAAAAGTTCAATGTGTTGCGTTCTCTATAAACCATTTTCCGTGACGATATTAGTAGCCTTGACACTTCGTTAAAAATAAAAAAAAACTCCTATGTTTTGTAACACACATGTTTGAATGTTCTATTCTCGCTCAATTTTGAAGCTTTTTGGAGTGCCTATTCTTTTTACACAAAAATATACATAGGGAAAACACTCAAGAATGTTTGTCTAAAAAAATTAAAAAAAACTTTACTCTTAAAACTAAACGGTTCACCCAGGTGAAAATGCACTTAGAAGCAGAATGACACATTCGGAGAGGCTCCCTACTATACTCGCCAGGTGTGAATTAATCATTAAAGACGTATTTGGTAGTTTGCATTAAGCTCAGCCAGACCGCTGGATGCATTTTTTCTTTTGTTTGCTTGCACGAGTTTCATCTACATCTTGGTCCGCACAAAACTTAATGCACCTTTAAGCTTAGCCCTGGAGGAAAGATCAAATCTCCCGTTTCTAGCGAGCCAGACCCGAGCGATGGGTGGCTCTGTGATGCGAGCTAGGTGGTTTTGCACGTGTTCTGTTTCACTCACCTTCCTTAATCCACATAACATAATCATGTCTAATTTACACAGTGGTGTTTCAATTCGGAATAGGCTCTACACGGAAAATATGCGCATCGACATTGTGATTCCATTCAGGCGATCAGTTCCTAATTTTGTGAACTGAAAATCTTTAAATTTGTGTTCATGTTTAGTGCTTTTTTAGACAATTCTCGACAAATTCTTCGCACACAGTCGACCGTTTGAAGTTTCCTTTCATTACTAGCCTCATCTTGCTGTTTCATACGACTTCACTGTTGTACGTTTTCTGTTTCAACGGGCGTAGACGAATAGATTCACATCTCCTACTGCATTGCACTAATGTGCTCATGCGTGCATGTTATGAGCCGATAGCAATTGAAGTTTTCATACACGACTAGCTTTGTCTTGTTTTTCACACGACTTGCGTGTTGTAAGTTTTTCTATTTTCAACTGTCATAGACGAGTAGAACTACTAGACTGCAGTAATATGTTCAAGTGTGCATGCTATGAACCGATGAATTTGGGCAAAATCTTTGCACAGAGTAGATCGCTTGAAATTATGTTTCACCACTAGCTTCACCTTGCTATTTCACACGGGGAAATGTCAGGTGCTCCCATCCTTGGGGTGCTCCCCATGCTCCAACATCAAAAAATCAATTTCAAATGTTTCAAAAATTCTGGAAAAAAATCTGAATGTTCACAAGGAATGTTACTACAACCTCTAAAAATTTCAGGTTCAAACTGAAAATGTACACTGAGAAAGAAAAAAGACAAATTCAGATGTGAATAGTGTCAAATGTTGCTTTTGTCTTTTTATGGCACCATTCATGCTAGATTTCACATTTTTTTCTTAATGTTCATTTAGAGTTTGGACCTGAAATTTGTAGGAGTTGTAGTCACATTCCAAGTGAACATTCATGGTTTTTTCAAAAAAAAAACATTTAGAATTGATTATTTTTTAAAAGTTAGAGCATGGGGAGCACCTCAAGGATGGGGCACTTGATATTTTCCCTATTTCACATGGCTTACGTGTTGTACATTTTATGTTTCGACGATCATAAGTGAGTAGAACTACATCTCCCTCTAGATTGCACTAACATGTTCATATGTGCATGTTACGAACCGGTGAATTTTGGCAAAATCTTCGCACACGCTCGACCGGTTGAAGTTTTCTTTCACCACTAGTTTCATTTTGTTGTTTCATACGACTTTCGTGTTTTACGTTTTTTGTTTCGCCGGTCGTAGACGAGTAGAACAACGTCTCCCTACTCACTGCACAAACATGTCACACATGGACGTCAGTCTACTGGAAAATAATTTGCACCCATTTGATTTTGTGGCTGTTGGATGAGCACCCGAGGGCTGCCAAGCCGGCCTTTCTCTTCTTTTTTAACACATGTTTTCATGTGAGGTAAGTTCACCACATGGATAAGGGGTGAGGTTAATAATTCGCGTGCACGTAATCAGACATCAAACACGTTGCATCTGGGGAGAAAATACTTTATCACTTCCTCCGTAAACTAATATAAAAGTGTTTAGAAACGCACTTATATTTCTTTACAGAGGGAATATTAAACAACCATGTGCATGTTTCTTCTTATTAAGATTAGGGAGAATGCAACAAAGCAATGTTGTGTAAAACATGGTTTTTAGTCTGTATTCACTCAACCGGACACAACTGACTCACAAATGCGAATACACCAAAATGATGTAGACGCGAATATACCAGAATGATGCAGACTACCAAACACACCCTCAAGATCCCGAAAAAGAGGTCTGTCGTCAGTACTGTATACGGATCTTGGGATGGCATTATGCCCATTGCCCTCCTATTCAAGCATGGACCAGATCGGGGTATTTTGGTAGGCCGTTGCTGAATCCACCCGTTCATTCATTCCAGCAAGCAAAACGTCGGATGGTCACGTGGTTAGGTGTGACCCTCCACGCAGCAAAAACGGCCAGGAGGTCTTAAACGCGGCAAATCCCTCGCGACGAAGCAAACCACACGCGAGGAGGCCCGAAACGGAAATCAAGCCTCCTTTTCTCCTGGCTTGGCATGCACGCAACTCGGACGGCCGGATCCGACGCCCCCGGGGCAATCCGACGGCCGGGGCTCGCAGAAAGGAACGTCGGTTCGTGCAAAAAGGCTCCAGCCAGACGTGCGGCGAGTCGTGCAACGACTCCTCCAAGCAAGCGAGCGCGTGCCGTTGCTTCCGTGCTAAGTTTCTTTCCGTGCGCTAAGCTTCGATCACCAATTCACCATGGTACATAACCAGTTTTTTTAAGGTTTGTTTCATCTGCTACCAAACTAAACCCTTAAAAACTGCTCGGCTTCGATGTTATCATCGGATGACAGTGCAGGCCTAGCTGTGGAGACAGATGGACACAGGAGCCGTTGGTTTGTTTGTTACAACTTGCAACCGTCTGTACATAAAATCCAAAACCCAATACTCCCGGCAGCACTTTATTAATTGCAAAATGGCACGGGGATCGAGTCGGAAGGCACCAGAACAGCAGAGAAGAGGACAAGGATCCCATTACGGCAAACCCCGGGGACCAGATCGAGTAAACTGCCACCGCTCGATTAGTCGGTAATGATCCCCCATAGAGATTCCCCTAGTTTAGGAAACTTTGCTAATACCCCCCTGGATCCTCCCTCGCCTCGCCTCGCCCGCTCTTCCCACCTCATCGGCCAACCCAGCCAGACCAGACCCAGGCGGGCGCCCCACTGTCTCTCCTCTCCTCCTCGGTATTCTATTCCTCTCCCGATTTCGCTCGCCATTCCTCCCTCCAATCCGCCCGGCGACGCCGCGCGCGCGCACGCGGGGTCCGACTCCTACGGCGCCGGCGACAACCCGGTGCTAGGGCTCCGGTGACCTAGGCCCTGCCCCGGGCGATCGCGGGGGGAGATCCATGTCCGCGGACACGCCCCCGCTCCCGCCGCCCGCGCCGCCGCTCGGCGCGCTGGATCCCGAGCCGGAGCCCGCGCAGCCGCTCGAGCCCCCCGAGGTGATGCACAAGACGAGGGCCGTTGACTTCCTCGGCCGCCGCACCCCCATCGTCTACCAGAACGACAACGGGCCCTGCCCGCTCCTCGCCATCTGTGAGAGCCCCCCTCCCCTCCCCTCGCCTCTCCTCCCCCGCTCGGGTCGACCCGCCGTTTTGGTGGATTCCGCGCGCGGCGCGGGCTGGTTTTGCTCCCGATCTCACCTGCGTGGGTTTTGGCGCGCCCGTTTTTTGTGCTGCAGGTAACGTGCTGCTGCTGAAGAACGTGATCAGCCTGAACCCGGATGCGGGCGAGGTGTCGCAGCAGAAGCTGCTGTCCCTCGTCGCCGACCGCCTCATTGACTCCAACAGCAGTGCGCAGGTTCGGCCAGCTGATCAGCATTCCCGCCGCTAATAAGTTTGTGGCCGTTTGCGATGTTCATTTCTGAAAATAGGGTTGGGTTGTGACTCGCAGGGCAGGGACGAGGAGTACGCCCGCAACTGGGAGCACAACATCTCAGACGCGATAGACCTTCTACCGCGCCTCACGACTGGCATCGATGTGAATGTCATGTTCAGAAAGTGCGTTCGATGTTTCCAGATTGATGTTTTATGGGTGCCCCTGGGTGTGTGTGTGTGTGTGTGTGTGTGGCATTTAGTCTGTTGTTCTGAGGTGCATTTATGTCAACGTTGCAGGGTTGATGACTTTGAGTTCACCCCAGAGCGCGCCATATTTGATCTTCTGGATATTCCATTATACCATGGATGGATAGTCGATCCTCAGGTATTACTTATCCCTATGACATATTAGGTTTACATGTTGCTTTCCTGCAATGACAAAACACACTACGAATTGGCTGTTACATGACCAACAAGTAACCTTTGATTTTGCTTGGTATTTATTGAGATTGGTATAGCCTGTCTCACCTAACTTGCATACAACAGCCCTAATACTTTAGGTGAAATGTAAATTTTTGACACATGAATGGCCAGGTTCATAAACGTGAGAAATCAGTATTTGTATGCCCGTGAACTTGATTAAAGGATTCAATGCTATCTTGCATATGGTCTTGGTACTTTTTCCATCCATGTTTATGTTTTTCAATTTTGGTAATCACACTATTGCATAGATGATGAATGATGTAGAATATACGCATATGGGGAATACTTAAAATATATGTGTATAAAACATTGACCGCTGTAGAGTGTGCAATGTCTTTGCTTCCGAAGGCATTATGCATGTGCAAGAGTGCAAGACTATACCATCTTTAAAATTTGGGTCTCCCTGAGTTCTGAGCCCTGTCAGCAATATTTACTACATATTCATTCTTAGGAGATATTTTTATTGTGATTGTTTGTGTGACTTTATTCGGTCTCTGAAGTCTGTTTGCTTGCAATTGCATGCCCTTTATCTGTAGTGCAGAGGAGTTCCCTGCTTTTACTAGCATTGGGATGTTCATGTGACATTAGTTTTCTTTCTTTTGACCTCTTGGTATTGGTAAAACGTACCACATTTTGTACGTTAGGTTGCTACCAACTGTATTCCAGTCTGCAGCCTAAACCATCGGTCATAATTATGGCTATTCTGTTGAGATGAATTGTCAACTGAGGGAACCGATTCTCTTACTCCGATGCCCCTCACTTTCACTCTTTGTGTTTCAATTGTCACTTGAGTTGCTTCTGCAAAAGGTTATGCTTGCATACGGACATTATATTTAATTCCAGTGTAGGTTTGGTAGACTTACTTTTTGTACTAAAAAAATCAATAATTGATGACCTGTTTATGTTGTGCAATGCAATTCCACGAACAAAGACGCATGACTAACACGGTTTCTGACTGTATGTATGTGAATGCTAGATGTGCTCTTGTTCAACATCCATGTCTGCTTAAATGTGTCACGTGACTCATGACTACAAAGTAGATACAGCATCACTTTATTAGCTGTGCCTATAACATCACTGACATGCTAATACTGCTTCATATCAATTTCTAGGATACTGACACTGCTAGTGCCATTGGATCAAAGTCATACAATGCTCTTGCTTCTGGGCTTGCTGAATATAAGTCAGAGAAACCAGCAGAAGAGGATAAACATGTTGCAGAGGAAGAAACTGTTGATTTTGCTGCCGCAACAGCAGCAGCATTAGGGGTTCCGTCACCTACTGTTTCTCTAGGGAAATCATTTGATGAAAGTACACTCTCAGATTCAGCTGAACTGCAAATGAGACGAGGTGACCGTGAGGAAGACGAGGAACTAAGGAGAGTCCTTAGTCTATCCAAAGCTGAAAGCACGAATGTTGTTGATGGATCTGTTTCCTTCAGCACTTCGCAGAGTCATTCATCCTCCAATATAGAGGATACACCACGTAGTGAGAGCTTTGTATTAGAGGCACCTGAGGTGGTAGGACTGTCAAATAAAGAGGAAGGTAGTCATGATTCTACATTACAGAACACAAATTCTGATGCTAATGTTAGTGAAGTTGCGTCTTCAGAATCTGAACAAGCTTTGACCTCTAAAGAAACAGAGGAAGATGGGAAAAGGGATGCGTTAGTAGCGCACCTTGATATACCTGTTCAATCTTCAGAATCTACTGTTGCCTGCCCTTCTCATGAATCTTCTGTTCTCGATGGCGAAGCTTCTGCTCCTGCTCCTGCTCCTGATCTCGCTGAAGCTAGTAAAGAAACCTGCAGAGAACATTCTACTATGCAAATTCATGACACTCAGTCTTCTGATACTGCCTCTCAGGTTTCTGATACTGAGAACAGCTGTGACTCGGCAACTGTAACTAGTCAAGCTACTCCTATGGGTGCTACACCTCAGGCTTATGATACTGCCCCTCAGGTTTCTGATACTGAGAACAGCTGTGACTCAGCAACTGTAACTAGTCGAGCTACTCCTATGGGTGCTATACCTGAGCAGGATGAGAAAGTTGCTTCTCTAGACACTGCTGTGCTTGCCTCTTCAAGCATTCAGGGGAATGAGCCAATCTATCAAGGAGAAGAGCACGTACTTGGCAGTGGAAACATGGCATTTCAAACTGAGGAGCCAGTGTATGAGGGTGAGGTGGTTCTTGCTGAGCAGGCTGACAAGATCGCGGAAAGTAGTCAATGCTTGGAAAATGGAGCTGCAGATCATCAATGTGAGATATTTTCCAGTTACCAGTTGTGCAATTGGGTCATGGATATCTATTCACAATATTTATCTTCACACTCCTTTGTTTGTTTGCAGGGGACCTGATTGATAATTTTCTACAGAGCACTGCTAACCAGCTGACTGTCTATGGGTACATATCCGTTCATAGGTTTAAGCGCATGGATTTCTCTTGTTCATAATTAATGTGGCAAAATTTTCATCATTACAGTTTGTTTTGTCTACAAGAGGGTCTCAAGGAAAGAGAGCTTTGTGTCTTCTTCCGCAATAACCACTTCAACAGTATGTTCAAGGTATGATAATTAATTAAGTCAGACTATTTAATTACTGTAATAAGCTATTAAGCTTGCTGTCTTTATTTTCTCCATGCTTTTTGTGCAGCATAACGGAAGTCTATATCTCTTAGCAACTGATCAGGGTTTTTTCAGCCAAACTGATTTGGTATGGCAAAAGTTGGATGAGGTATGTAATAGCCCTCTCCACCAACACTTCTATTCACTTGAAATGGAAGTTACTGATTTGTTTTGTTCTCAACTGGCAATCATTAGGTGAATGGAGATGGGGTTTTCGTCACTAGTAACTTCACGCCATTTACGGCTGAAAGTCCCAGAAATGATTCATGGAATCAACAGCAGGCCATGACGACTACTGCTGTATGTGCAACATCAATAAATTTTTGTGATTGTCATTGGGTTCTATTACCTCCGTCCCGAATTAGTTGACTTGGATTTGTCTAGACTCGTTTTAGTGTTAGATACATCTGTATCTAGACAAATCTAAGGGAGTATAAGATTATATAATCCATTGTCTATTCTATGTGCAGGACTATATTGCTCAATTTGACAATTCCACTCTGCCAAACTCATCTGGAGAGTATGCCCCTCCTACTCTTTTTTTTTGCCAAGTTCTATGTTGGCCGAAAAGCAAATCTTATCCAAGTTACTATTGCATAACGTTTTAACCTTTGCAACCATGTTAATATCTGTATTGTCAGATATGATGTGATATTATGATGCCAGTTGAAGCTATGTACAGTAGTATTTTCCCACTCTGCTGTTCTTAGTTATGCCTTTTGCTGTTCTTGGCTCTGTTCTGCACTTCTGCTTGTTTTAGGTTTGCAATCCAGTCTGTTCTACCGAGTGTTGTGGCTATTTCCCGTTCTAGTTCCTTGCCTGGTTGATGAGTTGGTTGGGGATCTTGAATTTTGTATTGAACTTCTCATTTCATGCTTGGCTGAATGACCGATATGGAGAGTAGGTTTTATGTAGAGTATACACATGACATGCTGTAAAAATGTTAAAAGGTTTATCTAGACATCTGGTTGCAAGGCGGCGGTAAAGCTGTTGTCTTGTGACCATGAGGTCACGGGTTTGAGTCCTGGGAACGGCCTCTTGCAGAAATGTAGGGAAAGACTGCGTACACAAGACCCTGCACAAGCAGGAGCTACATGCACCGGGCTGTCCTTTTTTTATCTATACATCTGGTTACTTAAAATACTGCCGGCAATCATAGTTTTAGATGCATTATCAGTATGGTATGATGGATCTCTGATGCAAAGAGATGGTTGTAGGCTTGTAGCACCTATGTGGTCTAGGTCCGTTTAACAGGCTAGCATGATATTAGCCTGACTAGGAAAGTGTGTATGAATTATCCTGTTCAACAAGATAGCATGACACTTAGCCTGATTAGGAAAATGTGCGCGTGTTAGCCCATTTAACAGGTTAGACTGACTAGGGAAATGTGTAGTGATAAAATTGCACAATGCATGTTTGCAGGCAATAGTAGAACCCTCAAGTATACTTGTATTTGCACGTGTACATTCCCAAGGCCTAACCTGTGCACATGGTTTTCTTTTATATTGGCAGCTCGGATTTAGAGCTAGCTATCGCACTTCAACAACAGGAGTTTGGGCAGCAACCTCAACGACAGGAGCCTCCACCACAACAGCAGCAGCCTCAGCAACAACAGCAGCAACAGACGCAAACACACCAGACACCCAATCAATCATCAGGCCGGCCAGGACTTGTTGTTGGCCCAAGGGTATGTTTCCTTTGGCTTGATGCATGTTGCTAATATAGCGAACGTTTAATCATCACGGCCAGTAAACATCTACTCCTCTGTTCATTATTATAAGACGTTTTGGATATTTCAATATTGGACTACATATGGATTGAAATGAGTTAACAAACACACTAAAACACGTTTATATACATCCGATTCAGAAAAAAGTTACAACATCTTATAATAGTGAACGGAGGGAGTAATTATCACGCATTACCTGCTACAATTATTATATTCTTTATGTCCTGACAACTGTCATCCCATTAATCCCATAGTTAAAGGTCAAATGTGGGAGATTTGTGAACCTGTATATACCATGTTGCAAAATGCAACAAGTACATGCTATAGTTTTGACCTAGTACTTTCATTTTATTTGAGTGAAACATGACCACAACCCAGCGTGTTTGGTTTGGGGTAATTAGATCTAGGGAATGGGAATTGAAGGGGTACGAGACTTCAAATCTATTGTTTGGTTGGGGGATTGGGAATTCAGAAGGGAATAGGCATGGGACTTTAGACTCCAACTCCCACCGTTTTATTAACAGGGGAGGGGGTGGGAATCACTTTTGTACTGAAGTTATTTTAATGTCAACTTGTGAACCATCTATGTTGTTGCTACAATGTCAAAAACTACCTATTTTCCATATTTTACATGAAATTAATATATTGCACAGAACCAGTAATTATCCATTTAGTCATGGATCCTAAATAGTAAATTCCTCTGTAGTCCTTGCACTGAAATTTATCATTCCTGGTGTTTTTAACAATTCTTATGGTATCAATGATTCACAATCGCTTAGTAACCAGGGGCGGCCTATCTTTGTCCTGGCCTACTTTACACATTTTATATCCTATATGTAATTCTTATGCAGCCGGTTCATCCTTTCACTTGTCTGAATCACTTGTGGTTTCAATTCTGCAGCAGAGGTCAAATGTCCCACCGCCTGCAAGAACCGAGTCGAAGAAAGAGAAGTGCATTGTAATGTAAAGATATTCCAGGAACAGAACAGGAGAAAGGAAAAAAGAGACAAGAAGCACCATACATATACTGTAAAAAAAATCTTCTTGTCTCGTGCCACGGCACGGCAGACTAATATTTTTAGCCAGCCTCCTTGATGCCGTTTTCTTGTTTTTAGCTCTCTTCGTTTCTCCTTTGTTTTCTCTTGTGTAAATACCCTCTCGGAAAGCCATAAAACGTGAAAACAGAGGTGCTGTCGATGTGTTGACCCTGCAATGTGATTGATCAAACTCAACTCATCGTCCACAAAAAACCGTCTTGCCTACTGAGTAAACTAAACTCATCGTCTTGGAAACGCTGCAATGTGATGACGTGTGACTTGTTTTCTCATACTTATCTCAGTTATAAGTGTTATGATCGTGCAGTACTAAAGATATAAACGTGCAAGGGAAAGTCAGAATTATCTTCCCAAAAACTTCTAGTTGATGTTACAGGTGCTTTCTATGTGCACATCCAATTCAACAACCATATGCAGAATCCATTGTGCCACAACACTCCTATCTACGCATATCCCTTCGAAGAACAAATGGAACAAAATTGCCGCACTGTACTGGTTAGCCAGTTTGAGATGCACAAAGCGGCAGAGGTATAAGCTGGACTTTGATCTGTCTCGACTAAACGGACAGTGGAGTGGCGCAATCACCCCTCTACACAAAGGAGGGGTAACAACTCCATCAACCATCAAACTGAGGGGTTACAACTCCATCAATCATCAAACTATCTCGATGTAAACCTCCCCGTTGATCCGGCCAGCAAAGAGGGCGATCATGAAAGGGAACCTCGCAAGGCATGCCACAAAGTCATCCCTGCTGATTTTGTCGTCGTCGTCAATGTCAAACGTCTCAAACAGCTTCGGCATCTGGAATCGGAGAACAGACAGGGTGAGTCAAGTCGGCACACTAATGTTGCATCCAAGTGGACCTGAAGGTCGAAAACTCACCCCATCGTCTGCTGGAGGAAGCATGCCCGACCGCAGGGCGTCGGCTAGCTGTGCAAGGGATATGTCAGAGGTCCCGGGGGCCTTGCATTTCTCGAAGGCGGTTTCGCACACTCCCTCAAACAATGGCTGCTTCCTGAGGTGCGCACACCCGACCAGGAACTGTGTACATCAGGTAGCGCCGTGGTAGCATGTTAGGAAAACATACAGCAAATAGCCTATGACGATACAGGGTAAACATATGCCAGCTACGAGATAAGACTGCGTTTCAAGTCCCATACCTGTCGGAATGTGATGGATTCCTTATTTTCAAAATCGAAGTAGTGAAATATCTGAAACAATTATGCGAGTTCAGCAAAGATGATAGTTTCAAGTAACTTTTCTGTCAATTTTGCTTCAAGGAAATTAAGCTTGATGGTATTTGCAGGGAGGAGAGTGTTAGTACCTTCTTGCATAGAGGACTGCAATATAGGCCAAAAAGAGCCCAAAAATCTTGTGCTTTAACACGTCCACTGCAAGAATTGGTTAATTGTATTTATCACTACTGCGGAATGACAGAAAAATAATAGGCGTGTCTACTTATAAACAGAGAACTGAAATAATGTTGCATCCTTTAAGCAAGCAAACGTTAATGACCAAACTTTTATAATCTTCTATAAGGTAATCCAGTAGTTGTCAGTTAAGGGATGAAGAACTTACTCGCTGTCTGGATTCATAGCCAAAAAGTGCTCCAAGAGTTCCATTGCTTCTGCTGTGCTTACACCATACACCTGAGAACAGAAGTAAAAAAGAAAATCAGATACTATCACATAGCTGAAAGCAGTATTCACAGTACTTCGGAAAGAGCCAACATGTGAAATAAAACGCTGCGTGGATCATGGAAAAAAGTCAACTACGTACAAGTCTACAACTATCATTCATCTATCCTCACAGAGAAGAAAAATGTCTCATTACAGTGAAGCAAGAGATAACTCTAGATGCACAAAGAAGCAAACTTAAAGGCAAATGAAATCAACGTTGTACCATAACATTTTCTTCAATAATAGCACAACTTCACAATCTTATGATGTTTCTTTGATAGGTTTGTTCACCAAGTTCTACATACAGTGTAATTTAAGAAAGACTTACTTCTTTTACCCAAGCCATTTCCACCATATAACTTGAGCAGTTGACCTGCAAATGGAAACTCAGCTTATTAGAGTCAAATTCCTACTTCCTACTCAAGTGAACGCATGCCCATCTCCAGTTACCGCCATTTGAAATTCTGGAAGATTCCATATTGTAAGGACTCCAGAAAACAAGGTCAAAACTGGCACATGAATTTAGAATAGAGACAGTGTTGTAGGGGGCCTGTTACCTTTCCAGCTTCTTCTGCTCTTGACGCAATCATTGAATCAGCATATGAATAAGAAGTCGGTAAAACATTAAGGGCGTGTGCCATAGCATAGCTGGTCTGTAGAATAAAAATATCATGACCGCATTGCTACAGAAACCATAGGAGTTGAAAGGACGATTCATTTGAGTAAAACAGTATTACATTCTCTGCAAAATGAAGGGCATTCTCTTGCTTGATCTCAGGGGGGTAGACAATAGGGAGGTACTCTACCTGTAAAATCAATTATTCATATAAGGAATGAGCTTATTGTGTGAGGAATTGCTGCCAATAAACATGAGAGACAGTGGTTGAGGTGTGCAAGAAATGCAGACCTCCATGAAGTTGTGAAACTGGGTGAACATCTTGAACATGAGTGCTATTAGTGATATGTTTCCCCTGAAACACAATAACAATTATGACAGGGAACAGCACAAAAAGAAAAAAAATGTGTAATCTTAGAGAAACTAACCAGGATTGGTCAAAGTGCACATGGGGGTAACGAACAACAACTGGTTGAACAGGGTAGCCAGGTATGAATGCTCCATGTTGGAATGAAATCAGGAATCTCCCATTTGTTGTAGTGCCTTCAGGGAACAACAGGACACGCGGAAAGCTATTGCCAGCTGCCTTTCTCTGAAAGCACATCCTAAAATGTACCATATGAACACAATAACTAATAGACAATCAAGTTGTTTGTCTTATGTCATAGTATGAGTTTCATGTAATCAACTTTTAAAATCAGTTACGCCGTGCACTTTAGATGACAAAAGTAGGAAGTGCAGAACAACTATGGGGTCAAAGGCCTGATGGGAAGCATCCTAACCTTTATTTCATTCACAGCTGACTTCCTTGAAGCTGGCGAGAATCTATCAACGTATATAACCTGTAAGATAGGTATAAATTGTCAGAAAGTTTGACACTTGAAAGGAACTTGCAAATTGAGATGCTTCAAGAGGAGAATGTAAAGGCACATGCCTGCATTGCTCTTATGATTGTTCCAACAAATGGTATGGCATCATGGGAATCCGATGAAACAATGGTTGGGAACAATTCATAGAAGAAGTATATGGGATCTATGTATGATACATGATTGGAAACGACTATAGGTGCAAGCTCTCTAGGCGCAGGCCTTCCTTTTCGTGTGATCCAGTGATACCTGAGAGTACAAACGAGTGGCCAATAAATATCAGGCAGTATTCAATAGCATTATAAGATGAGAAAATATGATATGTATGCGGTCAAAACCAGAAACCCTCCAGTAAGTATAAACAAGCAGTAGAGCACATTGTACAAATAATTTTTCGCCAGTTAGCTTTTCATTTTATTTCAAGGAAGGTTTGAAGCAAGGTTCCCCACCAGTCACCACTTTGACATCATTTTAAAAACATTCAATGAATTATATCCAAAACGTTCAAATTAGCAATTGCCAGTTGTGTAAAGAATAAGGTCGTACACCCCACAAGCAGAACCCATGAACTGTGCTTCCAGCATGGACATCATCATCATTTGAATTGTCTATACATTATTCCCATTTGAATTATCCACAGTCACACACATTACGGACCACCTGGTCCATGCCCCCAATTTACAAGGATGTAACCAAATTATCGGGAGTAATTTTGTTGAAATAATTGTCCTCTTCTATTCTTGGGTATAGCTCTCTCTCTCCTTGGGTATTAACAAGGATGTAACCAGCAATGTTGTGTGATCTACAAACCCAAGCAAAAGCTAACCAGAGGGAGAAGGACCGTGCAAGAATCAGTTTCCAACCTACGGTGAACTGTGATATTAACCAGACGGGCCCTCCCGTTCCTGTCGGTCAGCCGTATTAAGTGCATGTCGTAACAAACAAAGTCACCCGCACGGTCCTTCACCTTCCGAGCTGATACGGCGTCGGCGTCGCCCCCACCAAACAAAATCGCTGCCCACACACGTGCCGCAGCGCAAATCCCCCCAAATTCTGCAAACCAACCAAACATCTCCCGATCGCGTCAGCCATCTGCGGCAGCTTCGGCATGTGTCGCCTCGCGGCCGAAACCTAATCATCTAGTGAAAAAACTCGAAGCTTCCCAGCGGCTCATCGATCGAGCGCCAAATGTTCAGATCAGATCGAAACCCAATCCGAGCAGAGCTGCCGCTGCTGCTAACAGCGCTTGCTGAGGCAGAGGTATATACTGACCCGAAGGAGAAGAGGATGCAGCGCGCGGAGAGCCTGGTGACCCACATGAGCCGGCGGCGCCAGGCCGGCATGGGGCCGGCGCCCTCCCGCGGGCGCTCCCGCGAGTCGGTCCAGCCGCGCAGCGCCACCCACGTGGCGGCGTACCCGATCGCGATGGCCAGCCCGAAGAGCACGAGCCGCGCCGCCGCGACCGGCGCGAGCAGCAGCGTCCTGGCCCACCCGTACGGGCCGCCCAGCCACGGCGTCCTGTTGCGGAACGGGTCGGCGGGGGACGGGCCCGGCGGCCGCGGCGGGCGGCTGTCCCCCGAGAGGAACGCGAACGGGTCGCCGCCGTCGCACACCGAGGCGGCGGCGCAGAGGTCGTCGTCGCCGTCGTGGCCCCGCGCGTGGCCGTTGGCGGCGCGGGTGGGCGTGGTGGGCGTGATGGAGTCGGAGAGGAGGGGCGTGGCGAGGGAGGAGGCGGGGGTAGGGCCATGATTTCGAGAGGCCATGGATGGGGCGGCGGGGGGGAGGCCGGTGGGGACAGCGACGGCGGGAGGAAGCGGGAGGCTGGAAAAGGAGCAATGGAGGAGCCGAGTTATGGCTTATATGAAAAGCAAATAGCGAAGCGGAGGGAGGGAGGAGGAGATGATCGTTTTTGTGGTCGTGGGGCTCGTGGCCTCGTGGGTTCCTTCTATTTTGTTTTTGCGTTCTGGCACTTTCAGATATTGCTTTTCATGGATCGCCCCGGGTCAGAGAATGGTCCGAGATCCTTTTCCAGAGAAAAACTATAGAAAGCTGAAAATATAAAATAAAATTTGACGCAAGTAAAATTTGCAAGTAGGGCGGGGGGGGGGGGGGGGGGGGGTGTGCAAAACCTGAAAAAGGCAGGAGTATTTGTTTGGATAAAAATTGGGGAAATGCAAACAAATATGGTCTCGTGAGAGATTCAAATTCCCAACAAAAAATCAATAAGAATTTGGTGTCGCAGTTCTTTGATCCAAATCACTGCCATGGAAAAATACTCTAAATATATTCCTACAAAAGAAACATATACTTCCTCTATTCTTAAATATAAGTCCTTTTATAGATTTTAATATGGACTACATGCAAAGCAAAATAAATGAATCCACACTCTAAAATATGTTTATATACATCCTTATGTAGTTTATATTGAAATATCTAAAAAGACTTATATTTAAAAATGGAGAGTAAATCTTATACTCTAGAGAGGGCCTTCACCTTTTGTCATTTTTTCATTGACGACATATACGTCTTGATTGGGAATTAGCCAACCCCAAGTTGAATTTACAAATTTATCCATAGATGCATGAATTAATGTTCGCTTTCTTGTAAGAATTTGTTCATCTAGTACACAAAATGTGTTATTGTCTCGCTAGTTGATTTTTTTTAACATGATACAGACGCAAGCACTCATACATACGCGCATACACTCACCTCTACGAACGCACAAACACACACCCTACCCCTATGAGCACCTTCAAGAGACTAAGCCGGCATATCATTTTAAGATTTACGAAGTCGCGCCTCCTCGTCGACGGGAATATCTCCTCCCACTAAAAGCGCATTGCCGAAAATCTTTTAATAAATTCAGGAATAATGTGAGCACTAGGACTTAAACCCTGGTGAGCTAAGAATACCACTGTCACTCTAACCATCCAACCACAGGTTGGTTCACGTCTCGCCAGTTGATTTTACTAATATGTTAACGCAGTTTTTAAAAAGTACCCCTTGTTGTACTATACCCCACAGCAAGATAGTACAACAAGCAAATAGCGAAGCGGATGAAGGGGGAGGAGACGGTCATTTTTGTGGTCATGGGGCTCGTGGCCTATTCGGTTCGGTTTATTTCTTCTTTTTCTTGCATTCTGGCACTTCCAGATCCTGTTTTTCTTTTCTGTATTTCCCTTGGTCAGAGAACGGTCGGCGCTCTTTCTCAAAAAATACTATAGACAATGATCATATAAAATAAAAATTTGATGCAAGTAAAAAGTGCAAAACCTGAAAAATGGTAGGAGTATTTATTTCCATAAACATAGGGGAAATGCCAAAAACATATGGTCTCGTGAGAGATTGAAATTCCCAACAAAAAACCAACAAAAATTTGGTTTCGCAACAAAATCTTCTACTTTAGAGAGGACCTTCACCTTTTGTCATTTCTTAAATGAAGACATATACGTCTTGGGCGATTTGGGAATCAACCAACCCCAAGTTCAGTTTACAAATCTATTCATATATGGCTAAACTGATGATCACTTTCTTATAAGAATTTATTCATCATGTACACAAAATGTATTATTATCTCCACGGTTGATTTTATCAAAATGTTCATACTTTTTTTGAATTTCACCTTATTGTACTTTAGACTGGTAAGCTATAAAAGGAAAACACCTTGTTGTGTTACTTATTTCTTGAAGTTTAGCAAAAAAAGATCTTACATAGGTTGATGATCTTTAGTGTCTGTTAAGAACGGAAAAAATCTTGAGCGACTGTAAATTAGCAAAACCCTTTTTGTAATCTATCTACGTGCTTCTAATTGCATTTTTTCTGCATGCAATAGTTAATTTTAATTAATGGCATATTTGGCAACTTTTATTTAGTACGCTAGCCCATGATTTACCTGTCCATATTACCGCGGTTGTGCAAATAAGCATTTACCAAAATATATGCTCATAATTTACTTGCCAAATAAATTATTCGATTTGTAAACCCTTATTGCCTTACCAAAAAATAAGATTGTATTTGGTAATTAATTAAATATGGGGTAGCTAAAGTGTTTTTTAGGTAAAACAAATGAAAAAACTCATAGATATGATGGGAGGATCAAAATGGAGAGAAAAGGGGAATGTACTTAAGATTGTACTACTAAAGAAGCAGTGGATGATGGAACGTTATGCTTGCTAAAAAGGAATTTAGATAAGTTTTATTTGATACTTGAACAAGGTGGGTAGTGGGAAAATAGGTGTTGTAGAGGATGTTGAACTTCCACAAAAACCTCCTTTGCCTCAAGGTGTGAACGCTACTTCTATAGTACTCATTCAAAAAAAGAAATTATATGATTTTAGGCCCATCAGCACATGTAATCTAATTTATAAAGTGATCTCCAAGTGTTGTGTCTAGTGATTAGACCATGGCCTGTACTGGATGATCTTATCTCCCAAGAGCAAAGTGCCTTCGTTCCAGGTAGTTTGATCACTGATAATGCCCTTGCTGCCTTTGAGTGCAATCATTACATAAAGCAAGAGCTTCTATGCATACAAGTTGGATTTATCTGTGGCTTATGATAGTGTATTAGGGTGGATTGGGGTTTCCTGGAACAAGTGATGCAAAAGGTTGGGTTTCTCTCATCGATGGATTAACTAGATTATCACATGTATCACATCGATGAGGTTTCTGTTAAATTAATGGGGCCCTCTTTGGATTCATTTGCACCAACACATGGGCTTCGGCAAGGGGGTCCATTATCACCCTTTCTATTTCTTGTTTGCCGCTAATGGATTCTATGTTATTCTTAAGCATGGCATGAATTCCAATAATATCATGGTAAAAATCCGCCGAAGGGTGCCAAAAATCTCACACTTACTTTTTGTGGATGACACTATGCTGTTTTTTGAGGATTCTCATGATGAAGCTACGAACATAAAAAGTGATCTTGATTTATATGGAATGGCTACTACGCAATGCCTGAATTATAAGAAATGTTCCATCTTATTTCGTCAAGCATACCCAGTTCCTATGCAGGAGCAAGTGTGGGTTGTTTTAAGTATTACTAGCTCTTGTTTTGAGGGGGTTATCAGTTAGTCACACAAGCCTTGCCTATGTATAATATGGGAGTTTTTAAACCACCCTTCTCGGTGTGTGATAATTTGACTAGGATGGCCAGGAACTTTTATTGGGGATCGAAGAAGGGGTGGTGAAAGGACCATTGGAAAGCATTGAATCACCTTCCTTGGACACGTCGTTTTTCTAGTAATGTCTCATCTTCCTTGCTTGCGATTAGTCATGGCATTGATCTGCTAAAGAAGGACTTGCATGGTGTGTTGGTAACATAAGAGCCATCCGGATGTGGCGTGATAATTGGATTCCAAGACCGGATTCATATAAACTAGTAACAACGCAAGGGAGGTGCAAAATTCGATATGTTTCAGAGCTCCTGAATGATAATGTTTCCTGGAACCTTGATCTATTGATAAATTACCTCCTACCTTGTGATGTTCCATAGATCTGAAGAATAAGAGCATTGCCGAGGTTGGAAGAAGATACACTTGCATGGGGCTTGGAAAGTATGGTATTTTCTCGGTTAAAAGCCCCTACAACTTGGCCCTCATATGAAGCCTCCCGTGAACATGCAGTTGCGTCAAGTTTGGTGCCTGGTGGGCAACGGTCTTGCTGGAAACCAATTTGGTCCCGTGGTGTTCCTCCTACCATCTGGAATTTTGCGGGCATGTTGCTATAAACTCACCACCGACTTGGGAAAACAAACACAAGAGTGGCCTTGAGGTTACTACTATTTGCCCGTTGTGTGGAACAGAGCCTGAAGATAATTTTCATGCACACTGTAGATGCTCTCTAGCAAAGGAGCTATGGAACACAATGCCTGATGTGTGTAAAACCATTTGTTGGATGATGTTTGGAACACAGGGAAGGAGTGGCTATACCTGAAGTTGATGATATGGAGATGTTGACATGACCGAAATGAAATTGTGCATGATAAGGTTCCTCCCCCATGTAAGTCTCGAAGAGATTCTTGTGTAGCTATCTTTATTCCATTTTAGGCGTCTTGCAAGACCCTCTACCAGACCCTGGCAAAGGAAAAGGAGTAGTCTCATTTGATCATCTAGTAGTTCATGTACGTGAGAAACCAGCGGAAGCTTTTCTTCTTGTGTGGAGTCCTCCAGCCACTGGGTGGGTGAAGATGAACTCTGATGGTTCATTTGCATCAAACGGGGGTGCTGGTGCGGGCATCATTCTCCACGACAATCAGGGTGGTATTATCTTGTCATCGTGCAGAGAACTTCCTTGCCGAGTGGAAGTGGAACTGTGTGCTTGTATGGAGGGACTATAACTTGCTCTCATGAGAAGCTAATGACCTGTTGCTACCGAGGTCGACTCTTTGGAAGTTGTGAAAATGGTTCAAGGCAGTGGCATGAATAGATCGATTTACTTCTCCTTGGTGAAAGAAATCCAAAGCTTGATGGGTCTTGGGGAAACTTGTATTGACTATGACTTGGCACGGCTCCCCCCCACCCCCACACCCTAAGTGTGCTTTGACTCGCTTCCCTACTTGTAGTCGTCGGTAGATGGTCTACGGACCTAAGTGTAATTTGTATTTCTGGTGTTTTTTGTACGACCTTGACAGTTAATGAATACCCTCTTCGTTCGAAAATACTTATCATCAAAATGGACAAAAAAGAATGTATCTAGAACTAAAATACATCTAGATACATCTCCTTTATTCATTTTGATGACAAGTATTTCCGGACGGAGGAAGTAGATCGCAAGTTTTTCCTAACAAAACACCACTTTGGTTGAGTCATACAACAAGTGTTCTCTCACGCAAAAACCAAAAAAATAATAATCTTGCGGGTTGTTTCTTCACGCGTACGCAGAGATGGAGCCTGTCGTGATTTACCATCACTTTTGGGTAGCAAAATCAAAAGATGGATACTATCAGGAACCCACGGCTCGCATTCGTTGAGTCGACCCCCGCGGGACCCGACGCCCGCTGCCCCGCTCGCAGACATGTGGTCCAAATGGCGCACTCCAGTTCGGACAGGTACAGCCGACCACGCAACCAGCGTACGTGCTCCCGTATACAATTTGTTTTTAAAAATTGTTCGTGGCATCACGTGGCCGTTTTTCTTTTCTCTACCGTCAAAAAGGAAAACTCTCCAACTCAGAAGAAAAAAACAATCTTTCTCCGGGTCCTGGGACAAGACTGGAGAGCTGGTACGCAACGACGACAAGCACCCCAAAACGTGCCCCGCGAGGCTGCCGCGGAACGACGAGTCCACGTCAAATAGTCTCTCACGCTTTTTTTAGCCTGTCTGACGTCAAGGAAAAGAAGAAGAAGCCTGTCTGGTGTCTAGCTTGGTCCTACGCAGTGGACCGTTTAAATCCGCGGTTGCCGACGGAGCTTAAAATCTCCCGGTCGGTGAAGCCAAAGTGTTTCCCTCCTTGACTCCATCAATCTCCACTTTGTGTCGCCCATAAAAACTCTTTTTTTTAGAATAAACTCTTTTTAAGGTTAGAATAAACTCTTCTTTTTGTCATCATGCTATCGTATGATCGTGACCGAAATAGGTCCGCACGTTACAGTGTGCACGTACACGGTACACCATAAACAATGACAACTTTGCGATACAAAACACGAAAATCACCAAAATGAAGAGGAAGTGCAGCTATTAAAAGATAGTATGAAAAGTGGTTTTTTCTCTCTCGAATATGAACGAGTGTGCATATCATATATTAAAGAAGATAAGGCAAAGAGTGCCTCCACTATAATTTACATGGTTATTAGTACAAGCTAATCCTCACCACTCACCCACCTCTCTACCCTACGGAAGAAGGGAGTTGCATTCCCTTTTAGTAACCCAACCGATAGCCAAACTAAGCCCTCATTACAAAACTTTGTTAGCAACAGGAAGACCGACGGTCGCGCCCCCTCAAAAACTATTGCATTCCTAGTGAAGACACACGTGAGCATAAGATGATTGATCGTTTCCTCCTCTTGATCACAGAAAGGGCATGCGGCTTGATGTGGTAGGCCTCTCCATGCAAGACGGTCCGAGGTCCAACATCTGTCTTTCATGGCCAACCAAGTAAAAAATTTGCATTGCAATGGAGCACGCGATTTCCATGTCAAGCCTACCGTTGGGATTACCTCTCTTCCCCAAAATCTAGCCGCATACGCTGATTTCACTAAGAACCGGCCATTTGCCTCCCATGACCACTTAATCTCATCCTGCACATCATTCTCGGCTGGCTCCCACGTACCAACCACTTGCCAGAGCGTGAGGAATTCGTGCGGAGTATCCAGGCCAAAGCTTGGGGCGAAATCCATAGCCCAAGTTCCACTCTCCATGGCCGAGCAAATCAATCTTGTCCTCCGTACTCTAGGGGGAACCAAGTCATACACACGCGGTGCAATCTTCTGGACTCTCCGGCCATCTAACCATCTTTCTTTCCAAAAAAGTGTTGTGCGACCCGACCGCGCTATACTCCTCATAGCTGCCTGGCACAGAAGCCTTGCATCATCCGCGACTTTTATTCGAAATTCACTCCACGGTCTTGTCTCATCCGTCTTTTGTAGCCACGGCCAACGAGCCTGCATGGCAACGTTCATCCAGCGTAGATTCGGTAGCCCCAAGCCACCTGACCACTTGGGCGAGCAAACCATGTCCCATGCAACCGCACAGTTGCCACCATTTGCTTCCGCTCTCCTACGCCACAAGAAACCTCGACAGATCTTGTTCATAGCTGCGATAGTTTTCATCGGGAGATCTAGCGCCAAAATAGCGTGGATTGGCATGGCGCAAAGCACGGAGTGAACCAATATTAGCCGGCCACTCTTTGGCATTAGTGCTGCCTTCCACTTTGGAAGTCTATTGGCCATATGATCCACCAAGTACTGAAGTTGCGTTGCAGATTGCTTCCTTAACGATAGCGGTAGCCCAAGGTACTTGATCGGGAATGATCCCAAGGGACACTCGAGCTCGCTACAGGCCATAGATCTCTCATCCTCAGAGCACCTGATAGGTAGGGCTGCAGACTTGCGTAAGTTTATTCTCAGCCCGACTGCCACTCCAAACAGCTCAAATAAGCACTTGCAGACTTGAAGATCGAGCGGATTAGGCTTGACGAACAATACTATGTCATCCGCAAAAATGGACAAATGCTTCCTCGTCCCTTCTCGCGCTAGTGGTGATAGAACGCTTCGACTCATAGCCACCTCGAACATCTTTTGTAGGGGCTCCATAGTTAGGATGAATAACATTGGTGAGATGGGGTCACCCTGCCGTAGCCCTTTATAGTTGTAGATCATGTCACCCGGGTCGCCATTGACCATGATCTTAGTTGTTGATGTTGCAAGGATCCCACATATCCATGATCTCCACCTCGGTCCAAAGCCCATGTGTTGCAACACCTCAAGGAGGAACAACCACTTTACTGAGTCGAAGGCTTTTGAGATGTCAAGCTTGAGCAGAACAAATGAGCTCTTCAGAGCGTGCAGTCTCTGCGCCATGCTCTGCACAAACATGAAGTTATCATGCAAAGATCTGCCTTTCACAAATGCGCTCTGGTGATTACCAACTATCTTGGGCAGCTCCTCCACCAATCTACAAGCGAGCACTTTCTCAAATATCTTGATAGCCCCGTGCACAAGGGTTATTGACCGAAAGTCCCCCACCTCCAGTGCTCCTTCCTTCTTCGGCAAAAGGGAGACAAGAGATTTATTGATGGCGGCTAAACCCCTCATGTCTCCTTTATAGAAACAATCCATTGCCTTCATGAAGTCCTCCTTAATAATGCACCAACATGTTGCATAGAACCTGCCGGTAAACCCGTCCGGTCCCGGGGCCTTGTCTAGTGGCATGTTCTTGATTACCTTCTCCACTTCATCAGCTGTAAATGGTTGCTCTAGATGCAATAAGTCAAGGTGCGGTAGCCCAAGAATACCCAGGTTGATAGTATGATTCCTAGGCTCCGAGGTGCCAAATGCCGCACCAAAGTATGCATCAACTACTGACGCAACTTCCTCCTGCCCAACATATAGGTTTCCGTTGTGCTTCACCACTCGCATGGCATTCTTCCATTGCCGGTGGCTGGCCTGTTGATGAAAGAGTCTAGTGTTGCCGTCCCCTTCGCGCAGTTGTAGTAACCAAGACCTTTGCCTCGCAATAGTCCTCTCCAAGGAACTCAATCCAAGCAGCTTCCTCTTCAGGCACTTCCTCAGCTCCCACTCAATATCAGATAGGGCTCTTCCTTCCATGGCTGTGTCAAGCTGCTTGATAACCTCGAGAGCAATAGCTATTTGCAGCTTCACGTTCCCGATCCACCTGTCACTCCACCTTTGGAGACTCATCGTAGTAGCTTTTAGCTTGCTTTGTAGCGTGAGATAATCGTTTGAAGCCTCCGGTGTTGAGCTCCAAGCAAGTTTAACCACATCCATAAACCCTTCCGCTCTAGTCCAAAATGACTCAAACTTGAACCGGCTTTTCGTACTGATACAGACATTCATGTCAAGCACCAACGGACAGTGGTCGGAAATCGCCGTACCCAAGGCCGATAGAAAGCAGGTTGGGTACGCCAGATCCCACTCATTCGACACGAACACGTGATCGATTTTCTCCAAGGTGGCAACTCTCCTTTCATTCGACCACGTGTATCTTCTTCCATTCAAGTATATCTCCTTCAGTTCGAGGGAGTTGAGCTTAGAACGAAACCTTCCCAACATCCTGCGATTGATCATGGCATTATTCTTGTCCTCCTCACAAGCAATGAGGTTGAAATCCCCGACCATAAGCCAAGGCCCAGCGTGCAAGTCTCTAATATCCACCAAGTCCTGGAGAAACTCCACCTTGTCAGACTCCTCGTGCGGGCCATACACACACGTGAGCCACCAAGGTTGCTCATCCTTTGGACATTTGGCTAGCGCCGTTAGTGTATGATTGGTAAAGTGCGGGTTAGAGAGTTGAACCAAAGTGGCATCCCAGGCCACCCAAATCCCTCCACGCGTTCCTAACGCAGGCAAATAGAAAAACTTCTCAAATTTAGCACCGAGGCATTATCGTACAACATTAACGGATACATCATGCAACTTTGTCTCTTGAAGACACACTATGGCCGAGCTGGCTGCCGTGACCACCTGGTAAACTGTGTTCCGCCGGGCAGGTGCGTTTAGCCCGCGAACATTCCACACTAACATCCTCAAGGGTTGAGTATTCATGACAATGTCCTGCCAAGCCACCGGCATGGCCCTCGACACATTCCGACCCCCTCTAGGGGCACCTGCATGAAAAGTGGTTACCTCCCTAAGCTTAGGAGTAAATAAGGGTTAGACACTTTTTGGTGAGGCGCAGATGACCTCTCCTTTAATGGACATGGACCTTGGTTCAATGTTTTTTTCTTGATATGGTCCGGGTGCTGCCTTCCGATAGAACCTGCTTGAACAAAAAAAAAAGAAAACAAAATATTTTTGTACGTTTGGAGTTTTCTTTATATTTTTAGCACAAAGGGTTAGCTCACAAGTGATGAAAATATTTGCCTCATTGAGATTGGTTCGTCTACCTAAGCACTGTGCTTAAGGCGGTAAACTAAGTCCAAGAGTGGTCTACTCTTATATTTGAATAAAATATACATGAAAGAAAACACAATTGTGTAGCTCCTAGGTGCCTAATTAAAAAGAGACATCAAGTGGTCTACTCTTATATTTGAATAAAATATACATGAAAGAAAACACAATTGTGTAGCTCCTAGGTGCCTAATTAAAAAGAGACATCACACTTAAGGCGAGAAGCTAAACAACTTCTATTTAAGCGAGGTTTAAGGTGAAAAACATTTCCGGACACTATAGTTGAAACACGTCGAATCAAAGAACCAAGCGGCATGTGCGGGTCATTATACGATTGACACCATACCGTACACGTATCTACATAAGGTCCAAAGTCCCTACAAAAATAACACACACACACACAAAAAGAATCGACACGGTATACGAATGGGCCCAACCGAGAAAATAAAAGAAAAGAAAACATGGATCACTACAAAAAAATAATTGGTTAAGGAGCTTCAAAGATAATTAATAAAAATTAGAAAGCAAACGAGGTTAGGAAATATCCGTCGATCGCAGACGTAAAAAGCAAATCAAACGAGGGTATTTTTAGCCTGATGCGAGCATTGACGTTTTCTTTTGAAAAACAACTCCATATATTAATCAGCTTTAAAAATTCTTACAATCATTCATTACAGAATACACCACGCAGGGCAAAACACTGTAATAAAGAAGACCGTCCGACTTATTGTCAAAACTAAACTTGGCAATCTCATGCGCCGCCATGTTTGCCTGGCAATTGATCTTGACGATCTTGAAATTATTTGCAAGCTTCATAATGCTTCTTGCTTCCCTCTTGCGATCAACAAAAGGGGACCTATCAAGAAAATCATTTGCAAGAAGGGAGACCACAAAAGAGCTACCATATTCTACAGTAATGGGTTTATTGAGACTGATACCGACATAGAGCCCGGCAAGGCACACACGAACCTCCGCTTCATCTACACACATGCACGACCCAATAAAATCCCAAGAAGAAAGGATGACTTGGCCCGTATGGTCCCTGGCAATAACCCCCACACCGGCAGCACTCATGCTCTCCACGAAGCTGGTGTGAACGCTAATCCTAAAGACCTCGGACGAAGGAGACTGCCAAGTCCCTCGATTCCTTTCTGAAATATCGACGGCCTCTTGAACATCCACTACCGTCTTACCTTTCTTGCTCAAATCCGACTGTTTCTTGGAATGACAGGAAGTGTAAGATGCCTAGCTTTCCAGAAACAAAGCAGCAGAACAGACAGATTCCCTCCCTTTATGAAAAATAAGATCATTCCTTAAGTGCCAAGCTCTTCAGAAAATGAATAAAACTTGCTCATAGACAAGAGAATTCAGTTGATCCAGAATAACAAGGAGCCAATCTGGACCTAAGAATTTAAAGATCTTTTCTTCTGGAATATTCCATACATCCCTCATAGCAAAACGAAGAGCACGAGCCTTCAGACACATCACAAGAGCATGATAAATATTTTAGTCCTCAATACCACAGATAGAGCAGATAGCACAGTCAGTTTGGTGATGAGAAACTCTGTTTACCTGAACCGCCAAACTATTTGAAGCCGCTCGCCAGGCAAAAATCCCGATCTTTTGTGGGACATTCGCCTTCCAAATAATATCCCAAAGCCGTCTCTCCCCATCCACAGCACCACTGGATTGGCCCAGATATTCGTTGCGATCCTTAAGATTCATCGCCAGTTTGTACGCGCTTCGAACAGAAAACAACCCATTCTTTTCAAAGTGCCATGCAACAAAATCATCATCCCCTGAAGACTGAATACGCATCTTTAGGATCTACTCAGCATCATGAGGATAGAAAACATTGTTGGGGAATGCAGTATTTCAAAAAAATTCCTACGATCACGCAAGATCTATCTAGGAGATGCATAGCAACGAGAGGGGAGAGTGTGTCTACGTACCCTCGTAGACCGATAGCGGAAGCATTTAGTAACGCGGTTGATGTAGTTGAACCTCTTCGTGATCCAACCAATCCAAGCACCGAACATATGGCACCTCCGTGTTCAGCACACGTTCAACACGATGACGTCCCTCGAGCTCTTGATCCAGTTGAGGACGAGGCAGAGTTCCGTCAGCACGACGGCATGGCGACGGTGATGATGAAGTTACCGGCGCAGGGCTTCGCCTAAGCACTACGACGATATGACCGAGGTGTGTAACTGTGGAGGGGGGCACTGTCGGTGTCAAAACCGGCAGATCTCAGGTAGGGGGTCCCGAACTGTGCGTCTAAGGATCGAAGGTAACAGGAGTCAGGGGACATGATGTTTTACCCAGATTCAGGCCCTCTTGATAGAGGTAATACCCTACGTCCTGCTTGATTGACTTTGATGAGTATAGGGGTTACAAGAGTTGATCTACCATGAGATCGTAATGGCTAAACCCTAAATGTATAGCCTATATGATTATGATTGCCTCTACAGACTAAACCCTCCGATTTATATAGACACCGGAGGGGGCTAGGGTTTGTACAGGGTCGGTTTACAGAGAAAGGAATCTTCATATCCGTAGGCTAAGCTTTCCTTCCACGCCAAGGAGAGTCCCATCCGGACACCAGGAAAGTCTTCCTTCTTGTATCTTCACGACCCATTAGTTCGGCCCATGTTGCATAGCCCGGACGCCCAAGGACCCCGTAATCCAGGACTCCCTCAGTAGCCCCCGAACCAGTCTTCAACGACGACGTGTCCGGCGCACAAATTGTCTTCGGCATTGCAAGGCGGGTTCCTCGTCCGCTGATCTCCAAGCGTCTGAACCAAAGGACTGTATTCGGATTTACATATTCGGTCCTCGATCTTCGGCTTTACATTAAATGTTATATCCTTCGGCTTCTGCGCCATCGCCGCTCCAGCTTCCACGTGTCAGACGAATACAAAGGGTCCAAGCATTTTTACACATAACACCCGGGCCGTGTAAGGAAAGCATCTATTTAAGGAGATTGAATCTCAGATGCCATTCAACACAAGTTGGAAAATCCTTAGAGCTTGTCACAAGAAACCACACAAACATGGCCAGCGCTCCTAGTTCTTCTTCCCGCCCCCACGGTCCGCAATAAGGAGATTGGGAGAGCTATTCTGTATCCCATGCCCAGCTGACCAAGCTCCAGATGCAGGGATATCTCCCCCCCGCGGATCTAGTCCCCGTTCGGGCGGGATTAACCTCTTTTACTGGCGAAGCCTTGGCGAAAAATTTCCCCAATCCTTCAGAAGGGGAGCGAGTGTGCTTCGTTTCCTTCTTATTAAGAGGCGTCGGATTTCCAATCCATCCTTTCCTCCGAGGTCTCCTGGAGTACTATGGCATCCAACCTTTCTGCCTCGTCCCTCGCTCCCAAAAGGGATCCATATTCGAGGTGGGCGGCCCCGAAGTGTGGCGCATAGCCGGGACAGGATACGTATCCGGCACTCCAAAGAAGGCATCCGACGAGTGGCCCTCGGAGTGGTTTTATATTGAAGATGTCGTACTATTTGACCCAATCCGACGAGGCCTACCCGCATTTTCCAATGCTCCGTTAAAGAAGCGCCACAGCTGGCGCCCCCGAAGCCTCGAGGAGGAAGATAGTGCAGAGGTACAGATGCTAATGGACAAGATAAAGACACTCGCCCAATCCGGATTGTCCATTGTTGAGGTAATGGCGATTTCAATAACGCGGGGAGTTTATCCACTCCAATCCAGAGGACTCCCCATGTGGCACTACAACGGAGAAGACGACGCATCACGATGCAGACGTAAGGGTCTGGACAACTTCGCCGCCTTGGCTGCCATGCTGGCCTATCTTTTTAAGGGGGAGAAAGACGAATTCACTTGCCTTAAGTGCCGAGATGGCTTTTCCATGTACAATCCTCCTAGCTAGGTAAGCCTTCGCTCAGTAATTTTACTTAGTACTCCTCCTGAGTCGTACCCAGCTGAACTTAACCCCACCATGTCTTGACAGGAATGGAGGAAAGTTGTCGCAGAGATCTATAGCCCCGCCCCGCAGCCGGAGGACCATAATCGGGACCTGGATCCCGAATACGAAGAGGATCCGGATATATCCGTAGAGCTCAAAGAGGGGGTTTTCTATCAAGCGAGTTATGATGGCACGGAAGTGGCCACTATAGCCGATTACCCCGGCCTTCTCCCCTCCTCCCACGTAAGTACCCTGAAGATGTCTCCTCAAAAAGAGTTTTCCCACTGCGCTTCACCCAATGCAATGTCTTGTGTTTTGCAAAAAGGGGCGGCGCTCATCTCGCCACGCCGCATCGGGATCGTCCCTTAAGAAGGGTACGCCGACACAAGGCGGATCTTCAAAAAGAAAGGCGGACAGCGATTCTTCCAAGTTCCGACCTTCATCAAAAGGTACAACTTTTGATACGCCCTGCAGCAAACATGCCGAACTGTGACATTTTTCTCCTCCCCATATTCTAGGAAGAGCACTCACCGGACTATATCCGGAGACCTCGCCGGACATACGCCCATCAATCCGACCCCGGACCCTGCCCCTAGGGCAAGAGTTGATATGGGTGCCATGCCGGATTGTTCCTCTCCAATGATTTGGATAATGTATCTGTTACCAACTCCGAGGTGGAGAGTGCCATGAACCACCGGCGCCGGAGGGCAGCTATGCGCGATCCTAATTTTACTGAAGAGGCATTCAATGCCTTCAGTTCGGCGGATGCATATATCCGAGCTGCTCGAGATGGGCTTGCTGGGGCCACTCGCCAGCTTTCAAAGGATATGTGGGTAAGACCATTTTGTGTAGATTAAATAGCCATATACCAGTAGCCCCCGAGACTTGAAAACAGTTGAAGCAACTGATTTTAAGGATCGATGTATAACCAAATACTTACGGAGAAGAACAACATGCTATCTCGGGAGTTGGAGCAGTGTCGGACCCAGCCGACTGTTGTTACTGCCGAACTGGAAAAGTCCAAGAAAGCACCGACTGGTAATGTTTCCTTTTGTCCGAAAAAATAATCATGTTCCAGTCATGTTTATGCAAATGAACACCGTTGCGTTTTATAATGGCAGGATCGGTGGCGCATCTGGAAGAGAAACTAAAAGCCGCGCAGGCGGACAAAGAACATGCCGAAAGGCAAGAGGCCACTGGTCATCATGTACTGACACGGACCAGGGACGAGAAGAACAAGCTGCAGGATGCCAACACCCAGCTCAACGAGGAGCTGAAAGATGTGTGAGCCCAACTAGCGGACGCCTTGAAGGAGAACAAAAAGCTGAGAGGCGGCATATTCAGTATGCCTTTAACTTATTGTCCCTATAGTTCGCTGATGCGAATCCTAACAAGTTTATGTCTGTAGGTGTGTTGACTGGGCGGCCCGAAGAAGAGGTGTCCGGATTTCAGGGCGACCTGCTACAAGAGCTGTCGAAGGTGCATGAGCGAGCATGGAAGGCAATGAGGAACACTGCTAAGGTTTTATGGCCAGCCGATTCTCCTCCAGGAAGTATGGAGGACCTCCTGAATTTATTCATGGGAGGTCGGCGCCGTTTTGGGCTATGGAAGATATCGGCATGCCGAGAAGGTGCTCGGGAAGCCTGGGCCATGGTAAATACGCGGTACACCGGACTTGATCCCAATCATATGGCCCGGGTCGGACCTCGAGGATCCGACGGACAGGAAATTCCGGTCAGCCTGGTGTACAACCAAGTGAAGGTGGCTGCCAAGTTCTCCCAACAAGATTGTAAACTAGACAGCCTGTTAGAGGGTCTAGAGGAAGAAGTTTTTGAGTCTAAGTCGCAATGTACTTTTGTCAACAAACTTGTCTCCAGCCGAATTTGTAAAATGATTGTCATGGAAGACTTTTTGCTTCGACCTCCAAAAACCCTAGGTTAGGAGTGTTTCCGAATACTATACCATAAGTAAACACCAAATTATGTTCGGAAACTAGGCATTCCGGTCATCGTTGCTTGAACAGTCAAGTTGTATTCGGGGAGTTATATTATATTACATTGGATTGTAAGAAACATCTTTCAGAGAGAATAGTTCCGTTATGGGTTCCTTTCCCTGGGCTAGTATGCAGTACTTTGTGCATACCGAAGCTGTGATGCTAAAAAATCACAGTACGCGCTTATACTCTGGGGGTTGGTAGTGCCACGAGGGTAGTTCTTCTTTTGCTCACCGACCAATCATTCTATTAAGAACGCTAGCTTTCGGCTTCACCCGTCTGAGGTACATGTCCGGATGACCCGACTGTAACAATCGCAGAGGTGCTCCCTTTATGCCCTAGCCGAACAAACGGGAACGTAGGGCATAAGCACAGGAGCCAGGCAACCCAGCTTGGAAAAAACTTAAGTCATAAAGGTGCATATAATGGTGAAGAAAAGACATATATGGATAGATGACACATATATACGGTGAGCTTGATGCTCGAAAAATAATAACAAGAATAAGCTTCTTGTGAGAAGAAGCCCCCAGGTATTGTGGGGTATGTACATTTGAGGATGTCTACCCTTCAGGTGTGCGGTTTATCCGAACACGAGCTAGAATTCGTATAGAAACGAGGCAAAAAAGGGAAAATTATAAAAGGGAGAAAAGAGAGAACGAGAAAAAGGTATATGTGCGGACTTAGGCGTAGAATCTTCGAAGCCTTGCAGCATTCCATGGGTTTGGCTCCAAGCGATTGTCCGAAGCATTGCGAAGACGATAGGCTCCTCCAGGAGAACTTCATCTATAATGATGGGACCTTCCCATTTGGGCTTGATCTTGTCCTTTTTCTTTTCTGGTAGGCGTAAAACTAGTTCACTGACATTGTAGGTCTTTGCCTGTACTTCTCTGCTTTGGTATCGCTGAGCCTGCTGTTGATAGAATGCGGAACGGGCCTTCATGACATCGCACTCCTCCTCCAGGCCGTCCAGCCGATCGAGCTCATCTTCTCTCTCTTCATACATGCGCACTCGAGGTGAGTAACGAATAATGTCGCAAGGCAAGACTGCCTCCACATCATACACCATGAAAAAGGGTGTATATCCGGTCATGCGATCGGGCATGGTCCGCAGCCCCTAGAGTACGGAATCGAGTTCCTCGACCCAGTGTTTGTCTGATTCTTGCGGAGATCGTACTAATCTGGGTTTAATGCCACTCATTATCATGCCATTAGCCCGTTTGACCTAACCGTTTGTCTGAGGGTGGTATACGGAGGCGTAATCAAGCTTGATGCCCAAGTTGGCGCACCAAGTTTTCACCTTGTCGGCTGTAAAGTTAGAGCCGTTGTCAGAACTAATACTATGCGGGACACCGTAACAGTGTACGACGCCGAATATGTAGTCTATCACCGGTTCGGCTTCAGCCGTTTTAACTGGTTTGGCTTCTATCCACTTAGTGAACTTGTCGAGCATTACCAACAAGTATTTCTTCTTATGGCTTCCCCCTTTAAGAGGTCCGACCATATCAAGCCCCCAGACCGCAAAGGGCCAAGTAATGGGGATTGTTCGAAGAGCAGTAGGCGGCATATGGCTTTGGTTAGCGAAAAGCTGGCATCCGACGCAGCGCTGCACGAGGTCTTGTGCATCTGCCCGGGCTGTGGGCCAAAAGAAACCCATGCGGAAGGCTTTACTTACAAGGGCCCGAGCTACGACATGATGGCCGCCAAGACTAGCGTGTATTTCAGTCAAGAGCTGTCGTCCCTCGTCTACGGAGATACATCGTTGAAGGACCCCGGTAGTGCTTTTCTTGTATATTTCTCCTTCATGAACTTTGTAGGCATTCGAACGTCGAACGATGTGATGGGCCTCAGTCTGATCCTCAGGGAGCTCATTCCTAGTGAGGTAGGCAAGGAAAGGCTCGGTCCATGGGGCAATTATAGCCATAATTTCGTGGGCCGATGGTGTTATTTCTGTGCCCGAGCCCCCGATGATATCGGGACTGTGTTCGGAATCGGGGGTATGATCGGCTCCGGGTCGGTGCTCCCGTTCTCGTCCTGCCACACCACGGATAGCTTGAAGAGCCTTTCCACAAAGGTGTTAGGTGGGACGGGGTCGCGTTTAGCGCCCATGCGAGCAAGGATGTCCGCGACTTGATTACTCTCTAGAGCCACGTGATGAAACTCGAGACCCTCGAACCGAGCTGATATTTGGAGTACGACGTTGCGGTAAGGCGCCATCTTCAGATATTTTGCATCAAAGTCTCCATTTATTTGGGATATTGCAAGGTTGGAATCCCCGCGCACCTCAAGGCGTTGTATGCCCATGGAGACATCCATCCGGAGGCCATGCAATAGGGCCTTGTATTCGTCTGCATTGTTAGAGTCTGTATACAGTATTTGGAGCACGTAACAAACATTGTCTCCTGTGGGGGATGTCAAGACGACACCAGCCCCCAGTCCGGCTAACATTTTAGAGCCGTCAAAGTGCATCACCCAATTGGAATACGTGCCGTACTCTCTAGGGAGTTCGGCCTCTGTCCATTCAGCGATGAAGTCAGCCAACACCTAATATTTAATGGCTCGGTGTGGTTTGTACATTATTTCAAACGGTAGGAGCTCGATGGCCCATTGGCAATCCTGCTGGTGGCATCCCGGTTGTTTATAATATCATTGAGTGGTACTTCAGAAGCCACCGTGATTGAGCACTCTTGAAAGTAGTGCCGTAGCTTGCGGGATGCCATAAAGACCGCATATGCTATCTTCTGATAATGCGGGTATCGGGATTTGCATGGTGTAAGCACCGTCGATACATAATATACTGGTTTTTGGAGTGGGAATTTATGTCCCTCCTCTTCTCATTCGACGACGAGCACACCACTCACCACCTGGTGAGTTGCCGATATGTAAAGCAGCATTGGTTCGCCAACATTTGGTGCGGCCAGGATGGGGTTGCTTGCTAGCAAAGTTTTTATTTCCTCCAGTCCGGTAGTTGCCGCATCCGTCCACGCAAAGTGGTCGGTGCGTCAGAGCAGGCGATACAGTGGCAGTGCCTTTTCTCCTAGTCTGGAGATAAAACGGCTCAAGGCTGCCACACACACAGCTAATTTTTGGACCTGTTTGAGGTCGGTTGGTGTTGCCAATTGCGACAGGGCTCGAATTTTGGCTGAGTTTGCTATGATTCCTCTACGGGAGACAATAAACCCGAGCAGTTTGCTGGCGGGAACGCCGAAAACGCACTTTTCCGAATTGAGCCCTATGTCATATGTTCGGAGGTTGTCGAATGTGAGGCGTAAATCGTCCACTAATGATTCAACGTGCTTTGTTTTGATGACTGCGTCATCTACATATGCCTCCACAGTCTTGCCGATTTGCTTTTCCAGGCATGTTTGAATCATGCGCTGGTAAGTGGCGTCGGCGTTCTTGAGCCCGAAAGGCATAGTGTTGAAGCAGAAAGGCCCATACGGGGTGATGAATGCCGTTGCGGCTTGGTCGGATTCCTGCATCTTGATTTGATGGTATCCGGAGTATGTGTCGAGGAAGCACAGCGAATCGTGTCTCGCGGTCGCGTCGATAATCTGGTCGATGCGAGGTAGTGGGAAGGGGTCTTTAGGGCAGGCCTTGTTAAGGTCTTTGAAATCGACACACAGGCGCTAGGATTTATCCTTCTTTGGTACCATGACCAAGTTCGCTAGCTAGTCTGGATGTTTGATTTCTCTGATGAACCCGGCTTCGAGTAGCTTGGCTAGCTCCTCCCCCATAGCCTGTCATTTGGGTTCGAAAAATCACCGGAGTGTTTGCTTGACCGGCTTGTATCCCTTTAGTATGTTGAGACTATGTTCGGCCAGCGCGCGTGGGATTCCTGGCATATCCAAGGGGTGCCAGGCGAAGATATCCCAGTTTTCGCGCAAGAATGCGCGTAATGCGACATCGACCGTCGGGTCTAGCTGTGCCCCAATGGAGGCTGTTTTCTTGGGGTCCGTCGGGTGGACTTGGAATTTGACTATCTCGTCCGCTGGCTTGAAAGAGGTGGATTTGGACCTTTTATCAAGGATTACGTCGTCCCTATCCACTGTGGAACGTAGTGTGGTGAGTTACTCGGCCGCTAGGGCTTCGGATAGTGCCTCAAGGGCTAGGGATGCGATTTTATTTTCAGCGCGGAGTGCTATGTCCGGATCGCTGAAAATAGTGATAACACCATTGGGCCCAGGCATTTTGAGCTTCATATACCCGTAATGAGGTATAGCCTGAAAGCGTGTGAACGCGTCTCGCCCTAATAGGGCATAATATCCGCTGTTGAAAGGAGCCACCTGGAAGATTATCTCTTCGGACCTATAGTTTTTTGGTGTGCCGAATACCACATCCAGCTTAATTTTCCCCAAGCATCTTGCTTCCCTGCTGGGAATGATTCCTCTAAAGGATGTGTTGCTCTACTCGATGCGACTCCTGTCCATTTGCATTTTATTGAGCGTGTCCTCGTAGATGAGGTTCAGTCCGTCGCCGTCCATTAGCACTTTAGTGAGCCAAAAACCATCCACAATTGGGTTGAGGACTAGAGCGGCTGGTGCTCGGACTGGGGATCTTGGTTCGTCATCGGCATTGAAAGTAATTGCCATATCGTTCCAAGGGTTTATTGCTGCTACATGGTAGACCTCGGCAAGGTCGCGAAGCGCCCGTTTGCGCCAATTATTTGATGAGAAGGTCTCGAAGACTCTGAGTACTTCGGGATCGTGTTCCAAAAAGTACTTTTCTGGTGTAGTGCTGGTGAGGATACCCTCGCCGCTCTTGGCCACCTGCCAAAGTATCCAACATGCCCGTAGGCTATGCGTTGGTTCGGTATCTGGCATCATGTGTATTTGACAAGGCCTGTCAAGCCATTCTTCGAAGACAGTTTTGTGTCCTGTAAAGGGCTTGAATTTCTTGTCCATGGTGATTAGGTGCCCCGCGAGGGTGCACATTTTTGCCCATCCGGGAGATGGCTTAAAGGCCTGCAGTTCCCAGTGGGCTGTTTGGGTTTTCCAGGCGCTTTCCATTGCGCAATACTTCTGTACTATGTGTGCCAAATCTGTGGAGTGCAAGATATGGCGGTGATTGAGGGTGTTAAGGATTCCCTCGTCTGTACAGTTGTTGCGAAATACTGAAATTGCGTCGTCGTCGTAGCAGTCTTTTACCTTGTTTTTAACAAGGAGGAATCTAGCCCAAAAGTGATGGTCTGTATCCCGGGGTTGCCGCCGCACATACATTAGGTCGCATATGTCCGAAGGGCTAGAGTTTCTTGGAGAATATTGCTTGTGGTGGGTGGGCGGGTTCGAATTCGCACCCTGACCCGTCATGGAATCCGGAGTTTGAAGAGTTTCTGGGGTTACCGGCCCAGGCTCCGGAGTGTCCGGGGAATTCTCAGGCTTAACGTCCGATCTTGCGTTCGGAGGACAGGGTGTGTCCTCTCGAGGGCAGGTATCTGGTTCTCCGGGTTCGGAAATCCGAACATAGTTGGTTCTCAATATAAGAGAGGAGTATTGCAGCCTGTTCCTCCACAACCGCTAGCTGATGGGTGATCGGTGGATATTTAATTTCTCTCTGATCGGGTTTGAGCCCAATCCGATCATAGTCAGTTCAGACTCCCAGGGTGGCGATGCGATCTAGCAGCTCGTTCAAAGATGATAGATCTGCCGGATCCATCTTGTCGGAATATTCGGGGCTGATACAAAGGGGATTTTCGGTGGCTTGGGGGGTTGCCTTTGGCTTAATGGCTGGACGGGCACCCATACTGAAGTCGCCGAGCTGGAGGGCTTGCCCTGGAATTAGGGCTCCTTGGGAAGTGATACTATCATTGATGACAAGGTGAGCCATCGATCCTTCCGTTGACGCCACATAGGAACTCTCAATGAAAGCACCACTGTCGGTGTCAAAACCGGCAGATCTCGGATAGGGGGTCCCAAACTGTGCCCCTAAGGATCGAAGGTAACAGGAGACAGGGGACACGATGTTTTACCCAGGTTCGGGCCCTCTTGATAGAAGTAATACCCTATGTCCTGCTTGATTGACTTTGATGAGTATAGGCGTTACAAGAGTTGATCTACCACGAGATCATAATGGCTAAACCCTAGATGTCTGGCCTATATGATTATGATTGCCTCTACGGACTAAACCCTCTGGTTTATATAGACACCAAAGGGGGCCAGGGTTTGTACAGAGTCGGTTTACAGAGAAAGGAATCTTCATATCCATACGCTAAGCTTGCCTTCCACACCAAGGAGAGTCCCATCCGAACACAGGGAAAGTCTTCCATCTTGTATCTTCACGGCCCATTAGTCCGGCACATGTTGCATAGCCCGGACGCCCGAGGACCCCGTAAGTCAGGACTCCCTCAGGCACTGCACACGTCTAAGAGAAGACTTGGTGTGCCTTTGGGGTGCCCCCTCCCACATATATAAAGGAGGGGGGACGGCCAGGGAGGAGGCGCGCCAGGTGTGGGGAGTCCTACCAGGACTCCCTAGTCCTAGTAGGATTCCCTCTCCTTTTTTCCTTTTCCGGAATAGCAAAAAGGGGGAAAGAGAGGAGTAAGAGAGGGAAGGGGGGGGCACCGCCCCCACCCCTTGTCCAATTCGGACTGGCAAGGGGGGGGGGGCGTGCCACCTCCTGGCCGGCCCTCTCTCTTCTCCACTAAGGCCCATGTTGGCCCATTAACTTCCCCCCCCGGGGGGGGGGGGGGTTCCGATAACCCCCGGTACTCCGAAACTTCCCAAAACCATTCCGGTGTCCGAATGAACCTTCCAATATATGAATCTTTACCTCTCGACCATTTCGAGACTCCTCGTCGTGTATGTGATCTCCCCCGGGACTCTGAACAATGTTTGGTCATCAAATCACATAACTCATAATACAAATCGCCGTCGAACATTAAGCATGCGGACCCTACGTGTTCGACAACTATGTAGACATGACCGAGACACATCTCCGGTCAATAACCAATAGCAGAACCTGGATGGTCATATTGGCTCCTACATATTCTACGAAGATCTTTATCGGTCAAACCGCATAACAACATACGTTGTTCCCTTTGTCATCAGTATGTTACTTGCCCGAGATACGATCGTCGGTATCATCATACCTAGTTCAATCTCATTACCGGCAAGTCTCTTTACTCATTCCATAATGCATCATCCTGCAACTAACTCATTAGTCACATTGCTTGCAAGGCTTATAGTGACGAGCTTTACCGAGAGGGCCCAGAGATACCTCTCCGATACACGGAGTGACAAATCCTAATCTCGATCTATGACAACTCAACAAAGACCACCGGAGACACCTGTAGAGCATATTTATAATCACCCAGTTACATTGTGACATTTGATTGCACACAAGGTGTTCCTCCGGTATTCGGGAGTTGCATAATCTCATAGTCAAAGGAACATGTAAAGTCATGAAGAAAGCAATAGTAATAAAACTAAATGATCATAATGCTAAGCTAGCGGCTGGGTCTTGTCCATAACATCATTCTCTAATGATGTGATCCCATTCATCAAATGACAACACATGTCTATGGTTAGGAAACTTAACCATCTTTGATTAACGAGCTAGTTTAGTAGAGGAATACTAGGGACACTCTGTTTCTCTATGTATTCACACATGTACTAAGTTTCCGGCTAATACAATTCCAGCATGAATAATAAACATTTATCATGATATAAGGAAATATAAATAACAACTTTATTATTGCCTCTAGGGCATATTTCCTTCAGTCTCCCACTTGCACCAGAGTCAATAATCTAGATTACATAGTAATGATTCTAATGATACGTCTCCAACGTATCTATAATTTTTGATTGCTCCATGCTATATTATATACTGTTTTGGACATTATTGGGCTTTATTATCCACTTTTATATTATTTTTGGGACTAACCTATTAACCGGAGGCCCAGCCCAGAATTGTTTTTTGTCTGTTTTAGGGTTTCGAAGAAAAGGAATATCAAACGGAGTCCAAACGGAATGAAACCTTCGGGAACGTGATTTTCTCATCGAATACAACTCAGGAGACTTGGACCCTACGTCAAGCCACGTAACAGGAGGCCATGAGGTAGGGGGGCACGCCTACTCCCCCAGGCGCGCCCTCCACCCTCGTGGGCCCCTTGTTGCTCCACCGACGTACTTCTTCCTCCTATATATACCCACGTACCCCCAAACAATCAGATACGGAGCCAAAACCCTAATTCCACCACCGTAACTTTCTGTATCCACGAGATCCCATCTTGGGGCCTGTTCCGGAGCTCCGCCGGAGGGGGCATCGATCACGGAGGGCTTCTACATCAACACCATAACCCTTCCGATGAAGTGTGAGTAGTTTACTTGAGACCTACGGGTCCATAGTTAGTAGCTAGATGGCTTCTTCTCTCTTTTTGGATCTCAATACAATGTTCTTCCCCTCTCTTGTGGAGATCTATTCGATGTAATCTTCTTTTTGCGGTGTGTTTGTTGAGACTGATGAATTATGGGTTTATGATCAAGTCTATCTATGAATAATATTTGAATCTTCTCTAAATTCTTTTATGTATGATTGGTTATCTTTGCAAGTCTCTTCGAATTATCAGTTTGGTTTGGCCTACTAGATTGATTTTTCTTGCAATGGGAGAAGTCCTTAGCTTTGGGTTCAATCTTGCGGTGTCCTTTCCCGGTGACAGTAAGGGCAGCAAGGCACGTATTGGTATTGTTGCCATCGAGGATAACAAGATGGGGTTTTCTTCATATTGCATGAGTCTATCCCTCTACATCATGTCATCTTGCTTAAGGCGTTACTCTGTTTTTAACTTAATACTCTAGATGCATGCTGGATAGCGGTCGATGAGTGGAGTAATAGTAGTAGATGCAGGCAGGAGTCGGTCTACTTGTCTCGGACGTGATGCCTATATACATGATCATACCTAGATATTCTCATAACTATGCTAAATTCTGTCATTTGCTCAACAGTAATTTGTTCACCCACCATAGAATACTTATGCTCTCGAGAGAAGCCACTAGTGAAACCTATGCCCCCCGGGTCTATCTTTATCATATCAATCTCCTACTACTTAGTTATTTACTTTTCTATTTACTCTACCTTTATTTTACTTTGCATATTTATCATAAAAATACCAAAAATATTATCTTATCATATCTATCAGATCTCACTCTCGTAAGTGGCCCTATAGGGATTGACAACCCCTATTTGCATTGGTTGCGAGGATTTATTTGTTTTGTGCAGGTGCGAGGGACTCGCGCGTAGCCTCCTACTGGATTGATACCTTGGTTCTCAAAAACTGAGGGAAATACTTACGCTATTTTGCTGCATCATCCCTTCCTCTTCGGGGAAAACCAACGCAGTGCTAAAAGAGGTAGCAAGAAGGATTTCTGGCGCCGTTACCGGGGAGGTCTACGCAAAAGTCAACATACCAAGTACCCATCACATACCCTTATCTCCCGCATTACATTATTTGCCATTTGCCTCTCGTTTTCCTCTCCTCCACTTCACCCTTGCCGTTTTATTCGCCCTCTCTCTCTCTCCTCCCTCTATTCGCCTCTTTTTGTCCGCTTGCCTTTTGTTTTCTTGTGTGTTAGTTTGCTTGCTTGTCACGATGGCTCAAGATAATACTAAATTGTGTGACTTCACCAATACCAACAACAATGATATTATTAGCACTCCGATTGCTCCTCTTACCGATGCTGAATCTTGTGAAATTAATGCTGCTTTGCTGAATCTTGTTATGAAATATCCATTCTCCGGCCTTCCTAGTGAAGATGCCGCTACCCATCTAAATAGCTTCGTTGATTTGTGTGACATGCAAAATAAGAAAGATATGGATAATGATATTGTTAAATTGAAGCTATTTCCTTTTTTGCTTAGAGATCGTGCTAAAGCTTGGTTTTCGTCTTTGCCTAAAAATAGTATTGATTCATGGAATAAGTGCAAAGATGCTTTTATCTCTAAGTATTTTCCTCCCGCTAAGATCATCTCTCTTAGAAACGATATTATGAATTCTAAGCAACTTGATCATGAACATGTTGCACAAGATTGGGAGAGAATGAAATTAATGATACGTAATTGCCCTACTCATGGTTTAAATTTATGGATGATTATACACAATTTTTATGCCGGATTGATTTTGCTTCTAGAAATCTTTTAGATTCGGCCGTGGGTGGCACTTTTATGGAAATCACTTTAGGAGAAGCTACTAAACTCCTAGATAATATTATGGTTAATTATTCTCAATGGCATACTGAAAGATCTACTAATAAAAAGGTGCATGCGATAGAAGAAATTAATGTTTTGAGTGGAAAGATGGATGAACTTATGAAATTATTTGCTAATAAGAGTGTTTCTTCTGATCCTAATGATATTCCCTTGTCTACTTTGATTGAGAATAATAATGAATCTATGGATGTGAATTTTGTTGGTAGGAACAATTTTGGTAACAACGCGTATAGAGGAAATTTCAATCCTAGGCCTTATCCTAGTAATCCCTCTAATAATTATGGTAATTCCTACAACAATTCTTATGGAAATTATAATAAGATGCCCTCTGATTTTGGTTCTAATATTAAAGAATTTATTACTTCACAAAAGAATTTTAATGCTATGATTGAAGAAAAATTGCTTAAGATTGATGATTTGGCTAGGAACGTTGATAGAATTGCTCTTGATGTTGATTCTTTGAAACTTAGATCTATTCCACCTAAGCATGATATCAATGAGTCTCTCAAAGCCATGAAAATTTCCATTGATGAGTGCAAAGAAAGAACCGCTAGGATGCATGCTAAGAAAGATGCCTTTATAAGAGCGTGTTCTTCTAGTTCCTATGAAAATAATGATGAAGATCTAAAAGTTATTGATGTGTCCCCTATTAAATCTTTGTTCTGCAATATGAATCTTGATAATGATGGGACTGATTATGATTCACCTTTATCTAGAAGGTGTTCCAAGAATTCTGAATCTTTTGATCTTGATGCTAAATTTGATAAAAGTGGGATTGAAGAAATTAAAACCCTAGATGTTGCTAAACCCACTATTATGGATTTCAAGGAATTTAACTATGAAAATTGCTCTTTGATTGATCGTATTTCCTTGTTGCAATCCATGCTAAATTCTCCTCACGCTTATAGTCAAAATAAAGCGTTTACTAAACATATCGTTGATGCCTTGATGCAATCTTATGAAGAAAAACTTGAATTGGAAGTTTCTATCCATAGAAAACTTTATGATGAGTGGGAACTAACTATTAAAATTAAAATTAAAGATCATGAATGCTATGCTTTATGTGATTTGGGTGCTACTGTTTCCACGATTCCAAAGACTTCGTGTGATTTGTTAGGTTTCTGTGATTTTGATGATTGCTCTCTAAACTTGCACCTTGAGGATTCCACTATTAAGAAACCTATGGGAAGAATTAATGATGTTCTTATTGTTGCAAATAGGAATTATGTGCCCGTAGATTTTATCGTTCTTGACATAGATTGCAATCCTTCATGTCCTATTATTCTTGGTAGACCTTTCCTTAGAACGATTGGTGCAATTATTGATACGAAGGAAGGAAATATTAGATTCCAATTTCCAGTAAGGAAAGGCATGGAACACTTGCCTAGAAAGAAAATTAAATTACCTTATGAATCTATTATGAGAGCCACTTATGGATTCCCTAGCAAAGATGGCAATACCAAGATCTATTCTTGCTTATTATGCCTAGCTAGGGGCGTTAAACGATAGCACTTGTTGGGAGGCAACCCAATTTTATTTTCATTCCTTGCTTTTTGCTCCTGTTTAGTAATAAATAAATTATCTAGCCTATGTTTTGGTTGTGTTTTTTGATTTTAATTAGTGTTTTTGCCAAGTAGAACCATTGGGAAGACTTGGGGAAAGTCTTGTTGAACTTGCTGTAAAAAACAGAAACTTTAGCGCTCACGAGAACTGATGTCATTTTTATTTGGAGAGTGCTATTGTAACGCCCACGATGCAGCTATATCTCCCATGTGTCGAAGCACGACTTAGAGGCATAACCGCATTGTAAGCAATGTCGCAAGTGGGGTAATCTTCACACAACCCATGTAATGAATAAGGAAAGAGATACATACTTGGCTTACAATCGCCACGTCACACAATATCATAAATATCATTACATTCATCCAGATATAATCAAGGTCCGACTACGGAACCAAAATAAATACAACCCCAAATGCAACAATGTCCCTGATCGCCCCAACTGGGCTCCACTACTGATCAACTGAAACAAAACAACACAATGAACGAGATCTTCATCGAGCTCCTCCTTGAGCTCGGTTGCGTCACCTGCACGGTATCATTGGCACCTGCATCTGGTTTTGGAAGTAATCTGTGAGTCACGGGGACTCAACAATCTCACACCCTCGCGATCAAGACTATTTAAGCTTATAGGAAGGGTAAAAGGTATGAGGTGGAGCTGCAGCAAGCACTAGCATATATGGTGGCTAACTTACGCAAAATGAGAGCGAGAAGAGAAGGCAAAGCACATTCGAGAATCTATGATCAAGAAGTGATCCTAGACTACTTACATTCAAGCATAACTCCAACACCGTTTTCACTTCCCGGACCCCGCCGAGAAGAGACCATCACGGCTACACATGCGGTTGATGCATTTTAATTAATTTAAGTGTCAAGTTCTCTACAACCGGACATTAACAAATTCCCATCTGCCCATAACCGCAGGCACAACTTTCGAAAGTTCAAAACCCTGCAGGGGTGTCCCAACTTAGCCCATCACAAGCTCTCACGGTCAACGAAGGATATTCCTTCTCCCAGGAAGACCCGATCAGGCTCGGAATCCCGGTTACAAGACATTTCAACAATGGTAAAAGAAGACCAGCAAAGCCACCCGAATGTGCCGACAAATCCCGATAGGAGCTGCACATATCTCGTTCTCAGGGCACACTGAATAAGCAATCCGTACAACTAAAACCAGCCCTCGAGTTTCCCCGAGGTGGCGCTGCAAGGGGCTCTAGTTTGGACCAACACTCAGAGGAGCACTGGCCTAGGGGTTTAAATAAAGATGACCCTTGGGTTGGCCGACCCAAGGGAAAAGAGGCTAGATGGCAAATGGTAAAACCAATGTTGGGCCTTGCTGGAGGAGTTTTATTCAAGGCGAACTGTCAAGGGGTTCCCATTATAACCCAACCGCGTAAGGAACGCAAAATCAAGGAACATAAAACCGGTATATAGGTGCGGCAAGAGTGGAACAAAACACCAGGCATAAGGCCAAGCCTTCCACCCTTTACCAAGTATATAGGTGCATTAAAGTAAATAAGAGATATTGTGATATCCCAACAATAAACATGTTCCAACATGGAACAAACTCCAATCTTCACCTGCAACTAGCAACGCTATAAGAGGGGCGGAGCAAAGCGGTAACATAGCCAAACAACGGTTTGCTAGGACAAGGTGGGTTAGAGGTTTGACATGGCAATATGGGAGGCATGATAAGAAAGTGGTAGGTATCGTAGCATAGGCATAGCAATAGAGCGAGCATCTAGCAAGCAAAGATAGAAGTGATTTCGAGGGTATGGTCATCTTGCCTGTAAAGTTCTCCGAGAAGACGAAAGCTTGATCCTCGAAAACGTACACGACGGGTCCTCGAACATGAACTAGTCTCCCGGCTCTACCCACAGAAAGAACACAAACAAAGGGAGACACAATCAACCACGTGCAATGCACAAGCAACATGATGCAAAACATGACATGATATGCGGGATGTGATATGCTATGCATATGCATGCTTCGGAAAGGAAAGATTGAACCTGACCTCAACTTGGAAAACCAAGAGTGCCGCTGTAAAGATGAGTTAATTTCGGTCGAAATCGATATAAAGATCACCGGAATCGGATGCACGGTTTGCAAATGGCAAGCAAAACAAATATGGCGCAAAGCTGCGATTAACAGCACAAGGCCATCTAAATGCATCAAGAACAACAAGCTACTGCACTCTAACATAGCAACAAAATACATGGCAGGGATCCACTCAAGATGCTTGAGAAAGATGAACACTGAGCTATGGCTAATTCACTCAATAGCAGGTTCAAACAAGCATGGCAAAAGTGCAAAAGATATCAGGTTACAGAGTTAGAGAAAATAACATCAAGTCAGGAATTTAACATCAGGAATCAATGTTTAGAGCAAGATAATAACATGCTACATGAACCTACCATGGCAGATCAAGGCATGGCATGAAGCCACTCAAAGCATACATCAAAAGTCTCTTACTGCCAAAAGGGATCAGAAAATACAATGGCATCCAAGTGAACATAGCAACTTTCGTTAACAGATTCAGACTTAGCAGAAAACTGGAACATGGCAAAACAGATATTAAGTAGGCATGTTTGCGAGCTCGATGCACTCACCACAAGGCATTGCATGACAAACTAAGCATACACCCAGCAAGTAGACATGGCATAGAAGCTAAACATGGCAAGAACAACCTCATAGCATGCATGGATAAACTACAACAACCTCGGCAAAAATGCTTAACACGTAAACATTCTGCCAGGAACATTTTATAGCAAAAGTAGAGCTCGATTAAGTCAAGCTAGGGTGCTCCATAATTGCAAACAAATACATGGATGGATAGAGCACAACATTAACTACAAAACATCCTTACTGATCATGCTCAAAAGAGGCATGGATCACTCTGTAGCAACAAGAATACATGGCATAAAAATATTAACAGGGCAAAGACTTAGAAGATTTCTAAGTCCCTGAAATCAGCAACATTACGAGAGCTACTTTGTATGCTTGTGCTAGTTACCACAGAGACCACCAAAATACATGGCATACACCCCTATAAAGATGGCATGGCATACTTCAAAACACATGTAGGGCTCAAGTTCATAGGAGGCACACATTAATCATGGCAAAAATGACAAAAGTCCAATTGCTGATAATAAACTGAAACAAACATTGCATAGCCCTCTGGCAACAACATTTAGGGCATCAAGATGAGCTCAAATGAACATGGTGCAATGAGATGAAATGAAGTACTCGTTGAGACGAACAATTTGATATATCATGTGCATGAAACGGAGCTACGGATGAGGAGTTATGGCATGATGAACATGAGCACATGAATCTGGAATCTCAGGACTTAGCCGTTATTGAAAAAATAGGAGGAGCGCTATATATTATAACGTGCCCTGGGAGGGGTTTAGGTGGTGCCTCACCATGGGCTTGGCCCAAGACGGTGGTGGATCGGGCCGGCGGGGATCTGGGCCGGGAGTAGCAGGCCGGGGCCCATGAGGCACCGCGCTGGAGGAGGCCCGCGCAGTGGTCCTCCTCCTCCCGATCCCGCCTGGATCGAGGAGGCCGGAGCAGCGGCGGCGCCCATTCGACGAGGGGGGGGGGGCAGCGGCCTGAGCGGGCAAGGAAGGGCGGAGGAGGCTGGGGAAGACCAGGAACGAGCGGATCCGGTCACGGGGACCCCGGATCTGGCCATGGTGGTCGACGGCTGCGCTCCTGGAGGTGGGATCCGGTGCGGTGGAGCTCGGGGTCTCCCATGGCAGCGCACCTCCACGAGGTCCGGCAGGGAGCAAGGCGGGGCGGCGGGGAGCCGGCGCGGGAGGCGCGGTGCGGTGGCGCCGACGAGAGGACCAGTGACGCGAGGCAGTCGGGCGGTGCCGCGCTGCGAGATCCGGCGATGTGGAGCGGATGCCGAGGAAAACTCCAGTGGTGGAGCTCGCCGGCGACGACGGGGACGAGCGGCGGGGAAACTCCGGCGAGACGGGCGCGGGAGGCGGCGCGCTCGGGCCCAGATGGGCTTGGGCGGGTCGGAGATGGATCTGGCGGGCCCGCACGGTGGAAGGCTGCGGCTGGCACTGTTGGGGCACGGAAAACGAGGCGGATTTGGGTTAGGGTGTTCTCTCTCTCAGATTTGGACGGGGGAAATGATTATTTATACGCAGAAGGAGTTTGGAGTGTCCAAATGAGGTGCGGTTTTCGGCCACGCGATCGTGATCGAACGACCGAGATGATGGAGGAGGTTTAGCTGGGTTTTGGGCCACTTTGGAGAGGTGTTGGGCTGCAACACACACGAGGCCTTTTCGGTTCCTCGGTTAACCGTTGGAGTATCAAACGAAGTCCAAATGGCACGAAACTTGACAAGCGGTCTATCGGTAGCGAACCAAGGCCGCTTGGAAAATCTCGGTCCAATCCAAGAACATTTAAAACCCGCACATGAAAAGAGGTAGAAAGGGACACCGGAAGACATAGGAGCGTCGGATTGCAAAACAGACAACAGGAAAAATGCTCGGATGCATGAGACGAACATGTATGCAAATGCGATGCACATGATGACATGCTGTGAAATGCATGACACGCAAACAAATGACAAGGCAACAACAACGAATAACTGGAAGACACCTGGAACATCGGTCTCGGGGCGTTACAACACTCCACCACTACGAGCGGATCTCGTCCCGAGATCTAGAATGGCACCGGAGGAAAAACGGAAGAGAAAGAGAAGAGGTAAAACTAAGTTGCTTCTTTGACAAACGAGTGAAACCAAGGAACCTTGACACGTTGAACAAAATTGAAAGAAAGAAAGCAACGGAGATAAACGAAGTTGAAAGCACTCCGTTAGGAAAGAGGAACAAGGAAGAACAAATTCGGCAGCACTCCGGTTGAAAAGTGATATGAAACTTGATAAGATGAAAAGAACTTGAGCTAAGGCACAACACTCCGGTTAAATGGATAAGCATGAAAAGATCATGATCTTGACAACTTGAGATGATGAGAGAAAGGATGGAGAAGAAAAGGTCAACTAATGCCACAAGTGAGCTTGAAAAAAGGCATCCTTAGGATAAAGGTCGAACGGAGTTGTTGGAAAACCAACAACGAAAGGATAAGCTTGATATGGGCTTAAGGAATACATCTCAAAATTATGAGGTGACAACCTGCCACTCACGGAAAAAGATTGTATTGATATGAACAAGGAGATGAGAAACTTATTTAATCGGAAGGATAAATGAAGAACTTGGATCATTTATAAGCACCATAGATAGCAACAATCCTTAGGGATATAACCCAAGATAATTCCAACGAAGAGGTTGATGGATTTAAAATACCTCATTCTTAACAACATGTGAATCATGAAACATGAACTCAAATTATCAAGAATGACATAATACCACCTCCAATGATACAAAAGAAAGAATTGCACTCCGGATTGCAAGATGAAGAATGCTTGAGCTCCTCTGAAAAGAATCTTGATGAACACTTCGAGAAGGAATTAAATCCTTGAAGAACCATCATGTAGAGCCTCCATGAAGAACTCCGGTAACAAAATGATGATAAAAATAAAGAGAAGTTGAGAACACAAAGTGAAGCCTTGCAATTATTAGATGGATCTTCATGACGAGAAAATTGAGAGAGCTTGGAACTCCGGGAAAAGAAAGATGAATCAAGTGAAACCGAGAATTTGATGAGCCTCCGGAATAGGGAATTGAGTTTACTTGATGAAACAAGAATAAGAATTACATTATGCTCATCCTTAACCAATTAAATTGATGACAAGCAATGGATTTGACATACTACTTATTCTCGTAGAAAGGATTAAGATAGATATAGCGCAAACTTGAGAAGGTCTTCAATGATCCACCGGTAGGCTTGGAAAGAACGAATGAATTGCTATGATAAACAAAGGAAGAAGAGAAATCTTGAACGAACCACCAGTAAGAATTGAAAATGAACGAAGAAAAGATAAAGAACACCGGGTAGAATTGGGAAACGAATGAAGATACTTGAGGGAATTTAGATGCAAGAGAACGAAGAGATCATGAACTGATTAGAGGATATTTGAACGATGCACCGGTAAGACTTGGATAACGAGAGCTGAACGCTGGAATGAATAATTCTGAGATGATGGGCTTCGAAGGAAAGAAATGAAAACAACTCATGAGATGATCCGGATGGATGAAAAGAATTCTCACAATCAAAAAAATTATGAGAGGATGGCAAAAGGCTAGAATCACGAATCTTTGAGAGAACGGATAAGAATTGTAGGAAAACTCTACTTCGGTCTTCAAAATCCGAGAATGACAATGAGAGACACTGCCATGAATTGTTGAGATCTCTGGGTTGAAAATTACAAAGGTTGAGCCAACGATGAAAAGAAATTGAGAGATCTTTGAGAAACACATCTGGTTGATGAAAATTCATTCTTACGTCAAACTTCGAAAAGAATTTGAGGATAGCTCCGGGAAAATAGAACAGTCAGGTAAGATCCTGGAAAAAGGCCTGTGGGTTAGGGCCCACTCAAAAGATACACCGTTGAGCAATTACTTGAAACGGAGATAGCACTGGTTGAATTAAATGGCTTGAATGAGATAACAACCTCGAAATAAGTTGAACGGATCTTGAATGTCAAGACGATCCTTCTGAGATATCTTTAGCACTCCCGAACAAATGAATAGCGAGAAGTGAATGATTATGAGGTGCACCGGCATGAGAAGGTATTTGACATGAGGAAAAGGGATATGATCAACACCAAAAGCTTGATTGAATCCACCGGAGAAGAAATAGAACGAAGAATGTTGAACTTGTAGAGCATCTTCACGAGAACCACCGGGTAAGAACATTGACGGAAAAGAATGGAGAGACTTCACATCAATAAGATGGATACTTGATTAAGATATCCGAGTCCTCTAAGAAAAGGGGTGGGAGGGTGGGAAAACAAAGACAACTTGGGATGGATGAAACGAACACCATTGAGAAAGCTGAGATTGAATCTTGCGGATGTTGAGAGTGAAACGGATCCACTTGAAGAGAAAACACACCGGTTGAAAAGGATTGAAATGACAATCTCGATTATCATGAAGGATTGGTATTCACATCGGATTATGAGAACACCGCTTAGGAAAGGTATGGAATCAACACTTGACATTGAAGCAACTCGAATACCACAACTGAAAACAAAACAAAGGATTGGCTTGCAAAATAAGCCGGAACAAACATATGATAGAGATTTCGTCCAAAGTTTTTGTGGTGGGGCCTACATGGGCTCGATCGTACATCACCATCATGTACAAGGCAGTGCACATGACATACGAAGCGTCCCCGAGTCAGCATAGCCAAGGACTCTTTAAGACACAATGAGACCACTGTAAAACCAACTGTGGATAGGCGGACCACTAGACGTCGAACCCCAATCTCATATCATGCATCTGTCGGAAAGATATCCTAAGAGCTACTTGAATTCCCACTTATAAACTCCCGAAACTTTCTAGTTATGCAATCAGGTGTTGGGGGTACAGGGGAAGCATAATATCTCACCCAAAACTAGCAAATCCTACATCCAGCTGTATCTATCCTTCAACACATAACCAAGAAACCTTCGGAAATCATTTACCTCAACCTTCGAAAAGCATCCGTTATACGAGTTATGGCAATACTCCCTAACTCCTGCCCCAGTACTAGGTGGCGTCGAGGTTATCTCACCAACAACTGCATAAAAGAGACTTTCGATGTCGGCGAAACTCAGGTATTCCAAAACTGCAACGGTAAAATTGTGATGACAACACCTCGGAGCTCAACTCCCCGGGACACTGCCACAACCCCTAAATGTCAGGAGGCACCAAGAACAATGTTCTCGTCACAAAACCATCGGAACGATTCCAAGATACCCGCGTGATCCTAAATTTTTTAGTGAAATTTGAGAAGAGAAGAGTCAAAACTCTACGTCAGGATGCCTCACCAGAGCGACGAAGGGACTGAGGAGTAAAAAGAATCCTACTCTCCAATATATATAATCCTAAATGACTCAAAACATTTTTCTAGACTCAACAACGCCAGCGATTCGATCAAGCAGGGGGCTCCTACGTCGGGGAAGGCTCTGATACCAACTTGTAACGCCCACAATGCGGCTATATCTCCCATGTGTCGAAGCATGACTTAGAGGCATAATCGCATTGTAAGCAATGTCGCAAGTGGGGTAATCTTCACACAACCCATGTAATGAATAAGGAAAGAGATACATAGTTGGCTTACAATCACCACGTCACACAATAGCATAAATATCATTACATTCATCCAGATACAATCAAGGTCCGACTACGGAACCAAAATAAAGACAACCCCAAATGCAACAATGTCCCCGACCGCCCCAACTGGGCTCCACTACTGATCAACTAAAACGAAACAACACAATGAACGAGATCTTCATCGAGCTCCTCCTTGAGCTCGGTTGCGTCACCTGCACGGTATCATTGGCACCTGCAACTGGTTTTGGAAGTAATCTGTGAGTCACGGGGACTCAACAATCTCACACCCTCGCGATCAGGACTATTTAAGCTTATAGGAAGGGTAAAAGGTATGAGGTGGAGCTGCAGCAAGCACTAGCATATATGGTGGCTAACTTATGCAAAATGAGAGCGAGAAGAGAAGGCAAAGCACGTTCGAGAATCTATGATCAAGAAGTGATCCTAGACTACTTACGTTCAAGCATAACTCCAACACCGTGTTCACTTTCCGGACCCCGCCGAGAAGAGACCATCACGGCTACACACGCGGTTGATGCATTTTAATTAAGTTAAGTGTCAAGTTCTCTACAATCGAACATTAACAAATTCCCATCTGCCCATAACCGCGGGCACGGCTTTCGAAAGTTCAAAACCCTGCAGGGGTGTCCCAACTTAGCCCATCACAAGCTCTCACAGTCAACAAAGGATATTCCTTCTCCCAGGAAGACCCGATCAGGCTCGGTATCCCGGTTACAAGACATTTCGACAATGGTAAAACAAGACCAGCAAAGCCACCCGAATGTGCCGACAAATCTCGATAGGAGCTGCACATATCTCGTTCTCAGGGCACACCGGATAAGCAATCCGTACAACTAAAACCAGCCCTCGAGTTTCCCCGAGGTGGTGCTACAAGGGGCTCTAGTTTGGACCAACACTCAGAGGAGCACTGGCCCGGGGGTTTAAATAAAGATGACCCTTGGGTTGGCCGACCCAAGGGAAAACCAATGTTGGGCCTTGCTGGAGGAGTTTTATTCAAGGCGAACTGTCAAGGGGTTCCCATTATAACCCAACCGCGTAAGGAACGCAAAATCAAGGAACATAACACTAGTATGATAGAAACTAGGGCGGCAAGAGTGGAACAAAACACCAGGCATAAGGCCGAGCCTTCCACCCTTTACCAAGTATATAGGTTCATTGAAGTAAATAAGAGATATTGTGATATCCCAACAATAAACATGTTCCAACATGGAACAAACTCCAATCTTCACCTGCAACTAGCAACGCTATAAGAGGGGCTGAGCAAAGCAGCAAGATAGCCAAACAACGGTTTGCTAGGACAAGGTGGGTTAGAGGTTTGACATGGCAATATGGGAGGCATGATAAGAAAGTGGTAGGTATCATAGCATAGGCATAGCAATAGAGCGAGCATCTAGCAAGCAAAGATAGAAGTGATTTCGAGGGTATGGTCATATTGCCTGTAAAGTTCTCCGAGAAGACGAAAGCTTGATCCTCAAAAACGTACACAACGGGTCCTCGAACATGAACTAGTCTCCCGGCTCTACCCACAGCAAGAACACAAGCAAAGGGAGACACAATCAAGCACATGCAATGCACAAGCAACATGATGCAAAACATGACATGATATGCGGGATGTGATATGCGATGCATATGCATGCTTCGGAAAGGAAAGATTGAACCTGGCCTCAACTTGGAAAACCAAGTGTGCCTCTGGAAAGATGAGTTGATTTCGGTCGAAATCGATACAAAGATCACCGGAATCGGATGGACGGTTTGCAAATGGCAAGCAAAACAAATATGGCGCAAAACTGCGATTAACAACACGAGGCCATCTAAATGCATCAAGAACAAAAAGGTACTGCACTCTAACATAGCAACAAAATACATGGCAGATATCCACTCAAGATGCTTGACAAAAGATGAACACTGAGCTATGGCTAATTCACTCAATAGCAGGTTCAAACAAGCATGGCAAAACTGCAAAAGATATCAGGTTACAGAGTTAGAGAAAATAACATCAAGTCGGGAATTTAACATCAGGAATCAATGTTTAGAGCAAGATAACAACATGCTACAGGAACCTATCATGGCAAAGCAAGGCATGGCATGAAGCTACTCAAATCATACAACAAAAGTCCCTTACTGACCATAAGCCAAAAGGGATCAGAAAATACAATGGCATCCAAGTGAACATAGCAACTTTCATTAACAGATTCAGACTTAAGCAGAAAACTGGAACATGGCAAAACATATATTAAGTAGGCATGTTTGCGAGCTCGATGCTCTCACAACAAGGCATTGCATGACAAACTAAGCATACACCCAGCAAGTAGACATGGCATAGAAGCTAAACATGGCAAGAACAACCTCATAGCATGCATGGATAAACTACAACAACCTCGACAACAATGCTTAAAACGTAAACATTCTGCTAGGAACATTTTATAGCAAAAATAGAGCTCGATTGAGTCAAGCTAGGGTGCTCCATAATTGAAAAAAAGACATGGATGGATAGAGCACAACATTAACTACAAAACATCCTTACTGGTCATGCTCAAAAGAGGCATGGATCACTCTGTAGCAACAAGAATACATGGCATAAAAATATTAACAGGGCAAAGACTTAGAAGATTTCTAAGTCCCTGAAATCAGCAACATTATGAGAGCTACTTTGTATGCTTATGCTAGTCACCACAGAGATCACAAAAATACATGGCATACACCCCTGTAAAGATGGCATGGCATACTTCAAAACACATGTAGGGCTCAAGTTCATAGGAGGCACACATTAATCATGGCAAAAATGAAAAAAGTCCAATTGCTGATAATAAACTGAAACTAACATTGCATAGAACTTTTGCAACAACATTTAGGGCACCAAGATGAGCTCAAATGATCATGGTGCAATGAGATGAAATGAAGTACTCGTTGAGACGAACAATTTGATATATCATGCGCATGAAACAGAGCTACAGATGAGGAGTTATGGCATGATGAACATGAGCACATGAATCTGGAATCTCAGGACTTAGCCGTTTTCGAAAAAAACAGGAGGAGCGCTATATATTATAATGTGCCCTGGGCGGGGTTTAGGTGGTGCCTCACTATGGGCTTGGCCCAAGACGGTGGTGGATCGGGCCGGCGGGGGTCTGGGCCGGGAGCAGCAGGCCGGGGCCCACGAGGCGCCGCGCTGGAGGAGGCCCACGCGGTGGTCGTCCTCCTCCCGATCCCGCCTGGATCGGGGAGGCCGGAGCAGCAGCGGCCCGTTCGACGGCGGGGCAGCGGCCTGAGCGGGCAAGGAAGGGCGGAGGAGGCCGGGGAAGACCGGGAACGAGCGGATCCAGGCACGGGGACCCCGGATCTGGCCGCAGTGGTCGATGGCTGCGCTCCTGGAGGTGGGATCCGGTTCGGTGGAGCTCGGGGTCTCCCATGGCGGCGCACCTCGACGAGGTCCGGCAGGGAGCAAGGCGGGGCGGCGGGGAGTCGGCGCAGTGCGGCGGCGCAGGCGAGGAGCAGCGACGCGAGGCAGTCGGGCAGTGGCGCGCTGCGAGATCCGGCGATGTGGAGAGGATGCCGAGGAAAACTCCGATGGTGGAGCTCGCCGGCGACGACGGGGACGAGCGGCGGGGAAACTCCAGCGAGACGGGCGCGGGCGGCGGCGCCCTCGGGCCCAGATGGGCTTGGGCGAGCCGGAGATGGATCTAGCGGGCCTGCACGGTGGAAGGCTGCGGCTGGCACTGTTGGGGCATGGAAAACGAGGCGGATTAGGGTTAGGGTGTTCTCTCTCAGATTTGGACAGGGGAAATGATTATTTATACGCAGAAGGAGTTTGGAGTGTCCAAATGAGGTGCGGTTTTCGGCCACGCGATTGTGATTGAACGACCGAGATGATGGAGGAGGTTTAGCTGGGTTTTGGGCCACTTTGGAGAGGTGTTGGGCTGCAACACACACGAGGCCTTTTCAGTTCCTCGGTTAACCATTGGAGTATCAAACGAATTCCAAATGGCACGAAACTTGACAGAAGGTCTACCGGTAGAGAACCAAGGCCGCTTGGCAAATCTCGGTCCAATCCAAGAACGTTTAAAACCCGCACACGAAAAGAGGTAGAAAGGGACACCGGAAGACATAGGAGCGCCGGATTGCAAAACGGACAACAGGAAAAATGCTCGGATGCATGAGACGAACATGTATGCAAATGCGATGCACATGATGACATGATATGAAATGCATGACACGCAAACAAATGACAAGGCAACAACAATGAATAACTAGAAGACACCTGGCACATCGGTCTTGGGGCGTTACAACTATTTAGTTAATTCTTTTTGCAGATGATTAATAGATAAATTCCTCACGTCCAGCAATTTATTTTAGAATTTTTGGGGTTCCAGATCTTGCGCCAGCTACAGATTACTACAGACTGTTCTGTTTTTGACAGATTCTGTTTTTCGTGTGTTGTTTGCTTATTTTGATGAATCTATGGCTAGTAAAATAGTTTATAAGCCATAGAGAAGTTGGAATACAGTAGGTATAACACTCATATAAATAAAGAATGAGTTCATTACAGTGCCTTGAAGTGGTCTTTTGTTTTCTTTCGCTAACGGAGGTCACAAGATTTTCTACTTTAAGTTTTGTGTTGTGAAGTTTTCAAGTTTTGGGTAAAGATTTGATGGATTATGGAACAAGGAGTGGCAAGATCCTAAGCTTGGGGATGCCCATGGAATCCCTAAGATAATCTAAGGACACCTAAAAGCCAAAGCTTGGGGATGCCCTGGAAGGCATCCCCTCTTTCATCTACTTCTATTGGTAACTTTACTTGGAGCTATATTTTTATTTACCACATGATATGTGTTTTGCTTGGAGCGTCTTGTATGATTTGAGTGTTTGCTTGTTAGTTTACCACAATCATACTTGCTGTACACACCTTTTGAGAGAGCCATACATGATTTGGAATTTGTTAGAATACTCTATGTGCTTCGCTTATATCTTTTGAGTTATATAATTTTGCTCTAGTACTTCACTTATATCTTTTAGAGCACGGTGGTGGATTTGTTTTGTAGAAACTATTGTTCTCTCATGCTTCACTTAGATTATTTTGAGTGTCTTAAATATCATGGTAATTTGCTTAAAATTCTAATATGCTGGGTATGCAAGATCAATAATAAAATTCTCTTATGAGTGTGTTGAATACTATGATAAGTTTGATACTTGATAATTGTTTTGAGATATAGAGATGGTGATATTAAAGTCATGCTAGTTGAGTAGTTGTGAATTTGAGAAATACTTGTGTTGAAGCTTGTGATTCCCGTAGCATGCACGTATGGTGAACCGTTATGTGATGAAGTCGGAGCATGATTTATTTTTTGATTGACTTCCTTATGAGTGGCGGTCGGGGACGAGCGATGGTCTTTTCCTACCAATCTATCCCCCTAGGAGCATGCGCGTAATACTTTGCTTTGATAACTTGTAGATTTTTGCAATAAGTATATGAGTTCTTTATGACTAATGTTGAGTCCATGGACTATACGCACTCTCACCTTCCACCTTTACTAGCCTCTCTAATACCGCGCACCTTTCGCCGGTATCATACACCCACCATATACCTTCCTCAAAACAGCCACCATACCTACCTATTATGTCATTTCCATAGCCATTCCGAGATATATTGCCATGCAACTTTCCACCGTTCTGTTTATGACACACTCCATCATTGTCATATTGCTTAGCATGATCATGTAGTTGACATCGAATTTGTGGCAAAGCCACCATTCATAATTCTTTCATACATGTCACTCATGCATCATTGCATATCCTGGTACACCACCGGAGGCATTCATATAGAGTCATATTTTGTTCTAAGTATCGAGTTGTAATTGTTGAGTTGTAAGAAAAATAAAAGTGTGATGATCATCATTATTAGAGCATTGTCCCAGTGAGGAAAGGATGATGGAGACTATGATTCCCCCACAAGTCAGGATGAGACTCCCGACGAAAAATAAATAAAAGAGGCCAAAGCAGCCAAAATAAAAAAAAGAGAAAGAAAAGAGGCCATAAAAAAGAGAAAAGGCCCAAATAAAAATAAAAATGAGATAAAAAGAGAGAAGGGACAATGTTACTATCCTTTTACCGCACTTGTGCTTCAAAGTAGCACCATGATCTTCATAGTAGAGAGTCTCTCATGTTATCACTTTCATATACTAGTGGGAATTTTTCATTATAGAACTTGGCTTGTATATTCCAATGATGGGCTTCCTCAAATTGCCCTAGGTCTTCATGAGCAAGCAAGTTGGATGCACACCCACTTAGTTTCTTTTTGAGCTTTCATATACTTATAGCTCTAGTGCATCCGTTGCATGGCAATCCCTACTCACTCACATTGATATCTATTGATGGGCATCTTCATAGCCCGTTGATACACCTAGTTGATGTGAGACTATCCTCTCCTTTTTGTCTTCTCCACAACCACCACTCTATTCCACCCATAGTGCTATATCCATGGCTCATGCTCATGTATTGCATGAAAATTGAAAAAGTTTTGAGAATGTCAAAAGTATGAAACAATTGCTTGGCTTTTCATCGGGGTTGTGCATGATTTAAATATTTTGTGTGGTGAAGATAGAGCATAGCCAGACTATATGATTTTGTAGGGATAACTTTCTTTAGCCATGTTATTTTGAGAAGACATAATTGCTTTGTTATTATGCTTGAAGTATTATTATTTTTATGTAAATATGAACTTTTGTCTTGAATCTTTCAGATCTGAATATTCATACCACAATTAAGAAGAATTACATTAAAATTATGCCAAGTAGCACTCCGCATCAAAAATTCTGTTTTTATCATTTACCTACTCGAGGACGAGCAGGAATTAAGCTTGGGGATGCTTGATACGTCTCCAACGTATCTATAATTTTTGATTGCTCCATGCTATATTATCTACTGTTTTGGACATTATTGGGCTTTATTATCCACTTTTATATTATTTTTGGGACTAACCTATTAACCGGAGGCCCAACCCAGAATTGCTATTTTTTGCCTGTTTTAGGGTTTCGAAGAAAAGGAATATCAAACGGAGTCCAAACGGAATGAAACCTCCGGGAACGTGATTTTCTCATCGAATACAACTCAGGAGACTTGGACCCTACGTCAAGCCACGTAACAGGAGGCCACGAGGTAGGGGGCGCGCCTACCCCCCTCCCCCAGGCGCGCCCTCCACCCTCATGGGCCCCCTGTTGCTCCACCGATGTACTTCTTCCTCCTATATATACCCACGTACCCCCAAACGATCAGATACGGAGCCAAAACCCTAATTCCACCGCCGTAACTTTCTGTATCCACGAGATCCCATCTTGGGGCCTGTTCCGGAGCTCCGCCGGAGGGGGCATCGATCACGGAGGGCTTCTACATCAACACCATAGCCCTTCCGATGAAGTGTGAGTAGTTTGCTTCAGACCTACGGGTCCATAGTTAGTAGCTAGATGGCTTCTTCTCTCTTTTTGGATCTCAATACAATGTTCTCCCCCTCTCTTGTGGAGATCTATTCGATGTAATCTTCCTTTTGTGGTGTGCTTGTTGAGGCCGATGAACTGTGGGTTTATGATCAAGTCTATCTATGAATAATATTTGAATCTTGTCTGAATTCTTTTATCTATGCACTACAAAAAAATACACTTTCGTGATGATACATCTTTGTCACAGTAGGTCGCATTTTTTGTCATGCATGTACATCCATGAAAAATTTATGACAGAATCAAGATAGTCATACCTGTGCTGTCGTGGAAGTGTTCCATGACATTACCAAAATTATCATCGTGGAAGTGTCCACTTCCTTGACGATAAATCGTGCGTCACAGAAGTGCTTTCGTCAAGGGTGACCGACACGTGGCATCCACCATAACGGAACACCGTTAAGCTATCGGGTCGGGTTTTGGATCTGATAACCCGTTAACAGCCCCGACCAATGGGGATTTTCCACGTGTAAAATCATCATTGGCTAGAGGAAACACGTGTCGGCTCATCGTTGGGACATATGTCATCCACTCATTGGACAGAAGGCACCTATGATACGTCGACATGTGGCACGGCCCAACAGAGGCCCATTCCTGTGAAAAGGCCGGCCCGCTTGACTTGGTCAAAAGGTGGCGGGCCGGCCCATGGAAAGCCTGTTAACAGCCTGTTCGCATATAGCCCATTTACAGTCCGCTAACCCAAGGCCCGTTACGCCCTATCCGAATTAGGCCCAGTAGCGTCATCTGGGCCATCCAATATGATTCCAGCCCGTTTTCACTTCTGCCCATGTATGGCCCATGACGTCTTTCGGCCCATATGAGGCCCAATGTAACTCTTGGCCTATTAACGGCCCGTGGTGAAACTGTCCGTAATGAACAGTGTATCACTTTATACCCATTAACGGCCCGTTATTCTGTTGGGCTGTTTCTAGCCGATGTTATCTTTCGGCCTTCTCAGACCCATTTATTCTTGGGCTCATTTCCAGTATTCGTTTACTTACGGCCCGTTATTGTCATTTTCTGCTAGTGGGCCAAATTCAGCCCGTGGTTACAGTCGGCCCGTTTGTGGTCCGTTAATACGTTGGGCCATTTTCATAGCGTCATGAAATACGACCTATTAACGATGGCCCATTACGGTCGGCCCATGAACGGATGATTCCAACTCTAGCCCGTTTACGGCCATAATGCAGCCTGTTATTGGCCCATATTTGGCCAATCGATCATACGGCCCGTATAAGGCCCATTGATGATACGGCCCGTAGAAGGCCCATTGTTTCTACGGCCCGTAGAAGGCCTACTGTTTCTACGGCCCATAGAAGGCCCACTGTTTCTACGGCCCATAGGAGGCCCAGTGTCACTACAGTAAATATTAGCCCATGGTTATTGTGGCCTAGTTTTAAAAAATAGGTTATTGCAGCCACTAGTTAACCGTGGAAAAAGAACTGCAATGACTACAAGCAAATAAATAAACAAGACAACAAGGAAATAAATAAGCAAGCAACTAACGCTAGGCTATCATGGCTATTACACATATTACATCCATTGGGCATCAAAGTTCGCCACCTGTGCAAATATAGGGAACAAAGCAGCATATCATATACACTGGCCGTCAAAATTGGCCACCAGTGCAAATAAACGCGGCAGCAAAACAAGAGCATAACTGAAACAACTTCAGAAGAGCTCAAGAAACGTTATCCTGGGTATCCACCATGCTGGCAATAAGCTTAGTAAGCTGATTAGCTTTGTCCTGTTTGGCACTAAAATCCTCCAACGCTTCGTGTTGCACCAGAAAGTATGCATCTGAATGCTCCAGGGACTTCCGCAGTCCTTCCGCTTCTTGTTGCAGCACAGTTGAACGATGTCTTTCAGCTTGTAGTTGAGACTCAAGAAACCGAACTGATTCAGACAGTGAGTTTGAATGGCTTGTGCAAGCGGCAGTGGCCCGTAACTTCAACACTAAACCAAGACAGGATGTGTCACTATCCTGAACCTTATCTGCATTACTTCCTTTACCGTTGCTTAATAAGGCACTCTTCCCCAATATTCTATCAGCATTCTAAAAGAAGAAACAAGCAGACACATAACAAGTTTAGCATGTACTAGTATGTGAAGCTCATTTCGGTGAACCAGTTCATTAGTAAGGTGGACAGGATTAAACTACCAAGTCTTCTATTGCCAAGTACTAGTACATAATAAAAGCATCAAAAAACATATATCTATGTCCTATGGTAGAAATGGAATCTTAAATTAGAACAGTTGTTCTTCAGGTTTAGGCACTTGTTCTACATGAACAGAGTACAATAAGACGCAAGAATATAATACTTAAAAATATAAAATGAGCTCATAGACCTTACCACATTCTTGGTTTGGGACCAGTACAGAACAAGGCGTTCCTAGTCATCGTCCAATAAATGTGTCTCAGGAGAACGTAAGGGAATTTGATGAGTTTCTTTGCTGGTGAAGTACGTTTTCTTCAGGTAATTCTGATACTGCCACCAAGCATTCTTGAAGATAGCAGAGGTATTAGCACATGTTACCTCATCCTGAGTTTCCAAATCGGTCCTTCTCTATAGAGAAAAATGGGAAAATTTGCTGTATTATAACCATCATGGAGGTAGGATGTATGGGACGAAGCAAAGTAATTGCCATGAATAACATTACTTACACATAACTCCTGGACAAACACCTGCAACTGGCATTTTCCTTCATCTTCAGTATAATACTTCCAAGATGGGAAGATATGCACATACGATTTAACAACATCAAATGCGATAGATGCTAAACTACGACTAGCTGGTTGTGCTTCCTCCACAGGAATAGGCGTACTAACTCGTGGAGTTGGGGTTCGCCGTGATAGTACTGGTCCTTTGGGCACTGGAGCTGCCTTACTAACTACTCTTGTTTGGGAGCTCTGTGGTGGAGATGGTGCTGTGTCAACAGGAACTGGGTTACTATCGGCTGGGGTTTGGGTTAGATTGGGTGAAGCTGGTTCTCTGTCCATCGTAGTAGGGGTACAATCTGCAAGAGTTTGTGTTATGTGTGGTAGGGCTGGTTCTTGTGAATGTACAACCAGTGTGCTATCTGTTGGGGAACGTAGTAATTTCAAAAAAATTCCTACGCACACGCAAGATCATGGTGATGCATAGCAACGAGAGGGGAGAGTGTGATCTACGTACCCTTGTAGACCGACAGCGGAAGCGTTAGCACAACGTGGTTGATGTAGTCGTACGTCTTCACGGCCCGACCGATCAAGCACCGAAACTACGGCACCTCCGAGTTCTAGCACACGTTCAGCTCGATGACGATCCCCGAACTCCGATCCAGCAAAGTGTCAGGGAAGAGTTCCGTCAGCACGACGGTGTGGTGACGATCTTGATGTACTACCGTCGCAGGGCTTCGCCTAAGCACCGCTACAATATTATCGAGGATTATGGTGGAAGGGGGCACCGCACACGGCTAAGAATATGATCACGTGGATCAACTTGTGTGTCTAGGGGTGCCCCCTGCCCCCGTATATAAAGGAGCAGGGGAAGGTGCGGCCGGCCAGGATGAGGGCGCGCCAGGAGGAGTCCTACTCCCACCGGGAGTAGGATTCCCCCCCTTTCCTAGTTGGAATAGGATTCAGGAGGGGGAAAGAGGAGAGAGAGAAGGAAGGGGGGGGGGGCGCCGCCCCCTCTCCTTGTCCTATTCGGACTAGGGGGGAGGGGCGCGCGGCCCAGCCCTGGCCACCTCTCCTCTCTTCCACTAAAGCCCACTAAGGCCCATATACCTCCCGGGGGGTTCCGGTAACCTCCCGGTACTCCGGTAAAATCCTGATTTCACCCGGAACACTTCCGATATCCAAATATAGGCTTCCAATAAATCAATCTTTATGTCTCGACCATTTCGAGACTCCTCGTCATGTCCGTGATCACATCCGGGACTCCGAACAAACTTCGGTACATCAAAATGCATAAACTCATAATATAACTGTCATCAAAACCTTAAGCATGCGGACCCTACGGGTTCGAGAACAATGTAGACATGACCGAGACATGTCTCCGGTCAATAACCAATAGCGGAACCTAGATGCTCATATTGGCTCCCACATATTCTATGAAGATCTTTATCGGTCAGACCGCACAACAACATACGTTGTTCCCTTTGTCATCGGTATGTTACTTGTCCGAGATTCGATCGTCGGTATCTCAATACCTAGTTCAATCTCGTTACCGGCAAGTCTCTTTACTCGTTTCGTAATACATCATCTTGCAACTAACTCATTAGTTGTAATGCCTGCAAGGCTTATGTGATGTGCATTACCGAGAGGGCCCAGAGATACCTCTCCGACAATCGGAGTGACAAATCCTAATCTCGAAATACGCCAACCCAACATGTACCTTTGGAGACACCTGTAGAGCTCCTTTATAATCACCCAGTTACGTTGTGACGTTTGGTAGCACACAAAGTGTTCCTCCGGCAAACGGGAGTTGCATAATCTCATAGTCATAGGAACATGTATAAGTCATGAAGAAAGCAATGGCAACATATTAAACGATCGGGTGCTAAGCTAATGGAATGGGTCATGTCAATCACATCATTCTCCTAATGATGTGATCCCATTAATCAAATGACAACATATGTCTATGGTTAGGAAACATAACCATCTTCGATTAACGAGCTAGTCAAGTAGAGGCATACTAGTGACGTTTGGTTTGTCTATGTATTCACACAAGTATTATGTTTCCGGATAATACAATTCTAGCATGAATAATAAACATTTATCATGATATAAGGAAATAAAATAATAACATTATTATTGCCTCTAGGGCATATTTCCTTCAGTCTCCCACTTGCACTAGAGTCAATAATCTAGATTACACAGTAATGATTGTAACACCCATGGAGCTTTGGTGCTGATCATGTTTTGCTCGTGGAAGAGGCTTAGTCAATGGGTCTGCTATATTCAGATCCGTATGTATCTTGCAAATCTCTATGTCTCCCACCTGGACTAGATCCCGGATGGAATTGAAGCGTCTCTTGATGTGCTTGGTTCTCTTGTGAAATCTGGATTCCTTTGCCAAGGCAATTGCACCAGTATTGTCACAAAAGATTTTCATTGGACCCGATGCACTAGGTATGACAGCTAGATCGGATATGAACTCCTTCATCCAGACTCCTTCGTTTGCTGCTTCCGAAGCAGCTATGTACTCCGCTTCACATGTAGATCCCGCCACAACGCTTTGTTTAGAACTGCACCAACTGACAGCTCCACCGTTTAATGTAAACACGTATCCGGTTTGCGATTTAGAATCGTCCGGATCAGTGTGAAAGCTTGCATCAACGTAACCATTTACGATGAGCTCTTTGTCACCTCTATATATGAGAAACATATCCTTAGTCCTTTTCCGGTATTTCAGGATGTTCTTGACCGCTGTCCAGTGATCCACTCCTGGATTACTTTGGTACCTCCCTGCTAGACTTATAGCAAGACACACATCAGGTATGGTACACAGCATTGCATACATGATAGAGCCTATGGCTGAAGCATAGGGAACATCTTTCATTTTCTCTCTATCTTCTGGATTGGTCGGGGATTGAGTCTTACTCAATTTCACACCTTGTAACACAGGCAAGAATCCTTTCTTTGCTTGATCCATTTTGAACTTCTTCAAAACTTTGTCAAGGTATGTGCTTTGTGAAAGTCCAATTAAGCGTCTTGATCTATCTCTATAGATCTTAATGCCCAATATGTAAGCAGCTTCACCGAGGTCTTTCATTGAAAAACTCTTATTCAAGTATCCTTTTATGCTATCCAGAAATTCTATATCATTTCCGATTAGCAATATGTCATCTACATATAATATCAGAAATGCTACAGAGCTCCCACTCACTTTCTTGTAAATACAGGCTTCTCCAAAAGTCTGTACAAAACCAAATGCTTTGATCACACTATCAAAGCGTTTATTCCAACTCCGAGAGGCTTGCACCAGTCCATAAATGGATCGCTGGAGCTTGCACACTTTGTTAGCTCCTTTTGGATCGACAAAACCTTCCGGCTGCATCATATACAACTCTTCTTCTAGAAATCCACTCAGGAATGCAGTTTTGACATCCATCTGCCAAATTTCATAATCATAAAATGCGGCAATTGCTAACATGATTCGGACAGACTTAAGCATCGCTACGGGTGAGAAGGTCTCATCGTAGTCAATCCCTTGAACTTGTCGAAAACCTTTTGCGACAAGTCGAGCTTTGTAGACAGTAACATTACCGTCAGCGTCAGTCTTCTTCTTAAAGATCCATTTATTCTCAATTGCTTGCCGATCATTGGGCAAGTCAACCAAAGTCCATACTTTGTTCTCATACATGGATCCCATCTCAGATTTCATGGCTTCAAGCCATTTTGCGGAATCTGGGCTCACCATCGCTTCTTCATAGTTCGTAGGTTCATCATGATCTGGTAGCATGACTTCCAGAACAGGATTACCGTACTACTCTGGCGCGGATCTTACTCTGGTTGATCTACGAGGTTCAGTAGTATCTTGTTCTGAAGTTTCATGATCATTATCATTAGCTTCCTCACTAATTGGTGTAGGTGTCACAGAAACTGGTTTCTGTGATGTACTACTTTCCAATAAGGGAGCAGGTATAGTTACCTCGTCAAGTTCTACTTTCCTCCCACTCACTTCTTTCGGGAGACACTCCTTCTCTAGAAAGTTTCCGAATTTAGCAACAAAAGTCTTGCCTTCGGATCTGTGATAGAAGGTGTATCCAATAGTTTCCTTTGGATATCCTATGAAGACACATTTCTACGATTTGGGTTCGAGCTTATCAGGTTGAAGTTTTTTCACAGAAGCATCGCAGCCCCAAACTTTCAGAAATGACAACTTTGGTTTCTTGCCAAACCACAGTTCATATGGCGTCGTCTCAACGGATTTTGATGGTGCCCTATTTAACGTGAATGCGGCCGTCTCTAGAGCATATCCCCAAAATGATAGCGGTGAATCAGTAAGAGACATCATAGATCGCACCATATCTAGTAAAGTACGATTACGACGTTCGGACACACCATTACGTTGTGGTGTTCCGGGTGGCATGAGTTGTGAAACTATTCCACATTGTTTTAAATGTACACCAAACTCGTAACTCAAATATTCTCCTCCACGATCAGATCGTAGGAATTTTATTTTCTTGTTACGATGATTTTCAACTTCACTCTAAAATTCTTTGAACTTTTCAAATGTTTCAGACTTATGTTTCATTAAGTAGATATACCCATATCTGCTTAAGTCATCTATGAAGGTGAGAAAATAACGATATCCGCCACGAGCCTCAACATTCATCGGACCACATACATCTGTATGTATGATTTCCAATAAATCTGTTGCTCTCTCCATAGTACCGGAGAACGGTGTTTTTGTCATCTTACCCATAAGGCACGGTTTGCAAGTACCAAGTGATTCATAATCAAGTGGTTCCAAAAGCCCATCAGTATGGAGTTTCTTCATGCGCTTTATACCGATATGACCCAAACGGCAGTGCCACAAATAAGTTGCACTATCATTATCAACTCTGCATTTTTTGGTTTCAACACTATGAATATGTGTGTCACTACTATCGAGATTTAATAAGAATAGACCACTCTTTAAGGGTGCATGACCATAAAAGATATTACTCATGTAAATAGAACAACCATTATTCTCTTATTTAAATGAATAACCGTCTCGCATCAAACAAGATCCAGATATAATGTTCATGCTTAACGCTGGCACCAAATAACAATTATTTAGGTCTAATACTAATCCCGAAGGTAGATGTAGAGGTAGCGTGCCGACTGCGATCACATCGACTTTGGAACCATTTCCCACGCGCATCGTCACCTCGTCCTTAGCCAATCTTCGCTTAATTCGTAGTCCCTGTTTCGAGTTGCAAATATTAGCAACAGAACCAGTATCAAATACCCAGGTGCTACTGCGAGCATTAGTAAGGTACACATCAATAACATGTATATCACATATACCTTTGTTCACCTTGCCATTCTTCTTATCCGCCAAATACTTGGGGCAGTTCCGCTTCTAGTGACCAGTCTGCTTGCAGTAGAAGCACTCAGTTTCAGGCTTAGGTCCAGGTTTGGGTTTCTTCTCTTGAGTAGCTTGCTTGCTGTTCTTTTTGAAGTTCCCCTTCTTCTTCCCTTTGCCCTTTTTCCTGAAACTAGTGGTCTTGTTGACCATCAACACTTGATGCTCCTTCTTGATTTCTACCTCCGCAGCTTTCAGCATTGCGAAGAGCTCGGGAATAGTCTTATTCATCCCTTGCATATTATAGTTCATCATGAAGCTCTTGTAGCTTGGTGGCAGTGATTGGAGAATTCTGTCAATGATGCAATCATCTTGAAGATTAACTCCCAATTGAATCAAGTGATTTTATACCCAGACATTTTGAGTATATGTTCACTGACAGAACTGTTCTCCTCCATCTTGCAGCTATAGAACTTATTGGAGACTTCATATCTCTCAATCCGGGCATTTGCTTGAAATATTAACTTCAACTCCTGGAACATCTCATATGCTCCGTGACGTTCAAAACGTCGTTGAAGTCCCGATTCTAAGCCGTAAAGCATGGCACACTGAACTATCGAGTAGTCATCAGCCAGACGTTCATAACATTTGGTGTTGCTCCAGCAGCAGGCCTGGCACCCAGCGGTGCTTCCAGGACGTAATTCTTCTGTGCAGCAATGAGGATAATCCTCAAGTTACGGACCCAGTCCGTGTAATTGCTACCATCATCTTTCAACTTTGCTTTCTCAAGGAATGCATTAAAATTCAACGGAACAACAACACGGGCCATCTATCTACAATCAAACATAAACAAGCAAGATACTATCAGGTACTAAGTTTCATGATAAATTTAGGTTCAATTAATCATATTACTTAAAGAACTCCCACTTAGATAGACATCCCTCTAATCCTCTAAGTGATTACGTGATCCAAATCAACTAAACCATGTCCGATCATCACGTGAGATGGAGTAGTTTCATTGGTGAACATCACTATGTTGATCATATCTACTATATGATTCACGCTCGACCTTTCGGTCTCCGTGTTCCGAGGCCATATCTGTATATGCTTGGCTCATCAAGTATAACCTGAGTATTCCGTGTGTGCAACTGTTTTGCACCCGTTGTATTTGAACGTAGAGCCTATCACACCCGATCATCACGTGGTGTCTCAGCACGAAGAACTTTCGCAATGGTGCATACTCAGGGAGAACACTTCTTGATAATTAGTGAGAGATCATCTTATAATGCTACCGTCAATCAAAGCAAGATAAGATGCATAAAAGATAAACATCACATGCAATCAATATAAGTGATATGATATGGCCATCATCATCTTGTGCTTGTGATCTCCATCTTTGAAGCACCGTCGTGATCACCATCGTCACCGGCGCGACACCTTGATCTCCATCGTAGCATCATTGTCGTCTCGCCAATCTTATGCTTCCACGACTATCGCTACCGCTTAGTGATAAAGTAAAGCATTACAGCGCGATTGCATTGCATACAATAAAGCGACAACCATATGGCTCCTGCTAGTTGCCGATAACTCGGTTACAAAACATGATCATCTCATACAATAAAATTTAGCATCATGTCTTGACCATATCACATCACAACATGCCCTGCAAAAACAAGTTAGACGTCCTCTACTTTGTTGTTGCAAGTTTTACGTGGCTGCTACGGGCTTAAGCAAGAACCAATCTTACCTACGCATCAAAACCACAATGATAGTTTGTCAAGTTGGTGCTGTTTTAACCTTCGCAAGGACCGGGCGTAGCCACACTCGGTTCAACTAAATTTGGAGAAACTGTCACCCGCTAGCCACCTTTGTGCAAAGCACGTCGGGAGAACCGGTCTTGCGTAAGCGTACGCGTAATGTCGGTCCGGGCCGCTTCGTCCAACAATACCGCCGAACCAAAGTATGACATGCTGGTAAGCAGTATGACTTATATCGCCCACAACTCACTTGTGTTCTACTCGTGCATATAACATCAACACATAAAACCTAGGCTCGGATGCCACTGTTGGGGAACGTAGTAATTTCAAAAATTTTCCTACGTACATGCAAGATCATGGTGATGCATAGCAACGAGAGGGGAGAGTGTGATCTACGTACCCTTGTAGATCGACAGCGGAAGCAAGCACAACGCGGTTGATGTTGTCGTACGTCTTGACGGCCCGACCGATCAAGCACCGAAACTACGGCACCTCCGAGTTCTAGCACATGTTGAGCTCGATGACGATCCCCGAACTTCGATCCAGCAAAGTGTCGGGGAAGAGTTCCGTCAGCACGACGGCGTGGTGACAATCTTGATGTACTACCGTCGCAGGGCTTCGCCTAAGCACCGTTACAATATTATCGAGGATTATGGTGGAAGGGGGCACCGCACACGGCTAAGAATATGATCACGTGGATCAACTTGTGTGTCTAGGGGTGCCCCCTGCCCCCGTATATAAAGGAGCAGGGGAAGGTGCGGCCGGCCAGGATGAGGGCGCGCCAGGAGGAGTCCTACTCCCACCGGGAGTAGGATTCCCCCCTTTCCTAGTTGGAATAGGATTCGGGAGGGGGAAAGAGGAGAGAGAGAAGGAAGGGGGGGGGGGGCGCCGCCCCCCTCTCCTTGTCCTATTCGGACTAGGGGGGAGGGGCGCGCGGCCCAGCCCTGGCCACCTCTCCTCTCTTCCACTAAAGCCCACTAAGGCCCATATACCTCCCGGGGGGTTCCGGTAACCTCCCGGTACTCCGGTAAAATCCTGATTTCACCCGGAACACTTCCGATATCCAAATATAGGCTTCAAATATATCAATCTTTATGTCTCGACCATTTCGAGACTCCTCGTCATGTCTGTGATCACATCCGGGACTCCGAACAAACTTCGGTACATCAAAATGCATAAACTCATAATATAACTGTCATCAAAACCTTAAGCGTGCGGACCCTACGGGTTCGAGAACAATGTAGACATGACCAAGACATGTCTCCGGTCAATAACCAATAGCGGAACCTGGATGCTCATATTGGCTCCCACATATTGTACGAAGATCTTTATCGGTCAGACCGCACAACAACATACGTTGTTCCCTTTGTCATCGGTATGTTACTTGCCCGAGATTCGATCGTCGGTATCTCAATACCTAGTTCAATTTCGTTACCGGCAAGTCTCTTTACTCGTTTCGTAATACATCATCTTGCAACTAACTCATTAGTTGTAATGCTTGCAAGGCTTATGTGATGTGCATTACCGAGAGGGCCCAGAGATACCTCTCCGACAATCGGAGTGACAAATCCTAATCTCAAAATACGCCAACCCAACATGTACCTTTGGAGACACCTGTAGAGCTCCTTTATAATCACCCAGTTACGTTGTGACGTTTGGTAGCACACAAAGTGTTCCTCCAGCAAACGGGAGTTGCATAATCTCATAGTCATAGGAACATGTATAAGTCATGAAGAAAGCAATAGCAACATATTAAACGATCGGGTGCTAAGCTAATGGAATGGGTCATGTCAATCACATCATTCTCCTAATGATGTGATCCCATTAATCAAATGACAACATGTGTCTATGGTTAGGAAACATAACCATCTTCGATTAACGAGCTAGTCAAGTAGAGGCATACTAGTGACGTTTGGTTTGTCTATGTATTCACACAAGTATTATGTTTCCGGATAATACAATTCTAGCATGAATAATAAACATTTATCATGATATAAGGAAATAAAATAATAACATTATTATTGCCTCTAGGGCATATTTCCTTCACTATCTCCACCAAGAGGTAGCACTGTTTTATTTGAAGACCATGTTTTTAGTCCGCTAGATACTGGCATCACCCGCTCCAATTCAAATGGCTGATAAACAGGAAACATAGTTGAATGTACAGACATTGTATGAGAGACAGATGCAATAGATAGTGTGGAAAAAAGAGGGCATGAAATAGTTGACATGTATATTGTTTAACTAAAACGGATAGCATGACATAATTTCACATATATGATGTCTATCTAAACTGGATAGCATGGCATAACATAATTCAAATATATGATGAATAACTAAACAGGATCGCATGACATAATTCACCTACATGTTATCTAAGTAATTAGGATTGCATCATTTAATTCACATATGTGATTTATATGCTAAATAGAGGGCATTCGATATGATGTCTGAACTAAGAACATGGTGTTGAATATTGTGTATATGATGTCTAAACTATGCAATGCAAGACACCGTATGCATGATATGAGCAGTGTAACCGTGCCAAGTTAGAGCATACACCTCAGTGGGGGAATAGGACTAGTCATCTATCTCTGAATCCATCTCTGAGGAGCTATCGGGACCCAACAAGAGATCTGCTTCGACAGGTAGCACTGTCTGCTCTAAAGGCCTTGTTTTCACTCCAGATTTTTCCATCTCCCACCCAAATGGGTGATTCACAGGAAGAGTAGTTTAATGTACAAAGGTTGTCGACAAATGGAAATGTAATGAAGAAAAGGATGGGCAAGATATCATTCAAATATATGATGCCTGGTTAAACAGGATGGCATTGAACATTTCACATATATTATGGCTGGCTAAAAGACATGAGACTGCATAATTCCCATATATGATATAGAAACTAAACAGGTGGCATTACAAAACATGTCTAAACTAAGCAGATGACATATATGATGTCAAAAGTAGGCACTGCAAGGCAACATATGCATGATATGACTAACATCATCATGCCAAGGTAGAGCAAACACCTTGGGGGGGGGGGGGTAAAGAGGAGTGGTCAGCGGCGTCCGAATCTGCCTCAGAACATATATCTTCCTTTGGATTACAATCTAGAGAGGGGTGGGGAGGGTTTGCCATTGAACCCACCATGGAGCGATGTCTGCATGACATTGTATTGCCGCGCAAAACTCTTCTCCTTTTCTCTACATGTTCAGCATGACTGTGTACAATATCTGACATGCATACCAAAAAAATATGGTGAGATTATGTAAGGAGAGCATGCAGAAATTTAGAGTGATGGTAACAACCAGTGGATCGATGTTTTTCCGTTGAACTAAAATAGCCCTAATGGATCGACATGAATGTATAGTAATAAGTGATGCAACAAGTGTACAACCTCTTTGCCGTAGCCGTGTCGACCTCAGCATCATTGGGTTGGTCGCTAAAGTAGTTGAGGCAGAGGTGGCTGTCAGAGGTGTGGAGGAAGATCTGAGGAATCTGTAGACGGCGTCCAGGGCACTGCTCTGTTGTGATGGATCGTTCTGTCGTTGGAGCAGCTCCGGTGAGCCGTAAGACGTCAAGGCCGAAGCAGCACAAGACAGACATCGTCAATCTCAAATGGGATTCTAATAGCATCTCCAATAGATGATGTAAAATGGATGTAAAATTAACATCACCAAAAACCACCTGACTACAACAGATGAGGTAAAAACTGTTGACTCTGAACTTAACTGTCGAAACTGAAATTTACTGTGGAATCTGAATGCTACTGTCGAAACTGAACGCAATGGTAGCAGAGAGGCACTTGACATGTAGTTTAGGGAGGGCCTGCAGTTCATCTTCAACCTGCACCCCCCTTGAGCCGCCAACCACCACCGGTCGAACCGCCGGCCCCAGCGCCGCCTCGCCGCCCCGAAACAACTCGCCACCGCCGCCCCGGCCAGCCCTCTAGGCCCCCACCCTGAACCCTAGGATAGATAGTGGGGTACCTCTCCGGTGATCCCCCGTCCCCGCTGCGGGTGGTTCTTCCTTAACTCTGGCGAGCCCCCCAACCCCTGAAAATCGACTGACCCAAAAGTCGATTTAGTCAACTGAAGTGTGGCTTAATCGGAGCAGAGCAGCAGCACGAGCGAGGGGGAGAGCAGCAACAACAGCTGGGCGAGCGAGCGATCGAGCGAGAGCCAGAGCAGCAGCAGATCCGGCTGGTATGGACGCCGCCGCCGAAGGGGCCTCACACTGGGGGAGAGCCGCCGTGGAGATGTCGCCCGCGGCGCCGGCTTCAAGGTAGCCGCTCCATGGGGGTGCGGGATGGAGCACCGTCAGCGCCGGGAGGTCGAGTTAAGGAGAAGGTGCGATGCGATGAGTGTACAACCTCTTTGGTGGCGCCGAGTAGGCCTCGGCTTCGTCCGAGGAGTCGGTGAGGATGTTGCGGTTCCGGTGGAGCAGGTTAAGGCGGCGCTGTGGGGATGGAGCAGCCGCGATAGACGAGGCAATCGTCGGAGCAGCTCCTTGGAGGTGGAGGACGGGGCGGCTGAATCGGCGGGACAGCGAGATGGACGACGGATCCTCATCCTGGGAGGTGGACGAGGGACGTCGAGCTATTGCGGTGGATGACGTCGTCGGGGAAGAGGCTCCGGCTGGGCAGCGGTGACGTGGCGGACGGAGGAGGGTGGGGTTTTGTGGGTGGAGCGGAGAGGTTATGGCGGCCTGGGATTTCGAATGGCGAAAAGGGGGCGATGGGAGGGGGTGAAGCATGACTTAGGAACGCGCTTGTCCAAAATGTAGGGTGTGTTACAAAAGTACCCCCTACCGATTTGAACTAGCGGCCCTTTCGGCCTAGGGTTAGAAGGGGGATTTCGCATGTCAGGATTTGGCAGCTGGAGGGAGTTTTCGCGCGCGTTGTAATTTCGGGATAGCAAGGCGCGGGTTGTGAAGGCGCCAGTTTTGGGAGCACGATATCTGAATTTTCGGGATATAACAAGACGCGGGTTGAATTTTAGGGACAAGCCTAATGTGTAATAATATTGTACCTGTACGTACCAAATCAATTCGCACTTCCCTCAACCAAAAAGAAAACGAAAAAATAAAACTATTCACACCACACAAAGAGAGAGTCTTGCCCCGTTTTACTATACAAATGCTATTCAAAGCTACTCCCTCCTTCCATCTATATAGGGCCTAATGCGTTTTTCGATGCTAACTTTGACCAAATATTAGAGCAATGATATATGACATGCAACTTACACAAAGCACACCGTTAAATTCGTCCGTGAAAGGTTCTTTCAATGATATAATTTTCACATTGTGCATGTCATGTACTATTAATCTTGTCAATAGTCAAAGGCGGTCTTAAAATTCTCATTACGCCCTATATAGATGGAAGGAGGGAGTATGAATCCATGTTATGTCCGATTAAATTTTTTCCCTTGCTGTATAATGCATGTAACCTACTCATACCAAAATTTTAGTGCATTCCAAATGTCTATACTACCACTGCAATTCGAACTAAATTTGAATTCGTTTCTCTATTTCAATAAGAATCTACAATCATGATTGTTGCTAACTTCATCCATCATAGTTTCCTTGCTATCCGCCAGATATAAATCAGACGGCCTATAATGCAGGATGGCAGGCACACCATCATCAACAACTCTGTTTTTTATAAGAGTAGAGATACAATATATTAAATGTAGTATACCATGTTCATAACCACACCATGTGTATCACCGTTATATATTTTCACACATCTGTCGGTTTGAAACACTATGAAAAATTCTTCAAATATCCGAATTCGCTTTTTATAATGAAGTATATATGATCTCTATTCGTCTTTTACACCCACACAACCCTCTTATCTTTGTAGCTAGCGCTAACTTTCTCTTGTGCATGCACACGCCCGCATCCCTCTCACCCTCCCTCGGCATTCTCTAGCTCCATCGCGCAAATTCGTCTTCACTTTAGGTCGTTCACCCATGGTGTGTGTAGGCCCCCCAGCTCCTTCTTTACAGCACACATCGATTGATATGCCTCTCTAGCCAGATGTGCCTAGCACAAACACAAGCTTCCCCTCTTCTCTTGTCACCATCCATGCCTCACTCCCACCACTCTTTTCATCATTCTCGTACTCGCACACTCCTCCCCCTCGATATAGTATGCCTCTTGTACCACCTCCTACATGCATCCCTCTCTCTCTATCCTTCTCCTCGTGCCTCATTTGCTTCTAACACACACATGCATGTATACCGATCGATCTCCCAACATATACCTAGATCGACTTTAACTACCGCCCCATCGATCGACGTACCTCACAAGTTATGTCTCTCCTTTCTCTTACAAAGGGCGATTGATCTTCCTATGTAGTTACGTCTGCTTACCACAGCCACATCGTCCCCCCTCATCATTCGTGCATGCCTCCTGACCCGTCTCTCACACGCACATGCACAGACAACAAGCAGCCATCTCCTCTCTTATTGATATTGCGGGCGTGCCCTCCGTTTGTCTAGCAAGCATATCCCACCATTTGTTAGAAGCAACTCCACTACTACCCCCTCCAACACTCTAGCTCTGTCTCTCTCCCAACCTTATTCATCTCCTGCACATATGCATGGATGCCGATCGATCTCCCTTAATACATGAGGCAGATCGATCTCCTTAATACATGAGGTAGGCCTCTCTCCTCCTCCACACATATACCAACCATTGTACCTCTATTGTTAATTGGGCCTCCCTCTTCCCCCACCACACACCAATAGTCGAGCGCTGCAGGTAGGTATCCATGCCATAGAGACAAACTGCACATGTCCCATCCCACGTTCCAGTAGGCCAGCCACTCTATATCTTTGACGTGGGTACACACAAATTTGATGGCACTCTTTATCGATCGCACGTGCACACACACACACATCATCCCTCTCTTCGATTCTATGGACACCTCAAGCCGATGATACCTCCACTCTCTTCTCGTGGATCGCCCCCTCTATATATATGTTATATCCAAGACTCTATTTCACACACATTGCATATGTTAAATTTTTTGATTGACCCCCCCCACAAAAAAAAACTCTCAAGAACCCACACACTATATCTCTCTAGGTTTGTATCTCTCTCACACAACTCCACGTAAGTGGTGTATGTATACAAGAAGAGAATAGGTGCACCGTGCACGTACTCATGCTTCGTGCCCAGCCACACCCGCACGGGTGCACGGTGGAGCTCATTTCTCCGCAGAAGCTGAATTTGTTTTTGAAACATCAAGTGGCCAGAGACTTGAAAACTTATTTGCCCATTAGTGACTTGTCAGGGCGGTGGATTTTAGTTTGTACGATAATGCTGCATCCACCTAAAGTAACAAAAGTTCTTACGTAAACTTCCTAGTAATTCCCTCTTGGTAGGTGCAACATTACTCCTAACATTTGTAATATCAGTTTGAAACTTGTAATATTGCCGTGTCCTATTCCTGCGTTTTCAAAATCCTGCGAATCAAACAGGTCCTGAGTTGGTGATGATGTTGTGCCTCCCATCTTTCACCAATAGTCGTCGGATCTAGATCTGACGCATACAAACCAAGCTTCTCCATTTTTGCAAAAAGATGCCCGCACTTGTTCCCTATTTACAAACAACTCCTTGTCTCTCACAATCAGCCTCATCTCCTCCCCACCACATCTAGGAGTAGAAGGCCGTGGAAAAATCTGGCGCGATGGCCTCTGTCGGAGCCGTCCACCCCCAATCTTGGTGTTCCGTGCAATGCACGGGCATCTATGCACAGGAAATTATGTCGAACAGGGCTAGTTGTAAGTAGGCTAGCTCTACAGCCATGATGATAGTGACTGCAGATGGTGAGGCTGACTATGGTATGCCGAACATGGCGCCTATACTCAGGTGTCATCTCCGGCGCAGGGTCTTGTCACTTCACTGTGAGGAGCAGCACGTAATAATTTGACCAACAGATATTCACTGTGAGGAACTACCTTTGGGTGAATGACACGTGGCTCCAGGGGGTGGCTGGCCCACCTATCATACAGCCAAAGGCAGGTGCAGTAGATGGCCGAGGAGTAGTATGAAATCCTACGCACCTACGCACGCTAACCTAGGGCTGAGTGATCACTCAAATCGCAAGATCAGTTGACTAGAAGCTACGCTAGACCCATGGAGGCGATGAGCGCGAGCATCAGCTGGCTGTGCCAGATGGTCCACGACGCCAGCCTGCGGCCCGGCACTGAGGAACGTCTCCAGGTAGTATTGCTTGAGGCCGCCAGGGCGAGGGGCCTCTTGGACGACAGCTTCGTCTCCTTGTTCGACGAGGTCCTCGTCAGTTTCCTTGACAAGTTCACCTCATCAAGAAGCTTGCGGACGACTTTGACGTAAGCCTCCAGCCGACACGCCCAGGCTCTGCGATGCCCGCCACCCTCAATGGCCACTATGGTAACAACCTCTTTGACGCACTGGTGGCCCTGCGACTGCCCACTGTCGCGCCGAAGAATGTCCACCTCGAGGTCGCGTTCGCCGCGCAGCGCCTGGCGCAGCAAGACACCATCGACATAATCACCCACGTCTACGCGCAAATTGTCCACAAGGACTACTACATGCAAGAGGAGGACGATAGGACGCTGGCCTTCTTGGAGCGCAGGCCAACCTTGGACGGCACTATTCAGAAGCACGTTGAGCTCGCCGCCAACGCCGCTGCTCCTCACACGTCGGTCGGTGACCCGGCGCACTAGGGCGTGAGGATGTCATTGAACGTTGATGGATCCGTATGTATTTTTATCTTTCCGTCAAATCCATGTAGTAGTATATGATACTACAGTAATTATCTTACCTTTCGCATCAACTTCATAATTTTCGTACGTACTCCATGCATGAACGGCGCCAGAACCAAACTTCTCATTACTCTAGGCAAAATCGTTATTTTCTATCTATCAGTCGCGCCATGGAGCAGAACCAAATTTTACAAGTTACGAGTTCAAAAGGAAAAGCCTGCCGTGTTCGCGTCGCACCCCCACACGGTTGGTCCGGCACGCCGCTCAAGTGGGAATGCGTGCGGTGTTGCATTTTCACTTACAAGTGGGACCGCAGTTGAGCAAACCGACTATCGGCAAACCCCCACCCCGCCCACCGCGTGATGGCTGAGAAAACAGGAGGGAGAAGAGATGGCTATAGCACGGACTCCAAGAAAATTGGTGTCGGATGGGACTCGTGTGGGTGGCGTGTGCTGTACTGCTAGACGTGAATGCTAGTTATGGCCCATGCCACCCCACTATATCGAGCCTATATCGAGGTACGTAGAACAAATTTCCTGCAGTCCGTGCTTAGCCCTCCTCTATCTCTCTTCTCAGCCAGCGAGCGGACGCGCGGAGCCCATCGTCTGTTTGCTCACATGTGGCCCCACATGTCAGTGAAAACGCAAGAGGACCCACTGAACCTGCACATCTTTCACCTCAACGTGCTGGTGATGAAAAACAAATCCAATAAAGATCTTCGGTGGCTGCTTCTGGAGTTACTCAAGAGTAGTAAGATTCTATTTACAGTTTAACCCAAGATGCACATCTCGTGGCTTCAACTACCACTCTATTTTCTTTCATGACACGACCTGGCTGCTGGATGTCCCACGTGTCAGCAAAAGGAGGAAGAACCCGACCAAATCTTTGGTTCTGCTCTCGGATTAGATTAGTGCACTTGTTGATACTCCTACTAGAATAGAGGCTAGACATGAGACTAGATGCGAGGAAGCAACGTCTACTTCTTTACACTCGAAGAAGAAAGAATCACGCAAGATCAAGCCTCTGCAGATCAACAATGAATGCATCGAGAAGGCACCAATCCAACTTACAGGAGTAGTAAAATGTATTCTTATGGTTCTTGTTTTCTTTGGTCTTGCTTTTCTAGTCAAAATTATCGTTGGAGTTCTTGCGAAACGAAGATGCGTTTGGGGTCGTGCGTTGGAGTTGGCCTTACAAGTGGGACGCAGTTAAGGAAACCGACTATCGGCAAACCCCCACCTCGCCCGCCGCACGATGGCTGAAGTTAGAGAAATGACAAGGTTGAAGAGATTGCTCTAGCACGGACTCCAAGAAATAATATGGTGTCAGATGGATGTCGTGGTGGTGGCGTGTGCCGTACTCCTGGACGTGAATGCTTGTTCTGGCCCATACCACCCTACTACTCCTACTACTTACTCCTACTAGTATATAGTATACAGTAGTATCGAGGATTCGAGGTGCTGGTTACGTACAACGAACACATTAACATATGGCTACAGTAAAAACACCCGCCCGACGCGCGAAGCATGTGAAGCTAGTACAAATTTAGAGAAGCAACTCGAAAGCCATTCATAAATTTAGTAAGTTTATAACATGCATATCATTTTATTACATACAACAGGTCATCAACCCACATCGACAACGAGGATACATTATAAATACTAAAGTTTTCACCACACAACAAATAACAAGCCATGAAATGAACTTCAACTCAACCATTCCGCGGCGTTGGAAACGCTTGCTTTGAACCACAAGTGATTCTCTGGGACGGGCCATCCGTTGTCGATCTGGAGACCAACGCAGGACCGATCATCCAGGCTGAAGCGGCCTACTATATCAGTACTAGGGTAGGGAACCACCCAAATGTCCGAGGTATAGACACAGTTGCTTCTCATAAATGTGTCAACAGCAGTTGGATCGCCTTTCACCATCATCGGATAGTTTTGTCCAAGGAAGAGGGAGTTTCCTCCAAGACTATCAATTCTGCGCCAGGGAGAAGGAGTTGGCGCTAGCACACTAGTATCCATCCCGAATACCATGCAACGGTGTTGGAATAGGTCCGAAGAGTGCAACCATGGGAGACACCTGCTTCCTTAGCAGTAACATCATCAGTGGGCTGTATACTGAAGGAAATATGCCCTAGAGGCAATAATAAAGTTATTATTTATTTCCTTATATCATGATAAATGTTTATTATTCATGCTAGAATTGTATTAACCGGAAACATAATACATGTGTGAATACATAGACAAACTTAGTGTCACTAGTATGCCTCTACTTGACTAGCTCGTTAATCAAAGATGGTTATGTTTCCTGACCATGAACAAAGTGTTGTTATTTGATTAACGAGGTCACATCATTAGTTGAATGATCTGATTGACATGACCCATTTCCATTAGCTTAGCACCCGATCGTTTAGTATGTTGCTATTGCTTTCTTCATGACTTATACATGTTCCTATAACTATGAGATTATGCAACTCCCGTTTACCGGAGGAACACTTTGGGTACTACCAAACGTCACAACGTAACTGGGTGATTATAAAGGAGTACTACAGGTGTCTCCAAAGGTACATGTTGGGTTGGCGTATTTCGAGATTAGGATTTGTCACTCCGATTGTCGGAGAGGTATCTCTGGGCCCTCTCGGTAATGCACATCACATAAGCCTTGCAAGCATTAAAACTAATATGTTAGTTGTGAGATGATGTATTACGGAACGAGTAAAGAGACTTGCCGGTAACGAGATTGAACTAGGTATTGGATACCGACGATCGAATCTCGGGCAAGTAACATACCGATGACAAAGGGAACAACGTATGTTGTTATGCGGTCTGACCAATAAAGATCTTTGTAGAATATGTAGGAGCCAATATGGGCATCCAGGTCTCGCTATTGGTTATTGACCGGAGACATGTCTCGGTCATGTCTACATTGTTCTCGAACCCGTAGGGTCCGCACGCTTAAGGTTACGATGACAGTTATATTATGAGTTTATGCATTTTGATGTACCGAAGGTTGTTCGGAGTCCCGGATGTGATCACGGACGTGACGAGGAGTCTCGAAATGGTCGAGACGTAAAGATTGATATATTGGAAGCCTATGTTTGGATATCAGAAGTGTTCCGGGTAAAATCGGGATTTTACCGGAGTACCGGGAAGGTTACCGGAACCCCCCGGGAGCTAAATGGGCCATGATGGGCCTTAGTGGAAAAGAGAAGAGGCAGCCCTACATGGGCTGCGCGCCTCCCCCTTCCCCTAGTCCTATTAGGACTAGGAGAGGTGGCCGGCCCCCCTCTCTCTTTTCCCCCTCCGCGAATCCTATTCCAACTAGGATTGGGGGGGGGGAATCCTACTCCCAGAGGGAGTAGGACTCTCCTGGCGCGCCTCCTGTGGCCGGCCAGCCTCCCCCCTCTAATCCTTTATATACTGAGGCAGAGGCACCCCAGAGACACACAATTTGATCCACGTGATCTATTCCTTAGCCGTGTGCGGCGCCCCCAGCCACCATAGTCCTCGATAATACTGTAGCGGAGTTTAGGCGAAGCCCTGCTGTTGTAGTACATAAAGATCATCGCCACGCCGTCGTGCTGACGGAACTCTTCCCCGACACTTTGCTGGATCGGAGTCCGGGGATCGTCATCGAGCTGAACATGTGCTCGAACTCGGAGGTGCCGTAGTTTCGGTGCTTGATCGGTTGGATCGTGAAGACGTACGACTGCTTCCTCTACGTTGTGTCAACGCTTCCGCAGTCGGTCTGCGTGGGTACGTAGACATCACTCTCCCCTCTCGTTGCTATGCATCACATGATCTTGCGTGTGCATAGGAATTTTTTTTGAAATTACTACGAAACCCAACATATACACACAAGAAGAGGTGATCCATCGGAATTAGTTGCCAGGCGCCACAGAGTATATGGGCGCTGCTCGTCCTCATGCTCGTGATCATCACCATCGGCATCTCCCCCTTGGTTATAAAATTTTTCAAGTATAGGTGGTGGGATGTTCATAGGACCTTGGAAACACAAGAAGAAGGTTAATTAGTAAAGGGAAACTTGCTAACCCGCATGCATGTGGATGAAACAATTATAATTACGGTGGAAGACAAACGTACCGAAACTACTAGGATGACATGCAAAAACAGTGCCACGAGTGGTGGCAGCAAACACAAGGCCCTCGTATTGAATTGCATCATAGTACTCATCCATGTACAGAAACTGATTTTTGAGCAATATCCATCGAGTTGAACCACGAAGGATGGCAATAAGCTTGTCGAAGATAGCAACAACTTGATAGTTGTTGTAATCCCAAGAGTGGTTGGGAACTCAACAAATTGCTATATTCCATAGAAGACAGTCACGATGATCGTATTTGAACGTGCGTACATTACCAGTGTGCTCAACCTCTGGGCAGTGTGCTGAGATTTTTGGAAGTGGAACCCGGTGATGAGTGTACACATTCACAAGTTCCCACTCGTAGTTGGACCCAATGTAAACAACCCAATCTCCATTTGCGCCCGCCCAAGCCTTGCCCTCAGGCGATGGCATCTTAACATCATACATATCATTATCAAGCGGCATCAACTGGCATAGGGCGAGGCCTCCGTCGTGCCGGCGCCAGTCATCAGGGTCACGGCGAAGAAGATAGGGGAGATCAAACCGCTCCTTGACTCTTGGGTTCTTTGTAATGATGTTATTAGTTGAGTCGAGAATGGGCTTGAACGAACCTGCCATGCTAGCCGAGGTGATGACGTCGCACCGATCAATGAGTTCCTCCACCACGTCATCTTTCATATCGGGGCAAGAATTACGGGGTCGTTTCTGGCCTGTTCCCTCCATGGAGAAGACGATCGAACAATGGCAAAAGAAAGGGTGAAGGGCTGAAGGAAAATGGAGGAGGGAGAGGAAGAGCGTGCGACAACAGTTCCAAATCGAGAGGGAAATGCGAAGAGTCAGTGGACGGTTGCGAGTTTGCCACGGTTCACAAAGAGGCGCCCCGGCCTACACGTCCATTCGGAAATACTCCTACTACTCGCCGTCGTCTCACTGATATGTTGGAACGGGACCACATGTCAACGAAACATGGTGTGTAATTTCTCGTGCAAAATGCGATCTGGCTGCATTGGCCCGAGGTGCCGCATTAGTTATCGACCTTTATTTTTTTAATGGCGTGCCGATCAGTTTTGAAGCACGACTAACTGGTACTATACGTGGAGAGGATGACAGCAGGGACCCGCCAAGGTCATGGCAGTACGCAAGCAAGTGCCTCCTTATTTCAAGACAATAAAAAATGGCTCCTCCTAGTGGATTTTTGACATCTGGGTCCCATGCCATTGTCAACTAGTCAATAAACAGGAGAATTGCACAACGAGCGACTGACACCAGGGACCCAGCAGCTCGCCCAATTATTTTTGTTTTGGGTTAATTTGATAAATGCCACTCCAAATCTGGTGTATCCGAGAAATGCCACTGCAATTTCCAAACTTTGAAAAATGCCATTTCATGCCATTTCTAGTGGCATTTTTCGAAGTCTGGAGTGGCGTTTTTCAAAGTTTGCAAACTACAGTGGCATTTTTCAAAGTTTGCAAAAATTGCAGTGGCATTTTCAAAGTTTGGTAATTGCAGTGGCATTTTTATGAATCGCCATAATTGGAGTGGCATTTATCTAATTTGTTTTTGAGACGGAAGCAGGGTGTCAACTGGGCTGTGCGGGACACTCTGGCCTGTCTAGATAGCCTTTTCTTTTATGTTTACCACAGACCAGCCCAGTAGTTTTTTTTTCTTTCTAAAAATGGCTAGCCCAGTTCTTTTGTGATTTTTCAAGTAAGTCGCTTTATCAGGCCTGTTGGGCTGCAAATCTTTTAAGACGAGGAGAGCTTCATTGGGCTGGCCGAGAAAATGGCCTATCAGTAATGAGAAATGGGTTGTACATTTTTAAAACACATCAAACCGACAATTATTTTCAAATATCTTTTTTTTTTCATTTCGAGATTTTAAATTGCATTGATTTTTATGCGTGGACAATTTATTGGATTTTATATTGATATACATTTATTTTTAAAATCAGTGTGAATGTGACTCGAAATTTTGGGATTAAAAACAGTTCAGACCGCACCGACATATGCAAAATTTCGTATAATTTTTTAACCGTGGTCACAATATGGGCTGTAATGCTAACATAAAGAATATGGGCTCCAAAAAACCTGTAAGAATTAGAAAATGGGCTGTAAATTATTTGAAATAATGGCAGATGGGCTGTATGCTGTTTTCCACAGATTTGAGGCTTTCCACAGATGGCCTGTATACTATTGGATGTCCATCCAACGGCCGTCGTGCTTATTCAATCTCTGCTCTTCCTGCTCCAGCCGCTCAAACAAGCGCCGGCGGGACTGCCTGCTCCCTCCTCCCCGCAGCCGGCTGTGCTACCGCGCAGGCCTCACCGCCCCACCGTACTCCCATCGCTGGCCTAGCCATCCCTCTACTCACCCACACCTGCTGTTATTCTCCGGCGACGGCGGACAAACCAGTAAACCCTCGTACAGTCGTACTCCCCTCCGCGTGGGAAACAAAAACAATGGCCGAGTCTTCCCTGCCTTCGTGTCGTTCCCTTCCTAGGCCTCGCCGTCGTCCACCGCCCTGGTGCTCTCGGCGTGGCGTGGTCAGCGTGGTCAACGGCCGACATGCATCTGAAGTGGACTATACATGGAGAGGCTGACAGCTGGGTCCACGGCCACACGCAAGGAAATGCCTCCTTATTACGCGCAAAATAATGATTTCCTCCACCTGACATCTGGGACCCACCAAAACAGCCCCTGTATTTCATGAAAAAAACGTTACCGCCTCTGACAGCTCGGACCCACCAGCTATATCTTCGCACGCAAGGAAGTGCCTCCTTATTACGCACAAAAAAATGAATACTCCCCCTGCTATCTGGGACCCAGTATAGTGGGCCTACTAAGTTGACGGGGACGAAGGGCTTTGTCAACTTAGTCAATATGCACGATTCTAGCTCGACTGACCATACGATGTCCATCCAACGGCCGTAGTGCTTCTTCAACCTATGGTCTTCTTGCTCCAGCCGCCCAAAGCAGCGCCGGTCGTGCCGCCTGCTCCTGCCTCCCGTGGCCGGCTGTGCTGCCGCGGAGGCCTCACCGCCCCCATACTACTCCCACCCTGGCCAGGCCATCCCTCCACTCTACTCACCCACATCCCCTGTTATTCTGCGGCGACGACAGCGCAGCCGAACCAGTGAACCCTCGTACTCCTCTCCGTGTGGGCATCCACTGCCGCGTCTTCCCCGGCTCCGCGTCATCCCCTTCCTAGGCCTCACCATCGACCACCGCCATGGTGCTGTCAGCGCGACGTGGTCAATGTGGTCAATGACCGAATTCCATCGGAAGAATACTGTACGCGGAGAGGCTGACAGCTGGGTCCACGGAAGCCGCAAGGAAGTGTCTCCTTATTACGCGGAAAATAATTATTCCTCCACCTGACAGCAGGGAGCCACCGGACGCCCACCAGTATATCGTGAAAAAAACGTTTGCCCCTGACTGTTGGGACCCACCCGACGGGCCACCATATTTCGCGAAAAAACGTTCCCCCTGCTGTCAGCTCGGACCCACCGGAAGTGCCTCCTTATTACGCACAAAAAAAATGAATAACCCCTGCTAGCTAGGACCCACCTTGGTAGGAGGCTGACTTGTGGGCCTACTAAGTTGACGGGACGGAGGGCTTTGTCAACTTAGTCAATATGCACGATTCTAGCTCTAGTGACAGTACGATGTCCATCCAACGGCCGTAGTGCTTCTTTAACCTCTGGTCTTCTTGCTCCAGCCGCCCAAACCAGCACCGGTCGTGCCTCGTGCTCCTGCCTCCCATGGCCGGCTGCGATGCGGCGGAGGCCTCACCGCCCCCTACTACTCCCACCGCTGGCCAGGCCATCCCTCTACTCTCCCACACCCCCTGTTATTCTGCGGCGACGGCAGCCTCACACCGCAGCGAACCAGTGAACCCTCGTACTCCTCTATGCGTGGGCATCCACTGCCGCGTCTTCCCCGGCTCCGCGTCGTCCCCTTCCTAGGCCTCGCCGTCATCCACCGCCCTGGTGCTCTCGGTGCGGCGTGGTCAACGTGGTCAAGGAACGGCTTCCATCGGACGTGGACTGTACGTGGAGAGGCTGACAGCTTGGTCCATGGCCGCAGTACGGAAGTGCCTCCTTATTACGGGCAAAATAATTATTCCTCCACCTGACAGTGGGGACCCACCGAACGGGCCACCGTATTTCACAAAAAAAACATTTGCCCCTGACTGCTGGGACCCACCAGCTACATCTTCATACGCAAGGAAGTGCCTGACAGTCGGGACCCACCTGGTCGAAGCGTACATAGCGTTGTCATTCTGGTCACGAACGTGTATGTACATATATACTGGTGGATGTAGAGGCGCGCACGTGTCGTAGTAGAGGCGCGCACGTAGCATGTACACGTACGTACAGCAGCCAGGGTGCAAGAAAGAAAATACGGCCACGTATGTGTACATACGGGTAGGGTCTTGAACGCCTACTCGCACATACGTACGGCCAGGGCTCGTGTACATGGCTGGGTCGGAATGGAGAAACAGCGTCGTCGTCGTGTTCATGGGGAGGCAACGGAATGCGTCATGTTCATGGGGAGGCAACGGAATGCGTCGTGTTCATCGGGAGGGCTTGGACGGAACAGGTGATGGAAACGAGGCCTGGTGTACCGCAGAACGGAGGAAACAGCCTTGTGTTCGACCGGCCATGTTCGAAACGGGATCCTGTTGATCGGGAGGGGTTTGGCGTACCGCAAAATGGAGGAAACGGACCTCCTACGGTCGAAACGGGGGTCTTGTTCATCGGGAGGGGTGTGGCGTACCGCAAAACAGAGGAAACGGACTTGTGTTGGAGCGCTACGGTCGAAATGGGGGTCCTGTTCATTGGGAGGGGTGTGGCGTACCGCAAAACGGGACTCCACGGGATACTGTTCATCTCCACCGTCGACCCCCTCCAGCCTCCATGAGCTACTGTTCATCCACCATCGACCTCCTCCAGCCTCCACCTGCGACTGTTCATCCACGAGCTCCTGTTCATCCAGCCACCACCGCGCGCTACTCCACCGGCTACTGTTCAACCAGCCCTCTCCACGGGCTCCTGTTCAACCACCCTCCACGGGCTACTGTTCATCCCGCCCTCCACTGTCTACTGTTCATCCTGCCCTCCATGGGGTGGTCCTGTTCATCCAGCCCTCCACGGGGTCCTGTTCATCCAGCCCCAACCGGCTCGATCGATCAGGGTACTGTTCATCCAGAGGCAACACCACGGGGTCCTGTTCATCCACCCCCACCGGGAACTGTTCATCCCAACCCCCCCGCAACGCTCACTGTTCATCCAGAGGCTGCATCGATCGGCTTCAGTTAGCAGCAGTAGCGAAGGAATCGCTCGATCAGGTTCAGTTAACAGCCATCGATCGATCGCTCGGGTTCAGTAACGCGTAGCCTGCAGTGCAATCGCTCGGGTTCAGTTAGAGCCCAACGCCTCGCACACACGCGCGTACGTGCACGAGAGAAGCGTGCATCGCTCGGCCCCCGACCTCCCACCGTAACCGGGAACTCCCCGAAATCCCCCCCTCGCTTCTACCACGGTTTTTTCCGTCATGGACGGCCCAAAGAATGTCATGCAGCTGCGTCTCCGGCCCGCCCAGGACGAAAAGCCCATTTTCTGTCATGATTTTTTGTCATAGAAGTAGGAGCCCACCACATCTATGATGATACTGGGTTTTGTCACAATTATCGTCATAGAAGTGTCATATGTATGACAGAATTTTTTTTCGTTCGGCCCAAAATGTCACAGATGTGTATTTTTTTTGTAGTGATGATTGGTTATCTTTGCAAGTCTTTTCGAATTATCAGTTTGGTTTGGCCTACTAGATTGATCTTTCTTGCAATGGGAGAAGTGCTTAGCTTTGGGTTCAATCTTGCGGTGTCCTTTCCCGGTGACAGTAAGGGCAGCAAGGCACGTATTGTATTGTTGCCATCGAGGATACCAGGATGGGGTTTTCTTCATATTGCATGAGTCTATCCCTCTACATCATGTCATCTTGCTTAAGGCGTTACTCTGTTTTTAACTTAATACTCTAGATGCATGCTGGATAGCGATCGATGCGTGGAGTAATAGTAGTAGATACAGGCAGGAGTCGGTCTACTTGTCTCGGATGTGATGCCTATATACACGATCATACCTATATATTCTCAAAACTATGCTCAATTCTGTCAATTGCTCAAGAGTAATTTGTTCACCCACCGTAGAATACTTATGCTCTCGAGAGAATCCACTAGTGAAACCTATGCCCCCTGGGTCTATCTTTATCATATCAATCTCCTACTACTTAGTTATTTACTTTGCCTTTATTTTACTTTGCATCTTTATCATAAAAATACCAAAAATATTATCTTATCATATCTATCAGATCTCACTCTCGTAAGTGGCCCTATAGGGATTGACAACCCCTATTTGCGTTGGTTGCGAGGATTTATTTGTTTTGTGCAGGTGCGAGGGACTCGCGCGTAGCCTCCTACTGGATTGATACGTTGGTTCTCAAAAACTGAGGGAAATACTTATGCTACTTTGCTGCATCATCCCTTCCTCTTCGGGGAAAACCAACATAGTGCTAAAAGAGGTAGCATCTAACACCCATGGAGTCTTGGTGTTGATCATGTTTTGCTCGTGACAGGGGCTTAGTCAATGGGTCTGCAACATTCGGATTCGTATGTATCTTGCAAATCTCTATGTCGACCTCCTTGACTTGATCGCAGATGGAATTGAAGCGTCTCTTGATGTGTTTGGTTCTCTTGTGAAATCTGGATTCCTTTGCCAAGGCAATTGCTCCAGTATTGTCACAAAAGATTTTCATTGGACCCGATGCACTAGGTATTACACCTAGATCGGATATGAACGTCTTCATCCATATTACTTCATTTGCTTCTTCGGAAGCAGTTATGTACTCCGCTTCACACGTAGATCCCGCCACGACGCTCTTCTTGGAACTGCACCAACTGATAGCTCCACCATTCAATATAAATACGTATCCGGTTTGTGACTTAGAGTCATCCGGATCAGTGTCAAAGCTTGCATCGACGTAACCGTTTACGACGAGCTCTTTGTCACCTCCATAAACGAGAAACATATCCTTAGTCCTTTTTAGGTATTTCAGGATGTTCTTGACCGCTGTCCAGTGATCCACTCCTGGATTACTTTGGTACCTCCCTGCTAAACTTATAACAAGGCACACATCAGGTCTGGTACATAGCATTGCATACATGATAGAACCTATGGCCGAGGCATAGGGAATGACTTTCATTTTCTCTCTATCTTCTGCTGTGGTCGGGCATTGAGTCTGACTCAATTTCACACCTTGTAACACAGGAAAGAACCCTTTCTTTGACTGATTCATTTTGAACTTCTTCAAAACTTTATCAAGGTATGTGCTTTTTGAAAGTCCAATTAAGCGTCTTGATCTATCTCTATAGATTTGATGCCCAATATATAAGCAGCTTCACCGAGGTCTTTCATTGAAAAATTCTTATTCAAGTATCCTTTTATGCTATCCAGAAATTCTGTATTATTTCCAATCAACAATATGTCATCCACATATAATATTAGAAATGCTACAGAGCTCCCACTCATTTTCTTGTAAATACAAGCTTCTGCAAAAGTCTGTATAAAACCATATGCTTTGATCACACTATCAAAGCATATATTCCAACTCCGAGAGGCTTGCACCAGTCCATAAATGGATCGCTGGAGCTTGCACACTTTGCTAGCACCTTTAGGATCGACAAGACCTTCTGGTTGCATCATATACAACTCTTCTTTAAGATATCCATTAAGGAATGCAGTTTTGACATCCATTTGCAAAATTTCATAATCATAAAATGCGGCAATTGCTAACATGATTCGGACAGACTTAAGCATCGCTACAGGTGATAAAGTCTCATTGTAGTCAACTCCTTGGACTCGTCGAAAACCTTTCGCAACAAGTCAAGCTTTGTAGACAGTAACATTACCATCAGCGTCAGTCTTCTTCTTGTAGATCCATTTATTCTCTATTGCTTGCCAATCATCGGGCAAGTCAACCAAAGTCCATACTTTGTTCTCATACATGGATCCCATCTCAGATTTCATGGCCTCAAGCCATTTTGCGGAATCTGGGCTCATCATTGCTTCCTCGTAGTTCGTAGGTTTGTCATGGTCAAGTAACATGACCTCTAGAACAGGATCACCATACCACTCTGGTGTGGATCGTACTCTGGTTAACCTACGAGGTTCAGTAGTAACTTGATCTGAAGTTTCATGATCACCATCATTAGCTTCCTCACTAATTGGTGTAGGAATCACTGGAACTGATTTCTGTGATGAACTACTTTCCAATAAGGGACCAGGTACAATTACCTCATCAAGTTCTACTTTTCCCCCACTCACTTCTTTCGAGAGAAACTCCTTCTTTAGAAAGGATCCATTCTTAGCAACGAATATCTTGCCTTCGGATCTGTGATAGAAGGTGTACCCAACAGTCTCCTTTGGATATCCTATGAAGACACATTTCTCCGATTTGGGTTCGAGCTTATCAGGTAGAAGCTTTTTCACATAAGCATCGCAGCCCCAAACTTTATGAAACGACATATTAGGTTTCTTGCCAAACCACAGTTCATATGGTGTCATCTCAACGGATTTAGATGGTGACCTATTTAACGTGAATGCAGCTGTCTCTAAAGCATAACCCCAAAATGATAGTGGTAAATCAGTAAGAGGCATCATAGATCACACCATATCTAATAAAGTACGATTACGACGTTCGGACACACCATTACGCTGTGGTGTTCCAGGTGGCGTGAGTTGCGAAACTATTCCACACTGTTTCAAATGAAGACCAAACTCATAAATCAAATATTCATCTCCATGATCAGATCGTAGAAACTTTATTTTCTTGTTATGATGATTTTCTACTTCACTCTAAAATTCTTTGAACTTTTCAAATGTTTCAGACTTATGTTTCATCAAGTAGATATACCCGTATCTGCCCAAATCATCCGTGAAGGTCAGAAAATAACGATACCCGCTGCGAGGCTCAACACTCATCGGACCGCATACATTAGTATGTACTATTTCCAATAAATCAGTTGCTCGCTCCATTGTTCCGGAGAACGGAGTCTTAGTCATCTTACCCATGAGGCACGGTTTGCAAGCATCAAGTGATTCCAAAAGTCCATCAGCAAGGAGTTTCTTCATGCACTTTACACCAATATGACCTAAACGACAATGCCACAAATAAGTTGCACTATCATTATTAACCTTGCATCTTTTGGCTTCAATATTATGAATATGTGTATCACTACAATCGAGATTCAACAAAAATAGACCACTCATGAAGGGTGCATTACCATAAAAGATATTACTCATATAAATAGAACAACCATTATTCTTTGATTTAAATGAATAACCGTCTTGCATCAAACAAGATCTAGATATAACGTTCATGCTCAACGTTGGCACCAAATAACAATTATTTAGGTCTAAAACTAATCCCGACGGTAGATGTAGAGGTAGTGTGCCGACGGCGATCACATCAACTTTGGAACCATTTCCCACGCGCATCGTCACCTCATCCTTCCAATCTTCACTTAATCCGTAGCCCCTGTTTCGAGTTGCAAATATGGGCAACAGAACCAGTATCAAATACCCAGGCGCTACTATGAGTATTAGTAAGGTACACAGCAATAACATGTATATCAAATATACCTTTCACTATGCCATCCTTCTTATCCGCCAAATACTTGGGGCAGTCCCTTTGCAGTAGAAGCACTCATTCTCAGGCTTAGGTTCAGACTTGGGTTTCTTCACTTGAGAGTAGCAACTTGCTTGCCGTTCTTCTTGAAGTTCCCCTTCTTTCCTTTTCTTTTTTTGAAACTAGTGGTCTTGTTAACCATCAACACTTGATGCTCCTTCTTGATTTCTACCTCCATAGCCTTTAGCATTGCGAAGAGCTCGGGAATTGTCTTATCCATCCCTTGCATATTATAGTTCATCACTAAGCTTTTGTAGCTTGGTGGTAGTGATTGAAGAACTCTGTCAATAACACTATCATCAGGAAGGTTAACTCCCATTTGAGTCAAGTGGTTGTGGTACCCAGACATTCTGAGTATATGTTCACTGACAGAACTATTCTCCTCCATTTTGCAGTTATAGATCTTATTGGAGACTTTAGATATCTCAATTGGGGCATTTGCTTGAAATATTAACTTCAACTATTGGAACATCTCATATGCTCCATGACGTTCAAAACATCTTTGAAGTCCCGATTCTAAGCCGTAAAGCATGGCACACTGAACTATCGAGTAGTCATCAGCTTTGCTCTGCCAGACATTCACAATGTCCGGAGTTGCTCCTACAGCGGGTCTTGCACCTAGCGGTGCTTCCAAGACGTAATTCTTTTTTGCAGCAATGAGGATAATACTCAAGTTACGGACCCATTCCGTGTAATTGCTACCATCATCTTTCAACTTAGCTTTCTCTAGGAACGCATTAAAATTCAAGGGAATGGTAGCACGGGCCATTGATATATAACAACATAGACATGTGAATAGTATCAGGTACTAAGTTCATGATAATTAAAGTTCAATTAATCATATTACTTAAGAACTCCCACTTAGATAGACATCCCTCTATTCATCTAAATGATCACGTGAGATGGAGTAGTTTTCAATGGTGAACATCACTATGTTGATCATATCTACTATATGATTCACGTTTGAACTTTCGGTCTCAGTGTTCCGAGGCCATATCTGGATATGCTAGGCTCGTCAAGTTTAAGCCAAGTATTCTGCACGTGCAAAACTGGCTTGCACCCATTGTATGTGAACGTAGAGCTTATCACACCCGATCATCACGTGGTGTCTTGGCACGATGAACTGTAGCAACGATGCATACTCAGGGAGAACACTTGTACCTTGAAATTTAGTGAGGGATCATCTTATAATGCTACCGCCGTACTAAGCAAAATAAGATGCATAAAGGATAAACATCACATGCAATCAAAACATGTGACTTGATATGGCCATCATAATCTTGTGCCTTTGATCTCCATCTCCAAAGCACCGTCATGATCTCCATCGTCACTGGCTTGACACCTTGATCTCCATCGTAGAGTCGTTGTCGTCTCGCCAACTATTGCTTCTACGACTATCGCTACCGCTTAGTAATAAAGTAAAGCAATTACATGGCGATTGCATTTCATACAATAAAGCGACAACCATAAGGCTCCTGCCAGTTGCCGATAACTTTTACAAAACATGATCATCTCATACAACAATTTATATCTCATCACGTCTTGACCATATCACATCACAACATGCCCTGCAAAAACAAGTTAGACGTCCTCTACTTTGTTGTTGCAAGTTTTACGTGGCTGCTACGGGCTTCTAGCAAGAACCGTTCTTACCTACGCATCAAAACCACAACGATTTTTCTTCAAGTGTTATGTTTTAACCTTCAACAAGGTCCGGCCGTAGTCAAACTTGATTCAACTAAAGTTGGAGAAACAGACACCCGCCAGCCACCTGTGTGCGAAGAACGTCGGTAGAACCAGTCTCATGAACGCAGTCATGTAATATCGGTCCAGGCCGCTTTATCCAACAATACCGCTGAATCAAAGTAAGACGTTGCTGCTAAGCAGTATGACTATTATCGCCCACAACTCTTTGTGTTCTACTCGTGCATATAACATCTACGCATAGACCTAGCTAGCTCTGATGCCACTGTTGGTGAACGCAGTATTTCAAAAAAAATTCCTAGGATCACGCAAGATCTATCTAGGAGATGCATAGCAATGAGAGGGGAGAGTGTGTCTACGTACCTTTGTAGACCAAAAGAGGAAGCGTTTAGTAACGCAGTTGATGTAGTCGAACGTCTTCGCGATCCAAGCACTGAACGTACGTCACCTCCGTGTTCAGCACACGTTCAGCATGATGACGTCCCTCGAGCTCTTGATCGAGTTGAGGATGAGGGAGAGTTCCGTCAGCACAACGGCGTGGTGACGGTGATGATGAAGTTACCGGCGCAGGGCTTCGCCTAAGCACTACAATGATACGACCGAGGTGTGTAACTGTGGAGGGGGCACCGCATACGGCTAAGAGAAGACTTGGTGTGCCTTTAGGGTGGCCCCATCCCACGTATATAAAGGAGGAGGGAGGCGCGCCAGGTGTCGGGAGTCCTACTAGGACTCCCTAGTCCTAGTAGGATTCCCTCTCCTTTTTCCTTTTCCGGAATAGCAAAAAGGGAGAAAGAGAGAAGGAGTAGGAGAGGGAGGGGGGGGGGCGGCGCCGCCCCCACCCCTTGTCCAATTCGGAATTGCAAGGGGGGGAGCGCACCACGTCCTGGCCGACCCTCTCTCTTCTCCACTAAGGCCCATGTTGGCCCATTAACTTCCGGGGGGGGGGGGGGTTCCGATAACCCCGGGTACTCCGAAACTTCCCGAAACCATTCCGGTGTCCTAATGCAACATTCCAATATATGAACCTTTACCTCTCGACCATTTCGAGACTCCTCGTCATGTCTGTGATCTCATCCGGGACTCCGAACAATCTTCGGTCATCAAATCACATAACTCATAATACAAATCGTCATCGAACGTTAAGCGTGCGGACCCTACGGGTTCGAGAACTATGTAGACATGACTGAGACACATCTCCGTTCAATAACCAATAGCAGAACCTGGATGCTCATATTGGCTCCTACATATTCTACGAAGATCTTTATCGGTCAAACCGCATAACAACATATATTGTTCCCTTTGTCATCGGTATGTCACTTGCCCGAGATTCGATCGTAAGTATCATCATAACTAGTTCAATCTCGTTACTGACAAGTCTCTTTACTCGTTCTGTAATGCATCGTCCTGCAACTAACTCATTGGTCACATTGCTTGCAAGGCTTATAGTGATGAGCATTACCGAGAGGGCCCAGAGACACCTCTCCGATACACGGAGTGATAAATCCCAATCTTGATCTATGCCAACTCAACAAACACCATCGAAGACACGTGTAGAGCATCTTTATAATCACCCAGTTATATTGTGATGTTTGATAGCACACAAGGTGTCCCTCTGGTATTCGGGAGTTGCATAATCTCATAGTCAGAGGAAAATGTATAAGTCATGAAGAAAGCAATAGCAATAAAACTAAACGATCATCATTCTAAGCTAACGGATGGGTCTTGTCCATCACATCATTCTCTAATGATGTGATCCCGTTCATCAAATGACAACACATGTCTATGGTCAGGAAACTTAACCATCTTTGATTAACGAGCTAGTATAGTAGAGGCAAACCAGGGACACTCTGTTTGTCTATGTATTCACACATGTACTAAGTTTCCGGTTAATACAATTCTAGCATGAATAATAAAAATTTATCACGATATAAGGAAATATAAATAACAACTTTATTATTGCCTCTAGGGCATATTTCCTTCAAACGTGTTTTTATCAAATTCTGATCCCAGTTTCTCGAGCTGCTCAAGAATAAACCAGACACCCATTTAATCCTTGTTCTACTATTCCTTTCCAAAATTTTAAGGCTGGATTTCCTAGGCAGCCAATTATCTCTCCAAATATTAATATTTGTTCCATCGACCACTCTCCAAATAAAACCTTGTTTAAGCAAATCCAAACCATGCATAATACCTTGCCATGTAACCGATGTCGACTGCGGAAACACATTGTCCAGTTGATGTCCATGGGGTTAATACTTGGCCTTCAACACCCTTTCAACTAACGACTCTAGGAACACCAAAATCCGCCAAGCCTGCTTTGCAAGGAGAGCTTGATTAAAAAAATCTAAGATCACGAAAATCCATACCGCCCTCTCCTTTTGGTCTGGTTAGTTTATCCCAAGCGAGCTAGTGTGTTTTCCTTCTATTTTCTTCATCCCCCACCAGAAATTCCTAATAAGTTGCGCTAGCTCTTCACAAATAGATTCCGGAAATTTTAAATATACCCATTGCATACATCAGGAGAGCCTGGATTACCGATTTAATCTAAATTTCCTTTGCCCCGCTTGATGCATATTTTTCAATCCAGTATGAGAGTCTTTTTAGCACTTTATCTTTGGTATACTGGAATATTCCATCCTTCATTCTTCCTTCACGCACTAGTAATCCAAGATATTTATCCTCAAAACCCTTTTCAGTAATTTTAAGGACTACCATGATTGATACTTGATCTTCTAACATGCAATTCTTCCCAAACAGAGTTGAACACTTATCTGGACTTAATAACTGCCCAATACCCTCCTCATAGACTGTCAAAATATTTTTAATGGTTAATGCTTGATCCAAGGACCCCTTAAAAAATAGAAGGCTATCATCAGCAAACAACAAATGAGATATACCCGGGCCATTTTTGCTTAAGTGCAAATCCTTAAGAACTCCTTTATCACAGGCATCCTGAAGTAATAATGAGAGGGCCTCCGCTACAAATAGGAACAAGTACGGTGACAATGGATCCCCTTGCCCGAGCCTTCTGGATGGAACAAAGGAATCCAGACGTCGTCCGTTAAAACGCACCGAGAATTTTACAGATGTAACACATGTTGTAATCCAATTTACCCACACAGGTGCAAAACCATAAGCCCTCGGCATACTCTCCAAAAACTTCCAGTCCGCTCAATCATAAGCTTTTGCAAGATTTAACTTATAAGCACAATAAGCACCCTTATTATCCTATAACGTGCTTAGGGAGTGCATACATTTGAAGGCTATAAGTGCATTATCAGAAATTAACCTGCCTGGGATAAAAGCACTTTGAGTTGGAGAGATCATACCATCCAGCAGTGGCCTTATCCTATTAATGAGGCATTTGGAAATAATATGGTAAATGACATTACACAGACTGATAGGCCGAAAATTTGTTATGGACTGAGGATTCTTCACCTTCGCAATAAGAACAATAGTCGTATCATTAATCCAGTCTGGCATAATTCCAGTGATAAAAAGTTGTTGGATTGCTCGAACAATATCCTCCTTTATTAAACCCAAATTCATCTGAAACTTGCTGGGAAACCATCCAGCCCTGGATCTTCCAAAGGCCCAACTTGGAATAGGGCATCACTAATTTCTTGTGCAGAGAAAGGTTTAAGAAGATCAGCGTTCATGTCATCATTAATCAAAGGCTTCACGAGTGGAATAATACGGGAAGGATTAACACCAGCCTCACAAGAATAAAATTGCTGAAAAAATGCATTAGTTATACCCTTAATTTCCTCCATATTATCCGTGAGAGACCCATCACTTCTCTTAAGAGAAGAAATATTATTTTTCTTGGCTCTCCACAACGCTTTCGTGTGAAAGAACTTAGTATTGCAATCTCCCCACTTTATCTTGTCGATGCACGATCTTTGCTTCCACATGATTTCCTCCTTTAGGAGAAGCTCATCCATCTCCGTATAAATTTTCTTACTCTCTTCCACCACTGCATGATCATTTCTCTTAAACAAAACATTTAATCTTTTACGAGCCCGGTCCAACATTTTTGGAAGATACCCAATATGAGTATGACTCCAACCATGCAGAGATTTCATAAGATTATACAATTTGTTTGCCACGCCCTTCAAATCTCGCACATCGGAATTTTTATTCCATGAACAATTAACTTGGTCATCCAACGCCAATCCTTCTCTTTCCCAATAGGATTCATATCTCAAGTGCTTATTAACTTGAACAGAAGGTGAATTACCGGACAATTGAATAAGAAGAGGGCAGTGGTCTGACCTTGAGCTTAAAATGTGGGAGACCTTGCACTTTGGAAATAAGGACGTCCATTGGGGGCACACAACTGCATGATCCAGACGTACCTTCACATTCCTACACTACTGCAGGTTGCTGCTAACGCGACACTACGATCAGAGACCCTTCGGCGAAATTGTGTGCGATGCAATAATCGCAAACGGTGGTGTAAAATAACTGTCAAAAAAGGTGCAAAACATTTGCGATGATAGATGCATCAAACACGGTTAAAATTTTAGTTGCGTGTGTGATGCAGGGCATACGGTTCAGTTCAATTAGCTGTTTGCGATGTGGTAGAACAAAAGAAACGGGCAGCCAGATGAAGGCGTGTGCGATATACAGCTTACGGTTCACTCGGATGAACTGTTTGTGATTAGGCAACAAAACAGAAATGGTCAGCCAGATCAAGGTGTGTGTGATATACGACATACGGTTCACTCGGATGAACTGTTTTTGATTAGGCAATGTAACAGAAATGGTTCAACTAGATCAAGGTGTGTGCAATGGAGGGCATACAGTTCATTCCGATAAACTGTTTGTGTTGAGCCAAGAGAACAGATTCGTTTCACATAAACAAGATGTGTGTAATACGCGACAAACATCCAATTACATACGTGGCTAATACACACATGACATTGACATTTCCACACACCAAAGTAAACTATTACAAGCATAATTAACTAGGATAAATGATCATCTGATTATCATCTACTTCTTGTGCTAGCTCGATGTTCCTTCTATGCTAAGTTTCCATTAATTGATGGCATTTTATGAACACGCCACCATTTCCCGCCATTTCCTCACCGGTTTCACGCCACCCAATGATATTGTGCATATACCTAGGCGGCGCGCGATGCACGGAGGCAACAAGCGCAGCCTGTAGCACATCCACCTTTTCCAAGCATGCCAACCCACCAAAGCGCCGCCTCTGCCATCAACCTTGTCGATGAGGAAAATGAGCAGGCGCCATGGCCCGTCGAGGCGCTCCCCGGCAACGCGATGGACGACGTCGTGATGCGCGTCATCGCCAGGGTTGAGCAGACCCTAGGCGCATGGCGTTTCAGCGCCGCCGATCAAGATATGCATGTCAGCGCTGACAGGCTGCAGCTCACCAAACAACATGATCGATGGAGTGCCGCAGAGCAAGCTAGGCACGTTCGCGCTGATAGGCTGCGGCTCACCGCACGGCGAGACCGTTGGAGCGTCACAGAGAGGGAGAGAGAGAGGCGCGGCATGCCGCACAGCAAGAGCGGATTCATCGGTGCTTTCCTGCTGCCGACAGGGCGTCACAACTAGGTACATGTCCCATCAGTACCCCCATTCCTTGCCAGGAGTGGGTAGAGGCCCTCTGCGCCGTACTTGCACCAGACGCCCGCCGCGCCGTTCGCATGGGTCGCGCCATTCGCATTGTCCGCGGCCCGCTCGATGCCAATGCGCTGGTCGGTAGGCTCAACCGCCTCCTTGGCCTAGGTGTCCACCTTGGCGCAGTAGGGGAACATGGCCGTCGGATCCTTGAGCTGGTGATCTCCGATGAAATAGCCAACTTGGAGCTTGAGATCGTGCTCCAGATGTACCGCGAGTGTGTCGACCACTTGGACGAACGCCTGCATGAGTTTAGGCAGAGCTAAGAGCTACCGTAGACAAGGCTGCTGGTCCTGGTCTCATGGGCGCGTTTTATTTTGTTGAGTCATTTCGACGTGGATAACTATGTATTCACATCAATCATAGTATTGCTCTGTTTCAATGTGTGTACTCTGTTTTTCGTTCTTATATGTTCATTTTAATGTGTGTATATACGCTTTCCATTCTGTATATGTGGATGATAACAGCTAGATTCAAATTAGTATACAAAAACAGATAGAAATGGAATTCATAATCTATATATATATATTAATTGTTCATTAGTTCATCATAGAATATATATATATCATCACATATACGTGATGATACTTAACTACTTGGTACAATGCATAAAATTGAAAACGGACAATACTAAAACTAATAATCCCTCCTGAGACCAGTAATCCGACAGCCCCTCGCCAGCAGCTCCCTGGTGCGCGGCGTCTTCCCAGTGCGGATGCAGTACTCTGCCTCCTCTGCCTCACAACGCTTGACATACTGATGTGCCTCTTCCCAGTGGACGCACGCGAACGATCTTGCCATTTTGTTTGGCGCCCACCAGAGCTCCTCGTCGGTGGCACGCTAGATCTTATCAACCCACCTCCACGCAGCGACGAGGCACCCAACGCCTATGACCTTCCTCGCGAAGTACCCGTCTTCGTACACCTCCTCCGCACGACAACGCGCCCACCCCCAAAGCTTCGTCGCCTCCTTTTTACAGGCCGCATCACGGGCTTCACAGGCCGCCTGGTACCTGGCTTCCTCCTCCACCATCTCCTTCTTGAACGCCACTTGCCTGCTTTCTCAGCTGGCGACAGCGACTTCCACAGACAAAGATTGTACTGGCCCCAAAACCAATCCAAAGTTGGGGGGTCCGGCACAACCTCGTCCTGCGGTGCGTAGGGTTCCTCGTCGCTGCTATTCGAGTGAGCATCCTCGGGGGGCAGCGACTCCTCGTCGGTGCATGGGCATATCAACGGCGCCATGGCAGATATTTGAGAGAGAGAGAGAGAGGGCGAGCAAGGGGAGGATGTAGATGAGAATGCAGGCAGGACAACGTGAGCGGTAGTATTTATTGGCGGCCGGAATCTAGATCGACGGGAACAGTACACACGCTGGTCGCTGGAATTTACGAGTATTGTAGTTTGAATTACACACGTTTCTCGCAGCAAAATCCATGTGTGAACATAATAGCTGACGGTTTCCAATACAAAACCGTGTCTGATCAATGATCCCCGCCACCCACCTACCAAACCTCAATCCGCGAGATAGAGTGCCAATCGTGTGAGGGGCGGTTGTCTTGCCAGATCTTTACATTTTCTTTTTTGAACACCAGATATTTACATCATTTGATGATTTTTTAACTCGCACACAAGTACACAAAAATATGATTTTTCAAACCGTTATGGTTACCCGTTGCATCTAGATGCAGTTCAAACTTGAATTACGGTCATTAAATGGCTAGAAAATCACTTAAATGTCTTTAAAAGGTAAAATGACACCTGAAATTTTCTAAATTTCACATGACAATTGTATTAGTGCATGTTAAATGTAGAAAAAAAATTTGAAGGCCGTAAGAGGAAGCTATCTCCCGTTCGTCATCAAACATGCATTGTTCCCTCTCGGAACCACAAGCCTTCTAGTGAGTTGCTTCGGTTTGTGAGGGGGGGGGGTTGTCCAAACTTTTGTCAAACTGGCCAATTTTTTAACCACATCATCTTGGTGGCATGACATTATATCAAGCAATGTTTCATGGTTTTCTGATCATTTTTTAATTTTTTGGAATTAAAATGCCATGGCACTCCATGCATGTGTGCCCATGCCGTTAGACCAATATGTTTGAAAATTCTTTCTAATTTACTACACATGGAATTAACTCGCACACAAGTACACAAATATGATTTTTCAAACTATTATGGTTAAGCGTTGCATGTAGATGTAGTTCAAATTTGAGTTACGGTCATTAAATGGCTACAAAATCACTTAAATGTCTTAAAAGGTCAAATGACCCCTGAAATTTTCCAAAATTTGACATGACAGTTGTATTAATACTACAAATTTTGTCGTACATTTTAAACACCATCCGTTGCCACTTTACTCCAAATTCGTCTTTCACAGTTAATAAAAAATATCTACAACATCACACACAGTTGTTTTCTAGGAACCGTTTGCGATGAAAATATCTGGGTCTATTTAAGTCTTCCTCCTTCAGCTTCGCCGGCTCGTCTGCTCCAGTGCTAGCAACCCCCGAGTCAACGAATCTCGATCCCCATTCCCGCACCCCTTCTTGCAAAGATGACGCCGTGGGAACGCTTCGTGAAGGCCCGTACGATGGTCGCGTCCCCCCCGAGCGCGGCCGCCTATGTCGAGAGCGCGACCGCCTATGTCGAGAGTGCCGCCGCATCCTGATATGTCTCCAATGTATCTACAATTTATGAAGTATTCATGTTGTTACTTTATCATTCTTGGGTGTTTTACAATCATTTTATAGCAAGTTTATATCATTTTTTGGGACTAACCTATTGACCCAGTGCCCAGTGCCAATTGCTGTTTTTTGCTTGTTTTTTAGATCACAGGAAAACAATATCAAACGGAGTCCAAACACCGTGAAACTTTACGAAGATTTTTTTGGACCAGAAGGAACCCAATGGGCCAGAGCTGCACCTGGGGGGCTGCCCCGAGGGGGCACAACCCACCTGGGCGCGCCCCTGGGTTGTGCCCACCTCGGTGGCCTCCACACCCCCTCTTTACACTATAAATTCCGAAACCCTTCGGGATTAACCTAGATTAGAAGTTCCGCCCCTGCAGGGCTCCGTAGCCACCTAAAACCAATCTAGACCCATTCCGACACCCTGCTGGAGGGTGGAATCATCTCCGGTGGCCAGCTTCATCATCCCGGCAGCCACCATGATGAGGAGGGAGTAGTCCACCCTCGGGGCTGAGGGTTTGTACCAGTAGCTATGTGATAAATCTCTCTCTCTCTCTCTCATGATCTATATCATGGGCTTTGTTAATATAGTCGGATCATATGATGTTTCTCCCCTCTATACTCATGTTGTGATGAATAGAGTCTTTACCCTTTGAAGTTTTGCCTTGTGGGATTGAAATTCAGAGATGAGCACACATGATATATGTCTTGCGGTATGAATACTTGAGGTGACAATTGGGGTATTGATACATCTCCAACGTATCTATAATTTTTGATTGTTCCATGCTGTTATATTATCAATCTTGGATGTTTTATAATCATTTTATATCATTTTTTGGTACTAACCTATTGACATAGTGCCAAGTGCCAGTTCCTGTTTTTTCTGTATTTTTTACATCGCAGAAAATCAATATCAGATGGAGTCCAAATGCCACGAAACTTTATAGAGATTTTTTGTGGACCAGAAGGAACATGTTGGGCCCTGGTTGCACTTGGGGGGAGTCCCGAGGAGGGGACAACCCACCAGGGTGCACCAGGAGGCCCAGGCATGCCCTGGTGGGTTGTGCCCACCTCGGGTGCCCCCCAGACCGCCTCTTTGCTCTATAAATACCCCAAAAATACCAGAACCCTAGGGGAGTTGACAGAATATTCATCCAGCCGCCGCAGAGTCCAGAACCACCAGATCCAATCTAAACACCATCTCGGATGGGGTTCACCACCTCCATTGGTGCCTCTCCGATGATGCGGGAGTAGTTCTTTGTAGACCTTCGGGTCCGTAGTTAGTAGCTAGATGGCTTCATCTCTTTCTCTTGATTCTTAATATAATGGTCTCTTGGAGATCCATATGATGTAACTCTTTTTGCGATGTGTTTGTTGGGATCCGATTAACTTGAGTTTATGATCAGTCATATCTTTTTATATCCATGAAAGTTATTTGAGTTTCTTTGATCTCTTATATGCATGATCTCTTATAGCGTCGTATTTCTTCACCGATACTTGGGTTTTGTTTGGCCAACTTGATCTATTTATCTTGCAATGGGAAGAGGTGCCCGGTAGTGGGTTCGATCTTACAGTGCTTGATCCTAGTGACATAAAGGGAACCGACACGTACGTATCATTGCTTCTAAGGATAAAAAGACGGGATCTATATCTATGCAATAGATAAACGGATCTTGTCTACATCATGTCATCGTTCTTATTGCATTACTTCATTTTTCCATGAACTTAATACACTAGATGCATGCTGGATAGCGGTCGAGATGTGGGGAGTAATAGTAGTAGATGCAGGCAGGAGTCGGTCTACTAATCTTGGACGTGATGCCTATGTAATGATCATTGCTTGGATATTGTCATAATTATTCGAGATTCTATCAATTGCCCAACAGTAATTTGTGTACCCACCATTTGCTATCATTTCTCGAGAGAAGCCACTAGTGAAACCAACGATCCCTGGGTCTTCTTCCTCATATATTTGCTTGCGATCTACTTTTCCTTTGCATTTTTATTCAACCAAAAATACAAAAATACTTTGCTGTACTTTATTTTATTTGTGATCTATTATTTCAATCTACTACAATTTTCTGGCATCCTTACCTGAAAGGGATTGAGAACTGAGGGAGTCCTGGATTAGGGGGTCCCAGGGCGTCCGAGCTATGTAACATGGGCCGGACTGGTGGGCCGTGAAGATACGAGATAGAAGGCTTCCCCCGTGTCCGGATGGGACTCTCCTTAGCGTGGAAGGCAAGCTTGGCGTTCGTATATGAAGATTCCTTTCTCTGTAAAACGACTCTGTACAACCCTAGGCCCCTCCGGTGTCTATATAAACCGAAGGGTTTAGTCCATAGAGGCAATCATAATCATACAGGCTAGACATCTAGGGTTTAGCCATTACGATCTCGAGGTATATCAACTCTTGTAACCCCTATACTCATCAAAGTCAATCAAGCATGAAGTATGGTATTACCTCCATTAAGAGGGCCCAAACCTGGGTAAACATTGTGTCCCCTGCCTCTTGTTACCTTTGATCCTTAGACGCGCAGTTCGGGACCCCCTACCCGAGATCTGTCGGTTTTGACACTGACATTGATGCTTTCATTGAGAGTTCCTCTGTGCTGTCGATAGAAGGTTCGATGGCTCGTTCGATCATCCACAATGATGCTGTTTCGGGGGAGGTTTTTCCCCCGGGCCAGATTTTCGTATTCGGCGGCTTTGCACTGCGTGCCAACTCGATTGGCCACCTCGAGCAAATCAACAACTACGCCTTTGGTCATCAGATCAGTTTCGGGAACCTAAACTATGTCGCCGATATCAGAGGAGATTTGATCTTCAAAGGGTCCGCGGCCCCGATCACCGCTCTGGCCTTAGATCCGGAGCAGGCTGTCAGGTCCAAAGACAGGAGTTTAGAGCCCACCGAACTCTCTGCAATTATGGAACTTGTTACCAGAGATCCGAAGGGGACGACGTCATCGGCAAACCCGAAGACGCACCGAACTCCCCTTGTCTCCACTGAAGCGCCGGACACTCCACCGGACTCTAAGTCCGAATTCTCGAGGTCCATGTCAAGCAGGCGTCCCCAGGAGGCTCCAACTCCGGACAGCCCCACGGGCTCTCGTTTCTCTGTCCAACCCTTGCCTTTAAACGAGGCTCTGGACTTAAAGCGATCACTCACCATTATGGAAGGATCGCTTCCGAACTACGCCCAGCCTGGACTAGGGGCTGAGAGCGGGGAATTTTACGTCCCACCCACCACCCACTTCATAGCCACTGTCGAAGATCTAACTGGCATGCTGGACTATGTCTCCGAAGACATCAACAGTATGGACGATGATGCCGGAGACGAACAAGGCCAAGACCCTCCGTTTACCGGACGCTGGACGACCACCTCCAGGTATGACGTGTACATGGTGGATACACCCAAAGAGGATGACGACCACGGCAAAAAGGATCCAGTTGAGGACCAGTCTGCCGAAGCACCTCGAAAACGTTGACGTCTGTGGTGCCGCTCAAAATTGCGTCGCCAAAAAGACAGCAATACCGGCACCGAAGACAATAACACTCCAGGGAACGCCGAAGACCCCGAAGCCCTTGTCAAGCCAACATCCGAACATGATGATTGTGAGGATGCGCAAGTTAAACCCGGTGATCCTATGGGGAACGAGGGCTCAGAGGACAGTAATTACCTACCGATCTCTGAAGAGGATGTGAGCCTCGGCGGCGAAGATTTTATCATGCCGGAGGAACCCCTCGAACAAGATTGCTTTAAACGCCGGTTAATCGCCACTGCAAGAAGCCTGGAAAAGAAGCAGCAGTAGGAGCTGATCAAGATCTACTCAATGACAGATGGACTAACTACCTGGCTGCCGAGGAATACGACCTCGAACGCCCAACTAAGAGTTACCCAAAGCGCAAGCTACTGCCTCAATTTGATGACGAGGCCCTTGAGCCCATACTGCCAAAGCGTAAAACTGCTGACGAGCCCGACTAACCGCCACGTGGATGGGACAGACCGGCTACTCATGCCGACAACCAGCCCGTGCCACCCTGCCATCGAGGCAAGGAGGTAACGGCACCGGGCTATACCTATGACTTACGCAAGGACCTGGACAATAGAGTCGGTTTGACAAGATCAATCTATGGATCGAGGGGGTGTGCTCTGACGTGCGAAGATGGCCATCAGACCTGGCGAGACAGACACAACCTTGCTCGGGCCGAAAACCGCATAAGGCCTTCGTCCAAAGTACGCCACGACGTCGCCTAGTACAGAGGCGTCGCACACCCCCTATGCTTCACCGATGAAGTAATGGAACATTAGTTCCGAGAAGGGTTTAAACCCGTCAACATTGAATCATACGATGGTACGACAGATCCCGCAGTCTGGATTGAAGATTTTCTTCTCCACATTCACATGGCTCGCGGTGACAATCTACATGCCATCAAATATCTCCCCTTGAAACTTAAGGGACCAACCCGACACTGGTTAAATAGCCTCCCAGAAAATTCTATTGGCAGCTGGGAAGATTTGGAAGATGCCTTTAGTGATAACTTCCAAGGTACCTATGTACGCCCCCAGACGCCGATGACCTTAGTCACATAGTCCAGCAACCCAGAGAGTCAGCCCGAAAACTCTGGACAAGGTTCTTATTAAAAAGAACCAGATCGTTGACTGTCCAGATGCCGAAGCCCTAGCTGCCTTTAAACACAGCACCCGTGACGAATGGCTCACCCGACACCTCGGCCAAGAGAAGCCAAAGTCCATGGCAGCCCTTACAGCACTCATGACCCGCTTTTGCGCGGGAGAGGATAGCTGGTTAGCCCATAGCAACAATGGTACCCGTGACTCTGGTATTTCTGAAACCAAAAATGGCAGTGGCAGGCCCTGACGCAACAAACACAAGCATCGAAGTAACAATGATAATACTGAAGACACGACGATCAACGTCAGATTCTATGGCTCCAAATCTGGTCAACGGAAGAATCCATTCGAAAGAAATAAAGACGGTTCATCTAGCCTGGACCGAATACTCGACCGGCCTTGCCAGATTCACGACACCCCCGACAGGCCGGCCAACCATACGAACAGAAGCTGTTGGGTCTTTAAACATGTTGGTAAGCTAAACATTGGACATAAGGAGAAGGGGTCGCCCAGTGAGGATGACGACGAGGAGCCTCACCTCCCAAACACCGAGGGACATAAGAAATTGCCCCTAAGGTCAAAATGGTGAATATGATATACGCTACTCACATCCCCAAGCGGGAGCGCAAGCGCGCTCTAAGGGACGTCTATGCGATAGAGCCAGTCTCCCCAAAATTCAATCCATGGTCAGCCTGTCTGATCACTTTCGATCGCAGAGACCATCCGAATAGTATCCGTCACGGAGGCTCGGTCGCGCTGGTACTCGACCCAATTATCGATGGATTCCACCTTACGCGGGTCCTCATGGACGGTGGCAACAGCCTTAACTTGCTCTATCAGGACACTATCCACAAAATGGGTATTGATTCGTCAAGAATTAAACCCACTAAAACTACCTTTAAAGGAGTAATACTTGGTGTAGAGGCCCGTTGCACGGGCTCAATCACATTGGAAGTCGTCTTCGGTTCACCGGACAACTTCCAAAGCAAGGACTTGGCCTTCGATGTCATCCCCTTCCGTAGCGGCTATTATGCACTACTCAGACGAACCACGTTCACTCGCTTCAATGCGATCCCGCACTATGCCTATGTCAAACTCATGATGGCCGAACCACGCGGTGTTATAACAGTCAATGGAAACACGAAGCGCTCCCTCCATACTGAGGAACACACTGCGGCCCTTGCAGCAGAAGTACAGGGCGGCCTTATCAAGCCAGATACTACATCGATAGTCAAGCCTCCGGACACTGTTAAACACGTCCGGATCACCCTGCAGAGCGACAGTCCAGCTCGTTCGGAGCTCGATTAGCAGTTCTCCCTCAATTTCAGCCCCAACCAAATTGTGGCACACGTGCCACGCGTACATAACTACACACTAAAGATACCTTGGGCAAAGATGGAGGCGTATTAAAGATAAACTCCACAATATGGCTCGACCCTATCTGGACCCTCATATTCTTTTTTTTCTCTCTTATTTTTATTTTTTCAGGTTACTTACAACCCACGTCAAATTTTGATGGTACCAAGGGCCCCTTTTCCAGGCCCCTTGTAAAAACCCGATCATTGATCCTCTTGAAGGATCATACATCAAGGAGTAAAGCAGCGTAGATGTGCAGAACAGTATCTAAAGGATCTTTAAAGATCACATCTTCCTTTTTCCGAACCTGTTCACAGCTTTCCCTTGAGCTAGGCATGTGAAATAGCCTAAATGCTTATTGAGGGAGCCCTGGACTAAGGGGTCCTCGGGCGTCCGACCTGTTATCCATGGGCCGGACTGATGGGCTGTGAAGACATGAAGGCCGAAGACTGTACCCATGTCCAGATTGGACTCTCCTTGGCGTGGAAGGCAAGCTTGGCGACCGACTATGAAGATTCCTTCTCATGTAACCGACTCTATGTAACCCTAGATCCCCCCGGGTGTCTATATAAACTGGAGGGGTTAGTCCGGAAAGGATATACTCATTACCATAGTCATACAGGCTAGGATTCTAGGGTTTAGCCATTATGATCTTGTGGTAGATCAACTCTTGTAACACTCATATTCATCAAGATCAATCAAGCAGGACGTAGGGTATTACCTCCATAGAGAGGGCCCGAACCTGGGTAAACATTGTGTCCCCCTTCCCCTGTTACCATCGATCCTAGACGCACAGTTCGGGACCCCCTACCCGAGATCCGCCGATTTTGACACCGACATTGGTGCTTTCATTGAGAGTTCCACTGTGCCGTCGACGAAAGGCTCGATGGCTCTCTGTCGGTGTCAAAACCGGCGGATCTCGGGTAGGGGGTCCCAAACTGTGCGTCTAGGCCGGATGGTAACAGGAGGCAAGGAACACGATGTTTTACCCAGGTTCGGTCCCTCTTGATGGAGGTAAAACCCTACATCCTGCTTGATTAATATTGATGATATGGATAGTACAAGAGTAGATCTACCACGAGATCAAGGAGGCTAAACCCTAGAAGCTAGCCTATGGTATGATTGTTGTATGATGAAGTTGTCCTACGGACTAAAACCCTCCGGTTTATATAGACACCGAAGAGGGTTAGGGTTACACAAAGTCGGTTACAATGGTAGGAGATCTTGAATATCCGCATCGCCAAGCTTGCCTTCCACGCCAAGGAAAGTCCCATCCGGACACGGGACGAAGTCTTCAATCATGTATCTTCATAGTCCTGGAGTCCGGTTGAAGGTGTAGTCCGGCTACCCGAACACCCCCTAATCCAGGACTCCCTCAGTAGCCCCTGAACCAGGCTTCAATGACGACGAGTCCGGCGCATAGATTGTCTTCGGCATTGCAAGGCGGGTTCCTCCTCCAAATTCTTCATAAAAGTTTGTAAACACCAAGAGTAGTGTCCGGCTCTGCAAAATAGGTTTCCACGTATTGCCACAGAGAGAATAATGTTAACACAAATCTAATCTGCTGACGTATTCCGCAGCGTGACATCACACTACGGCCAAGCCTTTATTCAAATCGTTTTCACTTTTCCACCTCAGCGTGTTTTGCGAGGCGGTTTCCTTGGCACGTCTTGTCAAAGCAGAGATCGTGTCCCCTTTATTTACGGGATTCTCATCAATACGGACGTGGGTAACCCAATCGTGCCCGTTAGCATGTCTTCTCGATTAAAGGCAAGTCCCAAACGGTTACGGGGAGGGCTCCTGGTATTCAACCTATTATAAAGAGACCAGGGCCTTACTCCTTTTCTCCAATCTCAAAACAAGTTCGCCCGTCGCCTCGAGTTCCAACACCCTAGGCTCCAGATTCCAGGCACTTCGGACCTTTGACAATGTCCGGTTCCGACCTTCAATGCCAATGGATGCCCTCCTCCGTCACGGAGGAGGACGTGCTAAAGTTGAGAGAGGCTAAGTTCTTAACCGCCGAAATTTTGCATAGGTTGCCTGCTCAAAGGCAGGCTATTCCCAGTCCCCAGCCCGGTGAGGGCGTAGTGTTCATGTCTCACTTCCTTCGGGGGTTAGGCTTCCCAATGGATCCCTTCGTGAGGGGGCTAATGTTCTATTATGGGCTGGAATTTCATGACTTAGCTCCGGAGTCCATCCTCCACATTTCCTCATTCATCATTGTGTGCGAAGCGTTCCTCCGTGTTACTTCTCACTTCGGATTATGGCTCAAGACTTTTGGAGTGGAGCCGAAGATGATCGAGGGACGACACGCAGAGTGCGGAGGCGCTGTCATAAGTAAGAATGTTGATGCTCCATGGCCCGAGGGCTCCTTTCAAGAGGAGCTCGGCTTGTGGCAACGAGAGTGGTTCTATATCACCGCTCCCGGGAGCACCAAGTGGGTGGCGCCTCCTGCCTTTCGCTTGGGTCCCCCACCACGGCTAGCGTCATGGGTCAACAAAGGATTAGATTGGGGGTTATCCAAAGACGTGCCCTTGTTGCAGGGCCGCATTAGGGATCTCTTAGAAAGAGACCTCAACCTGGTCAAGGTGACGCAGGTCATGCTGATTCGCCGAACACTGCCCGGCAAACGTCGCTCCCTTCATCTGTGGGAGTTTAATCCGGAGGGACCACGAGCTCTCCAGCATTTTATGGGCGCAACACCCGTGGAGATGTATAAAATGTTCTTCAGATCACAAGCAATGTGTCCGGATTTGACCGAGGACGCAAGTTTAAGCTGCAATCGCCCGGATACTCAAGTAAGTAACCTTGTGCCCGGACTCGCTATCCGTAAAATTGTCATAAATTCGCCCCCTAAAAGAGCTGTCCTTTTAAACAGGAATGGATAGCGAAGGCAAAGCTAATCAGGTGTCCGGCTCCCCTTCCTGAGACCAGGCCGGATCCCGTGCTAGTCAGGATGTTGAAGATCATTCCTTTGGAGGGAAGTGAGGGGGAGGACAAGGAAACTATGGCCTCCTCGAAGGAGGCTGCTCCGAAGGGAGGAACCGACAATTCCTCTCCTAAGGGCAAGAAGAGGGCCGCCTCTGACGACCCGGAGACCATGGCCTCAAAGCGGGGGGAAAAGTCCTCGTCAGAGGGTCTGACGTCGGGGAGATCCTCGGCCGAACTACGCCCTCAAAGGGATCAGCCCTCCAGCGAGCCGTAAGTAGAGAAAGATTTTCCTTTAGAAGGATGAGAGAAATCCTTGCTTTTTATTTGAGAAGATTAACCGAAATTTTACTTTGTAGCTCGAACCTCAGCCCTTCTCAGCAGAGCTCGTCTTCGGGGGATCTTCTTCCGGACATGATGGAGAGTGGAACGCCTCCCCCTGCCGTACCGCTTGGCGAGGCGGGCGACCCTGAGGTGTCGTCGCGGAGGGTTTCTCCGAATCTGGCAGGGGTGGAAGGTAGCCATATGTCCCCCCAAGGTTCTCCGCGTCCGGCCTTCGATGGAGGTCATAGGACGAGTCCGGCACCGTCCGATGCGCGGTCGGAGGAGCTGATGATTCTGCTGGGGCAAGCTTCTATCTCAGAGGAGCACTGTGCATTGATGGGTACGGTGATTGGAAGGATTTCATCCGCGGAAAGAGGATTGCATGAGGCCGTCAGAAGTTTGCTGACGGGTTTTGAGGTACGTTTGATAATGTACTTCTTTGTCAGTTGTGCATAAACAAGATGCGCACTGTGTGGATAGTAGCCCCTGAGACTCTATGCGTTGTCAAAATTGACGGCGCACAGAGGATCATAATCCCAGGTCTAAAATGTCGCCTTTGTATACAGGTGGCAGAGTGTCCGGAATTGAGGCGAACTGATGATTTTGCCGAACTAAAGCGGCAACTTGACGTGGCAGATGCCGACATCGCGCTCGTCAACAAGCGCCTTGATGAGGCTCAAGGTATGCAATTCCTCGGGAGGCATCTGGTAAGAGGAGCTTTATGCCAGTATCTTACAATGTGTGTGCTTGACGCAGATGGTGCAGCCACCGTGGAGAGTCTTCGGGCGGAACTTGCCCGAGCTAAGGAACAAGCCAGGAAAAGTGATGCGGCTGCCGAGAAGGCCCTTGAAGAGCTGAGAGCCGAACAGGCTGCTCACTGCCGAAGCAAGAAGGAGATGGCCGAGATGGCCGTGAAGTTAAAAAGTGCTGCTGACCGTTGCAAGTTTCTTGAGAAAGAAGACCGGGCGAGACAGACGGACATAGAGAAGGCCGTTGCCGATGCCAAGGACGCTCGCTCTACGATGAGAGCTACGAAGGAGGAGCTGCGTCAGGCCGGATAGATTGCGGCTGGAAAGCCCTTTATGCTGCGGAGGAAGTTTTGCGATCCGAAGTTTGCTCTGTTGGACCGAATGTGGAGTGCGGAGGACACCTATCTGGATTTGTCAGCGAGTGCTGCTGATGCGACCGAATACTTTCGAGATCAAGTAGATCGCGAAGTGGAAAGGCTTTTCTGGTCGCAGTTCCAGAATCCAGAGCGTCCACTGGTAGTGGACGATCGTCTGGCTCAATGGGTCGAACTGAATAGATTGTCCGGACTCACCATGAAGTACGTCATGGGTCATCTGTGGCCGGGGAGATCGGAGCCGAAAAGTTGTTTCAGCTTGGTGCAGCAATTCCTTGACGCGGTGCCATGTATCAATGCGATGAAGAGGTCAGCATGCATAGAGGGCGCACGGATGGCTCTTGCCCGTGTCAAGACATACTGGGCAGAGATGGAGACCACCATTGTTGCATCCCGAGATTCGGACAAAAGCCGAGTACCCTCCGAGCACTATTTTCAGGAAGTCCTTGAAGGCGCTCGTGTAATAGATGCGCAGTGCTCGAAGGATGCTATGTTCTGATAGAATATGTAAATATAAAGCAATATTTTGATGAATTGTAGTAGCCTTTTATACTTGTGCCTTCAAGTATTTGGAACACCTCCTGTGCGGCCGTTTTAAGATATATATACAAAATCTGAAAGATTGCAGTCGTTGGCTTCAGCCCCCACGCACATAGTGCGGGGGTGCTCGCAGAAGGCGCATTTTCACACTTAATCCAACGTCTTGGTCCTACAAAGGAGGTGATAGCGCAACGAGCTAGGCAACCGGACTATAATTCTTTAACACTTTCACTTAGCCATAGGAGCTTGACAATGGGACTATTTAGGTAGCCCCTGGTGGCGACTGCGCTCGCCCGAATTCGGGGCGCGTATGTGCCTGGCTGGGAAACGACCCTTTGTTAATGCGGAGGAATCCTACAGATTCCGAAGAGTCATCGAGTGGTTGACCAGTCTCACGCCATATCATGACAGTCAGTTTTCGGCTTTCTCTACTGAGGTGCTCGCCTGGCCGAACCAGGGCACAATCGCAGTAGTTCTCATGGTGCCGCCTTAGCCGATAGAGCGGAATGTAAGGCGGCCGAACACAGGAGCCGAGCAACCCAACATTTGACCAAAATCATGACTCGGAGCTGATGCATATAAGGCCAAACTCGCGACGCCGAACACTCCCTAAGGTATTCGGTCTTTATGAGAGCGGGCGAGGTAACGCTCTGAGGTATAAGCCCCTAGTGTCCAGGTACGCGCAAGAATTCTGACGTGGCCACATGACAAGACGCCAGCCTCCTCCTTGGTCATAGAACCAGGGATGTGTATCAATAAGAGATAGTGAAAAAGCTTTACGCAGGGTCTTAATCTGAAAAGAAACCTTGGAACGGGTCCCTACTGCACGTCTGCGCCTGTATCTCCGTTGTGCCGTATCCTGGACGGGCGCAGCACGACGTTCATCTGTAAAAGGAGAGCAACTAAGTTGAAAAAGGGGCGCGCCGAACAAAAGTTTATATGAAATAAACAAAGTGTAAAGTAAAATATGAAAAATTGAGCTTTATTGTCTCTTATTTTATACGTGTGAAGCCCCTAGTGCGGGGGTATATGGCCACTAAGCCTTTATCAACGATACTTTTGTGCCGGACTCGTCTATCTGTGTCCGTGGTCTTAATGACCTGTTCCGATGTTCTGGCTGGTGAAGCCATTGTATTGTGGGGCTGTTAAAGCGGCTGCACAATCCTCCGCTTGGGGGAGGTGTTCTCACTGCTTCCCCTTTAAGGAGATGATGCCGCGTGGACCGGGCATCTTAAGCATAAGAGATGCATAATGCGGTATTGCGTTAAAGCGGGCGAAAGCTTCGTGTCCCAGTAGTGCTTGGTAGCGACTTGAGAATGGGACGATGTGGAAAGTCAGCTTTTCACGACGGAAGTTATCGGCAGAGCCGAAAATAACCTCGAGCCGGAGAAAACCCATGCAATGGGTGTCCGGACCTGGCGTTACTCCTTGAAAGGAGGTTTTTCTGTGGCGAATTCTTTTTGGGTCGATCCCCATGTGGCGGATTGAGTCCTGATATATCAGGTTGAGTCCGCTGCCACCGTCCATAAGGACATTTGAAAACTGGAGTCCGCCAATTATTGGATCGAGTACCAGGGCAGTCCAGCTTGGGTTCGTGATACTTCTAGAATAATCCAGATGATCAAAGATGATTGGTTTTGACAACCAGTGGCAGGATTCCTTTGGGATAGGCCATGGGGCGCGTACCTTTATGGGCGCCGCATGTTTTGTTATGTGGAGTAAGTTTACTGTTTTTACTTCTAGTGGGAAATTCTTTTGTTTCCTAGTACTATGCTTTTGGGGTTCATGCTCGTCTTCGCTTGGTGTGTCGAGCCCCTTGTGTTCGGCGTTGAGTCTGCCGGATTGTTTGAAAACCTAACAATCTCTATGGGTATGGTTAGCAGGCTTTCCGGGAGTGCTGTGTATTTGACATATCCTATCCAAGATTTTGTTTAGGTTGGATAGGTCGTCCCTGTTATCTTGGAGGGGCGGCTTTTTCTGATTTTCTCGTGAGCTTTTGAATCCGGCGTTGACTGCCGTGCTCTTCGGACTTTTTTCCTTAGTCCGGCGACGGTCTTTATTGCGTCGCGGTTTTCCGTTTCCATCCCTAGTTTCGGGTGTACTTGGGTCACTGGTGCTGCATCTTGCCAACCAGTTGTCCTCTCCTGCGCAAAAGCGGGTCATGAGGCTTGTTAGTGCGGCCATTGTTCTTGGCTTTTCTTGGCCGAGGTGTCTGGCGAGCCATTCGTCTGGAAATTATGCCTGAAAGCCGCTAAGGCTTCAGCGTCCAGACAGTCGACTATCTGATTCTTTTTAGTAAGAAATCTATTCCAGAATTGTCGAGCTGACTCTCTGGGCTTTTGAGTTATGTGACTAAGATCGTCTGCATCCGAAGGGCGGACATAGGTCCCTTGAAAATTTGCTCGGAAAGCGTCCTCGAGCTCTTCCCAACTTCCGATTGTGTTTTCAGGAAGGCTTTTGAGCCAATGCTGGGCTGGCCCTTTAAGCTTGAGGGGTAAGTATTTTATGGCGTGGAGGTCATCTCCTCTAGCCATATGTATGTGGAGGATATAATCCTTGATCCAGACTCCAGGGTCCGTTGTTCCATCATATGCCTCTATGTTTACGGGTTTGAATCCCGCTGGAAATTCATAATCCAGGACCTCATCGGTGAAACATAGGGGGTGTGCGGCACCCCTGTATTTGGGTGTGCCGGATTCTGATAATGGATTTATTACATTGCTTACGAGAGCTTGCTTTCTTGGCCCGTAAATGGACCTGGCTGGGCCATGATGTGAATCCTTAAGTGGGTCGCATGCCAGCTTAAGTGCGGCGCTGCTTGTCACTTTATGCTGGCCATGGGGTCGTCTATCCGACCGTGTGGCTTTCTCACTTTTGGAATGCGAGGGCTCTAAGGCCTCCTCGTCGAATTCAGGCAGTAGCTTTCTCTTTGGATAGCTTTTAGTGCGGCGACTGTCGCCGTATTTGTCTGCGGTATTGATTACTTTACTCCATCTGATCCTGAGTGCATCTTCCGCAGTTTTTAGCTTCCGCTTCTGCTTTTTCAGGCTGCGTTCGGTTGCAACGAGCCGTTTGTGGAGGTTCTTCTGCTTCGTGGGCTTGTCCGGCGTAGGGTCGTCCGGAATGCCATTTTCGCTGGGGGAGGGATGTTCGGTTTCTCTATCCGGGTTGTCCTGTTGGGACGGTTGCTCTAAGGCATGCTCATCGTCTACCGGCTCATCCTGCTCTATGGCTGGGTCTATATCGAGGCGGGGCTTGGGTCGGCGTTTACGCCGACGCTTTTATTGTTTTTCGAGAGATCGATCCCTCTTTCGATCCCCATTTTCCTCGTTGTTGCTTCCTTTAGGGGTATCCACCATGTACACATCGTGAGATGAGGTGGCTGTCCGATGCCCTATAGGCGTTGGTTCTTGGTTGTCTCCTGCATCGTCATCCATACCGTCGATGTCTTCGGAGTCGAAGTCAAGCATGTCGGTTAAGTCGTCGACAGTGGCTACGAAGTGGGTGGTGGGTGGGTTTTGAATTTCTTCATCATCTGAATCCCATCCTTGCTGACCGTAGTTCGGCCAGGGCTCTCCTGATAAAGAGAGAGACTTTAGCGAATTCAGGATGTCGCCGAAGGGCGAGTGCTGAAAGATGTCTACGGCGGTGAACTCCATTATCGGCGCCTAATCGGATTCGATCGGCAGGGGCGCGGGGGGCTCGGAGTTCGAAAAGGAATCCGACTCCTCGAAGTCACGGGCCATGCGGAGTGCGGGGCTGGAGTTCGGCTCGATCGCCTCTGAGATCGCAGCCCCTGAGGCAGCGTCCAACCGCTAATCCTCGATCGGCGCAGTAGGCTCCGAATCAATGGTCGGAACCGATGCGTGTGAGGCCTCCAAGGTACTATTCGGCGGCAGAGCTATATCATGCCCATCGAGATAGTGCGGCGCGCTTGGCTGTGGCTCGAATCCGTCGAAGATCAAGTCCCCGCGGATGTCAGCCGTGTAGTTTAGGCTTCCAAACCTGACCTGATGGCCAGGGGCATAGCTTTCGATCTGCTCAAGGTGGCCAAGCGAATTGGCCCGCAGTGCGAAGCCGCCGAAGACGAAGATCTGTCCGGGGAGAAAAGTCTCACCCTGGACTGCATCGTTGTTGATGATCGAAGGAGCCATCGGTCCTAAAAGCGACGACACAGATGAACTCTCAATGAAAGCACCAATGTCGGTGTCAAAACCGGCGGATCTCGGGTAGGGGGTCCCGAACTGTGCGTCTAGGCCGGATGGTAACATGAGGCAAGGAACACGATGTTTTACCCAGGTTCGGGCCCTCTTGATGGAGGTAAAACCCTACGTCCTGCTTGATTAATATTGATGATATGGATAGTACAAGAGTAGATCTACCACGAGATCAAGGAGGCTAAACCCTAGAAGCTAGCCTATGGTATGATTGTTGTATGATGAAGTTGTCCTACGGACTAAAACCCTCCGGTTTATATAGACACCGGAGAGGGTTAGGGTTACACAAAGTCGGTTACAATGGTAGGAGATCTTGAATATCCGCATCGCCAAGCTTGCCTTCCACGCCAAGGAAAGTCCCATCCGGACACGGGACGAAGTCTTCAATCTTGTATCTTCATAGTCCCGGAGTCCGGTTGAAGGTATAGTCCGGCTACTCGAACACCCCCTAATCCAGGACTCCCTCACTCTCCTTGTCCTTAAAGACAACATCATCTCCGGGGGAGCTCTGACCCCGGGCCAAACCCTCCGGTTGGGCGGCTTTACTATGATCGCCCGTTCGGCCGTTGAGCCGACGATGACCTCTCGGGCCATCGAAAATCCCCTTCGCATCAACTCCGAGCACTCCAAGCAGATGGATCCGATAGAGTTTTCGTCTTTGAACCAACTCCTAGATCGCATCGCTGCTTTGGGAATAGCCACAAACTACGATCGGATCGGGCCTAAAACCAATCAACGAGAAATCGAGACCCTATCGGTCACCCACCAGATTACGGTAGTCGTGGAGCAGGACGGCGAGTCTTCTTCTATACTGAAGACGGACTATATTCGGATCGCCGATCAGGAAGAGCCGGATACCCACCCGCGAAAGTATGTGACCAGCCCTCCGAACATAGCATCGGACGGTGGTCCTAAACAATCAGAAGATATTCCGGAAACCAGACTGTTAAGCCCGAAAGGTCGTCAGACTCCGGATAATCGGTCAGGTCGGGGTTCGGATTTAATTCCACCCACCCACCCGGATATAGACGCTCTCATGAGCATAAAACAGCAGTCTCAGGAAATGGTCCGCCACTTCTGGGCCAGATTCCTCCTTGTCAAGGACAAGGTGAAAGATTACCGTGACGAGGACGCAATATCAGCGTTCTGCAGCAATTGCGCGGACGAAGGAATCCTCAACGCCATCAATCGACGCCGCATACTAAAATTCACTGACTTAGCAACCATCGTACAAAAGTACAGCGCGATGGAGAGCACCTGGAAAACTCAGGCAGCTCGATGGGAACCGTCAGTTCCAACTCAACCCCCCTACAAGTGAAAAGGGCGCACCCTCGCGGCACGCCTAGTCCAACAGTCAAGAAACACAAAACCGCTATGCGGCGCGACACCGTTCTGGTGGGGTGGCTCGATGGCCCATGCAAAATACATACAACACCAGGTACCGTGGCAACCCACAGCCTTAGAGCATGTTGGATACTACAACATGTAGCCAAGAGCGGTGAGGACATCCTTATCAAGGACGACCCAGAACGGCATCCCCTAGGGGACAATAACTCAAGAGTATTGACGGTCTTTGAGACATTCGCTTCAAACAACAAGCGCAAAAGGGTGCTTCGCGAGCTCACCGAAGTCTGCCAAGTTGCCGTGATAAACCCCTGGAACGACACGGCTATAACATTCAACACCGGTGACGAACCAAAGTACAGAACAGTACGAGCACCAGCCGCATTAGTCCTCAGTCCCATCGTGGACGGGTTTCGACTTACCAAGGTCATCATGGACGGCGGCAGCGGACTAAACCTCATTTATGAGGACACACTCCATAAAATGAAAATAGACAGGAGCTACATCATGCAAAGTGACACAACCTTCCGAGGAATTATTCCTAGTCGGGAGGCGCGGTGCGCGGGCAAAATCACACTTGACGTAGTATTCGGCACGCCGGAGAACTATCGGTCCGAAGAAATAACTTTCCAAGTGCCCCCTTTCAGGAGCGGATATCATGCCCTGTTGGGGCGGGATGCTTTTACACGCTTTCAGGCCATACCCCATTACGGGTATATGAAACTCAAAATGCCCGGACCAAATGGTATAATCACTCTCGTCAGTGATCCGGACATAGCACTCCGCCATGAAAGCAAAACCGCATCCCTGGCCCTGGAGGAGCTATCCGAAGCCCTCGCGGGCGACGAATTAACCGCACTACGCTCCACGGTGGACAGGGACGACATGATCCTCGACAAACGCCCTAAATCCACATCCTTCAAACCAGCAGAAGAAATAGTCAAATTCCAGGTCCACCCAACGGACCCCAAGAAGAGAGCATCTATCGGAGCTCAACTGAACCCAACAGTTGACACCACACTACGACAATTCCCGCGCGAAAACTGGGACATATTCGCCCGGCACCCTTCAGATATGCCAGGGATCCCACGCGAGCTGGCCGAACATAGCCTCAATATATTAAAGGGATTTAAATCGGCCGAACTCCCTAAAGAGTATGACACATACTCCAATTGGGTCATGTACTTCGACGGCTCCAAAATGCTGGCAGGTTTAGGAGCGGGAGTCATTTTAACGTCCCCTATTGGAGACATCGTCCAGTACGTTCTCCAAATACTATACACAGACTCCAATAACGCAGCCGAATACGAGGCCTTATTACATGGTCTCCGGATGGCTGTCTCCATGGGCATACAACGCCTAGAAGTACGCGGGGATTCCAACCTTGCAGTATCTCAAATAAACAGAGATTTCGACGCTAAAGATCCAAAGATGGCAGCGTATCGTAATGCAGTCATAAAAATGCCGGCCCGGATCGAGGGACTCGAGTTCCATCATGTGGCTCGAGAATGTAACCAAGCGGCGGATGTTCTTGCTTGTATCGGCGCTAATCGCGACCCCGTACGACCTAATATTTTCCTAGAAAGGATCTTTAAGCCATCCGTGGTGTGGCAGGGGGAAAACAGCAATACTAGTCCGGAACCAAACATAATCCAAGATCCCGGAAACACCGACGTCGTCGGGGGCTCAGCCATCGAAATAACACCGTCGGCGCATCTCATCATGGCAGTCATTGCCCCATGGACCGAACCCTTCCTGGCCTACCTCAACAGGAAAGAGCTTCCTGAGGATCAGAATGAGGCCCGCTGCATTGTCCGGCATCCAAAGGCCTACAAGGTTAATGATGGAGAGCTCTACAAGAAAAGCGCCACCGGAGTCCTTCAACAATGTATATCCGAGGAAGAGGGGCGATAGCTCTTGGCAGAAATTCCTGCCGGACTCGGCGGTCACCACGCCGCAGCTCGGGCCCTTGTTAGCAAGGCCTTCCGTACAGGGTTTTATTGGCTGACGGCCCGAGCAGATGCATAGGACCTTGTCCAATGTTGCATCGGATGCCAACTCTTTAACAATCAAAGCCATATGCCCCCGACCGCCTTACAAACAATCCCCATCACTTGGCCCTTTGCGGTCTGGGGACTCGATATGGTTGGACCCCACAAGATAGTTTTTGTCCCATTATATTTGGTAGACCCTTCTTAAATACTGTTAATGCTACCATAGATTGCAAAAGGGATGTTGTTACTGTCGGTTTAGATGATATGACTCATGAATTTAATTTTTCTAAATTTAGTAGAAAACACCGTGAAGAAGAATTACCTAGTGAGGATGAAATTATTGGTCTTGCTTCTATTATTGTACCTCCTAGTGATCGTTTAGAACAATATTTGTTAGACCATGAAAATGATATGTCTATGAATTAAAGAAGGGAATTAGATGAAGTATTCTTTAAACAGGAACCTATTCTAAAAAACAATTTACCTGTTGAAATCCTAGGGGATCCTCCTCCACCCAAGGGTGATCCTGTGTTTGAGCTTAAACCATTACCTGATACTCTTAAATATGCTTATCTTGATGAGAAAAAGATATATCCTGTTATTATTAGTGCTAACCTTTCAGAGCATGAAGAAGAGAGATTATTGAAAACTCTGAAGAAGCACCGTGCTTCTATTGGGTATACTCTTGATCATCTGAAGGGCATTAGTCCCACTCTATGTCAACATAAAATTAATTTGGAAGAAGATGCTAAACCAGTTCGTGATCATCAATGCCGTCTGAATCCTAAAATGAAAGAATTGGTAAGAAAGGAGATACTAAAGCTCCTTGAGGCAGGTATAATTTATCCCGTTGCTGATAGTAAGTGGGTAAGTCCTGTCCATTGTGTCCCTAAGAAGGGAGGTATTACTATTGTTCCTAATGATAAAGATGAATTGATTCCTCAGAATTATTACTGGTTATAGGATGGTAATTGGTTTCCGCAAATTAAATAAGGCTACTAAAAAATATCATTACCCCTTACCTTTTATCGATCAAATGCTAGAAAGATAATCCAAACATACACATTTTTGCTTTCTAGATGGTTATTCTGGTTTCTCTCAAATACCTGTGTCAGCCAAAGATCAATGTAAGACTACTTTTACATGCCCTTTTGGTACTTTTGCTTATAGACGTATGCCTTTTGGTTTATGTAATGCACCTGCTACCTTTCAAAGATGCATGATGGCTATATTCTCTGACTTTTGTGAAAAGATTTGTGAGGTTTTCATGGACGACTTTTCCGTCTATGGATCTTCTTTTGATGATTTCTTGAGCAACCTTGATCGAGTTTTGCAGACATGTGAAGAAACTGTCGGAGTAATGGGCCACGGGTAGGCCAACCCGAGCCCCAGAACCTTTCAAGACATCGGGGCAGGCTGCGCCCCTCAAGGCCCCAGGACAAAGAGCCGCCTTCAGGACGTCAACGGCAAGACGGCCGACTGACCACCCACGGCCGAGTCCCAGGGACGACTTCAGGGAAAGCTGACTCCTGACTAGCGACTTCCAGAGAAGCCGGCTTTGGTGAGTCGGCCTATGACTCCAACACCCCTCACGATCTCATCAAGTGGGACGGGGTAGGGGAGTGGCAAGAATGAAGCCCGCTCCTGCCCCTTACCAAGGGCAGGCATGGCCACAGCACGCCGTACCCCGGAAGATCTCCGTGTGGCGTGGCACTGTTGCCATGCCGGCCCTGACATCAGCACCGCAGGACTGAATCCTGCACCCACGACGGCTTGTCTGTATGGCCTAGAGGCAGCAGGACCCACCAGTCGGTGAGACCCCAGGAGACGGCAAGAGGACCACCAGTCGGACCCGTCGGGAGTCGGCCCGGGGGGGTCGGCCGAGCCCTCCCCCGGGGCCCACGCGCCATTAATCAAGATGTGATGGGGAGTGGCGACAGTGATCGCCCGCCGGGCGGCGCGGCTGTTGCCACGACCTCATGATCAAGCCCGCGTCATCAGAAGCACGGCTACAGTAATCAGCAGCCGGCAAGACCCGCCCGTGGCGGACGCGGCCTGTCGGCTCCGTACCAGGCCAGTCGGCGGGCCCCGCCAGTCGGCGGGCCCCAGCGGTCGGCAAAGAAGACAGAGGCCAGAGGCACTGACAGCGGGGCCCGCGTCCAGCCGGATTACTATTGTACCCATGGGGGATAGGCCTATATAAACCCCCCAGGGCACCCATGCAAAGGGTTGGAACCCATTAGCTCTAGACCAGATCATATAGAAGGGAGAGAGCTAGCCCTGCCCTCTCCTACCTCCTAGAAACAGCTCAAGAAGCAACGGTGTAAACACTTTGCCATAGTGATCATGCGGAGACCCCGCAGAGCAGCAGTAGGGGTATTATCTCCTCGGAGAGCCCTAAAGCTGGGTAAGATTCGCCGGCGTGCATGTCTTCGCCTCATCCCGTTTCCAGGCACTGGCGACGTTCTACTTGCCCCCACCATGATAAGCCATCCTTTGGCATATGTCGCACCAAACCCCTGACATTTGGCGCCCACCGTGGGGCCTGGTGCACCGCCATCCGGAGACCTGTTCTGGACGGGAACCCTTTTTCTCCCTGGCGAGCGCAGCCAGCCAGGCACGCCAGACGGAGTTTGCACCGACGCGCTAAGCGGCGTTGAGATCGCCTGCGCAGCCAGCTGCCTGGCCGAACTTGTCGGCGAGGTCCGCCTCTCCGATGAACCTGCGTCCAACGCAGGCACGGGCGGCCCCGAGAACCTCCTCGCGGGCCTCCTCGATCAACTCCACGTTTCCGGCGAGCCTGCCATAGACTTGGAGTCCGTAGGCTCCACCGACTCGATGCTGGTCGACTCCGACACCGCGTCGCTCGACGCGTTCCCCACCAATGTGGTGGTCTACGACGAACCTCTCCCTCGCGCTGAGAGCAACGGAAGCACCGTCACCGAGGTGCTAGTCATCAGTCATGACGACCTTCCCGGCGGAGGAGCACACGACTCACTCGGAGCGGCGCTGCAAGACCTAACTGCGCCCATTCCGGAAGACGCTCATGCAGAGACGTTGGAGGCGCGCCGCCTTCAGCTCGTTGAAGGCGCGAAGAAGCTGGCCAGCATGAGACGCTTGTCAGAAGCCTACCAGCGGGAAATGGATCACGCCGTTGGCGGCTCACCGGCCCTGGCGGGGCCGAGCCGCCTTGGCGCGGTCCAGCAGCGCGGCCTGGCCATCGCCAACCTGTTTGGGGCAAGCTGCCCTGTATACGCTACACCAGCGGAGAACATCCGAGCCGCCCAGGCAGCGGCGGATGAGCTGGACAATTTCGAGGGCGAACAGCGCCGCCTCATGATGGAGCGAGTCCAGCGTCTCCTCGACGCGGCCGCCGCGCAGAACGAGGCCGGCTGCCGACTGGCAGCGCCCGAGATCAAGGCGCGACGTCTCGAACGCCGACAGGCAGCGCCCGAGGAAGAAGAGATAAGGAGCCGGCTATCAGCCACAGTCAGACTCGCATTACCATAGAGCGCGACCAAGACGGCCGCCTGAGAGCAGTGGAACGACGGGACGACTGTCCGCCTCCCCCTCCATGCAAGGAGAGGCAAGTCTCCCCGCCGCCTGTTGACCATCCGACTCTCGGCGACCGCCTTGGCCGCCGAGAGGGAGTTGGAGAGAATGACGCCCGCCACCGGATGAACCGACTTCACCGATCCTTAGCGCTGGAATAAGAAGACGAGATGGGTCCGCCTTGTTTCGGGCCCCGCATTCGGGACGAGCCCTTTCCCAGAGGGTTCACGCTCCCAAGAGACACGCCCAAGTATACCGGCTCCGTGAAGCCGGAAGACTGGGTAGTCGACTACTCCACGGCTGTTAGCATAGCGAACGGCAACAAGCGTGTTGCCGTAAAGTACGTTCCACTCATGCTCCAGGGCACGGCCCGGACATGGCTGAACAGCCTAAAGCCCCGCATCATCAACAGCTGGGTCGACTTCACGGAAGCGTTCGTCCGCAACTTCACCAGCACGTACAAGCGTCCTCCCAAGCCTCATCAGCTCTCCTTGTGCGTGCAAGGCCCCGACGAGTCGACTCGCGATTACCTCATGCGTTGGGCCAAGCTTCGGAACTCCTGCGAGGGCGTGCACGAGGTGCAGGCCATCGAGTACTTCACAGCCGGGTGCAGAGAAGGCACCCTCCTCAAGCACAAGCTCCTCTGCGATGATCCAGAAACCCTCGACGAGCTGCTGATCATAGCGGACAAGTACGCCACGACCGACTTCTCCATGAAGGCGGAGATTCAAATTAGCACAACTAGCAAAGTGGCTCCTCAAGCTCCAAGAACTCCGGCGGTAGACGCCAGCCGGCGACAACAGCAGGGCGACCACAAGCGCAAGGCCCCGCAGCCGGCTTCCAGCAGCCGGCAGGTGCGACCGTTGAAGCCCAGCAGCCAGATGAGCAGCCTCCGCCCAAGCGACAGAAAGGCGGCAAGCCAAACTGGTTGCCGGACTTCTCCTACGAACAAACCCTGGATGGACCTTGCAAGTTCCATAGAGGCGCGAAGCCGTCGAATCACACCACCCGGAAGTGCCACTGGCTCACCAGGATCGCCAAGGGAGACGGCCTCCTGCCTCTCCCGCCTGCTGGGCAGCTGCCTCCGCCGCCGCCCCAGCAGCTGGCTGTCAGGCCAGTCGGCGCAGTACAAGACGAATACCCTGAAGAGCACGGAGCCTACGTGGTGTTTACCAGTGTGGCTGATGATCGACGCAGCAGGCGGCTGCTGCGACAAGAGGTGAATGCAGTAGCATCGGAGACACCAGAGTTCATGCACTGGTCCGAGAAGCCCATCAGCTGGAGCAGGGCTAACCACCCAGAAGTGATGCCGAGTCCGGGCTCCTATGCCTTGGTCCTGGACGCCACCTTTGCTACGGACAGACGAGCCGCGCGTTTCTCGCGAGTTCTGATAGAAGGAGGCAGCAGCATCAATATCCTGTACAAGGACACCATGGAGAAGTTAGGAATCAAGCAAAGACAGCTTCAGAACAGCCGAACTGTGTTCCACGGCATTGTTCCTGGGCTTTCCTGCTCGCCAATCGGCAAGATCCTGATGGACGTCCTCTTTGGAGACAAAGATCACTTCCGCAGAGAGTCTGTTTGGTTTGAGGTGGTGGACCTTGAGAGCCCATACCATGCGCTACTTGGCCGACCCGCCTTGGCCAAGTTCATGGCGGTCCCCCACTACGCCTACCTCAAGATGAAGATGCCTAGTTCCAGGGGAATTCTGACTGTGGCTGGCGACTACCGGAAGTCGTCTGCTTGTGCGGCTGAGAGCAGTCGGCTGGCCGAGTCCCTAGTAATCGCGGCCGAGATGCGGCTCCTTGAGCGAGTTGTGGCGATGGCCGACAAGCAGCCTGAGGTATCGCCCAACCCAAAAGAGTAGGAGGCTGAGGGTTCGTTCAAGCCGGCCAAAGAGAAAACGAAGATACCCTTGGATCCGGAGCACCCAGAGAGGTACGCCATAGTAGGGGCAAACCTCGACAACAAATAGGAAGGCGAGCTTGTCGATTTCCTCCGTGAGAATTGGGACATCTTCGCATGGTCCCCCAAAGACATGCCAGGTGTACCAACGGAATTCGCCGAGCACAAGTTACATGTCCGATCTGATGCAAAGCCGGTCAGGTAGCCCCTGCGCCGCCTATCAGAAGAGAAGATAAGAGTTGTCGGAGAAGAGATAGCCCGACTCCTAGCAGCCGGCTTCATTATGGAAGTGTTCTTTCCAGAATGGCTAGCAAATCCGGTCCTGGTACTGAAGAAGAACAAGCAATGGCGAATGTGTATTGACTACACGAGCCTCGACAAGGCCTGCCCCAAGGACCCATTTGCTCTATCAAGAATCGATCAGGTGATAGACTCCACAGCCGGATGCGAGCTGTTGAGTTTTTTGGATGCATACTCGGGATATCACCAGATCAAGCTAAAGCCGGCTGACAGACTGAAGACCGCCTTCATCATGCCGTTTGGAGCCTTCTGCTACCTCTCCATGACGTTCGGCTTAAGGAACGCCGGCGCCACCTTTCAGCGTTGCATGCAAAAGTGCCTCCTCAAGCAGCTCGGCAGGAATGCCCACGTCTACGTAGACGATGTGGTGGTGAAGACGGAAAAGCGTGGAACGCTGCTGGAAGATCTCAAGGAGACCTTTGAGAACCTACGCCGATTCTAGATCAAGCTCAATCCCGAGAAGTGTGTCTTCGGAGTACCAGCCGGCCAGCTCCTCGGCTTCCTGGTCTCTAAACGCGGCATAGAATGCAACCCAGTAAAGATCAAGGCCATTGAGAGAATGGAGGTACCCAGCCGACTGCTGGATGTGTAGAAGTTCACTGGCTGCTTGGCATCCATCAGCCGATTCATCAGTCGGCTGGGCGAGAAAGCTCTCCCCTTATACCAACTCATGAAGAAGACCACTTTTTCCGAGTGGAACCATAAGGCGGACGAAGCTTTTCACCAGTTGAAGAAGGTGCTAACTACTCCACCTGTCCTGGTGGCTCCGACTCCCAAAGAACCTATGCTCCTGTACATCGCTGCCACCAGCCGGGTAGTCAGCACGGTCATTGTAGTGGAACGCAAGGAGGAAGGCAAGGCGCTACCTATCCAGAGACCGGTATATTACCTGAGCGAGGTACTGTCGATCTCCAAGCAGAACTACCCCACTACCAGAAGATGTGCAATGGCGTACACTTTGCTGCCAAGAAATTGAAGCCTTACTTTCAAGAGCATCCAATCACGGTGGTCTGCACGGCCCACTTGCCGAGATCATTGGCAGCCGAGATGCTTCTGGCTGAGTGGCCAAGTGGGCCATAGAGCTGGCTCCTTACACCATCCACTACTAGCCCCGCACTGCTATCAAGTCACAAGCACTGCCCGACTTCCTCGTCGACTGGGCCGAGACCCAGTACCTACTCCAGCGCCTGACTCCACCCATTGGTGGATGCATTTCGACGGCTCCAAGATGCGCACCGGCTTGGGAGCCGGCATCGTCCTCACCTCTCTTAAAGGCGACAAGCTCAAATACGCACTTCAAATCCATTTTGCTGCCTCCAACAACGTCGCCGAGTACGAGGTGCTCATTCACGGGCTCCGGCTTGCTAATGAGCTTGGCATCCGCCGGATCTTGTGTTATGGCGACTCGGACTTAGTGGTCCAGCAATCATCTGGCGACTGGGACGTGAAAGATGCAAATATGGAGAGTTACCGTTTCCTCGTACAGCAACTCAGCGGGTATTTCGAAGGGTGCGAGTTCCTCCATGTGCCAAGAAACGACAACGACCAAGTAGATGCCTTGGCACGAATCGGCTCTACCCGCCAAGCAATACCATCTGGCATCGCCCTTCAACGCCTCCTCAAGCCGTCTGTCATGCCTTCACCAGAATCAGACTCCATTTTTGTGCCGGCTCCTCCCGAAGACGTCGGATCCGACTCCAGAGCCCTGGCAGTCGGCGCGGGAATTTTAACGGATGACTCCAAAGCCGCCACAGTCAAACCCGGCCCGGGGACTGCGGTGGCGGACTCGAAGACTCCAGAACTCGGCCCAAGGACCGCGCCAGTCGGCCTGGGGACTTCATTAACCCAGCAAGCGGTTGTTGACTCCAACCCGCCGCCTCCCAGCCCAACCGCCCTCGTCCAAGTCGCAGATCTGGTAGTCGAAGAAATAGCAGCACCCTCATGGGCCTAGCCCGTCCTCACATTCCTGGTGAACAAAGAGCTGCCAACTGATGAGACCTCAGCTCGGCAAATACAACGCCGGGCGGCAGCCTACACCATAGTCAACAGAGAGCTGGTCAGGCGCAGCGTCACTAGTGTCTACCAACGCTGCGTAGAGCCAGAGCAAGGCCAAGCGATTCTTAAAGACATCCATCAAGGCGAGTGCGGCCACCATGCGGCTTCAAGAGCACTCGTCGCCAAAGCCTTTCGACACGGTTTCTTCTGGCCAACTGCCTTGGAAGAGGCCAAGGAGTTGGTCCAAAAATGCAAAGGGTGCCAGAAGTTCAGCTCCAAGCCGCACCAGCCAGCTTCTGCACTCAAGACCGTCCCTATTGCTTGTCCTTTCGCAGTTTGGGGTCTATACATGGTGGAACCATTCAAGACAGCATGAGGTGGTTTAACTCACTTACTTGTCACAGTGGACAAGTTCACCAAGTGGATAGAAGCAAATCCAATCAAGAAGCTGAATGGTCCGACTGCCGTAACTTTCATCTCTGATATCACAATTCGGTACGGCATACCACTCAACATCATCACCGACAACGACACAAATTTCGCCAAAGGCGCCTTGGCCCGTTTTTGCACAACACAGGGCATCTGAGTAGACCTAGCGTCCGTCGCCCATCCACAGTCAAACGGCCAAGTGGAGCGAGCAAACGGCCTCATCCTGTCCGGCATCAAGCCTCGGCTGATCGAGCCTCTGGAGCGCTTGGCTAGCTGCTGGCTCGACGAGCTGCCAGCCGTCCTCTGGAGTCTGCGCACGACTCCAAACAAGTCAACCGGCTTCACGCCATTCTTCCTCGTCTACGGTGTCGAAGCCGTCATCCCAACGGACATAGAGTTCGACTCCCCATGAGTCACCATGTACACTTAGGAGGAAGCAGAAGAAGCACGACAAGACGGCGTCGATCTGCTGGAAGAGGGCCGGCTGTTGGCACTCAGCCGGTCCAGCATCTACCAGTAGAGCCTGCGCCGATACCACAACAGGAAGGTCAGGCCAAGATCTTTCCAAGAAGGCGACCTTGTGCTCCGGCTGATCCAGCGAACAGCCGGCCAGCACAAGTTGTCGGCGCCGTGGGAAGGCCCTTTCATCATCAGCAAAGTACTGGGCAACGATTCCTACTACCTGATTGACGCTCAGAAGCCCCGAGCACGCAAGAGGGACGACTCTGGCAAGGAGACAGAGCGGCCATGGAATGCAAATCTCCTTCAAAGATTTTACAGTTGATGCAGTATGTACCACGCTACCTTTTGTATTAAAGTACCAAGACTTTGGGCCCCCCGAGACGAGCTCGGGGACTGCCCTCTTTTGTCTGTATGATAAAAATTATGCCTACAAGTATGTTACTTTTTGTCATACCGCTTGGCACCGGGCTCGACAAGTCGGCCCGGGGACTTGCCGCCTTGCACTATGAAATGCTTCCTGCAGCCGGACAAGTAGTGTGTAACACCTAAACCGTCCTCTGTCAGAAGCCGCAGCTCGCAGAGCGATTGTACGGTGGGCAGAGGTAAGGTAGAATGGGCGTTCACATGAAAAATGGTTAAGGACTCAAAGCATAAAGCATAGCTCAAGACGGCTTCCAGCCTTTTTTTCGCAAACCGATTCTCGAATAGTCGGATTGTCGCCTTCTATTCAACTTGCTCAAAAACTCTTAAAAACGGCTAAGTACTTGCTTTCCCAAAGTAGCCAAGCACTTGATCCAGTGACAGTCCGCAGAGCGGCTGTCCGATTGGCAAGGCAGGCAACTAAGAAAAAGCGACAAAGAAAAAAAAGCCAAAAGAACAATGAGCAAGAAGAGATAGAACTCAGATAAATATATTTACATAACATAGGCCCTTGGCCGAATTTTCAAGCAGAAGTTCAAAATACACCCCGCGGGCGGGTGGAATTGTGCGAATTAACAAGTTCTTCAAAGACTACTGAAGCAGATAAAATAAAGGTAAAGCGGCAGCTTAGGAAGCAGCAGACGGATTCGGATGATCGGAGGAGGCGGTAGCATCAGGCGTCGGGGCGGCTGGCTGGCTAGTCTCGGCTTGATCGCCTCCGGCAGCAGTCGGGTCGGTCGCACGCGGCTCGTTGCTGGAGGCGCGATCGAGCTGAGGCTGGCCGTCTGCTCCATCTTCTGGTGCCTCCGTCCTCCGCCTCGCCTTCTTCCTCGACGCTGGAGCCAATCACCTCCGCCGAGTCCTCGCCGTAGTCTGGGTTCATACCAAACCACTCCGGTGGTACCTCCTCGCCGTCTTTAGACCGCTCGGGGACGAAGATGCTGGTGTCGGTGTACTCGGCGATCGCCGCAGCATGCTTGACGAGGGCGTCTTCCGCAGCTGCCAGCTCTGGCTGGGCCTCCGACCGAAGCGTGGCCAGCCGGCCTAGATCCAGCCCCAGATACCATGCCTTGACGAACTCCAAGGCCCGGCGCGCTCCAGCTCGGGACGAAGAGCCCTTCCAGGCCTCAAGACGACCAGCTGCGACCTCTAGCCAGTCGGCCATCAGGCTGGGGGTGCGCGGAGCCTGCATGTCCGGCCACAGGGCGGCAATCGCCTGGGCACCAACATGCTGAAGCCGGCGCAGCATCCGGTGAGCCGGCCGAAGGAGAGCCTCGATGCTCAGGATGTGCTCGTCAAGAGTTTAGGGGGAGTCGGCGGCAATCTCTGCGCCCTCCGCCCTCCGACCTTCACGGTCAGCCTCGATGGCTTGGATGGCCTGCGAGTGCCCAGGAAAGAAGTCTGCAAAGACAAGAAGAAACAAAGAAGCAAGTCAAAAACCAGGAGTCGGCACGACTTAAATCGGCAGCTCGAAGAAAGAAAGTAAAAAGAAACTCACCATCAACGATGTCTTCAATCACATGGAAGCCGGAGGCTAGCATCGCCTCCTTGTCAGACAAGGAGGAGCGCTCGCTTGCGAACTCGGCCAGGAGGGCGGTTTCCGTCTCCTCCGCCTCCCTCTGCGTCTTCACAAGCAGCTCCTTCTGATCTGCCAATTGAGTGGCCAGCAGATCGCGCTCCATGGCGAGCTTGCTGCACTCCTCCTCTTTGGCGCGCAAAGCGGAGTTGGCGTCGCTCAGCTGCTGTTGAAGAGCAGCGTTGGCTCCTGAAAAGAAGGAAGAAAGAAGGCATTAAGTCATCAGGTAAAGAAGGTCGCCGGAGAGATCCGTCCCGACTGCTCAGCAGTCAGCCCGAATCTCGGGGACTACAGCCCGCGGGTGCGCCAGCGCGCCCCCGCAAAGAAGGAAAAGGACTTACTCCGGCTCTCCGACAGATCGGTGGTCCTCTTGCCCAGCTCTTCAACGTTACGATTGAAGGCAGTAACGCGGAGGTTGTGGTAGTCCTGCGACAAACGTTTCAGACAAAAAGTTAATACCCAGAGTTCATCAATTGGAGTTCCGGGCCGCCTGCTCAGCAGCCAGCCCGAAACTTGGGGACTACACCCAGTGGGTGCGCTGGCGCGTCCCCACAGAGAGGAACAAGAAAACAAAGACCAAAGGAAAAACATACCCGGACGGCTGCCCGTGATGCCAGGTACGCCTTGGTGCAATTCTGGAGCACGTCGCCCTCGGCACGAAGCTTCACCTGGACGTCCAGAAGCGCCTGGTTCAGCGGCCCTGTGCCGCCTCCTCGCACCCACCCAATGGGCACGGCGCTCGTCGATTCGGCGTTTGGGATCGCCGAGCTGGCGGTGCCGGCTTCCAGGGGGCGGGGTGCCGAAGTCGCCTTCTCGAGACGGCGGCGCGTTGGCGAGCCGACTTGGAGGAGTAGCCTCGCCACGGCCTCGTCTTCGGTCAGCGGCACCGGAGGGTCCACTGGCTGCTTGCCTTGCGCACCTTCAGACGGCGGCGGAGGCGGCGGCGGAACGTTCACGTCCGGCGTAGAGGGGTTGCCGCCTTCCCTGTCCACAACGGGGTTCTCCACGCCGGCTTCCCCAGTCTGCCCATGAACTCCGGAGGCGGCGGCGCAGAGTTCAACGGGGTGACGAGCACCGCCGACTGGTGGCGTGCGGCTTCCTCAGCCCGCCGCTTCGTCACGGCGGCGGCTTCGGCCTCCGCCAGTTTTTTCTTGGCGGAGGCCTCCGCCCTGTCGGCCTCAGCCTTCGTTGCGCTTCTCCTGCGCATTCCGCTCCGTCGCCTCCCGGAGGTCAGCAGCGGGGTCAATCCGCCGAGTGGTGGCGGATGTCTCCACTGACCCCATGACGGAGGTGGCGGTGACCCTCTCAAGAGTGAGGGGAGCCCTGAAGAAAGGGAAGCAAGCAAAAGACTCAGGCAAAGCCACAGAGAAAGAATAAAGCATCGAGACAGAATACTCACGTGGAGAACAATGGCGGCTTCTTCACTTCCTTACGGAAGCGGATGGCCTTCGCAGCCGCCTCGTCCCGCCGGGTCGCCGCAGCCGAGCCCTTGGGCTTCTTTGGCCGACTGCCGAACAAGGTCGGCACGGCCCTGCGCTTCTTCCCGCCGCCTGGAGCGCCCGGCGCGGCAGAAGAGCCCGCGCCAGGCTGGCTGGCTCCTGGCCGATGGTGAGGGGCGACTTCTCGCTCGGCATCGTCGTCAGGCCAGTCGGCGAAAGTGGCCGAAGGCCTGAAGTCGCCTGCTGTTCCTCCTCCTCCCTCGGCGTCGTCTTCCAAAGCCGCCGCCCCCAAATCAGGGTCGTTGACGTCGCTCTCCGCCTGGTCAGCGAGGAACTCGCGGGCCGGCCCCGAGGTGCCGGCTGGCGGGTGGAGGAGGGGATTCTGACCAAAGCTCACTGGTCAAAACAAACTCGGCAAGAAAGAAGACAGTCCAAAGAGAGAAAGGAAAGGCAACTCACCACGGGCGGGGAGTTGGCGCGGGAGTACGGCTCCTTGCCGAACCGCCAATCCTCCAGGAGCTTGCTGTCCGAGAGGTCGTTCACCATGAAGGCCACCTCTTCGTGAGGCATGTCCTTGGTGCACATCCGACTCGGGTCACGGTGCCCGCTCATCTGGCATATCATGTGGGGGCGGCCTTAGAGTGGGAGAACTCGGCGCGCCATGAAGGCGGCCAGTAGGTATGGACCAGTCAAACCCTCCGACTGCGTCAGCACTCAGAGTCGCGTGATGGCGCCGGCTCCCGCAGGCATCCGCGACTTGGCTCGGTACGACCAATTGGGCAATCGCCCAGCCGGCGGGCCGGCTTCGAAAGCCGGCAGGTTGACCCAGTCCCCCCGCGCGGAGGCGTTCCTGACGTAGAAGTAGGATCTCTGCCACATCTTCACCGACTTTATCAGCAAGATGGAGGGGAAGGGATTGTCAGCCCCCGACCTTCGCACGACAATGAAAGCGCCGCACTGAGCCGGCACCCCCGCAGCCTGGGTGCCGAGCTTGGAGAAGAAGAACTCCCGCCAGAGCTCGAGGATGGGGAGGACTCCGAGGAACCCTTCACACAAGGCCACGAAGGCGGACAGCAGCACCACTGCGTTGGGGGTGAGGTGGTGCGGCTGGAGGCCGTAGAACTCCAGGAAGGATCGGAAGAAACTACTCGCCGGTAGCCCCAACCCGCGAGGCAGTGCGAGCGGAAGATAACCCGCTCGCCCTCTTGCGGCGCGGGGGAAATCTCCCCCTTCGGCGCAAGACGCACCTGCACACGATCCTCGCCGGGGAGCCGACGAGTCGGGCGAAGGAACTTGATGTGGTCTTCGTGAACTTCAGAGCCGTCCCAGGTGCCGGAGCGCACCGGGGGAGGCGCGGCGGCGGAGCAAGAACTCATCGCGAGCTGATCGCCGCGGCGTTCGCCGGAGCTTGGGCGCGCGGCGGAGCGAAGAAGAAGAAGAAGAGGGAGGAGAGCGAGGAGCAGTGAGAAGGAAGAGAGCGAGGAGTAATGGGAAGGAGGGGCGCGCGTGCCCCTCTCTTCCCCCTACTTATAGCCCTGTGGGCTGCGAAGCCGAGGGGGCAGTCGTGGGGATTTACTGCACCCACGGAACCCCCACGATAAAGTTACTGCGCGCAGCAACTGCATGGGAATCCCAACCGTCCGTCGGGGCCACAGCGGATCCGCTCGGGCGCCGAGGCGCGGTTGTGGCGGGCCCCGCCTATGGGCCTGTCCCGTCGCGCGCGTAGGCTGGCAGGACGGCCCAGCCACGTGCCGTCGCGTGACAGGCCTAGAACGGGCGGCGGCCTGGAGGCTTAGCTAGCATGCAACTTGGATCCCGCCGCGACGTTCGAAATATTGTGCGAGTCGGAATTGAGTGAGTCCGAATCGAGCGAGTCCAACTCCTCCTAGTCGGCCCGGCAGAAGTCAATCAAAGACCATGTGTTGAGCACCCGGAAGGAGAAACTGCTGAGGCCTCTCGGCCGACCGTCCGCGGCGCCTCACCAGCTTCGGGGACTACTGTCGGAGTAATGGGCCACGGGTAGGCCAAGCCGAGCCCCAGAACCTTTCAAGACATCGGGGCAGGCTGCGCCCCTCAAGGCCCCAGGACGAAGAGCCGCCTTCAGGACGTCAGCGGCAAGATGGCCGACTGACCACCCACGGCCGAGTCCCAGGGACGACTTCAGGGAAAGCCGACTCCTGAATAGCGACTTCCAGAGAAGCCGGCTTTGGTGAGTCGGCCTGCGACTCCAACACCCCTCACGATCTCATCAAGTGGGACGGGGAAGGGGAGTGGCAACAATGAAGCCCGCTCCTGCCCCTTACCAAGGGCAGGCATGGCCACAGCACGCCGTACCCCGGAGGATCTCCGTGCGGCGTGGCACTGTTGCCATGCCGGCCCTGACATCAGCACCGCAGGATCGAATCCTGCACCCACGACAGCTTGTCTGTACGGCCTAGAGGCAGTAGGACCCACCAGTCGGTGAGACCCCAGGAGACGGCAAGAGGACCACCAGTCGGACCCGTCGGGAGTCGGCCTGGGGGGGTCGGCCGAGCCCTCCCCCGGGGCCCACGTGCCATTAATCAAGCTGTGATGGGGAGTGGCGACAGTGATCGCCTGCCGGGCGGCGGGGCTGTTGCCACGACCTCATGATCAAGCCCGCGTTATCATAAGAACGGCTACAGTAATCAGCAGCCGGCAAGACCCACCCACGCCGGACGCGGCCTGTCGGCTCCGTACCAGGCCAGTCGGCGGCCCCCAGCGGTCGGCAGAGAAGACGGAGGCCAGAGGCACTGACGGCAGGGCCCGCGTCTAGCCGGATTACCATTGTACCCCTGGGGGGTAGGCCTATATAAACCCGCCAGGGCACCCATGCAAAGGGTTGGAACCCATTAGCTCTAGACCAGATCATATAGAAGGGAGAGATCTAGCCCTGCCCTCTCCTACCTCCTAGAAACAGCTCAAGAAGCAACGGTGTAAACACTTTGCCATAGTGATCATGCGGAGACCCCGCAGAGCACAGTAGGGGTATTATCTCCTCGGAGAGCCCTGAAGCTGGGTAAGATTCGCCGGCGTGCATGTCTTCGCCTCATCCCGTTTCCAGGCACCGACGACGTTCTACTCGCCCCCACCATGATAAGCCATCCTTTGGCATATGTCGCACCAAACCCCCGACAGAAACTAATCTTGTGTTGAATTGGGAAAAGTGCCACTTTATGGTTAATGAAGGTATTGTCTTGGGGCATAAAGTTTCTGAAAGAGGTATTGAAGTTGATAAAGCCAAGGTTGATGCTATTGAAAAGATGCCATGTCCCAAGGACATCAAAGCTATAAGAAGTTTCCTTGGTCATGCCGGTTCTTATAGGAGGTTCATTAAGGACTTCTCAAAAATCTCTCGGCCTCTGACTAATTTATTACAAAAAGATATACCATTTGTCTTTGATGATGATTGCATAGAAGCATTTGAAATACTTAAGAAAGCATTGATCTCTGCACCTATTGTTCAACCACCTGATTGGAATTTACCTGTTGAAATTATGTGTGATGCTAGTGATTATGCTGTAGGTGCTGTTCTATAACAAAGAGTTGATAAGAAACTAAATGTTATTCAATATGCTAGTAAAACTCTAGATAATGCTCAAAGAAATTATGCTACTACTGAAAAAGAATTCTTAGCAGTTGTATTTGCTTGTGATAAGTTTAGACCTTATATTGTTGATTCTAAAGTAACTATTCAAAACGATCATGCTGCTATTAAATATCTTATGGAAAAGAAAGATGCTAAACCTAGACTTATTAGATGGGTTCTCTTGCTACAAGCATTTGATTTACATATTGTTGATAGAAAAGGAGCTGAGAACCCCGTTGCGGACAAGTTGTCTAGGTTAGAAAATGTGCTTGATGACCCACTACCTATTGATGGTAGCTTTCCTGATGAGCAATTAAATGTCATAAATACTTCTCATACTGCTCCATGGTATGTTGACTATTCTAATTATATTGTTGCTAAGGTTATACCACCTAGTTTCACATACCAGCAAAAGAAAAAGTTCTTCTATGATTTGAGGCATTACTTTTGGGATGACCCACATCTTTATAAAGAAGAAGTAGATGGTGTTATTAGACATTGTGTACCTGAGCATGAACAGGAACAGATCCTACACAAGTGTCACTCCGAAGCTTATGGAGGACACCATGCTAGAGATAGAACTGCACATAAGGTACTGCAATCTGGTTTTTATTGGCATACTCTCTTCAAGGATGCCCGTAAGTTTGTCTTATCTTGTGATGAATGTCAAAGAATTGGTAATATTAGTAGACGTCAAGAAATGCCTATCAACTATTCACTTGTTATTGAACCATTTGATGTTTGGGGCTTTGACTATATGGGACCTTTTCCTTCCTCTAATGGTTATACACATATTTTAGTTGCTGTTGATTACATTACTGAGTGGGTAGAAGCTATTCCAAATAGTAGTGCTGATCATAACATTTCTATTAAAATGCTTAAAGACGTTATTTTTCCAAGGTTTGGAGTCCCTAGATATTTAATGACTGATGGTGGCTCACATTTTATTCATGGGCCATAAAATGCTTGCTAAATATGATGTTAATCATAGAATTGCATCTCCTTGTCACCCTCAGTCTAGTGGTCAAGTAGAATTGAGTAATAGAGAACTCAAATTAATTTTGCAAAAGACTGTTAATAGGTCCAGAAAGAATTGGTCCAAGAAACTTGATGATGCATTATGGGCCTATAGAACTGCATATAAAAATCCTATGGGTATGTCTCCGTATAAAATGGTCAATGGAAAAGCATGTCACTTACCTCTTGAACTAGAACACAAGGCTTATTGGGCTATTAAAGAACTTAATTATGATTTTAAACTTGCCGGTGAGAAGAGGTTATGTGATATTAGCTCACTTGATGAATGGAGAACCCAAGCCTACGAAAATGCCAAGTTGTTTAAAGAAAAAGTTAAAAGGTGGCATGATAAAAGAATACAAAACGTGAGTTTAATGTAGGTGATTATGTATTGCTATACAACTCTTGTTTAAGATTTTTTGCAGGGAAACTTCTCTCTAAATGGGAAGGTCCTTACGTTATCGAGGAGGTCTATCGTTCCGGTGCCATAAAAATCAACAACTTCGAAGGCACAAATCCGAAGGTGGCGAACGGTCAAAGAATCAAACACTATATCTTAGGTAATCCCATAAATGTTGAAACCAATGTTATTGAAACCGGAACCCCGGAGGAATACATAAGGGGCACTTTCCGGAATGTTTCAGACTCCGAAAAGGAATAGGTATGTGGTACGGTAAGTAAACCGACTCCAAAACAGTTTTTAAGGCAATATTTCTCCGTTTTGGAATATTTAGAAAAATAGAAAAATAAGCAGCAGTCCGAAAAGGACACGAGGGTGGAGGGCGCGCCCCCTACCTCGTGGACACCTCGTGTGCTCTCCGGACTTCGTTTTCTTACAGGACACGTATTTTGGTCGGTAAAAATTCATTATATAACCTCCCGCGGGTTTTGACCCCTGTATCACACAAATATCTCTTGTCTTTGTTTTGAGCTGTCCTGCTGCAGACAGAGCAACATGTCGTCCCAGGATTCGGAAGGAGAAAGCTATGTGGCTGATTACCTCGTAGATCCTAAAGTCTATGGGGGATGTGGAGCACTGTGGTTGGACTACGGAAGAAGAAGAGGACTATGAACCCAAGGGAAAGGAGGAGATGAGCTTAGATGAAGATGAAGTCCCACTACCTCAACCTGGGGACATGCATGTGGAGTTCAAAAGGTCAAGCCTCCCGGATAGGGTAAAGAAACCTAAGATCGAGTTTATCCCTTTCCGCCTCTTGCAGGAGAACAAGCAGGAACTATGCAAAAATATATTGAGCTTGGAGCAGGAGATCGAGGAACTAAGGGACCAAAATTCTATCCTCAAACACAAATTAAGGAAGAAGCCCACGCCATCAACAAAATCACCACCGTCTCCACCAACAAAGAAGAATTAACCACATGGGTATGGGCACTCCACTTGGCAACTACCAAGCTTGGGGGAGTGCCCCGGTATCGTATCACCATCACTTTCATCTTTACCGTTTTTCTTAGTTCGATCCTTTTGGTAATATCTTGATCTAGTAGAATAAAAGTACGTAGTATGATCTAGTTGTGAGTTTTGCTTTATTACCCCTCTATGTAATCGAGTCCGTGAGCTATATAATAAAGATTAGTGTTGAGTCAAGGGCTTGATTATTTTGCCATGATCCTAAGTGAATAAAAGAAAAGAGAAAGAAATAAAAAGAAATAAAGAGATCATGTGACTCTTATGGAGAGTAATGAGCTCACATAGAAAGAGTATAATGAATAAAGGTTATTGAGAGTTGACAAACATAGTTTTGGTCGTCGTTGCAATTAATAGGAAGTAATAAAGAAAGAGAGGTCTTCACATATAAATATACTATCTTGGACATCTTTTATGATTGTGAGCACTCATTAAAATATGACATGCTAAAGAGTTGACATTGGACAAGGAAGACAACGTAATGGGTTATGTTTTCTTACATCTGAGATAAATTATATTGTCATGGATCATCCAACATGTTGAGCTTGCCTTTCCCTCTCATGCTAGCCAATTTCTTTGCACCAAGTAGAGATACTACTTGTGCTTCCAAATATCCCTAAACCTATTTTTGCCATGAGAGTCCACCATACCTACCTATGGATTGAGTAAGATCCTTCAAGTAAGTTGTCATCGGTGCATGCAATAAAAATTGCTCTCTAAATATGTATGATCTATTAATGTGGAGAAAATAAGCTTTATACGATCTTGTGATGTGGAAGAAATAAAAGCGACGGACTGCATAATAAAGGTCCATATCACAAGTGGCAATATAAAGTAACGTTCTTTTGCATTAAGATTTTGTGCATCCAACCATAAAAGCGCATGACAACCTCTGCTTCCCTCTGCGAAGGGCCTATCTTTTACTTTTATCTCCTATACTGCAAAAGAGTCAAGGTGATCCTCACCCTTCCTTTTTACATTTTCTCCTTTGGCAAGCACAATATGTTGGAAAGATCCTGGTATATATGGCTAATTGGATGTGGGTTTTCATGAACTATTACTGTTGACATTACCCTTGAGGTAAAACGTTGGGAGGCAAAACTATAAGCCCCTATCTTTCTCTGTGCCTGATTAAAACTCCACACCCATAAGTATTGCGTGAGTGTCAGCAATTGTGAAAGACTATATGATAGTTGAGTATGTGGACTTGCTGAAAAGCTCTTATACATTGACTCTTTCCTATGTTATGACAAATTGCAATTGCTTCAATGACTGAGATTATAGTTTGTTAGTTTTCAATGAAGTTTACAATTCATACTTGATATTGTGATTGAATTATTACTCTAGCATAAGATATCATATGACAAGAATTATATAAGTTGTTGCTCTAAGAATGATCATGATGACCTCATGTCCGTATTTTATTTTTATCGACACCTTCATCTCTAAACATGTGGACATATTTTTTTGATTTCGGCTTTTCGCTTGAGGACAAGCGAGGTCTAAGCTTGGGGGAGTTGATACGTCCATTTTGCATCATGCTTTTATATCAATATTTATTGCATTATGGGCTGTTATTACACATTAGGTCACAATACTTATGCCTATTCTCTCTTATTTTACAAGGTTTACATAAAGAGGGAGAATGCCGGCAGCTGGGATTCTGGCTGGAAAAGGAGCAAATATTATAGACCTATTCTGCACAGCTCCAAAAGTCCTGAAACTTCACGGATGATGTTTTCCAAATATGTGAAAAACATTGAGCGCAAGAACTTCACCAAGGGGGCCACACCCTGCCCACGAGGGTGGGGGCGCACCCTACCCCCTGGGCGCGCCCCCTACCTCGTGGGCCCCCTGGTGGCCCCTCCGGTGACCATCTTCTGCTATATGGACTCTTTTGATGGGAAAATAATCATAAGCCATCTTCTCGGACGAAACTCCGCCGCCACGAGGCGGAACCTTGGCGGAGCCAATCTAGGGTTCTGGCGGGGCTGTTCTGCCGGGGAAACTTCCCTCCTGGAGGGGGAAATCATCGCCATCGTCACCACCAATGCTCCTCTCATCAGGAGAGGGCAATCTCCATCAACATCTTCATCAGCACCATCTCATCTCAAAACCCTAGTTCATCTCTTGTATCCAATTCTTGTCTCCAAGTCCGGGATTGGTGCTAGTAGGTTGCTAGTAGTGTTAATTACTCTTTGTAGTTGATGCTAGTTGGTTTAATTGGTGGAAGACCATATGTTCAGATCCGATATGCACATTAATACCCCTCTGATTATGAACATGTTTATGCTTTGTGAGTAGTTACTTTTGTTCCTGAGGACATGGGAGAAGTCTTGCTATTAGTAGTCATGTGAATATGGTATTCGTTTGATATTTTGATGAGATGTATGTTGTCTCTCCTCTAGTGGTGTTATGTGAACGTCGACTACATGACACTTCACCATTATTTGGGCCTAGAGGAAGGCATTGGGAAGTAATAAGTAGATGATGGTTTGCTAGAGTGACAGAAGCTTAAACCCTAGTTTATGCGTTGCTTTGTAAGGGGCTGATTTGGATCCATATGTTTCATGCTATGGTTAGGTTTACCTTAATACTTTTGTTGTATTTGCATATGCTTGCAATAGAGGTTAATCATAAGTGGGATGCTTGTCCAAGTAAGGGCAGCACCCAAGCACCGGTCCACCCACATACCAAATTATCAAAGTACCGAACGCGCATCATATGAGCGTGATGAAAACTAGCTTGACGATATTCCCATGTGTCCTCGGGAGCGCTTTACATCATATAAGATTTCGTCTAGGCTTGTCCTTTGCTACAAAAGGATTGGGCCACCTTGCTGCACTTTATTTACTTTTGTTACTTGTTGCTCGCTACAAACTATCCTATCACAAAACTATCTGTTACCACTTATTTCAGTACTTGCAGAGAATACCTTGCTGGAAACCGCTTATCATTTCCTTCTGCTCCTCATTGGGTTCGACACTCTTACTTATCGAAAGGACTACGATAGATCCCCTATACTTGTGGGTCATCACTGGCTCCTGTGCTTATGCCCTACGTCCCCGTTAGTTTGGCTAGGGCATAAAGGGAGCACCTCTGCGATTGTTACTGCCAGGTCATCCGGATGTGTACCTCAGACTGGGTGAAGCCGAAAGCTAGCGTTCTTAAGGGAATATTCGGTCGGTGAATTGAAGATGTTTTCTAAACTCACTCCATTGTGCACCCCCAGAAGTTATACAAATTGTGGTGCTCGCATCACAATTCGGATATGTACATTAAATGAATGCACACCCAGGGAAAGGAACCCTTAACGGAACTATTCTCTGTGGAAGATGTTTCTTACGATATCAATGTAATATAACATAGCTAGCCGAATATAACTTGTCTGTTCAAGAAACTATGACCCCTACGCCTAGTTTTCCAGGCATACCCCGGCCTATTAGGCCGCGCCGGTATTCGGAAACACTCCGCACCTTCGGGTCCGGAGGTTGAAGCGAAAAGGTTTGCCATGACAAATGATATACAATTCAGCTAGATGAGGAAAGTACACAGTCACTTGGACTTGAACACCTCTTCCTCTACACCTTCCAACAGACAGTCTAACTTACAATGCTGTTGGGAATATTTGGCGGCCACCTCTATTTGGCCATATACTATACTAACGGGAATTTCTTCCCCATTCGGCCCTACCGGCCCGACACGAGCCATATGATTCGGATCCAGCTTGGTATACCGCGTCTTCACCATGGCCCAGGCCTCTCGCACACCCTCTCGGCAGGCAGATATCTTCCACAGCCGGATACGCCGCCGCGCTCCCTTGAACAACTCTACCAACTTCTCCATGCTTCCTGGAGGGGAGTCAGATGGCCATAAAGCCTTGGCTACACTCTGCATAGCCTGCCGAGCTTGCTCGTGCAACTGCGACAGCCCTTACAGAAGATCATTTGATGATCCGGTCACTTCCTCTTCGAGACGGTTCGTCAATACACCTACAATTACAGCTATATCAGCTACCGATACCTCCAAACTATTATAAGATAAAAGCGACCACGTAATGAATATGTCGCCTCACAGTTTCTTGTTCTCCTTCATAGAGTAGGCTAGATGCGCTCGCACATCTTTCAGTTCTTCGCCCAGTTTGGTGTCCGAATCCTGGAGTTTCTTTTTATCTTCAACAACTTTTGTCAATACACGCTCGCCCGCAGCTAGTAGCTTTTTGGCTCCGTGTTCTTCACTTTGAGTGGCGTCCAGCTGCTCTCGTACTTGGTCTAAAAACCCAACACAAAGATTAGAACCCAGATTCACACTATCAGTGTATCATTATGAATTTTTGATAGAGGAAAATATTACCGGGAGATGCCTTGTATTTCTCTAGTTCAGCATTGGCAGCAAGCAGCTGGTGCTAACACTTTTCTAGTTCCTGAGCTAGCAGGGTATTCTTCTCCGTAAGCACCTGGTTATGCATTGATCCTTAAATCAGTTGTTTCAACTCCTTTAAGTCTCGGGGGCTACTGGCATATGGTTATCATAGTCAGACAGAGCGAATTTACCTGCACATCTTTGAAATGTTGCTTTGTGGCCCTGTTAATCCCATCTCGAGCAGCCCAGATGTATGCATGGGCTAAGTTGAAGGCGTTAAACGACTCTTCTGAAAAGCCAGGGTCTTGTAAAATGGCCCGGCGGCACCGATGATTCATAGCACTCTCCACTTCCGAGTTGGTGACGGATACATCATCCGAGTCCTCGGCTGGAGGACAGTCCGGCGCCGCCCCTGCATCAGCCCCCGTATTCTCGGTAGGATTTGATTCCCGGCTGTGGGAAGTACGGCCAGTCGAACAGGAACTAGATCTGCGGGGGGAAGAAATCCCTGTGTCTGCAGCTTCGTCAATTGACTGTGGGACACTGAACACCTCTCCCACTGGCCTTTCTCTGGGCCGGAACGGGTGGAGGAGCTGGGGGCGCTAGCCATGCTGGAATGGTTTCTCCTAAGCAGTTTCCGGGGATTTCCTCTGAGTGGTGCCGAATGGATCTAGGATCCAATCTCTTTAATAGGTGCTCTTCCTTGTATGGACGAGGTGTTATCTGCAAAAATACCCTGACCTTCCACCTTCGCCTGACACGTGGGAGGCGAAGTTATTTAATGCGCAAAAGCCGAGGGGGGCGACATCGAACCGATGGTCGAATACACCACTTGGAGACCATTAAAGGAGGAACCCGCCTTGCAATGTCGAAGACAATTTGTGTGCCGAACACCTCGCTATTGAAGACTGGTTCAGGGGCTACTGAGGGAGCCCTGGACTAAGGGGTCCTCGGGCGTCCGGCCTATTATCCATGGGCCGGACTGATGGGCTGTGAAGACATGAAGGCCGAAGGCTGTACCCATGTCCGGATTGGACTCTCCTTGGCGTGGAAGGCAAGCTTGGCGACCGACTATGAAGATTCCTTCTTATGTAACCGACTCTATGTAACCCTAGATCCCCCCGGTGTCTATATAAACCGGAGGGGTTAGTCCAGAAAGGAACTCATTACCATAGTCATACAGGCTAGGCTTCTAGGGTTTAGTCATTACGATCTCATGGTAGATCAACTCTTGTAACACTCATATTCATCAAGATCAATCAAGCAGGACGTATGGTATTACCTCCAGAGAGAGGGCCCGAACCTGGGTAAACATCGTGTCCCCCGTCCCCTGTTACCATCGATCCTAGACGCACAGTTCGGGACCCCCTACCCGAGATCCGCCGGTTTAGACACTGACACTTATCGCATTATTTGTACAAATACGTTTTGATGTACCAATCAGACTATAATGGAAACGGTTTTTTTGCCCAACCTATTCGGTATTGGCTTATCTACCAATCTGCATTCCCTCTTTTTCCGATTTTTCATGTACACCTCGGTATGACTTAAATCGCCAGGGGCTCCTTCCAGCCATGTACATTTCTTAAAATAAAAGTCCGAACACCTTTTTAGTACAATTCGGCGTCCCGAATATAGCATTATATGCATCGGCTCCGAATCATCGCTTTGGTCAATAGTTGGGTTGCCCGGATCCTGTGTTTACTGCCTTACGTTCCACTCGTTCGGCTATGGTAGTAAAGGGAGAACTTCTACGATTGTGTTTCTGGTTAAGCCGGCTAAACACCTCAGTAGACAAAGCTGAAAACTGTCTGTCATATGCGGTGAGAGCTAGTCAGCTATTCGGTGACTAAGTATTAATCTCTTGCGATTTTTCCCGCACTACGTGACGGACCGGTCTTCACCCGGTCAGGCGTCTACAACACCCAAGTTCGGATAGTTGAATAAATAAAAGGGGTTGTGCCTATAATCTCATTGTCTGTAACATCCCAAATTTTCAATTTGGAATGTTATACATTAGATCATCATTGCATATCATATTTTATTGCTTTTGGTTTCGATCCTAGAAATCCTAAGCAACTCAAGGACCCACGGAGAGAGTTTCTATTACAAAATTATGAGAGAGGGAATAAAATGACTTTCCCAAAATAAAGAAATATTGAGGATTTAATAAAAAAATCAAATAAGATTTTATTCCGGAGTTTTTTCGATATTTTATTTGAATTTAGGAAAAATATGCGTTTTTCAAAATTGCATTTAGTCCCCAAATAAATGTTCACTTTGTCCGGCTTGATTTTAGAAGTCGGGGAAAATTTATTTCGGGATTTTTGGAGTCCGTTTAGTATTTCTTTTTATTTTTCTTCTGCGCGTAATTATTTACAAAAAACGCGCACCGACCTAACCGGGCCGTGTCCGCCTGGGACTCTGGCCCGGCAGGCTTTATAAGCCGGGGCAGCCCAGCCCCGAGCCAAACCCTAGCCACGCCCCTCGAACCCCGTGCCCCGCCGCCCGCGCCGCCCGCCGCCGCCGCCCGATGCCGCCGCCTCGCCGGAGCAGCCGCCCACCGCCTCGCCGATCCGCCGCCCGAGGTCTCCTCGATTTCCGCGCCCTGGTTTTTCTCAGAAAAAAAACCGATCGGTTTTCCGTCGGTTTTTTTGGTTCTGTTTTTTTATTCAGATCGGTTTTATTTCCGGTTTAGTCTAAATAACGAGCGTTCACTCATTCGTTCATTTTAACGAACGTATTCGTCGTTTAGATCCGGTTAACGAACATTCGTCCGTTAATCCATTCGTCATTTTTCTTTTTCTCGGATTTTCCGCGATTATTTTCTGATTGTGATTTCTGATCTGATTTTCGTTTTAGTATAACTTTTTGCTCGTTTATCGGAATCAGGCGATTCAAGCGCCTGGAGTTTCATCTCGAAACCCTCTATCCGTTTAACCAACTTAAACAAGTTTTTGCCGCTGTAAAAATTGCCTTAGATCCAGATTAGTAGAACGAAGATGTTTTCTTTCGCCGTTTGACTTTCGTTGTTTCGTTCGATTTGATTCTTTTTGCAAACCGGAGTTCTTAAGTTGAACTTTCTGCTTAGTTCTCTTATTTGAATTTTACCTGTGCATTAGATGAGTACTTATTGTATGCTTGTTTCTTTGTCTGTGATAGAATACCCGGAGTGCGACGCCTGTTACTTCGAATCTCTAGGTTTCGCGGATCAACAGCACGGCAAGTAACACTTTGATCATACCTCCTACTACCCAGTTTTATTGCATTAGATCAATCCTCAAACATTGAATGATTAGGATCTAATTAAACTGTGGGATGGGAAGTAGTTGAGGTAGTACCTATTACCAGTTTATTTTCAAACCTTTGGGAGTTAGTTCTACGTTTGCTTGTTATGCCATGCTATGCTAGTAGACGTGGATTGGGTGAGTGATATCCATGACAGATGCGAGATTGTTAATTAATGGTTTATCTAAGGTGGCAACTTAAACACACATCTAGGTGGATTGAGGTACCTGGGTATTCCAGGATTTGCCTGTTTTATTTTGGACCGCCACCCAGGCTCAAAGGGATCATGAGATTATTCATGCTAGAAACTTCCGTGTGCAGCCACAAGCTATTATGGGCTCTAGCATAGTTGACTAAGTCGTGCGAACTCTTATAGTGGTAGACTAGCAGATGTAGGGGATGTAGGTGGTACGGTCTACCCGATCGTAAGGTGCTAGCACTTCTGAAAGACTATGTCTCGGTCATCCGTCTTCTCAAACACCATGTAGTGCGAGAAACCAAACGGAGGCGATCGAGTCTTGTGGGGAAAAGTGCGCAAACCTCGGCAGAGTGTATAAACTAATCATGATTAGCCGTGTCCCTGGTTATGGACATCTTGAGTATCTAGTACTGGGGATCATGTGAATCTGAACGTGTTACTCTAAATTAATTTTGCTGGGTTTTGTTTAATGATGTTTAATTGGGATTGAGAATGCTGTCAACCATTCTCAATGTTTCACAACCACCATGATAGTTAAATAAATTTATTCCTTTGTAGTAGGGAAAAATTGGATTTACGCAAAACCGTAACCATAGAGCTTTCCACCAGCCAAAGATGCATATAGAATAGCCGTTTCATTCCATTACTCTCTATGTGTTACATTGCCAGCATATTCCATGTGCTGACCCGTTTTTGGGCTGCAACGTTAATGTTGCAGACTTTTCAGACGACGATTAAGGAGTTTTAGGTCGTGGTTCTATACTCAGTGATGTCGTTGGAGTTGACGGACTCACTTATCTTCCAAGCCTTCCGCTGTTATCGTTATTAGATGGCCTTAAGCCATATTTATTGTAATAAATTCTCTTTTGAGACACTCGATGTAATAAGTGTGTGATTGCTACTCTGTTATAAATCCTTCAAGTACTGTGTGGTGTCAGCATTACTGATTCAGGGATGACACCGGAGCACAGAGATCAGACTGTTTGAGGTCTGGTCGCTACAGAGATGGTATCAGAGCACACGCTGACTGTAGTACATGAGCACTAAGCTAAAGACCTAGATCACTATTCACTCTCTTGTCTTCTGACCTCTCATCTTTTCTACTCTTTAGGATGTGGATGCAAGGAACAAGTTCACGCAATCGGATGAAGATACACCCTTTGGACGTCACTTGAGGGAAGTCACTAGATACCTGAACATAGGAGTACCAAGCTTCACCGGAACCTACAATGCCACTTTACCTGAAGAAGAGCGCTGGATGATTCAAGTTCAAGTTCCAGGAAGGACGTTCATGCCAGTCACAGAGCCTATAGAGTTTTCTTTTGATGCACCAACTTGGAGTCTAGGAAAGAGCATGGCAGCTCACATCGCCATGGGATGCATTGGAGAAGTATACCGCAATGATCTCAAGGATACTATCTACCAGATTTGTGGACGCCGAGATGAGCACTGGGAGATGATTAGCACCAGGAAGGATAGATCAGTTGCAGCTTTTATCCAGGAGTTAAACCAGCACATTCGACGACAGGAGAACCAGATGTGCGCCGACATGATAGACCTGAAGAAGGCAAGGACAAGAATCAAGGAACTGGAGGAAGAACTCAAGGCTACACGTGAAGATTATGAAGAAGAAATTGAAGTATTAGTGGACAAGAAAGCCAACCTAACAATGAAGATCGGGATATTTATGGGAGGCCCTACACCAGTAGATGAAGACAAAGAACCAAAGGAGATTTTCCTGGAAGACTACATCATCATCGACAACACCGACTCGGATCCATATGATAGCGATGATGAATATGTTGATGAAGCCGGAGCAGATATCATGGAGTCTGCAACCGAAGAATATTTCTAGTAGACCACCTCATCAGTAGTAGTAGTCCACCATGTAAATATTATAGTCCGAGCACTTTTGCGATAGTTAGAATCGATTGTATGCCCTTGTTTGATTGAATGAATGAAGTGAATTGTTTGCTTTTGCCTCATGTGCATATGGGTAGTGTTTTCTCTTTAGACCCCCTCTATTCTTAAATCTCATCTTTTCTAAACCCTTAGATGCCTCCGAGACGTGACCCCGGATTTACCTTTCCACCGGAGCTCACTCAGTTGATCCAGCAGCAGAACACATTGATGCAGTTGCTAGTCCAGAATCAGAATCAGGGGAACAACAACAACAACCCACCACCACCACCTGTTGATCTTTTAGCCCGTTTTTTTAGGCTGAATCCGCCGGTGTTTTCCAGTAGCACCGAGCCGATAGTAGCAGATGATTGGCTCCGCAAGACAGCTAGAGAGTTGACCACCGCAGGATGCACAGATGCGGAGAAGTTGAAGTTTGCCACACATCAGCTTGAAGGACCCGCAACATCATGGTGGGAGAATTTCACAGCCACTTTCCCTGTCGACACTGTTACATGGGACCAGTTTCAGCAGGCTTTTCGAACTGCCCATGTTTCAGCAGGAGCTATGGCCATGAAGAAGCGAGAGTTTCGCAACTTGCGCCAAGGAGGAACAGTTGGCCAGTATGTAGAGGACTTTAGTAAATTAGCACGTTTTGCCCCAGATGACGTTGCTACGGATGCAGCTAAGTAGGAGAAGTTTCTGGAAGGACTGAATGATGAGTTGAGCATGCAGTTGATGGTAGCAACCTTCAACAACTACCAGGAGTTGGTAGATCGTGCTCTTATGATTGAAGGGAAGCAGCAGCAAATTGAAAATCGCAAGAGGAAGTATGCACAAGGAAAGTACAATTCAGGAGCTCAGCAGAAGCCACGATTTACCCCCAGACCGGGAGGACATTTTCAGCATACCCATGGAGGAGGTAGCTCGCACAATCACAATGGCCCCAGGAATGGTAATGGTAATGGAGGAAGCAATGACCAGAACCGCACCAACCCATCAACCCCAGCCAAGAAAGACCTGAGCCAAGTCACTTGCTTTAAGTGTTAGAAGACCGGACATTATGCCAATGAATGTCCTGAATTACAAAATGGAAACAGCAATGGAAGCTCTGGGAAGAAGCCGAACCCTTTCAACAGGGGATAGGTGAACCACGTTAGCGTGGAGGAGGTTGAAGCTCAGCCTGATGCAGTAATAGGTAAGTTTTTGGTTAAGTCATTTACTGCAGTCGTTCTTTTTGATACTGGTGCATCACATTCATACATCTCAAGGGGATTTGTGGATAAGTATAAACTGTCAACCCAAGCTCTTAGGTCACCCATGTTAGTAACCTCGCCTGGAGCAGAATATATGGCTAGTCTACGGTGTGATCGGTTACCATTAAGGATTGGTAACTATGTTTTTCCCTCAGACCTAATAGTATTGGAATCCCAAGGATTGGATGTGATATTAGGCATGGATTGGTTATCAAAGTATGAAGGGAATATTGAATGTGCTAGTAAGTCAATTTTGCTTACCACCCCAGAAGGGAGAAGGATCAAGTATGTATCCCGACATGTGCCAAAGAGGACTCAAGTAAATTGCTTAACAGGAGTTGTGCAGGAGGAAGTACCAGTGGTAAAGGAATTCCCTGATGTATTTCCAGAGGAGTTGCCAGGCATGCCACCGGATAGGGACATTGATTTTTTGATTGAGCTATTGCCAGGCACAGGGCCAATATCGAAGAGACCATACAGGATGCCTGCAAAGGATTTGGTGGAAATTAAGAAGCAAATTAAGGAGTTACTGGATAAAGGTTATATTCCCCCAAGTTCTTCACCTTGGGGATCTCCAGTACTTCTAGTGGAGAAGAAGGATGGATCGTTAAGGATGGTTGTCGATTATCGAGGATTGAATGAAGTAACAATCAAGAACAAGTACCCACTACCGATGATCAATGATCTGTTTGATCGATTGCAAGGAGCTAAGGTATTTTCCAAGATCAATCTGCGATCAGGATACCACCAGTTGAAGATTCGGGAACAGGATATACCCAAGACGGCTTTTACCACCAGGTATGGGCTGTACGAGTATACCGTTATGTCATTTGGTCTGACTAACGCACCTGCATATTTTATGAACATGATGAACAAAGTGTTTATGGAGTTTTTGGATAAGTTCGTCGTAGTGCTCATTGATGATATCCTGGTTTACTCAAAGAATGAAGAGGAGCATAAGGAACATTTGTGTTTGGTTCTTGGAAAGCTTAGGGAACATCAACTATATGCCAATTTTAGCAAATGTGAGTTTTGGTTGAAGGAAGTACGATTCCTCGGACACGTTATATCCGGAGAAGGAATAGCAGTTGACCCCACAAAGGTTATCACTGTGACCAATTGGGAAGCACCAACAACAGTTGGAGAGATCCGGAGTTTTCTTGGACTCATAGGATACTACCGGAGATTTATTGAGAATTTCTCAAAGATTGCGAAGCCTATGACGGAGTTGTTGAAGAAGGATACCAAGTTCGTATGGACGGAGGAATGTGAGGCTAGTTTCCAGGAGTTGAAGAAATGTTTGGTTACTTCACCAGTGTTGATTTTGCCAGACCAGACCAAGGATTGTGAGGTGTATTGCGACGCTTCACGTCGAGGACTTGGAGCAGTGCTTATGCAGGAAGGGAGAGTTGTTTCATATGCCTCACGACAGCTTAAGCCTCATGAGCTGAATTATGCTACGCATGATTTGGAGTTAGCAGCCGTAGTGCATGCACTGAAGACTTGGAGACATTTTATGATTGGAAACCATTGCGAGGTGTATACGGATCATAAGAGTTTGAAGTATATTTTCACACAGAAGGAGTTGAATCTCAGACAAAGGAGATGGTTGGAGCTCATCAAGGATTATGATATGAAATTGCATTATCACCCCGGAAAGGCTAATGTAGTAGCCGACACATTAAGCCGTAAGAGTCATGTCAACACCCTAATGACAGGAGAATTACCAAGGGAGTTAGTCGAAAATCTTCAAGAGTTATGTTTAGAAATAGTCTCGAGAGGCTATGTAGCAGCATTGGAGATTCAGTCTACATTGATGGATAAAATCAGAGAAGCCCAAAGGACTGACAAGGAGATTGCTTCTATTAAGAAGAAACTTAGCAAGGGAAAGGCTAAGGGATTTCGTGAGGACGAGCACGATACCTTATGGTTTGAAGACTGTGTTTACGTGCCCAATGACCTGGAGATCAGGAAGTTGATACTGCAAGAGGCGCATGATTCACCATGTTGGATTCACCCAGGAAATACCAAGATGTATTTGGATTTGAAGGATATTTTCTGGTGGACTGGAATGAAGAAGGATATTGCGGAGTATGTAGCAGTTTGTGATGTATGTCAGAGAGTGAAGGCAGAGCATCAGAAGCCAGGGGGATTGCTACAACCATTGCCGATACCCGAATGGAAGTGGGATCAGCTAGGCATGGATTTTATCACAGGATTGCCTAGAACACGTTCAGGCTATGACTCGATTTGGGTTGTAGTCGATCGTTTGACAAATGTAGCTCATTTCATTCCAGTGAATACTACCTATACCAGTGCAAAGTTGGCAAAGATATACATGACCAAGATTGTATGTCTGCATGGAGTTCCAAGGAGTATCGTATCAGATAGAGGAACCCAGTTTACCTCAAAGTTTTGGAAGGAGTTGCACGAAACCTTGGGAACCAGGCTAGAATTCAGTACAACTTTTCGTCCACAGACAGATGGACAGACCGAGAGAGTCAATCAGATTTTGGAGGATATGCTGAGAGCTTGTGCGCTAGATTACGGATCTAGTTGGGACGACAATCTGCCATATGAAGAGTTCTCTTACAGCAACAGCTATCAATCCAGTTTAAAGATGGCCCCTTTCGAAGCTTTGTACGGAAGGAGGTGCAGGACCCCGTTGTCGTGGGATGAAGTTGGAGAACGCCAGTTGTTTGGACCTAACTTGATTAAGGAGTCTGAACAGAAGGTGAAATTGATTCGCGGTAGGCTCAAGATAACCCAGTCCAAATAGAAGAGTTATGCAGATTCTAAACGCAAGGAGACAGTTTACGAAGTTGGAGATAGAGCTTATCTTCGAGTATCACCACTTCGGGGAACAAAGCGTTTTGGAGTTAAAGGAAAGTTAGCACCACGATTTGTAGGACCATACCGAGTATTGGAACGTATGGGAGAAGTGGCCTACAAGTTGGAATTGCCCAAAGGATTGTCAGGAGTTCATGATGTGTTCCATGTTTCTCAGTTGAAGAAGTGCCACGCAGAGATGGCTGACATACTATTGAGGGATACAGTGCCATTGGAAGCAATCCAATTGGAGAACAATTTGACCTATGAGGAGAAACCAATTAAGATTCTCGAGTTTGCCAGCCGAGTCACTCGTAGCAAGGTTATCAAGATCTGTAAAGTTCAGTGGAGCCACCACACGGAGGACGAAGCCACCTGGGAGCGAGAGGAAGATTTGCTCAAGGACCACCCTCACCTATTTTCTAGCCAACCCGAATCTCAAGGGCGAGATTCATCTTAAGGGGGATAGGTTTGTAACATCCCAAATTTTCAATTTGGAATGTTATACATTAGATCATCATTGCATATCACATTTTATTGCTTTTGGTTTCGATCCTAGAAATCCTAAGCAACTCAAGGACCCACAGAGAGAGTTGGGGATTTCGTTATTTTCATATTTGAGTTTCTCAAATTTTGAGAATAGGATCATTTGATTTTATATATTTTATCATCAATAATTTCTATTACAAAATTATGAGAGAGGGAATAAAATGACTTTCCCAAAATAAAGAAATATTGAGGATTTAATAAAAAAATCAAATAAGATTTTATTTCGGAGTTTTTTCAATATTTTATTTGAATTTAGTAAAAATATGCATTTTTCGAAATTGCATTTAGGACCCAAATAAATGTTCACTTTGTCCGTCTTGATTTTAGAAGCCGGGGAAAATTTATTTCGGGATTTTTGAAGTCCGTTTATTATTTCTTTTTATTTTCTTCTGCGCGTAATTATTTAAAAAAAACACGGACCGACCTAACCGGGCCGTGTCCGCCTGGGACTCTGGCCCGGCAGGCTTTATAAGCCGGGGCAGCCCAGCCCCGAGCCAAACCCTAGCCGCGCCCCTCGAACCCCGCGCCCCGCTGCCGCCGCCGCCAGCGCCGCCCGCCGCCCGCGCAGCCCGACGCCGCCGCCTCGCCGATCCGCTGCCCGAGGTCGCCTCAATTTCCGCGCCCCGGTTTTTCTCGAAAAAAAAACCGATCGGTTTTCCATCGGTTTTCGTCGGTTTTTTTGTTCCGTTTTTTATTTAGATCGGTTTTATTTCCGGTTTAGTCTAAATAATGAGCGTTCGCTCGTTCGTTCGTTTTAACGAACGTATTCGTCATTTAGATCCGGTTAACGAACGTTCGTTCGTTAATCCGTTTGTCGTTTTTCTATTTCTTGGATTTTCCGCGATTATTTTCTGATCGCGATTTCTGATCCGATTTTCGTTTTAGTATAACTTTTCGCTCGTTTATCAGAATCAGGCGATTCAAGCGCCTGGAGTTTCGTCTCGAAACCCTCTATCCGTTTAACCAACTTAAACAAGTTTTTGCCACTGTAAAAATTGCCTTAGATCCAGATTAGTAGAACGAAGTTGTTTTCTTTCGCCGTTTGACTTTCGTTGTTTCGTTCGATTTGAATCTTTTTGCAAACCGGAGTTCTTAAGTTGAACTTTCTGGTTTCTCTTATTTGACTTTTACCTGTGCATTAGATGAGTACTTATTGTATGCTTGTTTGTTTGTCTGCGATAGAATACCCGGAGTGCGCCGCCTGTTACTTCGAATCTCTAGGTTTCGTGGATCATCAGCAAGGCAAGTAACACTTTGATCATACCTCCTACTACCCAGTTTTATTGCATTAGATCAATCCTCAAACATTGCATGATTAGGATCTAATTAAACTGTGGGATGGGAATTAGTTGAGGTAGTACCTTTTACCAGTTTATTTTCAAACCTTTGGGAGTTACTTCTACGTTTGCTTGTTATGCCATGCTATGCTAGTAGACGTGGATTGGGTGAGTGATATCTATGACAGATGCGAGATTGTTAATTAATGGTTTATCTAAGGTGGTAACTTAAACACACATCTGGGTGGATTGAGGTCCCTGGGTATTCCAGGTTTTGCCTGTTTTCTTTTGGACCGCCACCCAGGCTCAAAGGGATCATGAGATTATTCATGCTAGAAACTTTCGTGTGCAGCCACAAGCTATTATGGGCTCTAGCATAGTTGACTAAGTCATGCGAACTCTTACAGTGGTAGACTAGCAGATGTAGGGGATGTAGGTGGTACAGTCTACCCGATCGTAAGGTGCTAGCGCTTCTGAAAGACTATGTCTCGGTCATCCGTCTTCTCAAACACCATGTAGTGCGAGAAACCAAACGGAGGCGATCGAGTCTTGTGGGGAAAAGTGCGCAAACCTCTGCAAAGTGTATAAACTAATCATGATTAGTCGTGTCCCCGGTTATGGACATCTTGAGTATCTAGTACTGGGATTATCATGTGAATCTCAACATGTTACTCTAAATTAATTTTGCTGGGTTTTGTTTAATGATGTTTAATTGGGATTGAGAATGCTGTCAACCATTCTCAATGTTTCACAACCACCATGATAGTTAAATAAATTTATTCCTTTGCAGTAGGGAAATATTGGCTTTACGCAAAACCGTAACCATAGAGCTTTCCACCAGCCAAAGATGCATATAGAATAGTCGTTTCATTCCATTACTCTCTATGTGTTAGATTGCCAGCATATTCCATGTGCTGACCCGTTTTCGGGCTGCAACGTTAATGTTGCAGACTTTTCAGACGATGATTAAGGAGTTTTAGGTCGTGGTTCTATACTCAGTGATGCCGTTGGAGTTGATGGACTCACTTATCTTCCAAGCCTTCCGCTGTTATCGTTATTAGATGGCCTTAAGCCATATTTATTGTAATAAGTTCTCTTTTGAGACACTCGATGTAATAAGTGTGTGATTGCTACTCTGTTATAAATCCTTCAAGTACTGTGTGGTGTCAGCATTACTGATCCAGGGATGACACCGGAGCACAGAGATCAGACTGTTTGAGGTCTGGTCGCTACATTGTGAAACTCCCATGGTTAAGTGAGAGCGATAAAGCCACATAGTCTGATTGCCTGGTTTGTCGCACTAACACCTCCTTCAAGGACCACACTTTTGGGTCAAGTGTTTCTAGGTGCTATTCCGAACACCCCAGTATTACCTACATGGGGCTGAAGCCGACGACTGGCCAACTCTCATATACTGTAAATGGCCGCACAGGAGAAAAAGAATTAAAGATAAAACAAGCAACATATTATACATAAGCCTTGTTTCATAATACAAAGTTCAGGCAGCACAGATACATTCATTCAAAAATAATGTCCTTCGAGCACTGGCCCTCTACAATACGGGAACCTTCCAAGACTTCATCAAAATACCGCTCCGGCGTGCGGTGCTCCTTGCCTGTGGGCGGTCCCTCGGTCGCTAGCTTGACGGCGTTCATCTTCGCCCACTGCACCTTGACACGGGCAAAGGCCATCCGGGCACCTTCGATACAGACCGACCGCTTTATGACATCCAAATGGGGGCAGGCATTAACTAGCCGCTTCACGAGCCCAAAATAGCTGCTGGGTATTGGTTCGGTGGGCCAAAGACGGATTATAATATCCTTCATAGCTAATTCGGCCACCCTATGCAGCTCGATCAACTGTTTCAGCTAATTATTGAGGGGCACCGGTTGCTCTAGCGCAAGGTACCACGACCAGAACAACTTCTCCGTCGATCTCCCCTCTTCGGCTCGGAAGAACTCCGTAGCATCAGCAATACTCCGGGGCAGATCTGCAAACGCTCCTGGAGAACTCCAAACCCGGGCCAGTAAGAGGTACCTTCTCCTCACGAATTTGCTCTATAAATTAAAGGCCTTACCCGCCGCGATCTGCTTGGCCTCTTGGATCTCCCGGCAGGGGCCTTGGCCCTCATCCCGGGCCTCCTACGTGCTTTGGAGGGCCTTAGCAAGTTCGGCATCTTGATCCATAATCTTGCGCTCCAAGGACTGACATTTGCTTATGGCATCCCGAAGCTCTTGCTGAACCTCCTCCACCCTTGATTCATGCTTTTGGCGGGTGGCTCATTCCTCCTCCACCTCCTTCTTGGCTTCGGCCAACGCATTCTTGAGGGTCTCGACCTCAGACACGTAAAATGTAAGCATAATTACACAACTCAACAAGATAACAAAACAACAAGTCATATCATTTCAGATGTGAACAGGTATCACATACCTTGCTTCTCCTCCAACTGTTTGTTGGTGTGGATGAGCTCTTTATCGGCCCGCTCCAGCTTCCGCTTTAGTTCAGATACTTCGGCGATATGAGCGATTGCCGCTAACTTTGAAGTATGTTGGTTCAAATAGACATGTATGATCATCTCCTATGAAATATTCGATCCTTTGTTCGGTCTTTCTTCATGAACGCCGAACAGAGTCTCAGGGGCTACTAACTATACACAACCATCCTTTTTATATAGCTAAAAATTACTACATCACATACCTCAAAGCCTGTTAGAAGGCTGGTGTAGGCTTCGTTCAATCCATTTTTAGCGGACCGAACCCTTTCCACTATCGTACCCATAAGGGTACGATGCTCTTCCACATGGAAGTGCTCTGAGGCGCTTCCACTAGATTGTCCGGCGCCTCCGGATTGACAGAGGTCGCCGGTGGAGTTGACGCACCCCCTTCCTTCAAAGGAGGTCATTCACCTGATGTCGGAGTTGTGTGGGTCTCCGGAATGAGATTCGGTTGGGGGCCAGAGTGGGCTTGGCCCCCGTTGTCAGTCTCCATGGGGGTCGGTTCCCCCAAGTTCTTGGCAGTAGAGGTATTACCCTCTGGCACCACCTTGATGGCTTCCCTCACCTCTCCATGGCCTGGAAGGGTCTCTTGGGACAACACTTCAGTGTTTCCCATAGCAGTGGATGGGGAGGCCAGCGGAGGTGACTCGCTCTCCATCATGTTCGAGCCCAACGAATTCCCAAAAGACGATGATCACCGGGGGAGATCGCGGGCCAGACTACAATACGTGATTCTGTGTGTTAGGATCATAAGGCATAAAGTCGGATATATACATTATCCTTAAATACTTACGATTTAGCCGAAGGTTTCGGCCTGGGGTTCCATTCGGGGATGGCTTCGACGTACGATTCTGAATCATCTGAAAGGGAGAGTTTCCCCTTCTTGGATGCCTCCACCTCTAGATCCGCGGAAGCCCCCCTTTTGTTCTTCCCCCATAGGGGGGAGAATTATTCTCCTCTTCCTCCTCGTCTTCATCATGGGAGGAGAGAGTTCCGGTATCTTCGGGTGTCATGTCCAAAGTACGTACCTTTGCGGCGAAGGCCACTTCGGACCTCCTTGCCCTTCTTCTTGGCCTTCTTTTCCGGCGGCTGGTATGGTGCCGGAACCAGCATCTTCATTAGAAGAGGAATAGCTGGTTCTTCGAGCAGGGGAGACAGACGTCTGATCCGCTCTGCCTTCTTCGTCTAGCCCTGGGGAACAAGGGGAAGATTTAAACTTACTCCTTGGATCTACAAATCTAGGATATGATTAGAAATCTGAAAAAGTTACAAGAGTGGCTAGATGAGCGCAGTCGTGGTCGAGGTCTTCGGTCGTGGGCGGCCATGTCTTTTGGGTCTTAAAAAGCAGCTTCCATATATCTTCGTGCTTCGTGCCGCAGAACCGTTGTAGGGTCCGGGGACTTGTCGGATCAAACTCCCACATATGGAGAGTCCAGTGTTGGCAGGGGAGAATCCGGCAAAACAGCATCACCTGGATCACACTGGCAAGGCTAGTGTTCTTCTCCACCATGCTCTTGACACACTTTTGCAGCGTCATCACCTCGTCGGATGACGCCCAATCCAGGCCTTTTTTGAGCCATGATGTGAGCCGCATTGGTGGACCGGTTTTGAACTTAGGAGTGGCAGCCCATGTGGTGCCACGAGGTTCCATAACATAGAACCACTCCTGTTGCCACCCGTTCACGGTCTCCACAAAAGTCCCCTGGGGCCAGGTGACGTCAGGGAGCTTGCTCACCATGGCACCACCACACTCCGCGTGTTGACCCTCGACCACTTTCGGCTTCACATTGAAGACCTTGAGCCATAGGCCAAAGTGGTGGGGGGATGCAGAGGAACGCCTCGCACATGATGATGAACACCGAGATGTTGAGGAATGAATTAGGGGTAGATCGTGGAAATCTACCTCGTAATAGAACATGAGTCCGCGGACGAAAGGGTGGAGAGGAAACCCTAGCCCGCGAAGAAAGTGGGGGATGAATACTACCCTATCATTGGGCTCCGGTGTGGGTATAATATGCTTTTTGGCAGGGAGTCGATGGGCGATTTCTTTGGCTCAATACCCTGCTTCCCAGAGTTCCTTGATGTTCTCCTCCGTGACGGAGGAGGCCATCCACTTGCCCTGCGCTCCAGATCCGGACATGGTCGGAGTATTACTTGGGGACGGAAGGGGTTGAAGCTAGGGCGCTAGAGGTCGAGGACAGATGGGCTGAGGAGGAAGAAGGCGTGGGGTGAAAAGGTGGATCCTTATCTTCTTATAAAGGCAGTGAATGTCGAACGTCCCCCCACGAGCCTTAAAAGTCGCCTATTCCCCACCAATCGTGCAAGTGGCACGATTGGATTACCCAAATCCATATTGATGAGAATCCCGCAATAAGGGGACACGATCTCTACTTTGACAAGACGTGTGAATGAATACCGTGTCTCAGAACGCGAAGCGGGAGGCTGAAAAATGGTTCGAAATAATATTAAGGCCGGAACTCAATGCCTCGCCGAAAAAGTTGTCAGAGGACATAACCTATTTTTGTTTAAGTATTTTTCCCTTCGCAGTTCAGGGTTGTAACTATTGTACAAAGCCGGATATAGTTCTTTTGATCAGCTACTTTGTAGTATTCGGAGGAGGAACCCGCCTTGCAATGCCGAAGACAATCTATGCGCCGGATATATCATCATTGAAGCCTGGTTCAGGGGCTACTGAGGGAGTCCTGGATTAGGGGGTCCCCGGGCGTCCGGGCTATGTGTCATGGGCCGGACTAGTGGGTCGTGAAGATAAGAGATAGACCGGTTGGGACTCTCCTTGGCGTGGAAGGCAAGCTTGGCGTTCGGATATGAAGATTCATTTCTCTGTAAACCGACTTTGTACAAACCTAGGCCCCTACGGTGTCTATATGAACTGGAGGGTTTAGTCCATAGAGGCAATCATAATCATACATGCTAGACATCTAGGGTTTAGCCATTACGATCTCGAGGTAGATCAACTCTTGTAACCCCTATACTCATCAAAGTCAATCAAGCAGGAAGTAGGGTACTACCTCCATTAAGAGGGACCGAACCTTGGTAAACATTATGTCCCCTGCCTCCTGTTACCTTCGATCCTTAGACGCACAGTTCGGGACCCCCTACCCAAGATCTGCCGGTTTTGACACCGACAACAACCCCTTTAACACGTCAGGTTGCGAGGTGTTGTTATTTGTGTCCAGGTGCTGTTTACGTTGTGTTGCTTGGTTCTCCTACTGGTTCGATAACCTTGATTTCTTCACTGAGGGAAATACCTACCGTCATTGTGCTGCATCATCCTGTCCTCTTCCGGGAAATACCGACGTAGTCCTAGCAGACATGAGCTTTTCTGGCACTATAGTCAGAGAGCAATCAGGTATCTTATTGATTCACTTGATATATGTTATGGCATTCAACTCACGGATTCCCGTGGTGATATTGGGGTAATCTATGCGTAGGGGTTGATGCACGTTTTTATTATCTTTTCTCCGACGGAAACTTTGGCTTCTCTTTATAGTTCTTTGTGTGCATTGAGTATTATGAATATGAACTTGCTTTGGTGTTATCTTAGTACGATCTCTAGGATAGATCGAACGGAGAAAAATAGCTTTGTGTTATTTTAGTATGGACTCTTGAATAGATCGAACGGAAAGAATAGCTTTGAGGTGGTTTAGTACCCTACAAACAATTCCTATCTTTTGTTCTCCGCTAATAGGAACTCGGGGGTGATTCTTCGTTAAACTTTGAGGGATAATCATATGATCCAACTATGTTAGCATTGTTGAGAGGTTGCACTAGCGAAAGTACGGACCCTACGCCTTGTTTTTAAGCATTGCAATACCATTTTTGTGTCCGTTTACTATTTTCTACCTTGCTGTTCTTATTTATTCATATTATAAAAAATATATTTCTACATTCAATATTACACTTTTATCACGATCTCTTCGCCGAACTAGTGCACCTATACAATTTTCCATTGTATTATACACTACAACAAAACAGACTTTAAGTAACACAATCATGTAACACATACAAAAATGTGTGACAAGGTAATTTCCAGTAACATCTCATTTTGTGTTGGATGGCAGATAGTAACACATACTATATAAGGCCCCAAAATGTGTTACAGCGGTATTTAACAGTAACATATAAATATGTGTTAGTAACATTGTGTTACATATGTTTTCACATAGTAACATATAAGTATGTGTTGGTGGTATATGTTGCGAACGTTACGATTAGTAACACATAATCATGAGTTGATCATAGTGTTACAAGTTATATTATATGGGGAAATAGAAATACTAAAATCAACTATATACAGAGATCACCAATACCTTCACACATAGAGCCCACGTGCCAACATGTTTTTTTTATAAATACGTTTTTGTATAGGTAAATAAAGTTTTCATTCTTTGGGCAATACGGTACAAAAACAATACAGTTTGGTACTAAATACTCATACAGAACTATTTCGATATGGTTGCAGTAAATATCATATTAACCATACTTTTACGCGGTTTTTTGGATGACTTGATGACCATAAATGCAAATGTACATTTTAAAATGATCATTTCAAATTAACAATTTAACTCCGGTACTCACGAAGGAGTGGAAGACCAACAACAAACGATTGCACTTTTGAACATTGTTTTAAAAACCATACTGGACCGCTGGTCCGACTAAAACCCGGAATCGAGGCCTCGTTCGATTTTTTAGGTGCGCAAGTCTTTAGCAAAAAGCTAGTAATAAAATAACAAGAAAATCATGTGTAAACTAGGAATTGAACAATTGACCTTCAGGCACCGCACGTCCAACAGACCTACCAACTAGGCTAGCCACAGTTTGTGATTCCATAGTGGATTATAACCAATAAATGATTCATTTGATTAGAGGTCAATTCTTTGGTTGCAGGGTCGTTTGAGAGAGACCATCTTCATCCTACACCTCCCACGAATTGATAAACCTTAGGTCATCCACTTGAGGGAAAATTGCTACTGTCTTACAGAACTCTGCACTTGGAAGCCCAACACGAGTCTACAAGAATAAAGTTGCATAACAGACATCACATCCGCATTGAGCGTGGCCGCTTCCCCGAGAGGGCGTCTACGATAGCTACAGCAGCCGAGACAGCTGCAGCTGCTGCTACGACGGCGGCTGCAAATGCGGAGAGTGCTCGAGGTGCCGTTCGTGCCGTCGATGTCGCCCTGGCCCAGGTTGAGGCCATCCACGCCAAGATCGAGGATGCACACACCAAGATATTCCTGTTGGGGAACGTAGTAATTCAAAACAATTCCTACGATCTTGCAAGATCTAACTAGGATATGCATAGCAACGATTGGGAGAGTGTGTCCACATACCCTCGTAGACCGAAAGCGAAGCGTTTAATAACGCGGTTGATGTAGTCGAACGTCTTTGCGATCCAACCGATCCATGTACCGAACGTACGGCACCTCCATGTTTAGCACACTTTCAACACGATGACGTCGCACGAGTTCTTGATCCAGTTTAGGATGAGGGAGAGTTCCGTCAGCACAACGGCATGGTGACGGTGATGATGAAGTTATCGTTGCAGGGCTTCACCTAGGCACTACGACAATATGACTGAGGTGTTGAACTGTTAAAGGGGGCACCGCACATGGCTAAGAGATTGTCTGTTGTGCTATTGGTGTGCCCCCTCGCCACGTATATAAAGGAGGGAGGGAGAGAGGTGGCCAGCCAGGAGGGGCGCGCCAAGGGGGGAGTCCTACTTGGACTCCTAGTCCAAGTAGGATCCCCCCTTTTTCTTTCTTCCACTGGAGGGAAAAGAAGGAGGGGAGAAGGAGAAGGAAGGAGGGGGCCGCGCCCCCACCCCTTGTACAATTCGGTTAGGGCAGGGGGGAGGCGTGCGCCACCTCGTGGCCCTTCTTCCCTCTCTCCACTAAAGCCCACTAAGGCCCATTAACTTCCCCGGGTGGTTCCGGTAACCTCCCAGTACTCTGAAAAAATGCCCGAACTACTCGGAACCATTCCGATGTCCAAATGCAACCTTCCAATATATGAATATTTACCTCTCGACCATTTCAAGACTCCTCATCATGTTCGTGATCTCATCCGGGACTACGAACAAACTTTGGTCATCAAATCAAATAACTCATATTACAAATCGTCATCGAATGTTAAGCGTGCGGATACTACGGGTTCGAGAACTATGTAGACATGACTGAGACACATCTCAGGTCAATAACCAATAGCAGAACCTGGATGCTCATATTGGCTCCTACATATTCTATGAAGATCTTTATCGTTCAAACCGCATAACAACATACGTTATTCCCTTTGTCATCGGTATGTTACTTGCCCGAGATTCGATCGTCGGTATCATCATACCTAGTTCAATCTCATTACCGGTAAGTCTCTTTACTCGTTCTGTAATGCATCATCCCGTAACTAACTCTTTAGTCACATTGCTTGCAAGGCTTATAGTGATGTGCATTACCAAGAGGGCCCAGAGATACCTCTTCGATACACGGAGTGACAAATCCTAATCTCAATCTATGCCAACTCAACAAACACCATCGGAGACACCTGTAGAGCATCTTTATAGTCACCCAGTTATGTTGTGACGTTTGCTAGGACACAATGTGTTCCTCCGGTATTCGGGAGTTGCATAATCTCATAGTCAAAGGAACATGTATAAGTCATGAAGAAAGCAATAGCAATAAAACTAAATGATCATTATGCTAAGCTAACAGATGGGTCTTGTCCATCGCATCATTCTCTAATGATGTTATCCCGTTCATCAAATGACAACACATGTCTACGGCCAGGAAACTTAACCATCTTTGATTAATAAGCTAGTCAAGTAGAGGCATACTAGGGACACTTTGTTTGTCTATGTATTCACACATGTACCAAGTTTCTAGATAATACAATTCTAGCATGAATAATAAACATTTATCATGATATAAGGAAATATAAATAACAACTTTATTATTGGCTCTAGGGCATATTTCCTTTAGTCTCCCACTTGCACTAGAGTCAATAATCTATTTCACATCGTCATGTGATTTAACACCAATAGTTCACATCTTTATATGATTAGTTCACATCGCCATGTGATTAATACCCAAAGGGTTTTACTAGAGTCAATAATCTAGTTCACATCGCTATGTGATTAACACCCAAAGAGTACTAAGGTGTAATCATTTTTTGCTTGTGAGAGAAGCTTAGTCAATGGGTCTGTCACATTCAGAGCCGTATGTATTTTGCAAATTTTCTATGTCTACAATTCTCTGCATGGAGCTACTCTGGCTAATTTCTCCCACTTTCAATATGTATCCAGATTGAGACTCAGAGTCATCCGGATTAGTGTAAAAGCTTGCATCGATGTAACTCTTTATGACGAATTCTTTATCACCTCCATAACCGAGAAATATCTCCTTAGTCTTCTTAGGATAATTTTGACCGTTGTCTAGTGATCCACTCCTGGATCAATATCGTACCCCCTTGCCAAACTCATGGCAAGGTACACAGTAGGTTTGGTACACAACATAGCGTACTTTATAGAACCTATGGCTGAGGCATAGGGAATGACTTTCATTCTCTTTCTATTTTCTGCCGTGGTCGTGTTTTGAGTCTTACTCAACTTTACATCTTGCAATACAGGCAAGAACTCCTTCTTTGACTGTTGCTTTTTGAACTACTTCAAAATCTTGTCAAGGTATGTACTTATTGAAAAATCTTATCAAGCGTCTTCACCGAGATCTTGATGCCCAATATGTAAGCAGCTTCACCGAGGTCTTTCTTTGAAAAACTCCTTTCAAAGACTCCTTTATGCTTTACAAACAAATCTAAATCATTTCCAATCAACAATATGTCATTCACATATACTTATTAGAAAGGATGTAGTGCTCCCACTCACTTTCTTGTAAATACAGGCTTCACCGTAAGTCTGTATAAAACTATATGTTTTGATCAACTCATCAAAGCGCATATTTCAACTCTGAGATGCTTGCACCAGTCCATAGATGGATCACTGGAGTTTGCACATTTTGTTAGCACCTTTAGGATTGACAAAAACTTCTAGTTGCATCATATACAACTCTTAAATAAATCCATTAAGGAATGCAGTTTTGACATCCATTTGCCAGATTTCACAAAATGTGGCAATTGCTAACATGATTCGGACAGACTTTAAGCATCGATACGAGTGAGAAAATCTCATCGTAGTCAAAACCATGAACTTGTCAAAAACCATTTTTGACAAGTCGAGCTTTGTAGATAGTAACACTACTGTCAGTGTCCGTCTTCCTCTTGAAGATCCATTTATTCGCAATGGCTTGCCGATCATCGAGCAAGTCCACCAAAGTCCACACTTTGTTCTCATACATGGATTCTATCTCAGATTTCATGGCCTCAAGCCATCTGTCGAAATATGGGCTCATCATTGCATCCTCATAGTTCATAGGTTCATCATGGTCTAGTAACATGACTTCCAGAACAGGATTACCATACCACGCTGGTGCGGACCGTACTCTAGTTGACCTAAGATGTTCGGTAGTAACTTGATCTGAAGTTTCATGAACATCATCATTAACTTCCTCACTAATTGGTGTAGGCATCACTGGAACTGATTTCTGTGATGAACCATTTTCCAATTTGAGAGAAGGAACAACTACCTCATCAAGTTCTACTTTCCTCCCACTCGCTTCTTTCGAGAGAAACTCCTTCTCTAGAAAGGATCCATTCTTAGCAACGAATATCTTGCCTTCGGATATGTGATAGACAGTCTCCTTTGGGTATCCTATGAAGACACATTTCTCCGATTTGGGTTCGAGCTTATCAGGTTGAAGCTTTTTCATAAGCATCGCAGCCCCAAACTTTAAGAAATGTCAGCTTACGTTTCTTGCCAAACCACAGTTCATATGGTGTCATCTCAACGGATTTAGATGGTGCCCTATATAACATGGATGCAGCTGTCTCTAATGCATAACCCCAAAACGATAGTGGTAAATCGGTAAGAGACATCATAGATCGCACCATATCCAATATAGTACGGTTACAACGTTCGAACATACCATTATGCGGTGGTGTTCCAGGTGGCGTGAGTTGTGAAACTATTCCACATTGTTTCAAACGAAGGCCAAAACTCGTAACTCAAATATTCGCCTATGCGATCAGATCGCAGAAACTTTATTTTCTTGTTACGATGATTCTCCACTTCACTCTGAAATTCCTTGAACTTTTCAAATTGATTCATACTTGTGTTTTGTTAAGTAGATATGCCTATATCTGCTCAAATCAACTGTGAAGGTTAGAAAATAACGATACCCACCACGGGCATCAACACTCATCGGACCGCATACATTGGTATGTATTATTTCCAATAAGTCAGTGGTTCGCTCCATTGTTCCGGAGAACGGAGTTTTAGTCATCTTGTCCATGAGTCATGGTTCACAAGTATCAAATGATTCATAATCAAGTGATTCCAAAAGCCCATCTGCATGGAGTTTCTTCATGCGCTTTACACCAATATGATCAAAACGGCAGTGCCACAAATATGTTACAGTATCATTATCAACTTTGCATCTTTGGCATCAATATTATGAATATGTGTATCACTACGATTGAGATTCAATAAACCATTTACCTTGGGTGTATGACCATAGAAGGTTTTATTCATGTAAACAGAACAACAATTATTCTCTGACTTAAACGAATAACCGTATCACAATAAACATGATCCAATCATATTCATGCTCAACGCAAACACCAAATAACATTTATTTAGGTCCAACACTAATCCCAAAGACAGAGGGAGTGTGCGATGGTGATCTTATCAACCTTGGAATCACTTCCAACACACATGGTCACCTCGCCCTTAACTAGTCTCTATTCATTTTGCAACTCATGTTTCGAGTTACTAATCTTAGCAACTGAACCGGTATCAAATACCCTGGGGTTACTATGAACACTAGTGAAGTACACATCAAGAACATGTATATCAAATATACCTTTGACTTTGCCATCCTTCTTATCCTCAAGTATTTGGGGTAGTTCCGCTTCAAGTGACCATTCCCTTTGCAGTAGAAGCACTCAGTTTCAGGCTTAGGTCTAGCTTTGGGTTTCTTCACGGGAGTGGCAACTTGCTTGCCATTCTTTCTTGAAGTTCCATTTCTTTTCCTTTGCCCATTTTCTTGAAACTAGTGGTCTTGTTAACCATCAACACTTGATGCTCTTTCTTGATTTCTACCTTCGTCGATTTTCGCATCGCGAAGAGCTCGGGAATCGTTTTCGTCACCCCTTGCATATTATAGTTCATCGCGAAGTTCCAGTAACTTGGTGATAGTGACTAGAGAACTCTATCAATCACTATCTTATCTAGAAGATTAACTCCCACTTGATTCAAGAGATTGTAGTACTCAAACATTCTGAGCATATGCTCATGGGTTGAGCTATTCTCCTCCGTCTTGTAGGCAAAGTACTTGTCAGAGGTCTCATACCTCTCGACTCGGGCATGAGTCTGAAATACCAACTTCGGATCTTGGAACATCTTATATGCTTTGTGGCGTTCAAAACGTTTTTGAAGTCCCGGTTAGAAGCCGTAAAGCACGATGCACTAAACTATCAAGTAGTCATCATACCGAGCTTGCTAAACGTTCATAACGTCTGCATCTGCTCCTGCAATAGGTCCGTCACCTAGTGGTGCATCAAGGACATAATTCTTCTATGCAGCAATGAGGATAATCCTCAGATCACGGATCCAGTCCGATTCATCGCTGCTATGATCTTTCAACTTATTTTTCTCTAGGAACATATCAAAAATAAACGGGGAGCTATAACGTGAGCTATTGATCTACAATATAGTTTGCAAATACTATCAGGACTAAGTTCATGATAAATTAAAGTTCAATTAATCATATTACTTAAGAACTCCCACTTAGATAGACATCCCTCTAGTCATCTAAATGATCACGTGATCCATATCAACTAAACCATGTCCGATCATCACGTGAGATGGAGTAGTTTTCAATGGTGAACATCTCTATGTTGATCATATCTACTATATGATTCACGTTCGACCTTTCGGTCTGAATGTCCCAAGGCCATATCTGCATATGCTAGGCTCGTCAAGTTTAACCCGAGTATTCCTCGTGTGCAAAACTGGCTTACACCCGCTGTATGTGAACGTAGAGCTTATCACACCCGATCATCACGTGGTGTCTCGGCACGACGAACTGTAGCAACGGTGCATACTCAGGGTGAACACTTATACTTTGAAATTTAGTGAGGGATCATCTTATAATGCTACCACCGTACTAAGAAAAATAAGATGCATAAAGGGTAAACATCACATGCAATCAAAATAAGTGACATGATATGGCCATCATTATCTTGTGCCTTTGATCTCCATCTCCAAAGCATCGTCATGATCTCCTTCGTCACCGGCATGACACCATGATCTCCATCATCTTGATCTCTATCAACGTGTCGTCACATGGTCGTCTCGCCAACTATTGCTATCGCATAGCGATAAAGTAAAGGAATTATATGGCGCTTGCATCTTATGCAATAAAGAGACAACCATAAAGATCCTGCCAGTTGTCGATAACTTTAACAAAACATGATCATCTCATACAATAATTTATATCTCATCACGTCTTGACCATATCACACCACAACATGCCTTGCAAAAACAAGTTAGACATCCTCTACTTTGTTGTTGCAAGTTTTACGTGGCTGCTACGGGCTTCTAGCAAGAACCGTTCTTACCTACGCATCAAAACCACAACGATTTTTCTTCAAGTGTTATGTTTTAACCTTCAACAAGGTTCGGCCGTAGTCAAACTTGATTCAACTAAAGTTGGAGAAACAGACACCCGCCAGCCACCTGTGTGCGAAGAACGTCGGTAGAACCAGTCTCATGAACGCAGTCATGTAATATCGGTCCAGGCCGCTTTATCCAACAATACCGCCGAATCAAAGTAAGACATTGGTTGTCGGTGTCAAAATCGACAGATCTCGGGTAGGGGGTCCCGAACTGTGCGTCTAAGGATCAAAGGTAACAGGAGGCAGGGGACAAGATGTTTACCCAGGTTTGGGCCCTCTTAATGGAGGTAATACCCTACTTCCTGCTTGATTGACTTTGATGAGTATAGGGGTTACAAGAGTTGATCTACCTCGAGATCATAATGGCTAAACCCTAGATGTCTAGCATGTATGATTATGATTGCCTCTACAAACTAAACCCTCCAGTTTATATAGACATCGGAGGGGGCTAGGATTGTACAAGGTCGGTTTACAGAGGAAGGAAAGTACACATCCGAATGTCAAGCTTGCCATCCACGCAAAGAAGAGTCATATCCAAACACAGGGGAAGGTCCTCGTTCTTGTATCTTCATGGACCTTTAGTCCGGCCCACATTACATAGCCCGGACGCCTGAGGACCCCCTAGTCCAGGACTCCCTCAGTAGCCCCTGAACCAGGCTTCAATGACGACGCGTTCGGCGCACAGATTGTCTTCGGCATTGCAAGGTGGGTTCCTCCTCTGAATATTCCAAAGCAAAAAAGAACTGTATTTGACTCCTCAACGATGATGCATCATCCGGCTTTTATATCTTTGGTTCTATTAGGTGGGCCCTCCATGATAGTCCGGGTAGCTCCGGCTTTACTTTAAACATTGTGTCCTTCGGCTTCTGCGCCACCGTCGCATCGGCTTTCACATGTCAGATGAATACGAAGGGTCCAAGTACTTTTATAGATAACAACCTGACGATGTATGGAAGGCGTCTATTTAAAGAGATTGAATCTCAAATGCCATTCCAAACCAGAAGGAAAAATCTTTAGAGCTGGCCACAGAAAATCTGCGCAAACATGGCTGGCGGTCCCAGTTCTTCCTCATGCCCTCACGCCCCTCAAAAAGGTGATTGGGAGAGTTGTTTGGTCTCCCAGGCCCAGCTGACCAAGCTCCACATACAGGGATATCTTCCTCACGCGGACCTGTTTCCAGTTCGGGCGGGATTAACTTCCATAAATGGCGAAGCCTTGGCGGAAAATTTGCCCAATCCTTCCGAAGGGGAGCGAGTGTGCTTCTTCTCCTTACTTTTAAGAGGCGCTGGATTCCCAATCCACCCTTTCCTCCAAGGTCTCCTGGAGTACTACGGCCTCCAGTTGCACAATATCACGTCAAACTCCATCCTGCACATGCGGGCTTCGTGGCTCTTTGTGAGCGGTTCTTAGGCCGCGAGGCCCATTTTGAATTATGGAGGAAACTTTTCTGCCTCATCCCCCGCTCCCAAAAGGGATCTATATTCGTGGTACGTGGTGCCGAAGTATGGCATATAGCCGGAACAAGATACCTGCCCGGCACTCCGAAGAAGGAATCCGAAGAGTGGCCCTCAAAGTGGTTTTATATTAAAGACTATCGGTGTCAAAACCGGCGGATCTCGGGTAGGGGGTCCCAAACTGTGCGTCTAGGGTCGATGGTAACAGGACACAGGGGACGTGATGTTTACCCAGGTTCAGGCTCTCTTGATGGAGGTAATACCCTATGTCCTGCTTGATTGATCTTGATGAGTATGAGAATTACAAGAGTTGATCTACCACGAGATCGTTGTGGCAAAACCCTAGAAGTCTTGCATGTATGATTGTGATTGCCTCTACGGACTAAACCCTCCGGTTTATATAGACACCGGAGGGGCCTAGGGTTGTACAGGGTCGGTTTACAAAGGAAGGAATTTACATATCCAAACGCCAAGCTTACCATCCACGCAAAGGAGAGTCCCATCCGGAAACGAGAGGAAGTCTTTTGTCTTGTATCTTCATAGCCCATCAGTCCGGCCCATGCTACACAGCTCGGACGCCCGAGGACCCCTTAGTCCAGGACTCCCTCAGTAGCCCCTGAACCAGGCTTCAATGACGATGTGTCCGACGCGCAGATTGTGTTCAGCATTGCAAGGCGGGTTCCTCCTCCGAATACTCCAACACAGCCTTCGAACACAGAAAACGTTTCCGGGTCTGCAAAACGAGTACCACGCACACACGCAGATAGTATAATATTTTACGAGTCCAATCCACTGACAACTTTTGTAGTGTGACATCACGTCACTGCCCGATCATTATTTTGAACCGCTTTTTAGCCTCCCACTCCATGTTTCAAGATGCGGTTTTATTGGCACGTCTTATCAAAGCAGAGATCGTGTCCCCTTATTGCGGGATTCACATCAATACGGGCATGGGTAATCCAATCGCGCCGTCTGCACGGCCCTTGGGGAATAGGCGAGTGGGGAGACGCTTGATATTCGCAGCCTTTATAAAGGGATAAGGATTTCACCTTTTCACCCATGCCTTCTCTGCCCATCCATTCTCGAGCTCCAGCGCCCAAGCTTCCATCCTTTCCACCTCAAAAAAGCACTCCAGCCATGTCCGGATCTGGAGCGCAGGCAAGTGGTTGGTTTCCTCCGTCAAGGAGAAGGACATCACCAAGCTCCGGGAGGACGGGTACTTAGCCAAGGAAATTGCCCATCCGCTTCCAGCAACGGGGTAGATCATCCCCACCCCGGAGCCCCATGAGAGGGTGGTATTCATCCCCCACTTCATCCGTGGATTGGGATTCCCTCTCCGCCCATTCGACCACGGACTCATGTTCTACTACGGGCTGGATTTCCATGATCTGGCCCCCAACTCCTTCCTCAATATCTCGGCATTTATTGTCGTGTGCGAGGCCTTCCTCCGCGTCCCACCCTACTTCGGATTGTGGTTAAAGATCTTCAATGTGAAGCCGAAGGTGGTGGGTGGTCAACACGCAGAGTGCGGAGTCGCTATGCTGAGCAAGATGCCCAATGTCACATGGCCCAAAGGTACCTTCGTGGAGACCGTCAAAGGGTGGCCATAGCAGTGGTTCTACGTCACAGAGCCTCGCGACGCCACCTGGGCCGCGACCCCCGAATTCCAGTCCGGAGCCCCGGTGTGGCTCACCTCCTGGCTAGAGAAGGGCCTAGACTGGTCTTCATCAGATGAGCTGACAGCGCTCCAGATGTGCATCAGGAGCATGGTAAACAAGAACATCAAGCTTGTCAATGTGATCCAGGTGATGCTTGTTCGCCGGATCCTTCCGTGCCAAAGCCGGACTGGCCATTTGTGGGAGTTCGATCCGGCCGAGCACCAGACCTTGCAATAGTTCTTCGGTACTACGCACGAAGACATCTGGAAGGTGCTCTTTAAGGCCAATGAGGCGTGGCCGGCAACGACCGAGGACCGCGGGCACGACCTAGCCCATCCCGCCAGTTCGGTAGGTTTTTCGTATTTCAAGGTGTATCCTTTACTTGCATACTCAGGGAAGACGCCTAAGCTTCCCCATTTATTTTTTCAGGGCTGAACAAAGAAGGCGGAGCGGATCCACTGTTCGAAAACCCAGCAATCCCTCTTCTGACGAAGATGCTGGTTCCGACGCCCTACCAAGCGCTGGAGAAGAAGGCCAAGAAGAAGGCCAAGGAGACCAGGAGTGGTCTCCGCCGTAAGGGCACTTCGAACGTGACGTCCGAAGACGCCGAGACCCACTCATCCCACATCAAGGACGACGAGGAGGAGGAGGAAAGCAAATCTCCCCTGGAGGGGGGAGGAAGAAAAGGGCGGCCTACACGCATCTGAAGGCAGAGGCGTCCAAGAAGGGAAGGTCTCCCCTGCGGACAACTCCGCGTGGGACATCGATAGCAGCTCCGAGTGGCACCCCAGGGATAAGCCCCTGGCCGAATCGTAAGTACTCAAAGACACACACACATATCCAGATCCTTTACTTCATGGTTTTAACATGTTGAATTATGCGCTGCAGTCTGGCACGTTCCAACCTCCAACGATCCTCATCTTCGGGGAATTCGCTAGATCCGAAGGTGATGGACAGCGGGTCCCTTCCGGTGGCCTATTCTCCCAAGGCCATGGATGACACTGAGGTGTTGTCCTGAAGGACCTCCCTGGCCAGGGAGAGACGCAGGAGGCCGTCAGAGTGGCGCCAGAGGGTGAACCCTCGGCTGATGGACACATGGGGGAGAAAATCCCCATGGAGACTGGCGATGGGGGCTGTCGGTGTCAAAACCGGCGGATCTAGGGTAGGGGGTCCCGAACTGTGCGTCTAGGCAGATGGTAACAGGAGGCAGGGGACACGATGTTTACCCAGGTTCGGGCCCTCTTGATGGGGGTAAAACCCTACGTCCTGCTTGATTGTTCTTGATAATATGGGTAGTACAAGAGTTGATCTACCACGAGATCAGAGAGGCTAAACCCTAGAAGCTAGCCTATGGTATGATTGTATGTTGTCCTACGGACTAAAACCCTCCGGTTTTTATAGACACTGGAGGGGGCTAGGGTTACACAGAGTCGGTTACAAGGAAGGAGATCTACTTATCCGTATTGCCAAGCTTGCCTTCCACGCCAAGGAGAGTCCCATCCGGACACGGGACGAAGTCTTCAATCTTGTATCTTCATAGTCCAACAGTCCGGCCAAAGGATATAGTCCGGCTGTCCGGATACCCCCTAATCCAGGACTCCCTCAGTAGCCCCTGAACCAGGCTTCAATGACAATGAGTCCGGCGCGCAGATTGTCTTCGGCATTGCAAGGCGGATTCCTCCTCTGAATACTTCATAGAAGATTTTGAACACGAGGATCGTGTCCGGCTCTGCAAAACAAGTTCCACACACCACCGTAGAGAGAATAATATTTCCACAAATCTAATCTGCTGACGTACCCTATAGTGTGACATCACACCACAGCCAGGTCTTTATTCGAATCGTTTTTCATAACCTATCTCAGCGTGTTTCGTGAGGCGGTTTCCTTGGCACGTCTTGTCGAAGCAGAGATCGTGTCCCCTTATTACGGGATTCCCATCAATACGGACGTGGGTAACCCAACCGCGCCATCAATTACAGTGCTTGGGGGATAAGCGAGTTTTACCAGGCTGGTGGGGGCGCATAGTTTTGTCTGCCCTTATAAAGGGATAAGGTTTCACCCTTTTCTACCCACGCCTTCTTCCTCCTTGCTCATCCATTCTCGCGCACTCGAGCTCCAGCGCCCAAGTCCACATCCTTCTCCTCAACTCTCTCCAAACATGTCCGGAGCAAGAGGCAAGTGGATGGTCTCCTCTGTCACGGAGGGACACATCAAAAAACTACGTGGGACCGGATACTTAGCCGCGGATATCGCGCACCGGCTGCCAGCCGCGGGGCAGATCGTCCCTACCTCGGAACCTTACGAAAGGGTGGTTTTCCTCCCCCACTTCGTCTGTGAACTGGGGTTTCCCCTCCATCCATTCGTTCGCGGCCTTATGTTCTATTATGGGCTGGACTTTCATGATCTAGCCCCGAATTTCATCCTCAACATCTTGGCGTTCATCGTCGTGTGCGAGGCTTTCCTCCGCATCCGGCCCCACTTCGGCCTGTGGCTGAAGACCTTCAACATCAAGCCGAAGGTAGTAGGCGGCCAACAAGCGGAATGCGGCGGAGCCATGGTGGGAAAAATGCCCAACGTTACATGGCTCGAGGGCTCCTTCGTGGAGACCATAAAGGGTTGGCAATCGGGGTGGTTCTACATCACCGAGCCGCGCGACACCAACTGGGTGGCGGCCCCTGAGTTTCAATCCGGAATCCCCACATGGCTCACTTCCTGGAAGGAGAAGGGAATGTCCTAGGGCTCATCGGTGGAGCTGAACGGACTCCAGAAGTGTATCCGGAACATGATAAGCAAGAAACTAAAGCTTGTCAACATAGTCCAGGTCATGCTCTTCCGCCGGATCCTCCCGTGTCAACAACGGGCTTTCAAATTATGGGAGTTCGACTCAGCCCAGCACCAGACTCTACGCGAGCTCTTCGACACGACGCATAAGGATGTCTGAAAGGTGCTGTCCAAGGGCGCCGAGGTCCCCCCTTCTCTTACCGAGGACCGCGGGCTAAGCGCGAAGTGCCCTGCGAATCTGGTAAGTTCTGTACATCTGGTAGGGTATTTATTTCCCATAGCTTAACCATGTGCGGGGTCTGAGCTCCCATGCCTTTGACAGGACTAGGTGGAGACATCGAAGCAGATTAACTGTCCGGCCCCTCTGCCCGAAGACCCTGCAGACGCTCTCCTGATGGAGATGCGGACTCTGGCTCCTTATGAGGTGCCGGAGAAGACCAAGAAGAAGGCCACGGGAACCCGAAAGAGTTCCCGGCACCAGGTGGTATCGGACACATCGTCCGATATCTCTAAGACGCACTCCTCCCATGAAAACGAGGAGGAGGAAGATGAGGATTCTCCCCCTCCAGCCGGGGGAGACAAGAAAAGGAAGGCCGCCCCAACCGGGGATGCCGAAGGGTCCAAGAAGGGAAGGACTCTCCTTCCGGACTGTTCCACCACCGCCGCTGACGGAGAAGATGAGTGGCTACTCAGGGCCAAGCCCCTGGTGAAGTCGTAAGTATTCGGATACCAGAGTAACTCATAGCATACTTTTGTTGCACTGCTTCTCCTAACGTCGAATATGATTATGCAGTCTACCCCGATCTCGTATCGATGTAATCTCGTCGGACGGTTCCTTGGACTCGTCGGATATGAATAGTGATACACTTCCAACTGCCTCCTATGCTTGCCCTATGGACAATGTCGAGGTATTATCTCAAGGGGCACCGAGCCAGGGGGAGATAGTCCCGGAGGCGCCTCAAGGCGACCTTCCGGACTCCAGGAGCAAAGGGAGCAAGACTCCCAAGGGCTCCAAGTTCGGCCCTCAGCCGAACACCGCGCCGGAACCTCCAGTGGTTCCGGACTCCGGCAGGCGGCCCCCTTCCAAGAGGGGCAAGCCGCCCGTGCCGGTGACCTCTGTCCATCCAGAGGCACCGGACAACCTGCTGGGAGCACTTCGCGGCTCTTCCATTGACGAAGAGCACCGCACTATTATGAGTGCGGTAACCAAGAAGGTTCGGTCCGCCAAGAGCGGACTGACTGAAGCCTGTGCCAGCCTTCTAACAGGCTTTGAGGTGAGTATTTAAAATGTAGGAAAATATTACCGCATAGATAGTAGCCCCTGATGCTATGTTTGGTGTTCACAAAGAAAAGCCGAATAGAGGATCAAATAATATCTGCAGGAGTCTAATACAAGTATGTCTATATGCGTATGCAGGCTTCGCTGCTGACCTCTGCCGCACTGACTGCGGAGGTCACCGCACTGAAGCAGAACCTCGAGCGATCCGAGAAATAGCTTGGCCTTGCCAAGAGGCAGCTCGAGGAGAACAAGGTAAGTAATACCTTGTCTATATGTATATATATAAAAAAGATGCGGTTGCAAAATGATAGGATCATTATGGATGTGCCAGGGGCCATGACCGAAGTGGCGACCCTGAAGCAAGCGTTGTCCGAGGCCGAAAACAAAGCGGCCAAGGAGCGCACCGAGTGGGAGAAACAAGAGGCACGGGTGGGAGAGGTGCAGCAAGAGCTCCAGGCTCTCGTGAAGAAGCACGAGGCTTTGGAGCTTGACTCGAAGACACGAGAGTCCGAGCTTGCCGCGGCCCTCGAGAGCACAAAGCATGCCAAGGCTGAAGCCCAAAAGGCCTTCCAGGAAATTGAGGCGATGAGGAAGATAGCCGTGGGTAAGGTATTCATTATGCAAAGCAAGCATGTGAAAGCAAATTACTTATTACTTACCCGAGTCCGGAGCTCTCCAGGAGCATTCGTAGATTTTCCCTGCAGCGTGTCAGATGCCGCGAAGTATTACTAGGCCGAGGAGGGAAGCTCGACGGAGAAGTTGTTCTGGTCTCAGTATACTGGGACCGAACACCCGATGCCTGTGAGCGACCAGCTGAAGCAACTGGTCGAGCTGCACAAGGAGGCCGAACAGGCCATGAGGGGCCTTATAGTCCGGATATGGCCTGGCGACTCCCTTCCCAACAGCTACTTTGGCCTGGTGAGGCGGCTTGTGGATGCCTGCCCACGGCTGGAAGTAATAAAGCGGTCCGTCTGCATCGAAGGTGCACGCCGGGCTTTTGCCCGTGCGAAAGTGCACTGGGCCAAGATGGACACCGAGAAGCTGGTGAAGGAGGGGCTGCCGCAGGGCAAGGAGCATCGCCACCCCAAAATGTATTATGAGGGTGTCCTGAAGGGTGCCCGTCTTGTGGCGTACGAGTGTGTGAAGGATGTAATTTTTGAATGAACTTGCTCGTGTGATCCTGTACTATGAAAACTTGTTCATATGCGCAATGCAACGCTTGTTTGAATTTAAAATATTAGCTTATGTGCGGCTGTTTATTAAATCTGAGAGATGGCCAGTCGTCGGCTTCTGCCCCCATGCCACGAGTGTTGGGGTGTTTGGGATAAATCTGAGAACTCTTTTTCCCATTGTTGGGCCTTCAAGGGAGGTGCTCAGCACAACGAACAAGGCAATCGGACTATAATGCTTTATCACTCTCACTTAGCCATAGAAGTCTACAATTTTAAATTTTGGCGAAGCCCCTAGTATTCGGAAGGCAGAATTCGGGGCACTGTACACGCCTAAGCCGGACAAAGCCGACTCCTCGCCCTAAGCGGCATAAGTCTTTAGGGACTCGAGACCTCTCGAACAGCGACCAGCTCTCGCCTTATCATGACAGTCAGTTTTAGCTTTCTCTACTAAGGTGCTTGCCCAGATGAACCGGGGCACAATCGTAGTAGTTATCCCAGTGCTACCTTAGCCGATATAGCGGAACGTAAGGTACCAAAACATGGGAGTCGGGCAAACCCAACTATTGACCCAAGACATGATTCGGAGCTGATGCGTATATGTTATAAGTTCGGGGTGCCACACTGTCGAAAGTGTTCGGACTTCTCACGCCGTATTATGGGGTATGCTTAAGCCCCTGGCGTATTGGCCATACCAAAGTGTACGGGTGCTGAATGTCATGAATGAACATATATATATATATAAGAATAGAGAATGCGGTAATAGTCTAGTGCTATGCATTGTATACTCAAAAAGGTGTGTTGAAGCAGAATGATACAAGTAGCGTGATAAGCAAAAAGTAGGATTATTTGACATGTCCCCTCCAAGGGCAAGCTGAGGAATGGTATTTAAAGCAGGTATTTCACTCGTTATCAGAGACCACCTGGGAATTCCATGATGCAACATAGCTTTCTGCCTCCTTGGTTGTTGTATCGTGTGTCCAGCAATCCTACTGCCGGACGGGGTTTCCAGAGAGTAAAGTCCTGAAAGAGAGAAAAAATAATAAGGCGGGAAGCCCCTAGTGCAGTTGAGCCGTGTTTTGGAGCGTGCCGTAGTCGTGCCCCCCCCACCTATGCCCATGGTATTTTCAAAGCGTAATTATGTACGCGTGGTACGGATTTCGTCATTTGGCGAGGACTGGGGTGGGGGCCGCATTGCTATGCGAGCTCGGAGCGTGCCAGGCGGTCTTGTTGCAAATTACTCCGGGCGTGCTTGACGGTGTCCGGGCGTTTAATCACCGAACTGGTGGATTGCCTGAAGAGGATGCTTTGTGCTTCTGCTGCGAGGGTCGTAGTGTGCTCCTCCGTGTGGAGAGAGCGTTGTGTGTTTCCATTGACTATGATGAGCCCCCGAGGTTCTGGCATCTTGAGCTTGAGGTATGCATAATGTGGTACCGCATTGAATCTCGCAAATGCGGTTCGCCCGAGCAGTGCATGATAGCCACTGCGGAACGGGACTATATCGAAGATTAACTCCTCGCTTCGGAAGTTATCCGGGGATCCAAAGACCACTTCCAGTGTGACTGAGCCTGTGCAATGGGCCTCTACACCTGGTATGATGCCTTTGAAGGTCGTTTTTGTGGGTTTGATCCTTGAGGGGTCTATACCCATTTTGCACACTGTGTCCTGATAAAGCAGGTTCAGGATGTTGCCGCCATCCATAAGGACTAGAGTGAGGTGAAATCCGTTGATGATTGGGTCTAGGGCCAGTGCGGCGAATCCGCCATGATGGATACTAGTGGGGTGGTCCCTGCGATCGAAGGTGATCGGACAGGAGTACCATGGGTTGAACTTTGGGGCGACTGGCTCCAACACATATATGTCTCTTAGCGCACGCTTCCGCTCCCTCTTGGGGATGTGGGTTGCGTATATCATGTTCACCGTCCGCACTTGTGGGGGGACCTCTTCTGTCCTCCAGTGTTCGGCGGCCGGGGCTCCTCCTCGTCATCGCTATGTAACCCCTTATCTTTGTTTTCGGCCTTTAACTTGCCAGCCTGCTTGAACACCCAACATTCCCTGTTGGTGTGGTTGGCTGGCTTGTCGGGGGTGCCGTGTATTTGACACGGGCGATCGAGTATACGGTCCAAACTGGACAGGCCCGGAGTGCTTCTTTTGAATGGCTTTTTCTGCTGACCGGGTTTAGAGCCTCTGAATCCAGCATTGACTGCCGTATCCTCGGTATTGTCGTTGTTGACGCGGCGCTTATGTTCATTGCGACATGACCTACCATTGGTATCCTTGGTATCTGAAGTACCATGGTTCTTTGATATGTTATTGCTACGAGCCAGCCAGTTGTCCTCTCCCGCGCAAAAGCGGGTCATGAGTGTCGTGAGGGCTGCCATAGATTTCGGCTTTTCCTGGCCAACGTGCCAGGCGAGCCACTCGTCGCGGATGTTGTGCTTAAAAGCTGCTAGGGCCTCTACATTCGGACAGTCGACGATTTGATTTTTCTGTGTCAGGAACCGTGTCCAGAATTGCCTGGCCGATTCCTCTGGCTGCTGAATTATGTGGCTCAAGTCATCGGCATCTGGTGGTCGCACATAAGTGCCCTGGAAGTTGTCGAGGAATGCGGCTTCCAGATCTTCCCAACAGCCAATGGTTTCTGCTGGCAGGCTGTTGAGCCAATGCCGAGCTGGTCCTTTGAGTTTAAGTGGGAGGTACTTGATGGCGTGTAGATCGTCACCGCGGGCCATGTGGATGTGCAGGAGGAAGTCCTCGATCCATACCACAGGATCTGTTGTGCCGTCGTATGATTCGATATTTATGGGTTTGGAACCCTCTGGGATCTGGTGATCCATTACTTCGTCCGTGAAGCATAGGGGGTGTGCGGCGCCTCTATACTGGGCTATGTCGCGACGCAGCTCAAATGAGTCATGTCCGCTGTGTTCGGCCCGGCCGGATTTACTTTTACTGTATCCAGCGTGACGGTTATTGTCTCGTGTAGTGGCGCACCCTCATGATTCATAGATTGATCTTGCGTGTTTTGCTTTGTCCTCCAATACGTCTCACAGGTCTAGCGTGTTTCCCTGTGCCTTGACATTTTTATTTGAGTGGCGTCGGGGTGCGGGCTGAGCTTTTGGCTGAAATGCCTCTCTGTCGCGGCCACGAGGTGGCCGATTAGCCGCATCATACGCTGGAGATGTAGGTTTTAATGCTTCCTCCTCTAGTCGGGGTAGCAACCTGCGCTTTGGGTAACTCTTGGAGGGGCGTTCGAGTTCATTTTCCTCGGCCGCAAGGACTTCAGTCCATCTATCAGCTAGCTAATCTTGATCAGCTTGTAGCTGATGTTGCTTTTTCTTAAGGCTATTTGCAGTAGCTATGAGCTGGCGCTTGAAGTGTTCTTGCTCGACGGGATCCTCAGGCACGACAAATTCGTCATCATTGAGGCTTGCCTCATCTTCGGAGGGAGGCATGTAATTATCATCCTCCGCCTCTCCATCTGCCGCTCTCTCGGGAGGGCTGGCTTCTCCATCCTCCTGCTCTAAATCTTGCTGGAGGGGATTGTCATCATCTTCGGCACTTTCCGGAGTGCTATTATCTCCTGTGCCGGTATCACCGCTTTTGCTTTGGCGAGACTTAGAGCGGCGTCGCTGTCGTCGTCGCTTGGGTTGCTTCTTGGAGGGGTCATCCTCCGTTGTCCCGTCACCCTTGCCTTCTTTGGGTGTGTCCACCATGTATATATCATATGATGAGGTGGCTGTCCAGTGCCCTGTGGGCAGTGGTTCTTGTTCGTCTCCTACATCGTTGTCCATACCGTCGATGTCTTCGGAGTCGAAGTCGAGCATGTCGGTTAAATAGTCGACAGTGGCTACTAAGTGGGTGGTGGGTGGGCAGCGAATTTCTTCGTCATCCGCACCCCAATCCTGCCGGACATAGTTTGGTCAGGACTCTCTTGACAAGGATAGAGACCTTAATGAGTTCAGTATGTCACCGAAGGGCGAGTGCTGAATGATATCCGCAGAGGTGAACTCCATGATCGGCGCCCAGTCGGATTCGATAGGCACGGGCGCAGGCGGTTCGGAGTCCGTGGCCGGGGAAGAATCCGATAGTTTGGCGTCACGGCTCTCGTGAAGGGTAAGGTCGATACTCAGCTCGATCGCCGCTAAGAATGCAGCCTCCGTGGCGGGGTCTATCCACCCGTCCATGGATGGCGCAATTGGCTCCAAATTGAGGGTCGGAGCGGTTGCCGGTGCGGTCTCCCGAACACTGTCCGATGGTAGAGCTAAATCATGCTCATCGTGACAGTGCGGCACACTCGACAAGGGCTCGAATCCGTTGAAGATCAAGTCTCCGCGGATGTCGGCCGTGTAGTTTAAGCTTCCAAACCTGACCTGGTGGCCAGGGGCGTAACTCTCGATCTGCTCCAGATGGCCAAGCGAGTTGGCCCGTAGTGCGAAGCCGCCGAATACAAAGATCTGTCCGGGGAGAAAAGTCTCACCCTAGACTGCATTGCTATCGATGATCGAAGGAGCCATCAAGCCTAATGATGACGACACAGAGGAACTCTTAATGAAAGCACCAATGTCGGTGTCAAAACCGGCGGATCTCGGGTAGGGGGTCCCGAACTGTGCGTCTAGGCGGATGGTAACAGGAGGCAGGGGACACGATGTTTACCCATGTTCGGGCCCTCTTGATGGAGGTAAAACCCTACGTCATGCTTGATTGTTCTTGATAATATGGGTAGTACAAGAGTTGATCTACCACGAGAACAGAGAGGCTAAACCCTAGAAGCTAGCCTATGGTATGATTGTATGTTGTCCTATGGACTAAAACCCTCCGGTTTATATAGACACCGGAGGGGGCTAGGGTTACACAGAGTCGGTTACAAGGAAGGAGATCTACCTATCCGTATTGCCAAGCTTCCCTTCCACGCCAAGGAGAGTCCCATCCAAACACGGGACGAAGTCTTCAATCTTGTATCTTCATAGTCCAACAGTCCGGCCAAAGGATATAGTCCGACTGTCCGGATACCCCCTAATCCAGGACTCCCTCAGGGGCCATATACAATCCGGCCCCCAGCCGAACACAATTCCGGAGGCCTATCCGGCTCCGAAATCTAGCAAGAAGCCTCCTTCGAAAGAAGCAGGTGCACCGATCCCACTGGTGACCTTGTCCATCCAGAGGCACCGGATACTCTACGGGAAGCACTGCGAAGTGCTTCCATTGTTAAGGAACACCGTACCCTCATGGGTACAGTGGTTGAGAGGATTCATTCCACAAAGAGTGGACCGACGATAGTATAGATAGTAGCCCCTGAGATACTGTCCTGTGTTCGGAAAGAAAAGCCGCATAGAGGATCAAATAATTTTCGTAGGAGACTAACCATATGTGTCTATGTGAATAAGCAAGCGTCTTTGCTGGCTGTGACCTCTCATGATACTGAGATCTCTGGACTGAAGCAGAGTCTGGAGCGGACCGAGGAAGAGCTCGGTCATGTGAAAATGCAGCTGGAGGACCATCAAGGTATGCAATGACCTTGTATAGGTTCAAAAAGGATGAATGATTTGTGTTGACCATAGTGCCATGATATTTTGTAGGAGCGGCGACCGAGGTGGAGACCCTCAAGAAGGCGCTGACCGAAGCCCGGGAGAGAGCGGCAAAGGAACAAACCGCTCATGAGAAACACGAGGCCAGAGTTGGTGAGGTCCAACAAGAGCTCCAGGATACCATGAAGAAATGCGAGTCCTTAGAGCGCAATATTGTGGATCAAGAGTCCGAACTTGCCAAGGCCCGCCAAAGCGCACACGATGCCCGGGTTGAAGCCTAGGGCACCCTCCAGGAAATACAGGAGGCCAGAAAAATCGCGGTGGGTAAGGCCTTTATTATGCAGAGCAAGTATGTGAAGAAAAGGTTCCTCTTACTGACCCAGTTTTGGAGTTCTCCAGGGGCGTTTGCGGATCTGCCACGCAGCGCTTCCGATGCTGCGGAACTCTTCCGAGCCGAAGAGGGGAGCTCAATGGAGAAGCTATTCTGGTCGCAATACCTTGCGCCAGAGCATCCGGTGCCCTTTAGAGATCAGCTAAAATAGCTGACCGAACTGCATAGGATGGCCGAACTGGCCATGAAGGATTTGATAATCCGTCTATGGCCTGCCGACGCCATACCCAGCAGCTACTTCGGGCTCGTGAAGTGGTCGGTCGATGCCTGCCCTCGGCTTGATGCCATCAAGCGGTCGGTCTGCATTTAAGGTGCGCGGATGGCCTTCGCCCGTGTCAAGGTGCAGTGGGCGAAGATGGATGTCGTCAAGCTCGCCACCGAGGGACTGCCCGCGAGAAAGGAGCACCGCACGCCCGAGCGGTATTTTGATGATGTCCTGAAGGGATCCCACGTTGTAGAGGGCCAGTTTTCAAAAGATATTATCTTCGAATGAAGTCATTCATGTTATCCCTTCCTGTATTGTGAAACAAAGTCTTATGTAATATAATGTTTGTTGTTTGAAAATTTTACCTCATGTGCGGCCGTTTTGTTAAATCAGAGAATTGGCCAGTCGTCGGCTTCAGCCCCCACGTAGGTAGTACGGGGGTGTTCGGGATGGAATCTAAACACAATTGATCCAAGAGTTTGGTCCTTGAAGGAGGTGTTTAGCGCAACGAACCAGGCAATCGGACTATGTGGCTTTATTAACCTCACTTAGCCATTGGAGTTTGACAATAGAAAAGTAGGCGCAGCCCCTAGTTAGTATTTAATCCGGACTAGGGTGCTGTAAACACCTGACTGAGTAAAGGCCGATTCGTCACATAATGCGGGGAAAAATGCAAAAGATTTTTAACCTCCGAATAGCTGACCAGCTCTCGCCGTATCATGACAGTCAGTTTTTGGCTTTCTCTACTGAGGTGTTTGCTCGGATAAACCAGAAACGAAATCGCAGTAGTTCTCCCTTTACTACCCTAGCCGATAGGACAGAACGTAAGGTAGCAATCACAGGAGCCGGGCAACCCAACTATTGACCAAAGACATGATTCGGAGCTGATGCATATAATGCTAAAATTCAGGGTGCCAAACTGTACTGTAAAAAGTGTTCGGACTTTGTTGCCGTAGTATGGATCACAATGAAGCCCCTGGCAAATTAAAGCGTACCAAAGTGTACGGGTGCAATCGATAAGAATAGTGAAATAAAATGAAGTAGTAAGCTAGTGCCACGTAGGTTGAGCCACAAACTGTTTCCATTATAATTTGATAAATACGTCAAAGCGTATTTGTACAAATAGTGCGATAAGCAACAGGGCTATTTAACATGCCAAGATCAAGGGGGAGCTGCGTGCGGGTCCTGAAAACAGGTAGAATGATCGTCAAGAAGAACATCTAGAGATTCCCCCACAAGTTTGTACTACTTGCTTCCTTGGTATATCTATCCTTCGAAAGGACCAATGATCATGCCGTCGGGAGGGGCCTGTGAAAGAAAAGACTAAAAATAGTAAAAAAAAGGAAAAGGAAAAGTATGTGTGGGAGACGTATGATGTTCCATAATCAAGTTACGCCTCCGTCTATGCCCATGGTATTTTGAGTGTGTAGTTATGTACGCGCGGTACATACGCCGCCATTTGGTCGGGACTGAGACGGAGGTCGAATTGCTAGTCGAGCTCCTGACGGACTGGACTGTCCTGCCGTAGAGTAGCACGGACTCGTTTGACAATGTCCAGGAGCTTGGCCGCCGAATTAAGGTTCTGCTTGATAAGGCCGCTTTGTACTTCTACTGCTAGGGCCGCGGTGTGCTCCTCAGTACGGAGGGAGTGCTCCGTGTTTCCATTGACTGTTATGACACTGCGTGGTCCGGGCATCTTAAGTTTGAGATAAGCATAGTGTGGCACCGCATTGAATCGAGCAAGTGTAGTTCATCCAAGCAGTGCGTGATAGCCACTGTGGAAGGGGACGATGTTGAAGATCAATTATTCGCTTCGGAAGTTGTCCGCAGATCCAAAGACAACTTCCAATGTGATTGAACTCGTGCAGCAGGCCTCTACACCTGGTATTCCTCCTTTAAAGGTAGTTTTTGTGGGCTTGATCCTTGATGGATCGATGCCCATTATGCGGACTGTATCCTGATAGAGCAGGTTGAGGCTGCTGCCGCCGTCCATGAGGACTCGCGTGAGGTGGAATCCATCAATAATTGGGTCAAGGACCAGTGCGGCTGAATCGCCGTGATGGATACTGGTCGGATGATCCCTGCGATCGAAAGTGATCGGGCAGGACGACCATGGGTTGAATTTTGGGGCGACTGGCTCTATCGCATAGACGTCCCTGAGCGCACGTTTGCACTCCCTCTTGGGGATATGGGTAACGTATATCATGTTCACCGTTTTAACCTGGGGGGAAACTTCTTCTGCCCCCCCCCCCCCCGTGTTCGGCGGACGGGGCTCCTCGTCGTCATTCTCACGTTGTGACCCCTTCTCCTTGTCTTCGGCATTTAACGTGTCGGCCTGTTTGAAGACCCAACAACTCCGGTGGGTATGATTGGCTGGTTTATCAGGGGTGCCGTGGATCTGAAATGGACAATCGAGTATGCGGTCTAGGCTGGAAGAGCCCGAATTGTTCCTTTTATATGGCTTCTTCCACTGACCGGACTTGGAGCCACTGAATCCGGCATTGACCGCCGTGTCATCAGTATTGTCACCATTGTTTCAACGCTTATGCCTGTTGCGTCGGGGCTTGCCGTTGCTATTATTAGCTTCGGAGGTGCCATGTTTTCTTGCATTATGATTGCTACGAGGTAGCCAACTATCTTCGCCCGCACAAAAGCGGGTCATAAGTGCCGTGAGGGCCGCCATGGACTTCGGCTTTTTTTGGCCGAGGTGTCGGGCGAGCCATTCGTCGCGGATGCTGTGCTTAAAGGCCGCTAGGGCTTCGGCATCCGGGCAGTTGACGATCTGGTTCTTTTTAGTTAAGAACCTTGTCCAGAATTTCCTGGCTGACTCTCTGGGCTGTTGAACTATGTGACTTAAGTCGCCGGCGTCCGGGGGTCAGACGTATGTGCCTTGGAAGTTGTCACAGAAGGCATCTTCCAAGTCCTCCCAGCTGCCAATGGAGTTTTCGGGTAGGCTGTTCAACCAGTGTCAAGCTGGTCCCTTGAGTTTTAGCGGGAGGTATTTGATGGCATGAAGATCATCACCGCGGGCCATATGAATATGGAGAAGAAAGTCCTCAATCCACAGCGGGATCTGTTGTTCCATCATATGATTCGATATTTACGGGTTTAAACCCTTTTGGAAATTCATGCTCCATTACTTCATCAGAGAAGCAGAGGGGGTGTGCGGCACCTCTATATCGGGCCAGGTCGCGGCGTAGTTCAGATGAAGTCCGTCTGCGGCTTTCGGCCCGGGCGTGATTGTGCTTGTCATGTTTAGCTTGATAGCCGTCGTCGTGCGTCGAGCGCGCCCCCACGATCCATAGATCGACCTGGCCGGACCTCCTCTATTCTTCAGGTCTTGCCGCAGGTCATATGTGTATCCCCGAGCCGTTGTGTCTCTACCTTTACTGCGAGATAGTATGGGCTGGTGATCGGCTTGAGTTGCCGTTTTGTCTCGGCCACGTGGTGGTTGGTCAGCCACATTACGTGTTGCTGGTACGGGCTCAAGTGCCTCGTCATCGAATTGAGGTAGCAGTTTACGCTTCGGGTAACTTTTGGTTGGGCGCACGAGGCCGTATTCCTCGGCTACCAGGACATTAGTCCATCTGTCGTTGAGTAGATCTTGATCAGCTTGAAGTTGCTACTGTTTCTTTTTCGGACTCCTTGGAGTGGCTATTAACCGTTGCTTAAAGCGCTCCTGCTCGAGAGGTTCCTCAGGCACAATAAAGTCTTCGTCGCCGAGGCTCACCTCATCCTCGGAGTGTGGAAGGTAATTACTGTCCTCCGAGTCTTTGTTTGCAGCCTCTTCATCAGGGCTAACTTGCCCATCCTCCCGATCATCTTGTTCAAATTTTTGCTCGACGGGGTTTTCTTGGTCTTCGGCATAGTCTGGAGTGTTGTTGTCTCTTGTGCCGGTATTGCTGTATTTGCTGCGGCGTGATTTAGAGCGACGCCGTCGGCGTTTTGGTTGTATCTCGGGAGGCTTATCCTCTATTGGATTTTTCTTGTTATCGTCGTCACTCTCCTTGGGTGTATCCACCATGTACACATCATACGAAGAGGTGGCCGTCCAGCGTCCGGTAAACGGCGGGTTTTGGGCCTGCTCTTCTCCGGCATCGTCGTCCATACCGTCGATGTCTTCGGAGCCGTAATCAAGCATGTTAGTTAAGTCCTCGATAGTGGCGATGAAGTGGGTGGTGGGTGGGATGTAAAATTCCCCATTCTCAGCCCCTAGCCCGGGCTGGGCATAGTTCGGACATTGCTCCTTCGTAATGACGAGGGATCACATCAAGTCTAGAGCCTCTCTTAAAGGCGAGGTTTGGCGAGGGAGAAGAGAATCCGTGGAGTACGATGGGAAGGGGATTCCTTGGCCGAGCTCACACGATGCTGACTCCGGGAGTTCGGAACCAGTGTCCGGGGAAGAGTCCGGCATTGTGATGGTTGCCAGCGACACTGCTTCCTCCGGCTCTCCCATACTGGGCTTAGTGGCCACAGATAGTCCGTCGGGTTTAGAAATCTCGTCTTCGGACCTGGCGACGCGCTCCGGCTCTAAGGCCAGAGCAGAAGTTGGGGTCGTGAATCCTTGGAAGATCAAGTCTCCTCGGATGATAGCGACATAATCCAAGTTTCCAAAACTAATCTGGTGACCTGGGGCATAGCTGTCGATCTGCTCTAGATGGCCAAGCGAGTTGGCCCGCAGTGTGCAGCCGCCGAACACAAAGATCTGAGCAGGGAGGAAAACCTCCCCCAGGGTAGCGTTGTTGTAGATTATTGATGCAGCCATCGAACCTTCTAGTGATGATGCAGCGGAACTCTCAATGAAAGCACCAATGCCGGTGTCAAAACTGGCGGATCTCGGGTAGGGGGGTCCCGAACTGTGCGTCTAGGGTCGATGGTAATAGGAGACAGGGGATGCGATGTTTACCCAGGTTCGGGCCCTCTTGATGGAGGTAATACCCTACGTCATGCTTGATTGATCTTGATGAGTATGAGAATTACGAGAGTTGATCTATCACGAGATCATTGTGGCTAAACCCTAGAAGTCCGGCCTATATGATTGTTATTGCCTCTACGGACTAAACCCTCCAGTTTATATAGACACCGGAGGGGCCTAGGGTTGTACAGAGTCGGTTTACAAAGGAAGGAATCTACATATCCGAACGCCAAGCTTGCCATCCACGCAAAGGAGAGTCCCATCCGTACACGGGAGGAAGTCTTCTGTCTTGTATCTTCATAGCCCGTCAGTCCAACCCATGTTACATAGCCCGGACGCCCGAGGACCCCTTAATCCAGGACTCCCTCAGCAGGATCGTCGGATCAGCTAGAAGAGAGACTGAAGGCTGCGCAGGCGGATAAACAACATGCCAAAAAGCAAGAGGCCGCTGGTCAACGTATACTAATACGGACCAGGGATGAGAAGAACAAGCTACAAGATACCAACATCAAGCAGGCCGAGGAGCTGAAGGACATATGAGCCCAACTGGCGGATGCCTTGAAAGAGAACAAAAAACTGAAAGGCAGCATATTTAGTATGATTTTTAACCTCATTTCCATACAGTCCCTAATGGGAAATTTACAAGTTTGTTTCTGTAGGTGTGCTGACTGGGCGGCCCGAAGGAGAGGTGTGCGGATTTCAAGGTGATCTGCTACAAGAGATGTCCAAAGTGCATGAGCGAGCCCGGAAGGCAATGAGGAACATTGCTAAGGCTTTATGGTCGTCCGATTCTCCTCCAGGAAGTATGGAGGAACTTGTGAATTTATTCAAGGGAGCTTGTCACCGCTTTGGACTATGGAAGATATCAGCATGCCGAGAAGGCGCACGAGAGGCCTGGGCCATGGTGAAAACACGGTAGATCGGACTGGATCCGAATCATATGGCCCGGGTCGGGCCTCGGGGACCAGATGGATAGGAAATTCCTGTTAGCTTGGTATATGGCCAAGTAAAGATAGCCGCCAAGTTTTCACAATAGGATTGTAAGCTAGACGACCTATTAGATGGTCTAGAGGAGGAGGAAGTTTTCGAGTCTGAGTAGTAATATACTTTTATCGACAAACGTATCTCCAGCCGAATTATAAAACGATTGTCATGGCAGACCTTCCACTTTAAACTCAGAAATCCAAAGTTTGGAGTGTTTCCGAATATTGTATCGGTGGTAAACACCGAAGTATGTTCGGAAACCAGGCAGTCCGGTCATAGTTTCTTGAACAGACAAGTTGTATTCGGGGAGTTATGTTATATTATATTTGATCGTAAGAAACATCTTCCAGAAAGAATAGTTCCGTTAAGGGTTGCTCTGAAGGAAATATGCCCTAGAGGCAATAATAAAGTTTTTATTTATATTTCCTTATATCATGATAAATGTTTATTATTCATGCTAGAATTGTATTAACAGGAAACTTAGTGAATGTGTGAATACATAGACAAACAGAGTGTCCCTAGTATGCCTCTACTCGACTAGCTCGTTAATCAAAGATGGTTAAGTTTCCTAGCCATGGACATGTGTTGTCATTTGATGAACGGGATCACATCATTAGAGAATGATGTGATGGACAAGACGCATCTGTTAGCTTAGCACTATGATCCTTTAGTTTATTGCCATTGCTTTCTTCATAACTTATACATGTTCCTATGACTATGAGATTATGCAACTCCCGAATACCAGAGGAACACCTTGTGTGCTATCAAACATCACAGCGTAACTGGGTGATTATAAAGATGCTCTACAGGTGTCTCTGATGGTGTTTGTTGAGTTGGCATAGATCAAGATTAGGATTTGTCAATCCATGTATCGAAGAGGTATCTCTGGGCCCTCTCGGAAATGCACATCACTATAAGCCTTGCAAGCAATGTGACTAATGAGTTAGTTGTGGGATGATGCATTACGGAACATGTAAAGAGACTTGCCGGTAACGAGATTGAACTAGGTCTGATGATACCGATGATCGAATCTCGGGAAAGTAACATACCAATGACAAAGGGAACAATGTATGTTGTTGTGCGGTTTGACCGATAGAGATCTTCGTAGAATATGTAGGAACCAATATGAGCATTCAGGTTCCACTACGGGTTATTGACCAGAGATGAGTCTCGGTCATGTCTACATAGTTCTCGAACCTGTAGGGTCCGCACGCTAAACATTCGATGACAATATGTATTGTGAGTTATGTGATTTGATGTACCGAAGGTTGTTTGGAGTCTCGGATGTGATCACGGACATGACGAGGAGTCTTGAAATGGCTGAGACATGAAGATTGATATATTGGAAGATTATGTTTGAACATCGGAAAGGTTTCGGATAGGTTCAGACATTTTCCGGAGTATCGGGGGTTACCAGAACCCCCCGGGGGTTAATGGGCCTTCATGGGCTTTAGTGGAAGAGAGGAGGAGGCGGCCAGGTGGAGGCGCCCCCCAAGCCCAATCCGAATTGGGGGGGCTTTCCTTCTCCCCTCTTCCTCTTTCCTTCCCCTCCTAGTTAGACTAGGAAAGGGGGGAACCTACTCCTAGTAGGAGTAGGATTCCCCCATGTGGGGCGCGCCCCATGAGGCCGGCCAGCCCCCTCCTCCCCTCCTCTATATACGGGGGAGGGGCACCCCATAGACACACAAATTGATTTCTTAGCCGTGTACGGTGCCCCCTCCACAGATTTCCACCTCGGTCATATTGTCATAGTGCTTAGGCGAAGCCCTGCATCGGTAACTTCATCATCACCGTCACCACGCCATCGTGCTGACGAAACTCTCCCTCGGCCTCAGCTGGATCTAGAACTCGGGAGACGTCACTAAGCTGAACATGTGCAGATCGCGGAGGTGCCGTGTGTTCGGTACTTGATCGGTTGGATCACGAAGACGTTCGACTACATCTACCACGTTACTTAACGCTTCCGCTTTCGATCTACGAGGGTATGTGGACACACTCTCCCCGCTCGTTGCTATGCTTCTCCTAGATAGATCTTGCGTGATCGTAGGAATTTTTTTGAAATACTATGTTCCCCAATAGTGGCATCCGAGCCAGGTCTATGCGTAGATGTAATATGCACGAGTAGAACACAAAGGAGTCATGGGCGTGGGTATATACATATTGCTTGCCGTCACTAGTTGTTTCTTGATTTGGTGGTATTGTTGGATGAAGCGGCCCGGACCGACATTACATGACCGGGTTCATGAGACTGGTTCTACCGACGTGCTTTGCACACAGGTGGTTGGCGGTTGTCTGTTTCTCCAACTTTAGTTGTATCGGATTCAATGAACAGGGTTCTTTCTGAAGATCAAAAAGCAATCACTACACCACGTTGTGGTTTTTATGCCGTAGGTAAGAACGGTTCTTGCTAAGCCCGTAGCAGCCACGCAAAACTTGCAACAACAAAGTAGAGGATGTCTAACTTGTTTTTGCAGGGCATGTTGTGATGTGATATGGTCAAGACATGATAATATATAACTTGTTGTATGAGATGATCATGTTTTGTAACAGTTATCGGCAACTGGCAGGAGCCATATGGTTGTCGCTTTATTGTATGAAATGCAATCGCCATGTAATAGTTTTACTTTATCACTAAGCGGTAGCGATAGTCGTAGAAGCAATAGTTGGCGAGACGACAACGATGCTTCGATGGTGATCAAGGTGTCAAGCCGGTGACGATGGTGATCATGACAGTGCTTTGGAGATGGAGATCAAAGGCACAAGATGATGATGGCCATATCATATCACTTATTTGATTGCATGTGATGTTTATCCTTTATGCATCTTATTTTGCTTCGTACGGCAGTAGCATTATAAGATGATCTCTCACAAAATTTCAAGGTACAAGTGTTCTCCCTGAGTATGCACCATTGCTACAGTTCGTCGTGCCGAGACACCATGTGATGATCGGGTGTGATAAGCTCTACGTTCACATGCAACGGGTGCAAGCCAGTTTTGCACACGCAGTATACTTGGGTCAAACTTGACGAGCCTAGCATATGCAGATATGGCCTCGGAACACTGAGACCGAAAGGTCGAGCGTGAATCATATAGTAGATATGATCAACATAGTGATGTTCACCATTGAAAACTACTCCATCTCACGTGATGATCAGACATGGTTTAGTTGATATGGATCACATGATCACTTAGATGATTAGAGAGATGTCTATCTAAGTGGGAGTTCTTAAATAATATGAGTAATTGAACTTTAATTTATCATGAACTTAGTACCTGATAGTATTTTGCATGTCTATGTTGTTGTACATAAATGGCACGTGCTGTTGTTCCGTTGAATTTTAATGCGTTCCTAGAGAAAGCTAAGTTGAAAGATGATGGTAGCAACTACACGGACTGGGTTCGTAACTTGAGGATTATCCTCATTGCTGCACAAAGGAGTTACGTCCTGAAATCACCGCTAGGTGCCAAACCCGATGCAGGAGCAACATCAGATGTTATGAATGTCTGGCAGAGCAAAGCTGATGACTACTCGATAGTTCGGTGTGCCATCCTTTACGGCTTAGAATCGGGAATTCCACGATGTTTTGAACGTCATGGAGCATATGAGATGTTCCAGTAGTTGAAGTTAATATTTCAAGCAAATGTCCGGATTGAGAGATATGAAGTCTCCAATAAGTTCTACAGCTGCAAGATGGAGGAGAATAGTTCTGTCAGTGAACATATACTCAGAATATCTGGGTACCACAACCACTTGACTCAACTAAGAGTTAATCTTCCTAATGATAGTGTCATTGGCAGAGTTCTTCAATCACTGCCACCAAGCTACAAAAGCATCGTGATGAACTATAATATGCAAGGGATGGATAAGACAATTCCCGAGCTCTTCGCAATGCTAAAGGCTGCGGAGGTAGAAATCAAGAAGGAGCATCAAGTGTTGATGGTAAACAAGACCACTAGTTTCAAGAAAAAGGGCAGAGGGAAGAAGGGTAACTTCAAGAAGAACGGCAAGCAAGTTGCTGCTCAAGTGAAGAAGCCCAAGTCTGGACCTAAGCCTGAGACTGAGTGCTTCTACTGCAAAGGGACTGGTCACTCGAAGCGGAACTGCCCCAAGTATTTGGCGGATAAGAAGGATGGCGAAGTGAAAGGTATATTTGATATACATGTTATTTATGTGTACCTTACTAATGCTCACAGTAGCGTCTGGGTATTTGATACTAGTTCTGTTGCTAATATTTGCAACTTGAAACAGGGGATGCGGATTAAGCGAAGATTGGCTAAGGACGAGGTGACGATGCGCGTGGGAAATGGTTCCAAAGTCGATGTGATCGCCGTCGGCACGCTACCTCTACATCTACCCTCAGGATTAGTATTAGACCGGAATAATTGTTATTTGGTGCCAGCGTTAAGCATGAACATTATATCTGGATCTTGTTTGATGCGAGACGGTTATTCATTTAAATCAGAGAATAATGGTTGTTCTATTTATATGAGTAATATCTTTTATGGTCATGCACCCTTGATGAGTGGTCTATTTTTATTGAATCTCGATAGTAGTGATACACATATTCATAGTATTGAAGCCAAAAGATATAAGTTTAATAATGATAGTGCAACTTATTTGTGGCACTGCCGTTTAGGTCATATTGGTGTAAAGTGCATGAAGAAAATCCATGCTGATGGGCTTGGAATCACTTGATGCTTGCGAACCATGCCTCATGGGCAAGATGACTAAGACTCCGTTCTCCGGAACAATGGAACAAGCAACAGACTTATTGGAAGTAATATATACTGATGTATATGGTCCAATGAGTGTTGATGCTTGTGGCGGGTATCTTTATTTTCTAACCTTCTCAGATGATTTAAGCAGATATGGGTATGTCTACTTAATGAAACATAAGTCTGAAACATTTGAAAAGTTCAAAGAATTTCAGAGTGAAGTGGAAAATCATTGTAACAAGAAAATTAAGTTTCTACGATCTGACCGTGGAGGTGAATATTTGAGTTATGAGTTTGGTCTTCATTTGAAACAATGCGGAATAGTTTCGCAACTCACGCCACCTGGAACCCCACAGCGTAATGGTGTGTCCGAATGTCGTAACCGCGCTTTATTAGATATGGTGCGATCTGTGATGTCTCTTACTGATTTACCGCTATCGTTTTGGGGTTGTGCTTTAGAGATGACTGAATTCACGTTAAATAGGGCACCATCTAAATCCGTTGAGACGACACCATATGAAATGTGGTTTGGCAAGAAACCCAAGTTGTCGTTTCTTAAAGTTTGGGGCTGCGATGCTTATGTGAAAAAGCTTCAACCCGATAAGCTCGAACCCAAATCGGAGAAATGTGTCTTCATAGAACACCCAAAGGAGGCTGTTGGGTAAACCTTCTATCATAGATCCGAAGGCAAGATATTCATTTCTAAGAATGGATCCTTTCTAGAGAAGGAGTTTCTCTCGAAAGAAGTGAGTGAGAGGAAAGTAGAACTTGATGAGGTAACTGTACCTTCTCCCTTATTGGAAAGTAGTTCATCACAGAAATTAGTTCCAGTGATTCCTACACCAATTAGTGAGGAAGCTAATGATGATGATCATGAAACTTCTGATCAAGTTACTACCGAACCTCGTAGGTCAACCAGAGTAACATCCACACCAGAGTGCTACGGTAATCCTGGAAGTCGTGTTACTTGACCATGACGAACCTACGAACTATGAGGAGGCGATGATGAGCCCAGATTCCGCGAAATGGCTTGAGGCCATGAAATCTGGGATGGGATCCATGTATGAGAACAAAGTGTGGACTTTGGTTGACTTGCCCGATGATCAGCAAGCCATAGAGAATAAATGGATCTTCAAGAAGAAGACTAACGCTGACGGTAATATTACTGTCTATAAAGTTGGACTTGTTGCGAAAGGTTTTCGAAATGTTCCAGGAGTTGACTACGATGAGACCTTCTCACCCGTAGCGATGCTTAAGTCCGTCTGAATCATGTTAGCAATTGTTGCGTTTTATGATAATGAAATTTGGCAAATGGATGTCAAAACTGCATTCCTTAATGGATATCTTAAAGAAGAGTTGTATATGATGCAACCAGAAGGTTTTGTCGATCGAAAAGGTGCTATCAAAGTGTGCAAGCTCCAGCGATCCATTTATGGACTGGTGCGAGCATCTCGGAGTTGGAATATACGCTTTGATAGTGTGATCAAAGCATATGGTTTTATACAGACTTTTGGAGAAGCCTATATTTACAAGAAAGTGAGTGGGAGCTCTGTAGCATTTCTGATATTATGTTTAGATGGCATATTGTTGATCGGAAATGATACTGAATTTCTGAATAGCATAAAAGGATACTTGAATAAGAATTTTTCAATGAAAGACCTCGGTGAAGCTGCTTATATATTGGGCATCAAGATATATAGAGATAGATCAAGACGTTTAATTGGACTTTCACAAAGCACATACCTTGATAAAGTTTTGAAGAGTTCAAAATGGATCAAGCAGAGAAAGGGTTCTTGCCTGTGTTACAAGGTGTGAAGTTGAGTCCAACTCAATGCCCGACCACTGCAGGAGATAGAGAGAAAATGAAAGTCATTCCCTATGCCTTAGCCATAGGTTCTATCATGTATGCAATGCTATGTACCAGACCTGATGTGTGCCTTGCTATCAGTTTAGCATGGAGGTACCAAAGTAATCCAGGAGTGGATCACTGGACAGCGGTCAAGAACATCCTGAAATACCTGAAAATGACTAAGGATATGTTTCTTGTTTATGGAGGTGACAAAGAGCTCGTCGTAAACGGTTACGTCGATGCAAGCTTTGACACTGATCCGTATGACTCTAAGTCACAAACCGGATATGTATTTTTATGGAATGGTGGAGCTGTCAGTTAGTGCAGTTCTAAGCAAAGCGTCATGGCGGGATCTACGTGTGAAGCGGAATACATAGCTGCTTCGGAAGTAGCAAATGAAGGATTCTGGATGAAGGATTCATATCCGTTCTAGGTGTAATACCGAGTCATCGGGTCCAATGAAAATCTTTTGTGACAATACTAGTGCAATTGCCTTGGCAAAGGAATCCAGATTTCACAAGAGAACCAAGCACATCAAGAGATGCTTCAATTCCATCCGTGATCAAGTCAAGGAGGGAGACATAGAGATTTCAAGATACATACAGATATGAATGTTGCAGACCCGTTGACTAAGCCTCTCTCACTAGCAAAACATGATCAGCACCATGACTCCATGGGTGTTAGAATCATTACTGTGTAATCTAGATTATTGACTCTAGTGCAAGTGGGAGACTAAAGGAAATATGCCCTAGAGGTAATAATAAAATTGTTATTTATATTTCCTTATATCATGATAAATTTTTATTATCCATGCTAGAATTGTATTAACCGGAACTTAGTGCATGTGTGAATACATAGACAAACAGAGTGTCCCTAGTATGCCTCTACTTGACTAGCTCGTTAATCAAAGATGGTTAAGCTTCCTAGCCATGGACATGTGTTGTCATTTGATGAACGGGATCACATCATTAGAGCATGATGTGATGGACAAGACCCATCCGTTAGCTTAGCACTATGATCGCTTAGTTTATTGCTATTCCTTTCTTCATAACTTATACATGTTCCTATGACTATGAGATTATGCAACTCCTGAATACCGGAGGAACACCTTGTGTGCTATCAAATGTCACAACATAACTGGGTGATTATAAAGATGCTCTACAGGTGTCTCGGATGGTGTTTGTTGAGTTGGCATAGATCGAGATTAGGATTTGTCACTCCGTGTATCGGAGAGGTATCTCTGGGCCCTCTCGGTAATGCACATCACTATAAGCCTTGCAAGCAACGTGACTAATAAGTTAGTTGCGGGATGATGCATTACAGAACGAGTAAAGAGACTTGCCGATAACGTGATTGAACTAGGTATGATGATACCGACGATCGCATCTCGGGCAAGTAACATACCGATGACAAAGGGAACAATGTATGTTGTTGTGCGGTTTGACCAATAAAGGTCTTCATAGAATATGTAGGAACCAATACGAGCATCTAGGTTCCGCTATTGGTTATTGACCGGAGGTGAGTCTCGGTCATGTCTACATAGTTCTCGAACCCGTAGGGTCCACACGCTTAACGTTCGATGATGATATGTATTATGAGTTATGTGATTTGATGTACTGAAGGTTGTTCGGAGTCCCGGATGTGTTCACGGACATGACGAGGAGTCTCGAAATGGTCGAGACATAAAGATTGATATATTGGAAGGTTATGTTTGAAAACTGGAAAGTTTTCAGATAAGTTCGGGCATTTTCTGGAGTACCGGGGGGTTACCGGAACCCCCTGGGGGGTTAATCGGCCTTCATGGGCCTTAGTGGAAGAGAGGAGGAGGCAGCTAGGTAGAGGCCCCCCATGCCCAATCCGAATTTGGGGGGGGGGGGGGCTTTCCTTCTCTCCCTCTTCCTCTTTCCTTCCCCTCCTAGCTGGACTAGGAAAGGGGGGAACCTACTCCTAGTAGGAGTAGGATTCCCCCCCCCTTAGGGCGCGCCCCATGAGGCCCCCCCCCCTCCTTCCCTCCTTTATATACGGGGGAGGGGCACCCCATAGACACACAAGTTGATTTCTTAGCCGTGTGCAGTGCTCCCCTCCACAGATTTCCTCCTCAGTCATATTCTCATAGTGCTTAGATGATGCTCTGCGTCGGTAACTTCATCATCACCGTCACCACACCGTCGTGCTGATGAAACTCTCCCTCGGCCTCAGCTGGATCTAGAGTTTGAGGGACATCACTGAGTTGAACGTGTGGAGATCTCGAAGGTGACGTGCGTTCGGTACTTGATCGGTTGGATCGCGAAGACGTTCGACTACATCAACCGCGTTACTTAATGCTTCCGCTTTCGGTCTATGAGGGTATGTGGACACACTCTCCCCGCTCATTGCTATGCTTCTCCTAGATAGATCTTGCGTGATCGTAGGAATTTTTTTGAAATACAACATTCCCAACATCCTCTCCCTGGGCCAGCATGCGTTGTTGTGCATGCCTGAGTTGTGATACTAAAAATCACAGTATACGTTGTATTTTTGGGGGCTTATATCGCAACGATGGCAGTTCATCTTTTGTTCGCCGACCTATTATTCCCTTAAGTACGCTAGCTTTCGTCTTCACCCATCTTAGGTACATGTCCGGATGACCCGGCTATAACAATCGCAGAGGTGCTCCCTTTATGCCCTAGCCGAACAATCGAGAACGTAGGGCATAAGCACAAGAGCCAAGCAACCCAGCTTGGAAAAATCTTAAGTCGTAAAGGTGCATATAATGGCAAAGAAAAGACATATATGAGAAGAAGACCCATATATACGGTGAGCTTGATGCTCGAAAAATAATAATAATAATAATAATAAGCTTCTGTGACAAGAAGCCTCCAGGTATTTGGGGGTATGTACATTTAAGGATGTATACCCCTTAAGTGTGCGGTTTATCCGAACACGGGCTAGAAGTCGCATAAAAAAGAAAAGAAGAAAGAGAAAAATGAGAAAAATGGGACGAACAATGAGTATGGACTTAGGTGTAGAATCTTCGGAGTCTGGCAGTGTTCCATGGGTTCAGCTCTAAGCAATTCTCCGATGCATTATGAAGGCGATAGGCTCCTCCAGTGAGAACTTCATCTACAATGAAGGGACCCTCCCATTTGGGCTTGAGCTTGTCCTTTTTCTTCTCTCGTAGGCATAGAACGAGTTCACTGACATTATACGTGTTGGCCCGCACCTCTCTGCTTTGGTATCTTCAAGCCTGTTGTTGGTAGAATGCTGAGCGAGCTTTTGCGACATTGCGCTCCTCCTCCAGGCCATCTAAGTCATCTTGACGATCGAGCTCGGCCTCTCTCTCTCTTCTTACATGTGTACTCGAGGTGAGTCGTGAATAATATCGTAGGGCAAGACGGCCTCTGTGCCGTACACCATGAAGAATGGTGTGTATCCGGTCGTGCGATTGGGCGTGGTCCGCAGCCCCCGGAGTACGGAGTCAAGCCCCTCAACCCAGTGTTTATCTAACTCCTTTAAGGATCGCACTAGTCTGGGTTTAATGCCGCTCATTATCAGGCCATTTGCTCGTTCGACTTGACCGTTTGTTTGTGGGTGGTAGATGAAGGCATAATCGAGCTTGATGCCCAGATTAGCACACCAAGTTTTTACTTTGTCAGTTGTGAAGTTAGAGCCGTTATCGGTGATGATGCTGTGTGGGACACCATAACGGTGTACGACACCGGATATGAAATCTATCACTGGTCCAACTTCGGCCATTTTAACTGGTTTGGCCTCTATCCACTTAGTGAATTTATCTACCATGACGAGAAGGTATTTTTTCTTATGGCTTCCTCCTTTAAGGTGTTCGACCATGTCAAGCCCCCAGACCGCAAAAGGCTAAGTAATGGGGATTGTCTGTAGGGCAGTAGGCGGCATATGGCTTTGATTGGCGAAAAGATGGCATCCTACACAATGTTGGATGAGGTCTTGTCCATCTGCTCGGGACGTAGGCCAGACAAAACCGGTACATAAGGCCTTAGTTACAAGGGCCCGAGCTGCGGCATGATGGCCGCCAAGACCAGCATGGATTTTGGCCAAGAGCTGTCGCCCCTCTTCTTCGGAGATACATCTTTGAAGGACTCTGGTAGTACTTTTCTTGTAGAGCTCTCCTTCATGAACCTTGTAAGATTTCGAGCCTCAAACGATGCATCGAGACTCATTCTGGTCCTCAGGAAGCTCTCGCCTATAAGGTAGGCCAGGAAGGGTTTGGTCCATGGGGCGATGACTGCCATGATTACATGGGCCAATGGTGTTATTTCGGTGGCCGAGCCCCCGATGATATCGGAATTATGTTCGGAATCTAGGGGTATGATCAGGTCCGGACTGGTGTTGCTGCTCTCGTCCTGCCATACCATGGATGGCTTGAAGAGCCTCTCCACAAAGGTATTGGGTGGGACGGGGTCGCGCTTAGCGCCCATGCAAGCAAGGATGTTCGTTGCTTGATTACTCTCTCGGGCCACGTGATGAAACTCGAGCCCCTCAAACCGAGATGATATTTTAAGTACGGCATTGCGGTAAGCCGCCATCTTCGGATCTTTGGCATCAAATTCTCTGTTTATTTGGGATATTGCAAGGTTTGAATCCCCACGCACCTCGAGGCGTTGTATGCCCATAGAGACGGCCATCTGAAGACCATGCAATAGGGCCTCATATTCGGCTACGTTATTTGAGTCTGTATACAGTATTTGGAGCACATAACGGAATGTGTCTCCTATGGGGGATGTCAGGACGACGCCGGCCCCAAGTCTGGCTAGCATTTTAGACCCGTCGAAGTGCATCACCCAGTTGGAATATGTGTCGTACTCTTTAGGAAGTTCGGCCTCTGTCCATTCGGCGAAAAAGTCAGCCAACACCTGAGATTTAATGGCTCGGCGTGGCTTATATGTTATTTCAAACGGTAAGAGCTCAATGTCCCATTTGGAAATCCGACCGGTGGCGTCCCGGTTGTTTATGATATCATTAGGTGGTACTTCGGAAGCCACCGTGATCGAACACTCTTGAAAGTAGTGCCGCAGCTTCCGGGATGCCATGAAGACCGCATACGCTATCTTTTGATAACGTGGGTAACGGGATTTGCATGGTGTGAGGACCATCGATACATAGTATACTGGTTTTTGAAATGGGAATTTATGTCCCTCTTCTTCTTGTTTGACGACGAGCACCGCACTCACCACCTAGTGTGTTACAGATATGCACAGTAGCATGGGTTCACCGACGTTTCGAGCGGCCAGGATTGGCTTGCTTGCTAACAAAGCTTTTATTTCTTCCAGTCCGGCTGTTGCAGCATCCGTCCATGCAAAGTGGTCGGTGCATCGGAGCAGGCGATACAGTAGCAGTGCCTTTTCTCCTAATCTGGAGATAAGGCGGCTCAAAGCTGGCACGCAGCCGGCTAGTTTTTGGACCTGCTTGAGGTCTGTTGGTGTAGCCAACTACGACAGGGCTCAGATTTTGGCTGGTTTTCTTCAATTCCCCTATTGGAAACAATGAACCGAAGCAGTTTTCCGGTGGGAACGCCGAAAACGCACTTTTCTAGATTGAGTCGTATGTCATATCTTCGGAGGTTGTCGAATGTAAGGCGTAAGTCGTTCACCAATGATTCAACATGCTTAGTTTTGATGACTACATCATCTACATATGCCTCAACTGTCTTGGCGATTTTCTTTTCCAGGCACGTTTGAATCATGCGTTGGTATGTGGCGCCGCGTTTTTGAGCCTGAAGGGCATAGTGTTGAAGCAGAAGGGCCCGTATGGGATGATGAATGACGTTGCGGCTTGGTCGGATTCCTTCATTCTGATTTGGTGGTATCCGGAGTATGCGTCGAGGAAGCACAGTGAGTCGTGTCCTGCGGTTGCATCAATAATCTGGTCGATGCGAGGTAGTGGGAAGGGATCCTTAGGGCAGGATTTATTAAGGTCCTTGAAGTCGACACACAAGCACCAGGATTTATCCTTCTTCGGCACCATGACTAGGCTTGCTAGCCAGTCCGGATGTTTGATTTCTCTGATAAACCCAGCTTCGAGTAGCTTGGCTAGCTCCTCCCACATGGCATGTCGTTTGTGTTTGGAAAATCGACGCAATGTTTGCTTGACTGGTTTGTATCCCTTCAGTATATTGAGACTATGTTCGGTCAGCACGTGTGGGATTCCTGGCATATCCGAGGGGTGCCAGGCGAAGATGTTTCAATTCTCACACAAGAACGCGCGCAATGCAGTGTGCCCCAATGGAAGCTGTCTTCTCGGGGTCCGTCGGGTGAACTTGAAATTTGACTATCTCGTCTGCTGGCTTGAAAGAAGTGGATTTAGGCCTTTTATCAAGAATTATGTCATCTCTATCCACTGTGGAACGTGGAGCAGTGAGCTCCTCGTCCGCTAGGGCTTCAGAAAGTGGCTCGAGGGCCAAGGATGAGGTTTGGTTTTCAGTGCGGAGTGCTATGTCCGGATCACTGGCGATAGTGATAACACCGTTGGGCCCGGGCATTTTGAGCTTCATGTACCCGTAATGAGGTACGGCTTGAAAGCGTGTGAATGCGTCTCGCCCTAACAGGACATGATATTCGTTGTTGAAAGGGGCCACCTGGAAGATTATCTCTTTGGACCTATAGTTCTCTGGCGTGCCGAATACCATGTCGAGTTTAATTTTACCCAAGCATCTTGCTTCTCGACTGGAGATAATTCCTCGAAAGGTTGTATTACTTTGCTCAATGCAACTCCTGTCCATTTGCATTTTATTGAGCGTGTCTTCGTAGATGAGGTTCAGTCCACTGCCGCTGTCCATGAGCACTTTAGTGAGGCGAAATCCGTCTACAATTGGGTTTAGAACCAAAGCGGCTGGTGCTCAGACTGATCGGGCCCTTGGCTCGTCCTTGGCATTGAAGGTTATCGCCATATCGTTCCAAGGGTTTATTGCGGCTATGTGATTGACTTCGACGAGGTCGTGGAGCGCCCTTTTACGCCGGTTGTTTGAAGAAAAGGTCTCAAAGACCGTAAACACACTGAGGTTGTTATCCTCAGGGGAATGCCTTGCCGGAGTAGTATTGGTGAGAATAGCCTCCTCGCTTTTATCCACCTTCTTATCCAACATGCCCGAAGGCTATGAGTTGGTTCGGAATTTGGCATCGCGTGTATCTAACAGGCCTTGTCGAGCCATTCATCAAGGACGGTTTTGTGTCCCGATAAGGGCTTTATTTTTCTTTCTGTGAAGTAATGATCGGTGCCCCGTAAGGGTGCATCCTTTTGGTCTGGCCGGTGGGTGGCTTAAAGGTCGGTGGTTCCCACTGAGCTGTCTTTGTTTTCCATTCCATTGCGCAATACTTCTGTTCTATGTGTGCCTAATCTGCAAAGTGCAGTATCTGGCATCAATTGAGGGCATTGAGGATCCCCTCGTCCGTACAGTTGCAGCAAAAGACTGATACCACATCGTCGTCGCAGCAATCTTTGATCTTGTTTTTAACAAGTAGGAATCTAGCCCAAAAGTGGTCGACTGTTTCCTGAGGTTACTGTCGTATATACATTAATTCGCATATCTCCGGGGGATTGGAATTGCTTGGAAAGTATTGATTGTGGTGGGTGGGTGGGCTTAAATCCAAACCTTGACCCACTGTGGAATCCGGATTTTGAAAATTTTCTGAGGTCATTGGCCCAAGATCCGGAGTGTCCTGGGGCTTTTTAGACTCAGCACCAGATTCTATGTCCGGAGGACAGATGATCTCTTCTCAAAGATGAGTGTCCGGCACGTAGGGCTTGGGGATCCGAACATAGTTTGTTTTCAGTATAGAGGAGCGGTATCCTCAACTTGTTCTTCCACGACAGGCACCAGGTGGGTGACAGGTGGAGACCTAATTTCCCTATGGTCAGGTTTAAGCCCAATCAGATCGTAATCTGTTGCGACCCCCAAGGCAATGATGCGATCTAGCAGTTCGTTTAAAGACGAGACATACGCCGGATCCATCTTATCTATGCTTTCGGGGTTGATGCAGAGATGTTTTTTGGCAATCCGGGGGACCACCTTGGGCTTAATGGCTGGGCGGGCGCCTATGGTGAAATTACCAATCTGGAGGGTTTGCCCAGGAACTAGGGCTCCTCCAGAGGTGATTTTGTCGTTGACGATGACGCGAGCCATCGATCCTTCTATCGACAACATGGAGAAACTCTCAATGAAAGCACCAATGTCGGTGTCAAAACTGGCAGATCTCAGGCAGGGGGTCCCGAACTGTGCGTCTAAGGATCGAAGGTAACAGGAGGCAGGGGACACGATGTTTACCTAGGTTCGGGACCTCTTAATGGAGGCAATACCCTACTTCCTGCTTGATTGACTTTGATGAGTATAGGGGTTACAAGAGTTGATCTACCTCTAGCCTGTATGATTATGATTGCCTCTACAAACTAAACCCTCTGGTTTATATAGACACCGGAGGGGCGAGGATTGTACAAGGTCGGTTTACAGAGGAAGGAAACTACACATCCGGACGTCAAGCTTACCATCCACGCAAACAAGAGTCCTATCCGGACACGGGGGAAGGTCCTCGATCTTGTATCTTCACGGCCCATCATTCTGGCCCACATTACATAGCCCGGATGCCCGAGGACCCCCTAGTCCAGTACTCCCTCATTGGTGGTAAGCAGCATGACTATTATCGCCCACAACTCATTGTGTTCTACTTGTGCATATATCATCTACGCATAGACCTGGCTTGGATGCCACTATTGGGGAATGTAGTAATTCAAAAAAATTCCTACGATCACGCAAGATCTAACTAGGAGATGCATAGCAACGAGAGGGGAGAGTGTGTCCACGTACCCTCGCAGACCGAAGGCGGAAGCGTTTAATAGCGCGGTTGATGTAGTCGAACGTCTTCACGATCCAACCGATCCAAGTACCGAACGTATGACACCTCCGTGTTCAGCACACGTTCAGCACGATGACGTCCCTCGATCTCTTGATCCAGTTGAGGACGAGGGATAGTTCCGTCAGCACGACGGGGTGGTGACGGTGATGATGAAGTTACCGGTGCAGGGCTTCACCTAAGCACTGCGACGATATGACCAAGGTGTTGAACTGTGGAAGGGGGCACCACACACGGCTAAGAGATTGTCTTTTGTGCTATTGGGGTGCCCCCTGGCCACATATATAAAGGAGGGAGGGAGAGAGGAGGCCGGCTAGGAGGGGCGTACCAAGGTGGGGAGTCCTACTTGGACTCCTAGTCCAAGTAGGATTCCCTACCCCTTGTCCAATTCGGTTTGGGCAGGGGGAGGCGCGCGCCACCTCGTGGCCCTTCTTCCCTCTCTCCACTAAAGCCCACTAAGGCCCATTAATTTCCCCGGGGGGTTCCGGTAACCTCCCGGTACTCCGGAAAAATGCCCAAACTACTCGGAACCATTCCGATGTCCAAATGCAACATTCCAATATATGAATATTTACCTCTCGGCCATTTAGAGACTCCTCGTCATGTCCGTGATCTCATCCGGGACTCCGAACAAACTTCGGTCATCAAATCACATAACTCATAATACAAATCGTCATCGAACGTTAAGCGTGCGGACCCTATGGATTCGAGAACTATGTAGACATGACCGAGACACATCTCTGGTCAATAACCAATAGCGGAACCTAGATGCTCATATTGGCTCCTACATATTCTACAAAGATCTTTATCGGTCAAACTGCATAACAACATAAGTTATTCCCTTTGTCATCGGTATGTTACTTGCCTGAGATTCTATCGTCGGTATCATCATACCTAGTTCAATCTCGTTACCGGCAAGTCTCTTCACTTGTTCCGTAATGCATCATCCCGTAACTATCTCTTTAGTCACATTGCTTGCAAGGCTTATAGTGATGTGCATTACCGAGAGGGCCCAGAGATACCTCTCTGATACACGGAGTGACAAATCATAATCTCGATCTATGCCAACTCAACAAACACCATCCGAGACACCTGTAGAGCATCTTTATAATCACCCAGTTACGTTGTGACATTTGATAGCACACAAGGTGTTCCTCCGGTATTCGGGAGTTGCATAATCTCATAGTCAAAGGAACATGTATAAGTCATTAAGAAAGCAATAGCAATAAAACTAAATGATCATTATGCTAAGCTAACGGATGGGTCTTGTCCATCACATCATTCTCTAATTATGTGATCCCGTTCATCAAATGACAACACATGTCTATGGCCAGGAAACTTAACCATCTTTGATTAATGAGCTAATCAAGTAAAGGCATACTTGGGACACTCTGTTTGTCTATGTATTCACACATGTACCAAGTTTCCGGTTAATACAATTCTAGCATGAATAATAAACATATATCATGATATAAGGAAATATAAATAACAACATTATTATTGCCTCTACGGCATATTTCCTTCAATTCCAGGCCACCTCGGACTCCAGCATGCAACCCACGTCCAAAAAGGCGACGGCGGCCATGGAGCACCTACTTCCTCATGAGGTCGCCGAGCGGGAGCTGGAGATGCAGGAGGCGGCAGAGATCGAGGAGCGCTAGGAGGAGGAGTTGCGCGTGGCCGAGGTCGAGGTAGAGAAGAGTCTGTCTGTTGAGGAATCGGCTGTGGAGTACCAACGCGAGCTCTGGCGCAGCCACTACTACGAGTACTACAACCTTGAGGGTGGCGCTGAGGATGAGGACGAGGACGCGGTCAACTTTAGTAGGGGGGACGCGGAGTCCACCAACGGTGGCACGTCGCCAGGACAAGTCATCGACGTCTCACCTCACACCGGCGATGCACAGGCCGGCGCGGCAGCAGATTTGTTAAAACTATGCGTACTTAGGCTTTGTTTTTAATGCTGGTCTTTTGTTAGAGCAATGTCTAGGTCAACTGGCATGTTTAATTACTAAAATTGCTCGATTCAGTAAGTGTGGTCTGTCTGCTGTATGCTCTTTTGTGTGCCCAAATTAGCAAGCGATGTTAAATTGTGCAATGACGTACCCAGGGAAATTTTCACCAAAATTTGAATTATCAAACTTATCCCATGCGCGTAAAGCATAAGAATCGTTTACGATGCACACAATCGTTCAAAGTGAATGGTCTGGCGGCACCGCGCACACAGTTTCCCTCCATATTTCCAAAATTTTGGCCTACCCCCACACCCCTCCCCCCTTCCCCACCCCCTTTTCTCCCCAACCACAAGTCACATTTCCCTATTTCCTCCTTCCTTCCTTCCTAAGCTATAGCCGCTTCCCAGCTCTCGCTGTCTCGCATCCTACCACTAGGGTCGCCATGGTCTTCTTCAAAGACCTCTCCAGCGGTTCCTCCTCCGGCGACGACTCCTTCATCACCCGGGTAGGCCTCTCTTCTCTCTCTCTCTCGAGCTATGACTTGGAATGAAGGATTTTTACCTGACAGTCGATTTGAGTCACGTCTTCCTCTTGTAGCTCCCTAGGACCATCAGTGGCAACGAATGGAGCGGGGTGGCTAAAGATCTATCTGCTCGTTGTCACCATCAATCTCCATGCATGAAGCTAGTTGCGTTTGAATCTGTGGATAGTGCGAGGAAGTTTCTGGCATGTGCAGAGAAGGTTGGACCCTCTTTCGTTGTTAGGAATCATTTGTTAGATGTGATCCAAACACTGTCACGGTCTCAACCCATTCATACCACACCTTCAACCAAACGCATCCTAAGATAGTGTCGCAGTTTGTACCTAGTATCTAAAATTGTTGCCATCTCATCAGCGGTGCCATTAGAAAATTATTTGGCACCACTTCAGCAGTTTGTGCAGCCAAATTTGGTCCACGCATCCGAGCAGCCAAGCAGTAAAATACTAAATCTTTATGGCACGAAGAAACTAGGCATCAGAGCAACTAGGTGCTCCGGGGTCCGGGTCCCTGATTATTTTTCCGCTGCATCAGCTCGCCAGTGCAGGGCACCGGTGTGAGATGTAGCAACAGTTGTCTTTACACCAGTTTTGGCATACATAGTGGATGGCCTTAGTGCTATTAGTTCTATGTTACTAAATTTATGCATGTACACACCTGTTAATATATATTTGCTGTCATCCAAACATTATCGCTATGTTGTTGCAGTTATATTTACCTTCCTCATAAAATGTTCAATTCGTTATTTATTGTACATGAGTAAGAACTTGTAGTGTTGTTGTAGTTAATTATAGCTTCTGATGTTCCAGAATTTGGTTATTGTCTCAGTAGCAATTAATTCATTTGCACATAGATCTTTTTGAGAAGATATGTCATAATTAACATGTTTCTTTAGTTTTTCAAAATAAGCATTGGTGATTTTCTATGTTGCTATAAAGCCATTTCCCCTACAATTGTTACTGATCTAGTTTTAAATATTATAGGATGAACAGAAGTGTTCTTACTTGGAGTGGGTTGATCAAGAGTGGCCACAGTCTTTGAAGATGTGCCTAGCGAAGCTCTGGAGCATGTATGAGGAAGAGAACAGAGAAAGTGTTGTGAACGCTGAAGAATATTTGAAGATGCGGGATAAAAAGAGGAAGGTTGTAACGCCCCAGACACACCCGCCGGTGGTTGTTACTCCTGGCGGGATCTAGACTGGCCCCACAGATCAATACTAGTCTTTGCACTTTGTCCTCACTCGTGCGCACCCGGGATCAACTTCCTGGCCGGTCACCCGTCCTGAAACTACTCCAAGCTAAGCATGCTTAACTTTGGAGTTTTGTCTGAATGGGCTCCCGAAAAAGAAGGAATTCCTTATTGATATGAGTAGTCTATCATCCCTCATAAGCCAGGCTGTCACATACACCCCCACTCAGAGGAACCGACGTCCTCGTCGGGCCACAGGAACGTTCCCTCTTGGCACATACGTCTGTGCATCCAGTCCAGTACATGTGCCATTCCGTGTGCCACGATGGGTCACAAATGTCATGAACAACATGACCGTGCACCTGTCCGCAAACATCCATGTAACCATGAGGGTCGGCTCCGATACCAACTTGTAACACCCCAGACACACCCGCGGGTGGTCGTTACTCCTGCCGGGATCTAGACTGGCCCCACAGATCAATACTAGTCTTTTCTGCGCACTTTGTCCTCACTCGTGTGCACCCGGGATCAACTTCCCGGTCGGTCACCCATCCTGAAACTACTCCAAGTTGAGCATGCTTAACTTTGGAGTTCTGTCTGAATGGGCTCCCGGAAAAGAAGGAATTCCTTATTGATATGAGTAGTCTATCATCCCTAATAAGCCAGGCTATCACAAAGGTGGAGAATGAGCTCAGATTTTTCTAAATCAGAGTTAGCTAAGATGGTGTTGGCGAAGGAGGAGACACTTTCCCAGTTGGCCAGTGCAAAACAGGTTCTTACTGAACTGAAAGCAGAGGTGGATAAGATGAGCCTGGATGATCTCGATTAGGGAAATGAATATATTGTTCTAATATTGTTCTTATGAAGTTGAACTAGCTATATGTTGTACTGTGCGGTTTTCATGTAGCTATCGTACTGTGATGTTAAAATATATTTATGTGCCTGATATGAAATTGGCAAACAGTTGTTCGATATGAAATGTGAATTTGCGTAATACTGGAATTATTAATTGTTGAGTTGACCGGCAGCCCCTTGGCAATTTTCATGGCTCTTGGTCGGTTGCTTCCTTTTCTACAGCACCACCCTCTCCCTCTTCTCCTACATATTCCCTCCTATTTCCTTCTACCTCCTGCCCACCATCGACTTCTCCAGTTACATGAATGGTAGATCCATCTAGGCCTATTACAACTTCAACTCTCTCTGCACACACACGCTTACAAGACAGACTCATTTCCTCCCCACTCTTATACTCTACACTCTTTGTGCTAGTACTACTCATGTTTATAATCAATTTTTGGTCATCAGACAAGTTGCGCTTGCTCCCAGGGGTGCTCTTGAGTATGGTCGCGAAAGCAGTTGTTATGTTCCTCCAATGTCCAACGTCATGTGTAATGCCCCGACCAAACCCACTGGTTTCTCGCCATTGCGCCTGGATTAGACTGGCTTCACATATCAATATTAGTCTTTTCTTCGTAGTTTTTCTTCACTCGTGCACATCTGGGATCAACTTCTCAATTGGTCATCCATCCTTAAACTGCTCCAAACTAAACACATTCAACTTTGAGGTTCCTTTCAGACTCCCAAAAAGAAGGCGCACATTGTTGATATTGGTAGTCTATCATTCCTATTAAGTCAGGGTGTCACATTGTGTTTGGTACGAGCGTAGGTATGAGCACGAGCGCTCGTACCATATACTGCCTATGGTACAGGCACGGTTATGATCGCGAACGGTCATACCACACCACTTCTTTCGTTCTGGACATATATTCCTTACAGCTTGGAGTTGATACGATCGTGGGTATGACCATGAGCGGTCGTGCCACACTCTATTGGAAAAGGCAATGCCTAGGAGGTGCTTAGGCACGCTTAGCCGAATCTCTAGGCAGGACAAGCAAGAAATGGTCCACTCAAACGAGAAACCATACCTTATTGCACAAACATGTCAAAGGGGTCATACTCCAATGGCATTAGTTGGTAGTTTACTCAGTTATATGCTTAAAATCAATATAGGTACACATCACTACAAAAAATACACTTCCGTGATGATACGTGTTTGTCATATTAGGTCACGTTTTCTATCATGCATGTACATCCATGACAATTTTATGACAGAATCAAGATAGTCATACCTGTGTTGTCGTAGAAGTGTTCCATGACATTACCAAAATTATCATCACGGAAGTGTCCACTTTCATGAAGATAAATCGTGCATCATAGAAGTGCTTTCATCAAGGGTGACTGACACATAGCATCGACCATAACGGGTCGCCGTTAAGCTACCGGGCCCGGTTTTGGATCCGATAACCCGTTAACAGCCCGGACCAATGGGGATTTGCCACGTGTAAAATTCTCATTAGCCGGAGGAAACATGAGTTGGCTCACCGTTGGGACAGATGTCATCCACTCATTGGACAGGAGGCGCCTATGATACGTCGACACGTGACATGGCCCAAGAGAGGCCCATTCCGGTGAAAAGGCCGGCCCAGCTAAAGGCCCACCATGTTTTTTCAAACACCAGTGGGCTGGCCCGTTAATAGCTGGCCATGTTTTGGGTCGATTTGTGGACCATACCAGACCAGGCCCGTTTACGGCCTGGCGTGTTTTGGGCCAAATTATGGCCCATATCGGATCAGGCCCGTTAACAGGCCACTATTCTTTTGGGCCCATTCTAAGACAGGCTTGTATTTTAGCCTGTTAAATGCCCGTTTACCAGTTCGGCCCGATAATAGTTTCAGCCTGTTAGCGGCCCGTGGTGCATCTGGGATGTTGTCGGCCCGGTTTAACTTTAGGCCATTTAACGACCCATGCAAAAACTGGGCTATTTCTTGTCCGAAGTAACTTTAGGCCTCTTAACGGCTTGTTGTATTCGTGGATAAATTTCAGCCCAACTGGCCTATCAGCCTGTTAATGGCCCGTGTAAAATTGGGCCTAATTACAGCCCGCGTTGAATCTGGCCTTATGGCCCATCTGATAATGGCCTGTGACACTTTTAGGCCTATGGCCCGCGTAGATACCGGCCTGCTTAAATCCCATAATTTTATTGGGCCAAACAAGCCCGACATATATTTTGGCCTGTTAACTACTCGTCCTATTTGGGCCAAACATGGGCCTTAGGCAGTTTCGGCCTATATTGGCCCGTGAATTTTTTGGCTCAACACTAGCCCAATCTAGGTTTTAGCGTGTTAAAAGCCCATGGTATTCTTTGGCCCAGCTAGCCAGAACTTTACTCGGCATGTTAAAGGCGGGAAACAACTATAGGTTTAGACCTACTAATGGCCCAAGATAATTATAGGCCCACGTTTTGGCCCATATGACTAACGGGACGGCCTGAAGAACCTTCCGGCCTAAATTACAGCATACCGACCAAGAATAAACCTAGACTATACAACAAAGAAATTACAGCATATTACATCCCCTCGGCATCAAAGTTCGCTGGCAGTGATAATAAAGGGCAACCAGACAGCAGATTACATAAACTGGGCAGGTCACCACTAGTGGAAGTTAACAGGCGGACAAAATAATAGATAGAACTGACAGCACTTCAACACAGTTCAAGAAAGGTTAGCCTAGCCCAGGAGCTGCAGCGCAAGCAACTTAGCAACCTGATGAGACTGTGCTTCTTTGGTGCTCATATCCACCAACTTAAGTTGCATAGAATCAATAAACGCCCTGTACTTACGATTAATCTTGCATAGAGATTGAAGTTCCAGTCGTATTTGAGTGGAAGCATGTATTTCTGCTTGAATTTCAGATTGAAGAAGTCGAACAGATTCAGGCGGCGACTTCATCGAGCTTGTGTCACTGAGGAAGTTTGATACTACATCAAGATGTGACTTTGTGGTTGTATCCCGACTCTCAATATGTGTTGCCTTCTCTTCTGGAATATGTGTTAGAGGGACAAACAATGGGTTCGTCTCACTATCATTGTGGCAGTTCTTCCTAGCAGGAGTGTTGTCACCCTAAAAGAGAAACAAGTAGGTAGATAACAGGTTTTGCAAATATAAGCATCAGCGCTGTCAATTCATCTCATTTCTTGGTCAAAAATAAAGAGACATGGTTTAAAATAACATTAACATAATAGGCATTGTTCATAGTTAAGACTACAGGAAATGGCATTGTGCAGGAGCGGCCAGCTTCACCAGACCACTGGATTACAGATCAAGAACACAAGCATAGATGTAGTTCTAAACAATGTATAAGCATGAATGGTGAGTGTACTGTCAATTTATACCATTTCATATTGGTAAATAAAGAGACATGATTTAAATAACATTAATATAATATGGCATTGTTCATAGTTGAGACATAGCAGGATATGACATTGTGCTGTTGTTGGTAGTCTCACCACACCACTGGATTACAGATGAAGAACACAAGCATACACATAGTGCTAAAGAAGATAACTTGCTATGTTTGGTTTAATTTACATGGTACGAATAAGGAACTAGATTATACAAATAAAGACTAAAATTGAGAAGGACAAACTTATGTTTATGTACTTCTACTTTATAAACTTTGAACAAGCAATTTGATCTAGACGACAAAAATAAACAGCATATGCACTCATAGCTATCCAAATATACACAATAAAGTTTGAAGGCTCGAGGAGGACAAACTTACATTAGTAGTGAAGATAGGGCCTATAAAGGCCTTGTCCATATTGATGGGGGGGGCAATTCAAGAAGTTTACCGTTCACTCTTCTTCAAAAGTATTGCCTTTATTCTACATTTTGTTAAGAGTAAATATAGATGTGAAAATATAGGAACAAATGGCGATTATTTAACTTAAGATGCAGAGTACAAATGTAAATACAACATACAGGCAGAAGGCACTGACAAGAGCAATGCGGAGCTAAACTTCTTCAGTAACATTGGTTTTATTCAATATTTTGGCAAGAGTAAATGTAGATCTAATGTGTAGAAAAATGGAGGACAGGGGAAAATAAGCTCAAAGTGTACATGAAGAACTAGCTGACAAATATAAGTACAGTGATCAAGGACAACAGATACTTACAAGAACAATGTAGAACTAAATTTCTTCATAGGCATTGGGTTTATTCTACATTAATTAGAGCATTAATATAGATCTGATAATTTGGAGCGAACAGTGGATAAGCAAGCTATAATGCATAATGATGTCACATAATCCACCAGGTATGAATGTAAGGACAACGATAGGACAATAGGTACTCACAAGAGCAAAGCAGCGACCAGCATAGTTGCGATATCCTAAGTTTTGTGGCGCTGGTTCTATCGCCAATATACGTCGGGTGCTATCTGATTTCTTCGGTAGCACCACCTTTTTCAAGGACTTTGCCTATATTCCTTCAGGTTCTGCAATCACCCTCTTCCTTTTGGATGTCTGAAACACAAGAACAACATTTGAATGAAAAAACATGGCATGACGACAAATGGAATAGGTGTTGATAATGGATGGGCGTGGCATCTTCACATATATCATGATTAAACTAAGCAGATGGCGGTGCAACAAAGCAAACAAAATGCAAGACACCTTATGCAAGATATGTGCAACCAACAAAAACCTTGCCAAATTAGAACAGGCACCTTATTGGGTGAATAGGATAGGCCATCTGCCTTTGACTCCTTGAGCTCAGAATAGTCATTAGGATTATATTCTGAATACGAATCTATAGGTTGGGAGCATGTGGGTTGTGACATCCGAAATTTCCAATTTGGAATGTTATACATAGGTCATCATATGCATATCATATTTTATTTGCATTTTGCTTTGCGATCCTCAAAATTCTAAGAAACTCAAGGACCCACGGAGAGAGTTGGGGATTTTACCGTTTTCATATTTGAATTTTCTCAAATATCAAAACAAGGATCATTTTGGGTTTTAATTATTTTTCTCTCCAAAAATATTTTATATTAAAAATATATGAGAGAAGATAATATGACTTCTCCAAAATAAATGAAATATTGGAAAAAAATGTTAAAATCAAATAAATAATTTTATCTGGATTTTATTGTTATTTTATTTGAATTAGAAAAATATGCATTTTTTCAAAAATTGCACTTAGGCCAAGAAAATGTTCACTAAGTTCTAAATATTCTATTTAGGCGGTGAAAATTTGTTTTGGCATTTTTAGATTTGATTTTTATTTATTTAGGATTTTTTTTCTTTGCGGAATCTAAAAAACTCTTCGCCCGACTGGGCTGAAGGCCCAGCCAAGCCGGGCCACAGCCCACCTCCCCGCCGCCTTCCTCCCGAGCGGGACGAATCCCGCCGCCGCACGCCATCGAGGGAGTCCGAGCTGGACTTCCCTCGCTGCCCCCTGCCGCACGTCGCCCCCCCCCCCCTCGGCACTTTAAAAGGCGCCGCCCCGCCGCCTCCAGCCCACCCCGAGCCCGCAGCCCCGCCACCATAGTCATCGAGCCACCGCCCGCCGCTGCAGCCCGCGCCGCCGTCCGCCCCTCGCTGCCCCTGCCGCGCCGCCGCCCGCAGCAGCCCGCCGCCATCCCCGCCGCCGTTGACCCGTTTGACTGGTCGGTTTTTCTCGGTTAAACCCCGGTTTTTTAGTGTTCCGGTTTAATTTCTTAGATCGGTTTCCGTCGATTTTTTTAGCGGACGTTCGTCCGTTCGTGAGTTTAACGAACGTTGTTCGCCGGTTAGGTTCAGACAGCGAACGTTCGTTTGTTAGTCTTTTCTTTTTATTTTATTTTCAGTCAGGGACCTATCCACGATTATTTTTATCGTAGATTAGCCCCTGAACTTCAAACCCTCGCCGTTTCTAAACCGTTTGTCCAAATCTAGTGGAACCAATGCCAAAATCTTCGTCTCGAGCCCCTCTTTCTGTTTAATCAACTTGAACAAGGTTTTTGACAATTTAAAATTTGGTTTCAAGCAGATTTGAAATTGAGGTTCTTTTGACCGTAGTTTCAGTTCCGTAGTTCCGATTCGATTGATTCTTTTCATAGATCAAATCTCTTCAGTTGAACTTTCAGATTTGATCTTCTTATTTGAGTTTTACCCGTGCATCTTTGCTTGATTGCTTATGTATGCTCTTGTTTGTTTGAGATAGAATTCCCGGAGTGCGAAGCATGCTACTACGAGTCTCTAGGGTTTGCAGATCACCAGCAAGGCAAGTAACACATTCATCATACTCTAGGAAGTTTGCATTGTAATCTCGGTAGTACCGATTGCTCAATCTCGGTGGGACCGATTTTGGTAATGGACATACACAGAGAGATTACAATCCCATCTCGGTGAGACCGAGATCCCTATCGGTGAAACCGATTTGCCTAGGGTTTGTGGCTGTGGCTATGACATCTGAACTCGGTGGCGCTGGATAGAAGAATCGGTGGGGCCGAGTTTGACTTTTGGTTTAGGTCATATGTGTATGTGGGTAAGGTAGTTGAGGGTTTTGGAGCATATCACTAAGCACTTTGAGCAAGCAAGCCATTACGCAACACCTCATCCCCTCTTGATAGTATTGGCTTTTCCTATAGACTCAATGTGATCTTGGATCAGTAAAATAGAAAATGTAGAGTCTTGATCTTGAAGCTTGAGCTAATCCTTTGTCCTTAGCATCTTGAAGGGGTTCCACATCCTTTAGTCCATGCCACTTAATTTGTTGAACTTGTCTGAAACATACTAGGTAAAAGTATTAGTCCAACAAGAGATATGTTGTCATTAATTATCAAAATCACCCAGGGAGCACTTGTGCTTTCACATGGTTAGCCGTGTCCCCGGTTATGGACATCTTGAGTATCTGGTTCTTGGATTATCGTGTTGATCTCATCACTCTAAATTAAATTTGTTGGGTTATTAATACTGCTTAATTGGGATTGAGTTGGAGGAACCTTATCAATGTTTAACAACTACCATGATAGTTAAACAAATTATATTCCTTTGTTGTAGGGAAAATTGACTTTTCGCAAAACATTGTAACCATAGAGCCTCCACCAGCCATATATGCATGTAGTGATAGCATTTATTCTGTTCATTGCTCTATTGTGTTACATTTCCAGCATATTCCATGTGCTGACCCGTTTCGGGCTGCAACATATCATGTTGCAGACTTTTCGGACAAAGATTAAGGTGCGCTAGGTCATTCTCGTGCACTCAGCTATGTTGTTGGAGTTGATGGACTCATTTTACCTTCCAAGCCTTCCGATGTTATCTTATTTAGATGGCCTTAAGCCATATTTATTGTATTAAGTTCTCTCTTGAGACTATCGATGTAATAAGTGTGTGATTGCTACTCTGTTATAAATCCCTCAAGTAATGTGTGTGTCAGCATTACCGATCCAGGGATGACACTTATGCATAGATATTTGACCGTCTGAGGTCGGATCACTACAAGATGGTATCAGAGCACACGTTGAATGTAGGACACGACTGTTAAGATGGGCCATAGGTCACTCTTCTCTACTCATTTCTGAATCCTCCCCATTTTTCTACTCTATAGGATGGCGGACTCAAGGAACAATTTTGCACAACCGGATGAAGACACACCCTTTGGACGACACTTGAAGGAAGTCACTAGGTACCTGAAAATTGGAATACCCAGCTTTACCGGGACCTACACCACCACTTTACTAGAGGAGGAGCGATGGATGATTCGAGTTCAAGTTCCAGGAAGGACATTCACACCAGTCACTGAGCCCATAGAGTTTTCCTTTGATGCACCAACCTGGAGTCTAGGTAAGAGCATGGCAGCCCACATCGCCATGGGACGCATCGGCGAAGTTTACCACAAGGATCTTAAGGACACTATCTACCAGATATGTGGGTGCCGAGATGAGCAATGGGAGATGATCAGCACCAGGAGGGACGGGTCCAGTGCAGCCTTCATCCAGGAGTTAAACCAGCACATTCGTTGAGAGGAGAACCAGATGTGTGCAAGCATGATAGATCTGAAGAAGGTGATGACCCGAAACATGGAACTAGAAGAGGAAATCAAGTCTACAAGCGACAGATATGAGGAGGAAATCGCAATAATAGTGGAGAAGAATGACGACCTGACAAGGAAGCTAGGCGTATTCATGGGAGACCCCGCGCCAGGAGGAGATGATGACCATCCTGATGACATTTGTTCTGAAGACTACATCATCATCGACAACACCGACTCCGACCCCGACAGTAGTGATGATGACTATGAAGACGAAGCTGGAGCAGATATCATGGAGTCTTCCACCGATCAAAATTTCTAGTAGACCACCACATTATCGGTAGTATTCCCCCATGTATATAATAGTAGTCTGAGCACTGTAACGATAGTTAGATCGATTGTATGCCCTTGCTTGAATTGATTTTGGTGTGATATGAACCACGTGAACATGGAGGAGGTTGAAGAGCATCCTGATGCAGTTATCGGTAAGTTTTTGGTTAAGTCATTTACCGCTCTCGTTCTTTTTGATACTGGTGCATCGCATTCATACATTTCAAGGGGATTTGTGGATAAGTATAAGTTGTCCACCAAAGTTCTTAGGACACCTATGTTAGTAAGCTCGCCAGGAGCGGAGTATATGGCAAGCCAAGGATGTTTTCAGATGCCATTGACCATAGGTAGGCATGTTTTTCCCTCAGACTTAATAATACTGGAGTCACAGGGATTGGATGTGATACTAGGCATGGATTGGCTATCGATGTATGGGGGAAACATTGATTGTGCAAGTAAGTCATTTTTACTCACTACGCCGGAGGGAAAAAGGATCAACTATGTATCCAGGCATGCACCAAGGAGAACGCAAGCAAATTCCCTCTCAGGAGTTGTTCGGGAGGAAGTACATGTAGTAAAGGATTATCCGGATGTATTTCTAGAGGAACTACCAGGCATGTCGCTGGATCGAGACATTGAATTTTTAATAGAGCTATTGCCAGGCACCAGACCAATATCAAAGAGACCATACCGGATGCCTGCAAATGATCTGGAGGAGATTAAGAAACAGATTAAGGAGTTATTGGAGAAAGGTTACATCCGCCGAAGTTCGTCACCATGGGGAGCCCCAGTGCTCTTGGTTGAGAAGAAGGACAAGTCTTTGAGAATGGTTGTTGATTATCGTGCCTTGAATGAAGTGACAATCAAGAACAAGTATCCACTGATAACCCACAAGTATAGGGGATCACAACAGTTTTCGAGGGTAGAGTACTCAACCCAAATTTATTGATTCGACACAAGGGGAGCCAAAGAATATTCTCAAGTATTAGTAGTTGAGTTGTCAATTCAACCACACCTGGAAACTTAATATCTACAGCAAAGTGTTTAGTAGCAAAGTAATATGATAGTAGTGGTAACGGTAGCGAAAGTAATATTTTTGGTTTTATAGTGATTGTAACAGTAGCAACGGAAAAGTAAATAAGCGAAGAACAATATATGAAAAGCTCGTAGGGATTGGATAGGTGATGGGGAATTATGTCAGATGTGATCGATCATGCAACATTTATAAAATAGGGTGACACAAAACTAGCTCTAGTTCATCAATGTAATGTAGGCATGTATTCTGAATATAGTCATACGTGCTTATGGAAAAGAACTTGCATGACATCTTTTGTCCTATCCTCCCGTGGCAGCGGGGTCCTATTGGAAACTAAGGGATATTAAGGCCTCCTTTTAATAGAGTACCGGACCAAAGCATTAACACATAGTGAATACATGAACTCCACAAACTACGGTCATCACCGGTAAGTATCCCGATTATTGTCACTTCGGGGTTAACGGATCATAACACATAATAGGTGACTATAGACTTGCAAGATAGGATCAAGACCTCACATATATTCGTGAAAACATAATAAGTTCAAATCTGAAATCATGGCACTCGGGCCCTAGTGACAAGCATTAAGCATAGCAAAGTCATAGCAACATCAATCTCAGAACATAGTGGATACTAGGGATCAAACCCTAACAAAACTAACTCGATTACATGATAAATCTCATCCAACCCATCACCGTCCAGCAAGCCTACCATGGAATTACTCACGCACGGCGGTGAGCATCATGAAATTGGTGATGGAGGAAGGTTGATGATGACGATGGCAACAGATTCCCCTCTTCGGAGCCCCGAACGGACTCCAAATCAGCCCTCTCGAGAGAGTTTAGGGATTGGCGGCGGCTCCGTATCGTAAAACACGACGAATCCTTCTCCCTGATTTTTTTTCTCCCCAAACACGAATATATGGAGTTGGAGTTGAGGTCGGTGGAGCTTCAGGGGGCCCACGAGGTAGGGGGCGCGCCCCCACCCTCGTGGACAGGGTGTGGGCCCCCTGTCGTTGATTCTTCTTCCAGTATTTTTTATATATTCCAAAAATAATCTCCGTTGATTTTCATGTCATTCTGAGAACTTTTATTTCTACACAAAAATAACACCATGCAATTCTACTGAAATCAGCGTCAGTCCGGGTTAGTTCCATTCAAATCATGCAAGTTAGAGTCCAAAACAAGGGCAAAATTGTATGGAAAAGTAGATACGATGGAGACGTATCAACTCCCCCAAGCTTAGACATTTGCTTGTCCTCAAGCAATTCAGTTGATAAACTAAAAGTGATAAATAAAAACTTTTACAAACTCTGTTTGCTCTTGTTGTTGTAAATATGTAAAGCCAGCATTCAGGTTTTCAGCAAAGATTATGAACTAACCATATTCACAATAACGTTTATGTCTCATGTTTACTCATATCAATGTCATAATCAACTAGCGAGCAATAATAATAAATCTTGGATGACAACACTTTCTCAAAACAATCATAATATGATATAACAAGATGGTATCTCGCTAGCCCTTTCTAAGACCGCAAAACATAAATGCAGAGCACCTTCAAACATCAAGGACTGACTAGACATTGTAATTCATGGTAAAATAGATCCAGTCAAGTTATACTCAATGTAAACTAACAGTAATGGATGCAAATGACAGCAGTGCTCTCCAGCTGGTGCTTTTTAATAAGAGGATGATGACTCAACATAAAAGTAAATTGGTAAGCCCTTCGCAGAGGGAAGCGGGGATTTGTAGAGGTGCCAGAGCTCGATTTGGAAATAGAGATGAATAATATTTGAGCGGTATACTTTCATTGTCAACATAACAACCGAGAGATCTCGATATCTTCCATGCTACACACATTATAGGTGGTTCCCAAGCAGAATGGTAAAGTTTATACTCCCCCACCACCAACAAGCATCAATCCATGGCTTGCCCGAAACAACGGGTGCCTCCAACTAACAACAATCCTGGGGGAGTTTTGTTTGCAACTATTTTGATTTGATTTGAGCATGGGACTGGGCATCCCGGTGACCAGTCATCTTCTCGTGAATGAGGAGCGGAGTCCACTCCTCTTGAGAATAACCCGCCTAGCATGGAGCATACAGACAGCCCTAGTTGATACATGAGATATTCGAGCATACAAAACAGAATGTTTGTTTGAAGGTTTAGAGTTTGGCACATACAAATTTACTTGGAACGGCAGGTAGATACCGTATATAGGTAGGTACGGTGGACTCATATGGAATAACTTTGGGGTTTATGGAATTGGATGCACAAGCAGTATTCCCGGTTAGTACAAGTGAAGGCTAGAAAAAGACTGGGAAGCGACCAGCTAGAGAGCGACAATAGTCATGTACGTGCATTAAAATTAATCAACACCGAATGCAAGCATGAGTAGGATATAATGCACCATGAACATAAATATCGTAGAGGCTATGTTGCTTTTGTTTCAACTACATGCGTGAACATGTGCCAAGTCAAGCCACTCGAATCGTTCAAAGGAGGATACCACCCTATCATACCACATCACAACCATTTTAATAGCATGTTGGCACGCAAGGTAAACCATTATAAACTCCTAGCTAATTAAGCATGGCATAAGCAACTACAATCTCTAATTGTCATTGCAAACATGTTTCTTTCATAATAGGATGAATTAGGAATGATGAACTAATCATATTTACAAAAACAAGAGAGGTCGAGTTCATACCAGCTTTTCTCATCTCAATCAGTTCATCAAATAATCATCATTATTGCCTTTCACTTGCACGACCGAACGGTGTAGATAATAATAATAGTGCACGTGCATTGGACTAAGCTGGAATCTGCAAGCATTCACTTCAAGGGAGAAGACAAGGTAATATGGGCTCTTTGTTAGATCAACAGTAATGCATATGAGAGCCACTCAACATTTTCATCATGGTCTTCTCCTCTCGACCCCCAAAGGAAAGAAAAGAAACAAAACTATTTACACGGGAAAGCTCCCAACAAGCAAAAGAAGAACGAGAAATCATTTTGGGTTTTCTTTTAATTACTACTACTATAGGCATGAAAAGTAAACTAGTTAAAAGCTACAACTAATTATTTTTTTTGTTTTTATTGAGGTTTTTCAAAGACACAAGAAGAAATTTTAAAAAGAAATTAAACTAGCATGGATGATACAACGAAAAAGTATGAGCACCGACAACTGGCATGAGTGTGTGAACATGAATGTAATGTCGGCGAGAAATATGTACTCCCCCAAGCTTAGGCTCTTGGCCTAAGTTGGTCTATGCCCATGGATCAAAACTGTAGTTGGGGTTGTACTGAGGAGGGTCCTCAGATTGCCACTGGCTGGCGATCTCCTCCGGATTCCACTGATAAACAAACTGACGGTAAGGGTCAGATGGTGGCTCCGGCTCTGCAACTGACGTCTGGCTCCGGTAGGCATGAATGTCCTCCGGCGGAACAGGGTATATGCCTGAAAATATGTTAAACAAAGAGGGTGTAGGCAAGGTAATAAACTCACAATAATTTTTGTTAAATATCAATTTATATTTGAGCATCTTATTTTTATCCTTAACAATAAACTCATGTGCTACCATACTCTTATAACCTAAAGCAATAGGAGCCAGCAACTTTTCCTCTTTCTCATAATGTCTGATAGGTATGTTAAAGTGTGCAGCAAGGCGCGAGGCAAAGATGCCTTCGAGGACGGGGCCCTTTGTACGGTTCAGATTTAACCGTCTAGCAACAATAGCGCCTAAGCTGAAAGTAGTGTCATGAAACAAGGGATGGAGCAAAATAGCAATTTCAGGAGCACTAAGGTTCCCACAGTTCCTGTAACCAATTAAGCATCTACTAGAAAATATTGCGAAGTAACGTAGAATAGGAAAATGTATGCTAGTGATTCTCGCATCAAAAACTTTCCTCGTTTCCCCTACAGCAGTCATATCAATAAATCTCTCCACATCATTACGATGTGGTTCCTCTATGCTGCCCTCAAAGGGTATCAAACAGACCCGGCAAAAATCATAAAGTGACATCTCCTTATCCTCATCATATAAATAAAATTCCACCAAAGGTGGTGATCTCCTAGCATGGAAATGAAAATTTTGCACAAAGATATTGGTGAGTAAGAGATACTGGTCACGCTGGTCGTGGAGGAAGGCGGTGAGGCCTGCATTCTCAGCCAATTGATAAAAATCTTCATAAATCCCGGCCTCTTTCAAGAACTCATCACAAGGCCATTCACATGGCCAAACCTCCGCAGTACGAGGGAGATTATACTTGGGCTTCTTGTTCTCTTCACTTTGCTTATCCTTCGAGCTTCGGCTCGATGAGCCCCTCAAAAATCTCTTCATCTTTTTCTGAAAATTTCTGAAATTTTTAGTAACTTAAAATAAAAGTGAACCATACTCAACAAAATTGATAGCAACTACTCCTACAAGTGCCTAGAGGCCATATCATGCATTAAAACTACTTTTGACCACATAAATTTGACATGCAAGCTCAATAATAGGGTCACCTAAGTAGCAATAATTTGCAATAAATAAAGCACTAGAACAAAAACTAATTGGACCATTGGAGGAGTCACATACCAAAGAACAATCCTCTAAAGCAGTTTTGTGAATGGAGCTTTGCGCAAGGAGATCGAAAATGGCAGCAAGATGAGCAAGAACTCGGATTTGAGCTGGCTAGTGATTTTTTCTGGAGCAAGACGAAGTGTGTGGGTGCAAGGATAATTTGAGGGGATCCACATGGGGTCCACAAGGCAGGGGGCGCACCCAGGGGGTGGGCGCGCCCTCCACCCTCGTGGGCACGTGGCTGCTCCCCCTGATGTGTTCTCAGTGCCAGATCTTCTCAAATATTCTAGAAAAAATCATATTTAATTTCGGGGCATTTGGAGAACTTTTATTTTCGGGGTATTTATTATTGCATGGATAATTCAGAAAACAGATAGAAAAATACTACTTTTGCTTTATTTAATATAAATAACATAAAGTAAAAAGAGGGTACAGAGAGTTGTGCTTTCTAACTTCATCCATCTCATGCTCATCAAAAGGAATCCACTAACAAGGCTGATCAGGTCTTGTTAACAAACTCATTTCGAATAACATGGAACCGAAGAAATTTCGAATAACACTAGGTTACCTCAACGGGGATATGCACATTCCCAACAATTAGAATATCATATTTCTTATTGACAGTAGGAAGAGGAAATTCAAAACCTCCAATAGTGATTGTTGAAATTTTTCCAATAGAATTTATAATGTGGACTTGAGGTTGTTTCCTCAAAAAGTGTATCGTATGCTCATTACCATTAACATGAAAAGTGACATTGCCTTTGTTGCAATCAATAACAGCCCCTGCAGTATTCAAAAAGTGTCTACCAAGGATAATCGACATACTATCGTCCTCGGGAATATCAAGAATAACAAAGTCCATCAAAATAGTAACGTTTGCAACCACAATGGCACATCCTTGCGAATACCGATAGGTATAGCAGTTGATTTATCATCCATTTGCAAGGATATTTCAGTATGTGTCAACTTATTCAAATCAAGTCTACAATATAAAGAGAGAGGCATAACACTAACACCGGCTCCAAGATCACATAAAGCAGTTTTAACATAGTTTCTTTTAATGGAGCATGGTATAGTTGGTACTCCGGGATCTCCTAGCTTCTTAGGTATTCCACCTTTGAAAGTATAATTAGCAAGCATGGTGGAAATTGCAGCTTCTGGTATCTTTCTTTCATTCGTAACAATTTCTTTCATGTACTTAGCATAAGGATTCATTTTAAGCATATCAGTCAGACGCATACGCAAAAATATAGGTCTAATCATTTTAGCAAAGCGCTCAAACTCCTCATCGTCCTTTTTCTTGGATGGTTTAGGAGGAAAAGGCATGGGTTTCTGAACCCATGGCTCTCTTTATTTACCGTGCTTCCTAGCAACAAAGTCTCTATTATCATAACATTGATTCTTTGATTGTGGGTTATCAAGATCAACAGCAGGTTCAATTTATACATCATTATCATTGCTAGGTTGAGCATCAATATGAACATCATCATTAACATTATCACTAGGTTCGTGTTCATTACCAGATTGTGTTTCAGCACCAGGAATAGAGATATCATTGGGATTCTCGGGTGTGTCTACAACAGGTTCACTAGAAGCATGCAAAGTCCTATCATTTTTCTTTTTCTTCCTTTTAGAAGAACTAGGTGCATCAACATTAGTTCTCTGAGAATCTTGCTCAATTCTCTTAGGATGACCCTCAGGATACAAAGGTTCCTTAGTCATTTTACCACCTCTAGTCATAACTCTAACAGCATTATCATTCTTATTATTATTTAATTCATTGAGCAAATCATTCTGAGCTTTAAGTACTTGTTCTACTTGAATGGTAACCATAGAAGCATGTTTACTAATAAGTTTAAGTTCACCTTTAACTCTAGACATATAATCACTCAAGTGTTCAAGCATATCAGCATTGTGTTTCAATTGTCTACCGACATAAGCATTGATTTTTTCTTGTTTAACCATAAAGTCATCAAACTCATTCAAGCATTGGCTAGCATACTTAGTAAATGGAATTTTGCATTTATCAAATCTATAGACAGAATTTACCTTTACTAGCCGTGTCGGGTTATCAAGACCATGTATTTCTTCAATAGGTGGTAAATTCTTAACATCTTCAGCTTTAGTACCTTTTTCTTTCATTGATTTATTTGCCTCTTGCATATCTTCAGGACTGAGAAATAGAATACCCCTTTTCTTCGGAGTTGGCTTAGGAGTTGGTTCAGGAAGTGTCCAATTATTTTCATTAGTCAGCATATTATTCAATAGCAATTCAGCTTGATCAACAGTTCTTTCCCTGAAAACACAACCAGCACAACTATCCAGATGGTCTCTGGAAGCATCGATTAGTCCACTATAAAAGATATCAAGTATTTCATTTTTCTTGAGAGGATGATCAGGCAAAGCATTAAGTAATCGGAGAAGCCTCCCCCAACCTTGTGGGAGACTCTCTTCTTCAATTTGCACAAAATTATATATTTCCCTTAAAGCAGCTTATTTCTTATGAGCGGGGAAATATTTAGCAGAGAAGTAATAAATCATATCCTGGGGACTATGCACACAACCAGGATCAAGAGAATTAAACCATGTTTTAGCATCACCCTTTAATGAGAACGGAAACAACTTAAGGATAAAGTAATAGCGAGTTTTCTCATCATTAGTGAACAGGGTGGCTATATCATTTAATTTAGTAAGATGTGCCACAATAGTTTCAGATTCATAGCCATAAAAAGTATCAGATTCAACCAAAGTAATTAACTCGGGATCGACAGAGAAATCATAATCCTTATTAGTAATAAAGATAGGTGAAGTGGCAAAAGCAGGGTCATATTTCATTCTAGCATTCAAAGACTTTTCTTTAAGCTTAGCTAATAATTTCTTAAGATCAGATCTATCATTGCAAGCTAAGAAGTCTCTAGCAGTTTCTTCATCCATAACATAACCCTCAGGAACAACAGGCAATTCATATCTAGGGGGGAATCTTCATCATCACTTTCATCAATATTATCAATTTCAATAATTCCATTCTCTCTAGCCCTAGCAAGTTGTTCATCAAGAAATTCACCTAGTGGCACAGTAGTATCAAGCATAGAAGTAGTTTCATCATAAGTATCACGCAAAGCAGAAGTGGCATCATCAATAACATGCGACATATCAGAATGAATAGCAGGTGTAGGCACCGCAAGTTTACTCAAAACAGAAGGTGAATCAATGCAGAGCTAGATGGCAGTTCCTTACCTCCCCTCATAGTTGAGGGAAAAATCTTAGTTCTTTGATCTTTCAAGTTCTTCATAGTGAACTGCAGATATAAATCCCAAGTTACTCAAAGAATAGAGCTATGCTCCCCGGCAACGGCGCCAGAAAATAGTCTTGATAACCCACAAGTATAGGGGATCGCAACGGTTTTCGAGGGTAGAGTATTCAACCCAAATTTATTGATTCGACACAAGGGGAGCCAAAGAATATTCTCAAGTATTAGCAGTTGAGTTGTCAATTCAACCACACTTGGAAACTTAATATCTGCAGCAAAATGTTTAGTAGCAAAGTAATATGATAGTAGTGGTAAAGGTAGCAAAAGTAATATTTTTGGTTTTATAGTGATTGTAACAGTAGCAACGGAAAAGTAAATAAGCGAAGAACAATATATGAAAAGCTCATAGGCATTTTATCGATGATGGAGAATTATGTCGGATGCGATCGATCATGCAACAGTTATAACATAGGGTGACACAGAACTAGCTCCAGTTCATCAATGTAATGTAGGCATGTATTCCGAATATAGTCATACGTGCTTATGGAAAAGAACTTGCATGACATCTTTTGTCCTACCCTCCCGTGGCAGAGGGGTCCTATTGGAAACTAAGGGATATTAAGGCCTCCTTTTAATAGATTACCAGACCAAAGCATTAACACATAGTGAATATATGAACTCCTCAAACTACGGTCATCACCGGTAAGTATCCCGATTATTGTCACTTCGGGGTTAACGGATCATAACACATAATAGGTGACTATAGACTTGCAAGATAGGATCAAGACCTCACATATATTCGTGAAAACATAATAAGTTCAAATCTGAAATCATGGCACTCGAGCCCTACTACCTCTTGAGCACTGCGTTGGTTTTCCCTTGAAGAGGAAAGGGTGATGCAGTAAAGCAGCGTAAGTATTTCCTCAGTTCTTGAGAACCAAGGTATCAATCCAGTAGGAGATCACGCTCAAGTCCCACGCACCAACACAAACAAAGAAGAACCTCGCCACCAACGCGATAAAGGGGTTGTCAAGCCCTTCTCGGTCACTTACGAGAGTGACATCTGATAGATATGATAAGATAATATTTTTGGTATTTTTATGATAAAGAGAAATAAAGATGCAAAGTAAAATAAAAGGCAAAGGAAATAACTAAGTATTGGAAGATTAATATGATGGAAGATATACCCGGGGGCCATAGGTTTCACTAGTGGCTTCTCTCAAGAGCATAAGTATTACGGTGGGTAAACGAATTACTGTCGAGCAATTGATAGAATTGAGCATAGTTATGAGAATATCTAGGTATGATCATGTATATAGGCATCACGTCCGAGACGAGTAGACCGAAACAATTCTGCATCTACTACTATTACTCCACACATCGACCGCTATCCAGCATGCATCTAGAGTATTAAGTTCAAAAGAACAGAGTAATGCTTTAAGGAAGATGACATGATGTAGAGGGATAAACTCATGCAATATGATATAAACCCCATCTTTTTATCCTCGATGGCAACAATACAATACGTATCGGTTCCCTTTCTGTCACTGGGATCGAACACCGCAAGATTGAACCCAAAGCTAAGCACTTCTCCCATTGCAAGAAAGATCAATCTAGTAGGCCAAACCAAACTGATAATTCGAAGAGACTTGCAAAGTTAAACCAATCATACATAAAAGAATTCAGAGTAGAATCAAATATTGTTCATAGATAATTTGGATCATAAACCCACAATTCATCGGATCTCGATAAACACACCGCAAAATAAGATTACATCGAATAGATCTCCAAGAAAATCGAGGAGAACTTTGTATTGAGATCCAAAGAGAGAGAAGAAGCCATCTAGCTAATAACTATGGACCCGAAGGTCTGAAGTAAACTACTCACACATCATCGGAGAGGCCATGGAGTTGATGTAGAGGCCCTCCGTGATCAATGCCCCCTCCAGTGGAGCTCCAGAAAAGGCCCCGAGATGGGCTCTCTCGAGTACAGAAGGTTGCGGCAGTGGAATTAGATTTTCGTGGTGCTCCTGGATGTTTGGGGGTACGTGGATGTATATAGGAGGAAGAAGTACGTCGGTGGAGCAACGGATGGCCCACGAGGGTGGAGGGCGCGCCCAGGGGGGTAGGCGCGCCCCCCTGCCTCGTGCCTTCCTCCCTTGTTTCTTGACGGCCACTCCAAGTCTCCTGGATCACGTTTCTTGAGAAAATCACGTTCCCGAAGGTTTCATTCCGTTTGGACTCCGTTTGATATTCCTTTTCTTCGAAACCCTAAAATAGGCAAAAAACAGCAATTTGGGTTGGGCCTTCGATTAGTAGGTTAGTCCCAAAAATGATATAAAAGTGTAAAATAAAGCCCATTAACATCCAAAATAGATAATATAATAGCATGGAGCAACAATAATTATAGATACGTTGGAGACGTATCAAGCATCCCCAAGCTTAATTCCTGCTCGTCCTCGAGTAGGTAAATGATAAAAGAAGAATTTTTTTTGTGGAATGCTTTCTAACATATTTCTCAATGCAATTTTTCTTTATCGTGGCATGAATATTCAGATCCATAAGATTCAAGATAAAAGTTTAATATTGACATAAACATAATAATACTTCAAGCATACTAACTAAGCAATTATGTCTTCTTAAAATAACATGGCCAAAGAAAGTTATCCCTACAAAATCATATAGTCTGGCTATGCTCTATCTTCACTAGACAAAATATTTAAATCATGCATAAACCCGATGACAAGCCAAGCAATTGTTTCATACTTTTGATGTTCTCAAACTTTTTCAATCTTCACGCAATATATGAGCGTGAGCCATGGACATAGCACTATAGTTGGAATAGAATGGTGGTTGTGGAGGAGACAAAAATGGAGAAGATAGTCTCACATCGACTAGGCATATCAATGGGCTATGGAGATGCCCATCAATAGATATCAATGTGAGTGAGTAGGGATTGCCATGCAACGGATGCACTAGAGCTATAAGTATATGAAAGCTCAACAAAAGAAACTAAGTGGGTGTGTATCCAACTCGCTTGCTCACGAAGACCTAGGGCATTTTGAGGAAGCCCATCATTGGAATATGCAAACCAAGTTCTATAATGAAAAATTCCCACTAGTATATAAAAGTGATATCATAGGAGACTCTCTATCATGAAGATCATGGTGCTACTTTGAAGCACAAGTGTGGTAAAAGGATAGTAGCATTGTCCCTTCTCTATTTTTCTCTCATTTTTTTATTTGGGCCTTTTTTCTTTTTTTTGGCCTCTTTTTTCGTCCGGAGTCTCATCCCGACTTGTGGGGGAATCATAGCCTCCATCATCCTTTCCTCACTGGGACAATGCTCTAATTATGATGATCATCACACTTTATTACCTTACAACCCAAGAATTACAACTCAATACTTAGAACAAAATATGAATCTATGTGAATGCCTCCGGCGGTGTACCTGGATGTGCAATGATGCATCAGTGACATGTATGAAAGAACTATGAACGGTGGCTTTGCCACAAATACGATGTCAACTACATGATCATGCAAGTAATATGACAATGATGAAGCGTGTCAAAATAACGAAACGGTGGAAAGTTGCATGGCAATATATCTCGGAATTGCTATGGAAATGCCATAATAGGTAGTTAGGGTGGCTGTTTTGAGGAAGGTATATGGTGGGTTTATGGTACCGGCGAAAGTTGTGCGATACTGGAGAGGCTAGAAATGGTGGAAGGGTGAGAGTGTGTATAATCCATGGACTCAACATTAGTCATAAAGAAATCACATACTTATTGCAAAAATCTACATGTTATCAAAGCAAAGTATTACGTGCATGCTCCTAGGGGGATAGATTGGTAGGAAAAGACCATCGCTCGTCCCCGACCGCACTCATAAGGAAGACAATCAATAAATAAATCATGCTCCGACTTCATCACATAACGGTTCACCATACGTGCATGTTACGGGAATCACAAACTTCAACACAAGTATTTCTCAAATTCACAACTACTCAACTAGCATGACTCTAATATCACCATGTCCATATCTCAAAACGATTATCAAGTATCGAACTTCTCATAGTATTCAATGCACTTATATGAAAGTTTTTATTATTGCCATGTTGTTCTAAAGGACTCTCAAAATAATATAATTGAAGCATGAGAGAACAATAGTTTCTATAAAACAATTCCACCACCGTGCTCTAAAATATATAAGTGAAGCACACAGAGTATTCTAATAAATTCCAAATCATGTGAGTATCTCTCAAAAGGTGTGTACAAAAAGGATGATTGTGATAAACTAAAAATCAAAGACTCAAATCATACAAGGCGCTCCAAGCAAAACACATATCATGTGGTGAATAAAAATATAGCTCCAAGTAAAGTTACCGATAGATGAAGACGAAAGAGGGGATACCTTCTAGGGCATCCCCAAGCTTAGGATTTTTGGTGTCCTTGAATTTTACCTTGGGGTTCCATGGGCATCCCCAAGCTTAGGCTCTTGCCACTCTTTTTTCCATAATCTATCAAATCTTTACCCTTCACAACACAAAACTCAAAATAGAAAATCTCGTGAGCTCCGTTAGCGAAAGAAAACAAAACACCACTTCAATGTACTGTAATGAACTCATTCTTTATTTATATTGGTGTTAAACCTACTGTATTCCAACTTATCTATGGTTTATAAACTCTTTTACTAGCCATAGATTCATCAAAATAAGCAAACCACACAAGAGAAACAGAATCTGTCAAAAACAGAACAGTCTGTAGTAATCTGTAGCTAACGCAAGTTATGGAACCCCAAAAATTCTAAAATAAATTGCTGGACGTGAGGAATTTATCTATTAATTATCTTCAAAAATAATTAACTGAATATCACCTTCCAAATAAAAATGGCAGCGATTCTCGTGAGCGCTAAAGTTTCTGTTTTTTACAGCAAGATCAAAAAGACTTTCCCCAAGTCTTCCCAACGGTTCTACTTGGCACAAACACTAATTAAACACAAAAAACACAACCAAAAAAGAGGCTAGGTAAATTATTTATTACTAAACAGGAGCAAAAATCAAGGAATAAAATAAAATTGGGTTGCCTCCCAACAAGCGCTATCGTTTAATGCCCCTAACTAGGCATAAAAGCGAAGATAGATCTAGGTGTTGCCATCTTTGGTAGGCAATCCATAAGTGGCTCTCATAATAGATTCATAAGGTAATTTAATTTTATTTCTAGGGAAGTGTTCCATGCCTTTCCTTAACGGAAATTGGAATCTAATATTCCCTTCCTTCATATCAATAAATGCACCAATTGTTCTAAGGAAATGTCTACCAAGAATAATAGGACATGAAGGATTGCAATGTATATCAAGAACAATGAAATCTACGGGCACATAGTTACTATTTGCAACAATAAGAACATCATTAATTCTTCCCATAGGTTTCTTAATAGTGGAATCCGCAAGGTGCAAGTTCAAAGAACAATCATCAAAATCACGGAAACCTAGCAAATCACACAAAGTTTTTGGAATCGTCGAAACACTAGCACCCAAATCACACAAAGCATAACACTAATGATCTTTAATTTTAATTTTTATTGTAGGTTCCCACTCATCATAAAGTTTTCTAGGGATAGAAACTTCCAACTCAAGTTTTTCTTCATAAGATTGCATCAAAGCATCAACAATATGTTTAGTAAAAGCTTTATTTTGACTATAAGCATGAGGAGAATTTAGCACGGATTGCAACAAGGAAATACAATATATCAAAGAGCAATTATCATAATTAAATTCCTTGAAATCCAAAATAGTGGGTTTATTGATATTTAAAGTTTTGACCTCTTCAATCCCACTTTTAACAATCTTAGCATCAAGATCTAAAGACTCTGAATTTTTGGAACGCCTTCTAGGTAAAGGTGGCTCATCTTCAGCCCCATCATTATAAAGATTCATATTGCAAAACAAAGATTTAATAGGAGACACATCAATAACTTTTAGATCTTCATCCTTATTTTCATGAAAACTAGAAGAACACGCTCTTATAAAGCAATCTTTCTTAGCACGCATCCTAGCGGTTCTTTCTTTGCACTCATCAATGGAAATTCTCATGGCTTTGAGAGACTCATTGATATAATGCTTAGGTGGAATAGATCTAAGTTTCAAAGAATCAACATCAAGAGAAATTCTATCAACGTTCCTAGCCAACTCATCAATCTTAAGCAATTTTTCTTCAATCAAAGCATTGAAACTCTTTTGCGAAGTGATAAATTCTTTAATATTAGATTCAAAATCAGAGGGAATCTTATTATAATTTCCATAGGAATTGTTGTAGTAATTACCATAATTATTAGAGGAATTACTAGGAAACGGCCTAGAATTAAAATTACCTCTATACGCGTTATTACCAAAATTGTTCCTACCAACAAAATTCACATCCATAGATTCATTGTTATTCTCAATCAAGGTAGAAAAGGGCATATCATTAGGATCAGTAGGAGCACTATTATTAGCAAAAAAATTCATAAGTTCATCCATCTTTCCACTCAAAACATTAATCTCTTTAATTGCATGCACTTTTTTATTAGTAGATCTTTCGGCTTGCCATTGAGAATAATTAACCATAATATTATCTAGGAGTTTGGTAGATTCTCCTAAAGTGATTTCCATAAAAGTGCCTCTCGCGGCCGAATCTAAAAGATTTCTAGAAGCAAAATTCAACCCGGCATAAAAGTTTTGTATAATCACCCAAAGATTCAAACCATGTGATGGGTAATTACGTATCATTGATTTCATCCTCACCCAAGATTGTGCAACATGTTCATGCTCAAGTTGCTTAAAATTCATAATATCGTTTCTAAGAGAGATGATATTAGCGGGAGGAAAATACTTAGAGATAAAAGCATCTTTACATTTATTCCATGAATCAATACTATTTTTAGGCAAAGACGAAAACCAAGCTTTAGCACGATCTCTAAGCAAAAACGGAAATAGCTTCAATTTAAGAATATCATTATCCACATCTTTGTTCTTTTGCATATCACACAAATCAACAAAGTTGTTTAGATGGGTAGCGGCATCTTCACTAGGAAGGCCAGAAAACGGATCTTTCATGACAAGATTCAGCAAAGCAGTATTGATTTCACAAGATTCAGCATCAGTAAGAGGAGCAATCGGAGTGCTAATAAAATCATTATTGTTGGTATTGGCAAAGTCACAAAATTTAGTATTATCTTGAGCCATCATGACAAGCAAGCAATCCAACACACAAGCAAACAGGAAATGGGCAAAAGAGGCAAATAGAAAAAGAGAAGGGGAACGGAAAGAGAGGGAGAGAGGAAGAGAGGGCAAATAAAACGGCAAGGGTGAAGTCGGGGAGAGGAAAACGAGAGGCAAATGGCAAATAATGTAATGCGAGGGATAAGAGTTTGTGATGGGTACTTGGTATATTTTGACTTGGTAATGGTGCCAGAAATGACTCGTTGTGGGAGTAAAACCTTGACTTGACTTGGCGCGAATGTCCCCGGCAATGGCGCCAGACATCCTTCTTGCTACCTCTTGACCACTACGTTGGTTTTCCCTTGAAGACGAAAGGGTGATGCAGTAAAGTAGCATAAGTATTTCCCTCAGTTTTTGAGAACCAAGGTATCAATCCAGTAGGAGATCACGCTCAAGAGCCACGCACCTACACAAACAAATAAGAACCTCGCAACCAACGCGATAAAGGAGTTGTCAAGCCCTTCTCGGTCACTTATGAGAGTGAGATCTGATAGATATGATAAGGTAATATTTTTGGTATTTTTATGATAAAGAGAAATAAAGATGCAAAGTAAAATAAAAGGCAAAGGAAATAACTAAGTATTGGAAGATTAATATGATGGAAGTTAGACCCGGGGGCCATAGGTTTCACTAGTGGCTTCTCTCAAGAGCATAAGTATTACGGTGGGTAAACGAATTACTGTCGAGCAATTGATAGAATTGAGCATAGTTATGAGAATATCTAGGTATGATCATGTATATAGGCATCACGTTCGAGACAAGTAGACCGAAACAATTCTGCATCTACTACTATTACTCCACACATCGACCGCTATCCAGCATGCATCTAGAGTATTAAGTTCAAAAGAACAGAGTAGTGCTTTAAGGAAGATGACATGATGTAGAGGGATAAACTCATGCAATATGATATAAACCCCATCTTTTTATCCTCGATGGCAACAATACAATACGTATTGGTTCCCTTTCTGTCACTGGGATCGAACACCACAAGATTGAACCCAAAGCTAAGCACTTCTCCCATTGCAAGAAAGATCAATCTAGTAGGCCAAACCAAACTGATAATTCGAAGAGACTTGCAAAGATAAACCAATCATACATAAAAGAATTTAGAGGAGAATCAAATATTGTTCATAGATAATTTGGATCATAAACCCACAATTCATCGGATCTCGACAAACACACCGCAAAAGAAGATTACATCGAATAGATCTCCAAGAAAATCGAGGAGAACTTTTTATTGAGATCCAAAGAGAGAGAGAGAGAAGAAGCCATCTAGCTAATAACTATGAACCCGAAGGTCTGAAGTAAACTACTCACACATCATCGGAGAGGCCATGGAGTTGATGTAGAGGCCCTCCGTGATCAATGCCCCCTCCGGTGGAGCTCCGGAAAAGGCCCCGAGATGGGATCTCTCGAGTATAGAAGGTCGCGGCGGTGGAATTAGGTTTTCGTGGTGCTCCTGGATGTTTGGGGGTTACGTGGATATATATATATATATATGAGGAAGAAGTACGCCGGTGGAGCAACGGAGGGCCCACGAGTGTGGAGGGTGTGCCCAGGGAGGTAGGCATGCCCCCCTGCCTCGTGCCTTCCTCCCTTGTTTCTTGACGGCTACTCCAAGTCTCCTGGATCACGTTTGTTGATAAAATCATGTTCCCAAAGGTTTCACTCCGTTTGGAATCCGTTTGATATTCCTTTTCTTCGAAACCCTAAAATAGGCAAAAAAACAACAATTTGGGTTGGGCCTCCGGTTAGTAGGTTAGTCCCAAAAATGATATAAAAGTATAAAATAAAGCCCATTGACATCCAAAATAGATAATATAATAGCATGGAGCAATCAAAAATTATAGATACGTTGGAGACGTATCAGGCCCTAGTGACAAGCATTAAGCATAGCAAAGTCATAGCAACATCAATCTCAGAACATAGTGGATACTAGGAATCAAACCCTAACAAAACTAACTCGATTACATGATAAATCTCATCCAACCCATCACCGTCCAGCAAGCCTACGATGGAATTACTCACGCATGGCGGTGAGCATCATGAAATTGGTGATGGAGGAAGGTTGATGATGACGATGGCAACGGATTCCCCTCTCCGGAGCCCCGAACGGACTCTAGATCAGCCCTCCCGAGAGAGTTTAGGGCTTGACGGCGGCTCCATATCGTAAAATGCGATGAATCCTTCTCCCTGATTTTTTCTCCCCGAACACGAATATATGGAGTTGGAGTTGAGGTCGGTGGAGCGTCAGGGGGCCCACGAGGCAGGGGGCGCCCCCCCTGCCTCGTGGATAGGGTGTGGGCCCCTGATGTGGATTCTTCTTCCAGTATTTTTATATATTACAAAAATAATCTTCGTTGATTTTCAGGTCATTCCGAGAACTTTTATTTCTGCACAAAAATAACACCATGGCAATTCTGCTGAAAACATCATCAGTCCGGGTTAGTTCCATTCAAATCATGCAAGTTAGAGTCCAAAATAAGGGCAAAAGTGTTTGGAAAAGTAGATACGACGGAGACATGTCAGCCACTGCCGATGATCGATGATTTGTTTGACCAGCTGCAAGGAGCTAAAGTATTCCCCAAGATCGATCTACGATCAGGATACCACCAGCTGAAGAGTCGAGAACAGGATATACCTAAGACAGCTGTCACTACAAGGTACGGGCTATACGAGTATACGGTTATGTCATTTGGATTGACTAATGCCCCTGCCTATTTCATGAGTATGATTAATAAGGTGTTCATGGAGTTCTTCGATAAGTTTGTTGTGGTGTTCATTGATGATACCTTGGTATACTGAAGAATAAAGAGGAACACAAGGAGCATTTGCGTTTAGTTCTCGAGAAGCTCAGGGAACATCAGCTATATGCCAAGTTCGGCAAATGCGAGTTTTGGTTGAAGGAACTTGGATTTATTGGACATGTTATATCAGGAGAAGGTATAACAGTAGACCCTACCAAGGTTCAGTCTGTCACTGATTGGCTAGCACCCACCTTAGTAGGAGAGATCCGCAGTTTTCTTGGACTCGCGGGATACTACCGGAGATTCATTGAGAATTTCTCTAAGATTGCGAAGCCCATGACGGAGTTGTTGAAGAAGGACATCAAGTTTAAATGTATAGATGAATGTGAGGCAAGTTTTCAGGAGTTGACGAAATGTTTGGTTACAGCCCTAGTGCTGATTCTGCCGGATATACGCAAGGATTTCCAAGTGTATTGCGACGCTTCTCGCTTAGGACTTGGAGGGTTACTTATGCAAGATGGAAGAGTTGTTTCATATGCCTCACGACAGCTTCGACCGCATGAGTTGAATTATGCCACACATGATTTAGAGTTAGCAGCCGTAGTGCATGCACTCAAAACCTGGAGACATTTTCTTATTGGAAATCGTTGTGATGTGTACACGGATCATAAGAGTTTGAAGTACATTTTCGCACAGAAGGAGCTGAATCTCAGGCAAAGGAGATGGTTGGAGCTTATAAAGGATTATGATATGAAGCTGCACTATCATCCAGGCAAGGCCAGTGTCGTAGCAGACGCTTTGAGCCGGAAGAGTTACGCCAATACCCTCGTAAGCAGAGGATTACCAAAGGAGTTAGCCGAAGATCTCAGGGAGATAGTCCCTAGAGGTTTTGTTGCAGCATTGGAAGTACAGTCAACACTATTGGACAGATTCGAGAAGCTTAGAAGGATGACAAAGAGATTATCGAGATAAAGGAGAGGATGAGTAAAGGAAAAGCCAAAGGTTTTCGTGAGGATGAGCATGACACCTTGTGGTTTGAGGACCGTGTTTATGTGCCCAATAATGCAGAGATCGGGAAATTGATACTTCGGGAAGCTCATGACTCGCCATATTCGATACACCCCAGAAACACCAAGATGTATTTGGATTTGAAGGAGCATTTCTGGTGGACTGGTATGAAGAAGGATATCGCCGAGTATGTAGCCGTATGTGATGTATGTTAGAGAGTGAAGGCAGAACATTAGAAGCCAGCAGGATTACTGCAACCTATGCCGATACCCGAATGGAAGTGGGACAAGCTTTGCATGGATTTTATCACCGGATTACACAGGACCCGATCGGGATATGATTATATTTGGGTAGTAGTGGATCGTCTGACCAAAGTAGCTCTCTTTATCCCAGTGAAGACCACCTATACAAGTGCGAAGTTGGCCAAGATATATATGACCAGGATCGTATGTCTGCATGGAGTTCCGAGGACCATCGTATCAGATAGAGGGACCCAGTTTACTTTGAAGTTTTGGCACCAGCTGCACCAGACTTCGGGAACCATACTAGAGTTCAGTACAGTCTTTCATCCGCAGACCGATGGACAGACCGAGAGAGTCAATCAGATTCTGGAGGACATGTTGAGAGCTTGTGCGCTAGATTATGGATCTAGTTGGGATGATAGTTTGCCTTACGCGGAGTTCTCATACAACAACAGCTACAAAGCCAGTTTGAAGATGGCACCCTTCGAAGCCTTGTATGGAAGGAGGTGTAGGACACCGTTAATGTGGGATGAAGTTGGAGACCGTTAGTTGTTTGGACCGGATTTGATTAAAGAGTCCGAAGAGAAGGTTAAGTTAATTCGAGATAGACTGAAGGTAGCTCAGTCCAGGCAGAAGAGTTATGCAGACTCAAAATGCAATGAAGTAGTCTATGAAATCGGAGACAGCATATCTTCGTGTGTCACATCTGCGAGGACTTAAACGATTTGGAGTTAATGGAAAGTTAGCCCTGAGATTTGTAGGACCATACCGAGTCTTGGAGCGTATGGGAGAGGTGACCTACAAGTTGGAGTTACCCGAAGGACTGTCAGGAGTTCATGATGTGTTTCACATTTCCCAGTTGAAGAAGTGTCATGCTGAGATGGCCGATATTCCTCTAAGAGATACAGTGCCCCTGGAAGCAATTCAGTTGGATAATGATCTGACCTATGAGGAGAAACCAGTCAAGATTCTTGAGTTTGCCAGCCGAGTCACACGCAGCATGGTTATCAAGTTTTGCGAAGTTCAGTGGAGCCACCATACCGAGGATGAAGCCACCTGGGAATGAGAAGAATATCTACGCAAAGACCACCCACACCTATTTTCTAGCCAACCCTAATCTCAAGGGCGAGATTCATCTTAAGGGGGGTAGGTTTGTGACATCCCAAATTTCCAATTTGGAATGTTATACATAGGTCATCATATGCATATCATATTTTATTTGCATTTTGCTTTGCGATTCTCGAAATTCTAAGAAACTCAAGGACCCATGGAGAGAGTTGGGGATTTTACCATTTTCATATTTGAATTTTCTCAACTATCAAAACAAGGATCATTTTGGGCTTTAATTATTTTTCTCTCCAAAAATATTTCATATTAAAAATATATGAGAGGAGATAATATGACTTCTCCAAAATAAATGAAATATTGGAGGAAAAATGTTAAAATCAAATAAATAATTTTATCTGGATTTTATTGTTATTTTATTTGCATTAGAAAAATATGCATTTTTCAAAAATTGCATTTAGGCCAAGAAAATGTTCACTACGTTCTAAATATTCTATTTAGGCGGTGAAAATTTGTTTTGGCATTTTTCAATTTTATTTTTATTTATTTAGGATTTTTTTACTCGGCGGAATCTTTAAGAAAAAACTCTTCGCCCGACTAGGAAGAAGGCCTAGCCGAGCCAGGCCACAGCCCACCTCCCCACCGCCTTCCTCCCGAGCGGGAGGAATCCCGCCGCCGCACGCCGTCGAGGGATTCCGAGCCGGACTCCCCTCGCTGCCCCCTGCCGCACGTCGCCCCCCTCGGGCCTTCAAAAGGCGCCGCCCCCACCGCCTCCACCCCACGCCGAGCCCGCAGCCCCGCCGCCGCGCGCCGCCGTCCGCCCCTCGCTGCCCTTGCCGCGCCGCACCGCCACCGCCCGCAGCCGTACCCCGTCGCCCCGCAGCCGCCCGACGTCGTCCCCGCCGCCGTTGACCCGTTTGATCAGTCGGTTTTTCTCGGTTAAACCCCGTTTTTTTAGTTTTCCGATTTTATTTCTTAGATCGGTTTTCGTCGGTTTTTTTAGCAGGCGTTCGTTCGTTTGTTCGTTTTAACGAATGTTGTTCACCGGTTAGGTTCAGACAGCGAACGTTCATTCGTTAGTCTTCTCTTTTAATTTTATTTTCGGCCAGGGACCTATCCGCGATTATTTTTATCGCAGATTAGCCCCTGGACTTCAAACCCTCACCGTTTGTAAACCATTTGTCCAAATCCAGTGAAACCAACGCCAAAATCTTCGTACCGAGCCCCTCTTTCTGTTTAATCAACTTGAACAAGGTTTTTGACAATTTAAAATTTGGTTTCAAGCACATTTGAATTTGAGGTTCTTTTGACCGTAGTTTCAGTTCTGTAGTTCCGATTCGATTGATTCTTTTCACAGATCAAATCTCTTTAGTTGAACTTTCAGATTTGGTCTTCTTATTTGAGTTTTACCTGTGCATCTTTACTTGATTGCTTATGTATGCTATTGTTTGTTTACGATAGAATTCCCGGAGTGCGAAGCATGCTACTACGAGTCTCTAGGGTTTGCAGATCGTCAGCAAGGCAAGTAACACATTCATCATACTCTTTTCATACCCAGTTTTTATGCATTAGTTTCACACCTCAATCATTGCATGAGTAGGATCTCTTAACATGTGGGTTTGGGAAGTAGATGATGAGGTAGAACCTATTGCCCTTTTATTATCAAACCCTTGGGAGTTACTTCTACGTTATGCTTATATTGCCATGCTATGCTAGTAGACGTGGATTAGGTTTGAGTGTATCCATGACAGATGTGAGATTGTTAATTAATGGTTTACTTAAGGTGGCTACTTAAATACACATCTGGGTGGATTGGTTGCGGGCACCTGGAGAATCCATGTTGTCCTAGGATATCCCGGAGTACCCGTGTGATCATCCTATGGTTCGCCACCCAGGCTCAAAGGGATCATAAAATTATTCATGCTAGAAACTTCCGTGTGCAGCCACAAGCTATTATGGGCTCTAGCATAGTTGAGTATGTTGCATGACCTCTTTCAGTGGTGGGCTAGCAGATGTAGGGGAAAGTAGGTGTAACTGTCCACCCAGAGTAAAGAGTAATGTTTCTGAAAGACTGTGTCTCGGTCATCCGATTCTCAAATACCATGTAGTGCGAGAAAACCAACGGAGGAGATCGAGTCTTGTGGGGAAAAGTGCGCAAACCTCTGCAGAGTGTACAAACTAATCATGGTTAGCCGTGTCCCCGGTTATGGACACCTTGAGTATCTGGTTCTTGGATTATCATGTTGATCTCATCACTCTAAATTAAATTTGTTGGGTTACTAATAATGCTTAATTGGGATTGAGTTGGAGGAACCTTCTCAATGTTTAACAACTACCATGATAGTTAAACAAATTATATTCCTTTGTTGTAGGGAAAATTGGCTTTTCGCAAAACATTATAACCATAGAGCCTCCACCAGCCATATATGCATGTAGTGATAGCATTTATTCTGTTCATTGCTCTACTATGTTACATTGCCAGCATATTCCATGTGCTGACCCATTTCGGGTTACAACATATCATGTTGCAGACTTTTCAGACGAAGAGTAAGGTGCGCTAGGTCGTTGTCGTGCACTCAGCTATGCCATTGGAGTTGATGGATTCATTTTACCTTCCAAGCCTTCTGTTGTTATCTTATTTAGATGGCCTTAAGCCATATTTATTATAGTAAGTTCTCTCTTGAGACTATCTATGTAATAAGTGTGTGATTGCTACTCTGTTATAAATCCCTCGAGTATTGTGTGTGTCAGCATTACCGATCCAGGGATGACACTTATGCACAGAGATTTGACCGTCTGAGGTCGGATCGCTACATGGGTTTCATTGCATCCACAATGGACCTCAATCCATTGATGCCAAGTTTATTACCCATTGAACTGTTCTGCAATATTCTTCTGATGTGCGCATTCTTATATTCATTGTGATTACGTACAATATCTGTAAAGCATGAAAACATAAATAGTAGTGAGATTATCTTTGTAATGCAGAGGATATTGTAATATAATAGAGGCTCCCTGTAAACCCTTGTGTGTTATCACTGGATTCTGATGAGAGAGCCCATGTGTGTTGTAATATGGTGAGTAGATTAATATAATCTGGCACAACTACACAAAAAATAGGCTCCCTGTTGGGGGCCCCAGATGTAAGGATAGTTGGCGGATGATAGGTTCATAATGTACCGTATAGAAAGTTTATTGCCAAACCATGATAACGAGAGCGCAGAGCCAGTAGGCAGATCGTAGTATAGATAATAGGGGTACACCATAACCACCATAAATAAACCGGGAAAGTGGAACTGGCTGGAAAACATAGGGTTTTGCCGCTACTAATATGCAGCCTATCGATCACCTACAGGCCAACTCTATTCATCTGAAGGCGCACAGCTATTACTATCAGTTTAGTCTATCAAAGACCATGTGGCTCCCACCATTTCTGGGGTATTATAGCAGACCAACTCGAAGTGCGAAATCATTTAGCAGAACCAACCCAATAGAACTGTCGACTTCAGATGTCCCTGCTCCCCTTCCTGACAAGGAACATACTGTTCTTACTAAAGAAGAGCAGAAGAGGAACATGTTAAAGAACAGAAGAGGAAGCATATTATTGAGATTCCCCTTCTTTCTATATAATGTTGGTTGCCCACCCATGATGAATCATAGCACCCAAAGAAATGCAATTCCATGATGTCTCTCTATATGTGGCCACAAGCATTTTCAAACTCAATTGGGAGCATTAGCTAACCAATTAAATGTGTGTTTGTTAGCTAATGTCAGTACCATATCACAATTCATATTTGAAGAAGTAAGCTTTGGACTTATGATTAGTGTGTTGTTTAGCTTCAAGAGTGGACTGCTGCTAGTGCGACACAAAGCATCTACACGGATCATAGTGTAGATATAATGGGAAAATCGTAAGCATCGGGAGTAAAATCAGCAAAGTGGAACTTGCTGGAATATATGTGCTAGTATTGCCGGTACGGCTAGAAAGGCTTCGGATACCAGCTCTCTTCAAGTGAAAGTGCAGTACTGTTAATATCAGTGTAACTCTCAAGGCGACACAGCTCCCCGCATTTCCTTGCTAATCTTATAGGATTCAAGTGGGCAGGCCACTACAATTCCTATTCCTATGTTTACAAAACCCTACGAATCAAAGAGGCTTGAAGAGTTCAAAGTGTCCATCACAACCGACCGTATAGACCTCTACACTGCAAATGTCCCTGCTCATCTTCACTACAGGGAACGTACTATACTACTATCATACTCCCTCCATTCCAAAATATAAGTCTTTGTAGAGATTTCCACTATGGATCACATACAGATGTATACAGATACATTTTAGAGTGTAGATTCACCCATTTTGCTCCATATGTAGTCCATGGTGGAATCTATACAAAGACTTGTATTTAGGAACGGAGAGAGTACTTATTAAAGAAGAACGAAAGAGGAACATGCTAAAGAAGAGCAAGCAAATTTTGGATAATAAAATGTTCGTTGCGCAGTGCCCACACATGATGAACCAGGGCGCATTAAGAATGCAACTCCCTGCTGTCTCTCTATATGTGGTGCACGTGCTTTTCGAAAGTAAAGTAAGAACATTAGCTGACCAATTAAACATTATCTGTTTTAGTAATATCAGCATCATATCAGATTCATATTTGAGCAACAAGTTTGGAATTATGAGTGGCACGTTGTTTAGCTTGATGGATTCAGGAGCAATGCTAAGCAGCTACGATGATGGTACTGAATATAAAGGCATGTCTGCATGCAAGTCGCGTGACTTTTGTCATATGGGTCAGTCGACCATTTCAGACGGTTGGATGAAGATCCTACGTCTCCTACGTTGAATCATGTACGTGTGTATGTTTGTCTGTGGAGGTGAATCATGTGGTGGAGCGGGGAGGGAATCTTGGTAGTGTCATGACATAATAGTGCTATTGTTTTGCATGTCAATTTATTACCATTGGTTCAATGAGGCAATGTTCCGCGTATTGTCCATCATGAATTTGATGCTACTGTTAGAGTAATATGCTAATGTCTTTCTATCCTTTCTCACTAAGCTAATGAAGGTTTCACCTTGTTCCTACTTGTGCAAACAGGGATCATGTTGTGCCAATCATACATTTTAGTGGAACTACACAAGACGATACAATGAGTTGTATACCAGCCAGTGCTTTAACTCTGCTGGAAGTTCTTGATAATCTTTCGATATAATCTCAGCACTGGTAAACAAGAGTGATTTCAACCATACATTTGAAGTGCACAAAAATATATACTATGGAGTGATTCTAGTGAGTGCTTTATCATCTCTTCTAGGACTGCATGAATAAGATTTTTTGCTCAGGTTGGTACCGGCCTAAGGCCTTCATCCATATTAGTTTGTTGTCATCTCTATTTGTATCGTGCTACTGTCATGAGAAACTCCTTTATCTTTGCACATTAAAGTTTTGCAACCTACGATACATGGCAATGCTTTGAGTGTTGAGCTAATTGGCACTGATTAAATAAACTAATACCTCTCTTAAAGCAAGACTACTATGTTGCTAACTTTACCCGTTAAGATAATGAGGGTGTGATTGCTCTCTGACTATAGCGCCAAAAAAGCTCTGTCTGCTAGGACGTTGGTATTTCCCCAAAGAGGAAGGGATGATGCAGCACAGCGACGGTAGCTATTTCCCTCAGTGAAGAAACCAAGGTTATCGAACCAGTAGGAGAACCAAGCAACACAACGTAAACAGCACCTGCACACAAATAACAACACCTCGCAACCCGACGTGTTAAAGGGGTTGTCAATCCCTTTCGGGTAACTATGCCAGAGATGTGTAGTAGATTGAAATAATAGATCGCAAATAAAATAAAGTGCAGCAAAGTACTTTTGTATTTTTGGTTTAATATATCTGGAAAAAAAATGCAAAGGAAAAGTAGATCGCAAGCAAATATATGAGGAAGAAGACCCGGGGGGCGTAGGTTTCACTAGTGGCTTCTCTCGAGAAAGATAGTAAATGGTGGGTAAACAAATTACTATTGGGCAATTGATAGAACCTCAAATAATTATGACGATATCTAGGCAATGATCATTACATAGGCATCACGTCCAAGATTAGTAGACTGACTCCTGCCTGCATCTACTACTATTACTCCTCACATCGACCGCTATCTAGCATGCATCTAGTGTATTAAGTTCATGGAAAATGGAGTAATGCAATAAGAACGATGACATGATGTAGACAAGATCCGTTTATCTATTGCGTAGATATAGATCCCATCTTTTTATCCTTAGTAGCAACGATACATACGTGTCGGTTCCCTTCCTGTCTCTGGGATCAAGCACCGTAAGATCGAACCCACTACCGGGCACCTCTTTCCATTGCAAGATAAATAGGTCAAGTAGGCCAAACAAAACCCAAATATCGGAGAAGAAATATGAGGCTATAAGAGATCAAAGAAACTCAAATAACTTTCATGGATATAAAAAGATATGACTGATCATAAACTCAAAGTTCATCAGATCCCAACAAACACACCGCAAAAGGAGTTACATCATATGGATCTCCAAGAGACCATTGTATTGAGAATCAAGAGAGAGAGAGATGAAGTCATCTAGCTACTAACTACGGACCCGAAGGTCTACAAAGAACTACTCACGCATCATCGGAGAGGCACCAATGGAGGTGGTGAACCCCATCTGAGATGGTGTCTAGATTGGATCTAGTGGTTCTGGACTCTACGGCGGCTGGATGAATATTCCGTCGACTCCCCTAGGGTTTCTGGAATATTGGGTATTTATAGGGCAAAGAGGCAGTCCGAGGGCACCCGAGGTGGGCACCCCTAGGGTTTTACGTCTTGCTGCGGAGTGGAAGTCTGTTCATGAGACTGTACCTCGACAAAAAGAGCGGAATATCCAGGAGCGATGGAAGAAGCCAAAGGAAGGATAGGTTAAGGCTAATGCTGACGGCACCATGTCAAAACATAATGATTCAGGGGGGAGGAGCTGTTCTTAGGGACAACCATGGCAGGTTCCTGGCGGGTTCTCGCTTTTTTCCCTTCAACTCATGACGCGGAGGCGGCGGAGCTGTTGGCGTGTCGCCGGGCTCTTATCCTGGCTAGAGAACTTAATATTCAGAAGGTAATACTAGAGACAGACTCCCAGTCGGCGTTGAGCAAGATAAAAAATGAGCAACGGGACTTCTCTGTTCATGGGCAACTAGTTCAAGATGTAAAAGTGTTACTTAGTTCCTTTCTTGAGTCTAGGGTTGCATGGGTGCGAAGTTCGGCTAATAAAGTCGCACACGTATTAGCTAGAAAAGGTTGTACGAAGTCGTTATGTAAAACTCGACTCCATGTATCTCCGGAGTGTGTTAGCTCGGAGCTTGCATCGGATGGAGCCTTAACACTGAATAAAGTAGCAATGTTCCCCTAAAAAATAGAATCATGGAAAGGCTAGAGATGTATTTGGTTTTAGTCCTCGCATGGTAGGGGAATCCTGACGTCCTAGCTTCGACTAGTAGATAGATAGGGTTTTGTTCCTCACATGACGGTGCTCGGACAACGCTTCTTCTTCAAGTCAGTGTTCCTGGGACCGATCCTCCTTAATTTCGTCCGTGGGGACGGATTAGACGAAGCTCTAGCGTAGATTCCTTCCAGCTCCTGGGGGGCGACGAGGTTAGGTTTATTTTTTGCCTTATGTACGCAACGGCAAGATTTGGTGTCAGGTTTTTTTTTGCCTTACGACGACAGCGAAGCGGCGACGACTCGTTCTGGCGGCAACAGTGATCGTTCGGTGGTTCATGTACCATGATGTGTTTTTTATTATATTTGAGGTGCTTTGTACTTCCGGCAGTGAATCTTTATAATAGATATAACCTTTTAAAAATATCATTACTAGAAGAGAAGGGAAGACTAGAGGTGCTCCAAGGATTAGCTCAAATTCTAACGCCATGCTCCAGTTTTCAATTCTCTAGCAGATCACAACACCGGATTTTTCTTTTTTCCTTTTTGACTTCAGATCACATCGCCGCTTCATCCCGGATGTGGCTGCAATTAAAAAACGGAAATGGATTACGTTTTCACACACACTACTCGCTGGGCCGAAAGAGCGTATCGTTTGCGTCGTCCGACTCAAATCTGCAGGCGGCATGTGCGCACATGGCCCGATGGCCGCCGCCACCGCCGGCACGGGATATCCCGCTCACGTCGCGTCAGCCTGGATCGGGATCGGATCCACTCCGCGTCCCGGCGAGACGAGATGCAGATCCTCGCGAAATCACAGCTGCGATCCCAAGATCCAATACTTGTATAGTACTGCTTTGAGAATGAAAAAAAATGCATCGTCGTCACCTGCTGCGGCCCTCACCGGTCACCGCCGACGAGGTATCGACGCGGCGAGCACGTGGTTCCTCCGACAGAAACGACTGCAGACGGTTTGTTTGGTCGTGTGAGGCGCCGTCGTGTGATCAGCACGGATGTTCTGTAATCATGGCCACGCACGCGGACACAGGTTGGCGCCTGCGCTTTGCAACCACATACACGTTCCGACTTTCGAGAGGGCGCCACATACACAATGGTGCAGGCAGCGCTCAGAGTAACTCTGACTTCAATGGGGCGACCCATTTTATCCGCGACCGTCCATTTAGATCGGTATGGATAGAAAAGACGACCCAACGCGCCGATCTAAACGGACGCACGTTCGTTTTTCGTTCACGGGCGACCCATTTTTGATTTATTTTTTAGCCTGATTTGCATCATGCAAATACGCAACAGACGCACGCGCGGTCGCCTACTCCTGTTCCCAGGCCCACTGGTCTGGTCTGTGGCATATTGGCCTTCCTTCCCCGGCCAACAAGCAACCCTCGCTCCCCGCCTTCTCCGTCACCAACGCCGTCGCCCATTTTTGCGGCGACTCTTCCGGCTGCTGACGCCTCCACATCCGTCCAGCAACGCCGCCCCTGCCCCCAGTCGCCCGCCGCCGCCGGGGAGCAAACTAGTTCCCGCCGCCGGTTTCCCCACCGCACAGCCGCCCCGCGACCAAGAAGACGCCTCGCCAGCCCCGCCACATACGACCGGCACGCTCGTCGGACGTCGGCAGGGCAGCTAGCTGGTCTGTGGGCGCCGCGTCTCCCCTCGCCGGCCGTCTCCTTATTCGACGCCCACAAGCTGGTCGATAGTTTTCCAAGGTACGAAAATGGACTCCGCCGACGAGTTCTTTTTCCACAATTTCATTTGAAACTCCGACGATTCGTCGTCCGACGACAAGGAGGAGATACTGGCTGCCGTGTTGGTGCATCACCACCTCAACAACCAGCGGCCGTTGTTCCGTGGCCCCATTCCGGGCCACCTTCCGGCGTTGAATCGTAACTGAGAGCGCGGGCATTTCCTTCTCTGGAAGGACTACTTTGATACAACAAACCCATTATTCAAACATCACAAATTCCACCGCCGGTTCCGTATGAGTAGGCATGTTTTCAATCGTATTAGAGAGGGAGTGGTCGGCTATGATGACTACTTCGAGCACAAAGAGGATGTCGTCGGCAAGATTGGTTTCTCCTCTTATCAGAAATGCACTGTCGCCATCCGAATGCTTGCATACGGAGTGCCCGGTGATCTCATTGACGAGTATGTTGGGGAACGTAGCAATAATTTAAAATTTTTCTACGTGTCACCAAGATCAATCTATGGAGTCATCTAGCAACGAGGGATGAGTGGATCTACATACCCTTGTAGATCGCGTGCGAAAGCGTTTAAGAGAACGGGGTTGATGGAGTCGTACTCATCGTGATCCAAATCACCGATGATCCTAGCGCCGAACGGACGGCACCTCCGCGTTCAACACACGTACGGAGCAGCGACGTCTCCTCCTTCTTGATCCAGCAAGGGGGAAGGAGAGGTTAATGGAGAACCAGCAGCACGACGGCGTGGTGGTGGTGGTAGCGGGATTCCAACAGGGCTTCGCCAAGCGCTGCGGGAAAAGGGAGATGTGTCACGGGAGGGAGAGGGAGGCGCCAGGGCTTAGGTATGGTTGCCCTCCCTTCCCCCCACTATATATAGGGCCAAGGGAGAGGGGGAGGGCGCAGCCTTGCCCCTTCCTCCAAGGAAGGGTGCGGCCAAGGGGGGGAGGAGTCCATCCTCCCCAAGGCACCTCGGAGGTGCCTTCCCCCTTTAGGACTCTCCCCTCCTCTTGTCCCTTTGGCGCATGGGCCTCTAGGGGCTGGTGCCCTTGGCCCATATAGGCCAAGGCGCACCCCCTACAGCCCATGTGGCCCCCGGGGCAGGTGGCCCCACCCGGTGGACCCCCAGGACCCTTCCGGTGGTCCCGGTACAATACCGGTGACCCCGAAACTTGTCCCGATGGCCGAAATAGCACTTCCTATATATAATTCTTTACCTCCGGACCATTCTGGAACTCCTCGTGACGTCCGGGATCTCATCCGGGACTCCGAACAACTTTCGGGTTACCGCATACTAATATCTCTATAACCCTAGCGTCACCGAACCTTAAGTGTGTAGACCCTACGGGTTCGGGAGACATGCAGACATGACCGAGATGACTCTCCGGCCAATAACCAACAGCGGGATCTGGATACCCATGTTGGCTCCCACATGTTCCACGATGATCTCATCGGATGAACCACGATGTCAAGGACTTAATCAATCCCGTATACAATTCCCTTTGTCTAGCGGTACGATACTTGCCCGAGATTCAATCGTCGGTATCCCGATACCTTGTTCAATCTCGTTACCGGCAAGTCTCTTTACTCGTTCCGTAACACATCATCCCGTGATCAACTCCTTGATCACATTGTGCACATTATGATGATGTCCTACCGAGTGGGCCCAGAGACACCTCTCCGTCACACGGAGTGACAAATCCCAGTCTCGATTCGTGCCAACCCAACAGACACTTTTGGAGATACCTGTAGTGTACCTTTATAGCCACCCAGTTACGTTGTGACGTTTGGCACACCCAAAGCACTCCTACGGTATCCGGGAGTTGCACAATCTCATGGTCTAAGGAAATGATACTTGACATTAGAAAAGCTTTAGCATACGAACTACATGATCTAGTGCTATGCTTAGGATTGGGTCTTGTCCATCACATCATTCTCCTAATGATGTGATCCCGTTATCAATGACATCCAATGTCCATGGTCAGGAAACCGTAACCATCTATTGATCAACGAGCTAGTCAAGTAGAGGCTTACTAGGGACATGGTGTTGTCTATGTATCCACACATGTATCTGAGTTTCCTATCAATACAATTCTAGCATGGATAATAAACGATTATCATGAACAAGGAAATATAATAATAATCAATTTATTATTGCCTCTAGGGCATATTTCCAACAGTCTCCCACTTGCACTAGAGTCAATAATCTAGTTCACATCGATATGTGATTAACACTCAAGGTCACATCCCCATGTGACTAACACCCAAAGAGTTTACTAGAGTCAATAATCTAGTTCACATTTACCATGTGATGAACACTCGATGAGTTCTGGGTTTGATCATGTTATGCTTGTGAGAGAGGTTATAGTCAACGGGTGAACCTTTCAGATCCGTGTGCGCTTTACAAATCTCTATGTCATCTCCTAGATGCAACTACTACGCTATATTTGGAGCCATTCCAAATAACTGTTCTACTTGGAGCTATTCTAAATTGTTGCTCCATTATACGTATCCGGTATCTCTACTCAGAGCTATCCGGATAGGTGTTAAGCTTGCATCGACGTAACCCTTTACGACGAACTCTTTTACCACCTCCATAATCGAGAAAATTCCTTAGTCCACTAGTTACTAAGGATAACTTTGACCGCTGTCTGTGATCCATTCTTGGATCACTCTTGTACCCCTTGACTGACTCATGATAAGGCACACTTCAGGTGCGGTACACAGCATAGCATACTGTAGAGAGCCTATGATAAAAGCATAGGGGACGACCTTCGTCCTTCCTCTTTCTTCTGCCGTGGTCGAGCTTTAAGTCTTAACTTCATACCTTACAACTCAGGCAAGAACTCCTTCTTTGACTGATCCATCTTGAACACCTTCAAGATCATGTCAAGGTATGTGCTCATTTGAAAGTACCATTAAGCGTTTTGATCTATCCTTATAGATCTTGATGCTCAATGTTCAAGTAGCTTAATCCAGGCTTTCCATTGAAAAACACTTTCCAAATAACCCTATATGCTTTCCAGAAATTCTACATCATTTCTGATCCATAATATGTCAACAACATATACTCATCAGAAATTCTATAGTGCTCCCACTCACTTCTTTGGAAATACAAGTTTCTCATAAACTTTGTATAAACCCAAAATCTTTGATCATCTCATCAAAGCGTACATTCCAACTCCCAGATGCTTACTCCAGTCCTGGAGCTTTGCATACTTATTAGCATCTTTCAGGATTGACAAAACCTTCCGGTTGTATCACATACAACCTTTCCTCAAGAAAATCATCGAGGAAACAATGTTTCGACATCCTATCTGCAAGATTTCATAAATAATGCAGTAATCGCTAATATAATTCCAACAGACTCTTAGCATCGCTACGAGTGAGAAAGTCTCTTCGTAGTCAACTCCTTGAACTTGTCGGGAAACATCTTAACGACAAGTCGAGCTTTCTTAATGGTGACATTTACCATCATTGTCCGTCTTCCTTTTAAAATCCATATGTACCTAACAGCCTTACGACCATCAAGTAGTTCTTCCAAAGTCTACACTTTGTTTTCATACAAGGATCCTATCTCGGATTTTATGGCCTCGAGCCATTTATCGGAATCAGGGCCCACCATCGCTTCTCCATGGCTCGTAGGTTCATTGTTGTCTAGCAACATGACTTCCAAGACAGGATCACGTACCACTCTGAAGTAGTACGCATCCTTGTCATCCCACGAGGTTTGGTAGTGACTTGATCTGAAGTTTCATGATCACTATCATAAGCTTCCACTTCAATTGTTGTAGGTGCCACAGGAACAACTTCCTGTGCCCTGCCACACACTAGTTGAAGAGACGGTTCAATAACCTCATCAAGTCTCCACCATCCTCCCACTCAATTCTTTCGGGAGAAACTTTTCCTCGAGAAAGAACCCGATTCTAGAAACAATCCCTTATTGCTTTCGAATCTGAGACAGGAAGTATACCCAACTGTTTTGGGTGTCCTATGAAGATGCATTTATCCGCTTTGGGTTCGAGCTTATCAGCCTGAAACTTTTTCACATAAGCGTCGCAGCCCCAAACTTTTAAGAAATGACAGCTTAGGTTTCTCTAAACCATAGTTCATACGGTGTCATCTCATCGGAATTACGTGGTGCCCCCTTTTAAAGTGAATGTGGTTGTCTCTAATGCCTAACCCATAAACTATCGTGGTAATTCGATAAGAGACATCATGGTATGCATCATATCCAATAGGGTGCAGTTATGATGTTCGGACACACCATCACACTATGGTGTTCCAGGCTGTATTAGTTGTGAAACAATTTCCACAATGTCTTAATTCTGTGCCAAACTCGTAATTCAGATATTCATCTCTATGATCATATCATAGATATTTTATCCTCTTGTCACGACGATCTTTCAACTTCACCCTGAAATTACTTGAACCTTTCAATAATTCAGACTCGTGATTCATCAAGTAAATATACTCAACATCTATTCAAATCATCTGTGAAGTAAGAACATAATGATATCCACTACATGCCTCAACACTCATTGGACTGCACACATCTAAATGTATTACTTCCAACAAGTTGCTTTCTAGTTCCATTTTACTGAAAACGAGGCTTTCAGTCATCTTGCCCATGTGGTATGATATGCATGTCTCAAGTGATTCAAAATCAAGTGAGTTCAAACGGTCCATTTGCATGGAGTTTCTTCATGCATATACACCAATAGACATGGTTCGCATGTCTCAAACTTTTTTTAAAAAAGAGTGAGCCCAAAGATCCATCAACATGGAGCTTCTTCATGCGCTTTATACCGATATGACTTACGTGGCAGTGCCACAAGTAGGTGGTATTATCATTACTATCTTATATCTTTTGGCATGAACATGTGTATCACTATGATCGAGATTCAATAAACCATTCATTTTAGGTGTAAGACCATCGAAGGTATTATTCAAATAAACAGAGTAACCATTATTCTCCTTAAATGAATAACCGTATTGCGATAGACGTAATCCAAACATGTCTATGCTCAACGCAAACACCAAATAACAATTATTTAGGTTTAACCCCAATCTCGATGGTAGAGGGAGCGTGCGATGCTTGATCATATCAACATTGGAAACACTTCCAACACATATCGTCAGCTCACCTTTAGCTAGTCTCCGTTTATTCCGTAGCTTTTATTTCGAGTTACTAACACTTAGCAACCGAACCGGTATCTAATACCCTGGTGCTACTAGGAGTACTAGTAAAGTACACATTAACATAATGTATATCCAATATACTTCTATCGACCTTGCCAGCCTTCTTATCTACCAAGTATCTAGGGTAATTCTGCTCCAGTGGCTGTTCCCTTTATTACAGAAGCACTTAGTCTCGGGTTTGGGTTCAACCTTGGGTTTCTTCACTAGAGCAGCAGCTGATTTGCCGTTTCATGAAGTATCCCTTCTTGCCCTTGCCCTTCTTAAAACTAGTGGTTTCACCAACCATCAACAATTGATGCTCCTTCTTGATTTCTACTTTCGCGGTGTCAAACATCGCGAGTATTTCAAGGATCATCATATCTATCCCTGATATGTTATAGTTCATCACGAAGCTCTAGCAGCTTGGTGGTAATGACTTCGGAGAAACATCACTATCTCATCTGGAAGATCAACTCCCACTTGATTCAAATGATTGTTGTATTCAGACAGTCTGAGCACAAGCTCAACAATTGAGCTTTCCTCCCTTAGTTTGCAGGTTAAGAAAATCGTCGGAGGTCTTATACCTCTTGACGTGGGCACGAGTCTGAAATCCCAATTTCAGCCCTCAAAACATCTCATATGTTTTGCGACGTTTCAAAAACGTCTTCGGCGCCTCAACTCTAAACCGTTTAACTGAACTATCACGTAGTTATCAAAATGTGTATGTCAGATGTTCGCAACATCCACAGACAACATTCGAGGTTCAGCACACTGAGCGGTGCATTAAGGACATAAGCCTTCTATGAAGCAATGAGGACAATCCTCAGTTTACGGACCTAGTCCGCACAATTGCTACTATCAACTTTCAACTAAATTTTCTCTAGGAACATATCTAAACAGTAGAACTAAAGCGTGTGCTACGACATAATTTGCAAAATCCTTTTGACTATGTTCAGGATAATTAAGTTCATCTTATGAACTCCCACTCAGATAGACATCCCTCTAGTCATCTAAGTGATTACATGATCCGAGTCAACTAGGCCGTGTCCGATCATCACGTGAGACGGACTAGTCATCATCGGTGAACATCTTCATGTTGATCGTATCTACCATACGACTCATGCTCGACCTTTCGGTCTCTTGTGTTCCGAGGCCATGTCTGTACATGCTAGGCTCGTCAAGTCAACCTAAGTGTTTCGCGTGTGTAAATCTGTCTTACACCCGTTGTATGTGAACGCCTGAATCAAACACCCGATCACGTGGTGCTTTGAAACAACGAACTGTCGCAACGGTGCATAGTTAGGGGAAACACTTTCTTGAAATTATTATGAGGGATCATCTTATTTACTACCGTCGTTCTAAGCAAATAAGATGTATAAACATGATAAACATCACATGCAATCAAATAATAGTGACATGATATGGCCAATATCATATAGCTCCTTTGATCTCCATCTTGGGGCTCCATGATCATCTTGTCACCGGCATGACACCATGATCTCCATCATCATGATCTCCATCATCGTGTCTTCTTGAAGTTGTCTCGTCATCTATTACTTCTACTACTACGGCTAACGCTTTAGCAATAAAGTAAAGTAATTACATGACGTGTAAGTTGACACGCAGGTCATAAATAAATTAAGACAACTCCTATGGCTCCTGCCGGTTGTCATACTCATCGACATGCAAGTCGTGATTCCTATTACAAGAACATGATCAATCTCATACATCACATATATCATTCATCACATCCTTTGGCCATATCACATCACATAGCATACCCTGCAAAAACAAGTTAGACGTCCTCTAATTGTTGTTTGCATGTTTTACGTGGTTGCTATGGGTTTCTAGCAAGAACGTTTTTTACCTACGCAAAGACCACAACGTGATATGCCAATTGCTATTTACCCTTCATAAGGACCCTTTTCATCGAATCCGATCCGACTGAAGTGGGAGAAACAGACACCCGCCAACCACCTTATGCAACTAGTGCATGTCAGTCGGTGGAACCGGTCTCACGTAACCGTACGTGTAAGGTTGGTCCGGGCCGCTTTATCCCACAATGCCGCCGAATCAAGATTGGACTAGTAACGGTAAGCATATTGAATAAAATCAACGCCCACAACTACTTTGTGTTCTACTCGTGCATAGAATCTACGCAATAGACCTAGCTCTGATACCACTGTTGGGGAACGTAGCAATAATTCAAAATTTTCCTACGTGTGACCAAGATCAATCTATGGAGTCATCTAGCAACGAGGGAGGAGTGGATCTACATACCCTTGTAGATCGCGCGCGGAAGCGTTCAAGAGAAAGGGGTTGATGGAGTCGTACTCGTCGTGATCCAAATCACCGATGATCCTAGCGTCGAACGGACGGCACCTCCGCGTTCAACACACGTACGGAGCAGCGACGTCTCCTCCTTCTTGATCCAGCAAGGGGGAAGGAGAGGTTAATGGAGAACCAGCAGCACGACGGTGTGGTGGTGGTAGTAGCGGAATTCCAATAGGGCTTCGCCAAGCGCTGCGGGAAAAGGGAGATGTGTCACGGGAGGGAGAGGGAGGCGCCAGGGCTTAGGTATGGTTGCCCTCCCTTCCCCCCACTATATATAGGGCCAAGGGAGAGGGGGAGGGCGCAGCCTTGCCCCTTCCTCCAAGGAAGGGTGCGGCCAAGGGGGGGAGGAGTCCATCCTCCCCAAGGCACCTCGGAGGTGCCTTCCCCCTTTAGGACTCTCCCCTCCTCTTGTCCCTTTGGCGCATGGGCCTCTAGGTGCTGGTGCCCTTGGCCCATATAGGCCAAGGTGCACCCCCTACAGCCCATGTGGCCCCCGGGGCAGGTGGCCCCACCCGGTGGACCCCCGGGACCCTTCCGGTGGTCCCGGTACAATACCGGTGACCCCGAAACTTGTCCCGATGGCCAAAATAGCACTTCCTATATATAATTCTTTACCTCCGGACCATTCCGGAACTCCTCGTGACGTCCGGAATCTCATCCGGGACTCCGAACAACTTTCGGGTTACCGCATACTAATATCTCTATAACCCTAGCGTCACCGAACCTTAAGTGTGTAGACCCTACGGGTTCGGGAGACATGCAGACATGACCGAGATGACTCTCCGGCCAATAACCAACAGCGGGATCTGGATACCCATGTTGGCTCCCACATGTTCCACGATGATCTCATCGGATGAACCACGATGTCAAGGACTTAATCAATCCCGTATACAATTCCCTTTGTCTAGCGGTACGATACTTGCCCGAGATTCGATCGTCGGTATCCCGATACCTTGTTCAATCTCGTTACCGACAAGTCTCTTTACTCGTTCCATAACACATCATCCCGTGATCAACTCCTTGATCACATTGTGCACATTATGATGATGTCCTACCGAGTGGGCCCAGAGACACCTCTCCGTCACACGGAGTGACAAATCCCAGTCTCGATTCGTGCCAACCCAACAGACACTTTCGGAGATACCTGTAGTGTACCTTTAAGCACTCCTACGGTATCCAGGAGTTGCACAATCTCATGGTCTAAGGAAATGATACTTGACATTAGAAAAGCTTTAGCATACGAACTACACGATCTAGTGCTATGCTTAGGATTGGGTCTTGTCCATCACATCATTCTCCTAATGATGTGATCCCGTTATCAATGACATGCAATGTCCATGATCAGGAAACCGTAACCATCTATTGATCAACGAGCTAGTCAACTAGAGGCTTACTAGGGACATGGTGTTGTCTATGTATCCACACATGTATCTGAGTTTCCTATCAATACAATTCTAGCATGGATAATAAATGATTATCATGAACAAGGAAATATAATAATAATTAATTTATTATTGTCTCTAGGGCATATTTCCAACAGAGTACGTCTGTATGAGCGAGTCTACATGCCTAGAGTCCCTGTATAAGTTCTGCAAGGTTGTGATTGTTGTGTTTGACCCTGAGTACTTGAGAGAGCCGACAGCTGCAGATACAGCCCCGTTTGTTGGCGATGAATGCTAGCAGTGGCTTCCCGGGGATGCTTGGCAGCATAGACTGCATGCACTGGGAGTGGAAGAACTGCCCTTCTGCTTGGCAGGGGCAGTATAAGGGACATGTCAGGGCTTGCACTGTCATACTAGAAGTCGTGGCGTCTCAAGATCTCTAGATCTGGCACTCTTTCTTTGGCATGGCTGGATCACACAATGATATCAACGTGCTTCAGCGCTCGCCGGTGTTTGCTAGGCTTGCCGAAGGCAACAACCCACCGGTGAACTTTACTGTCAACGGTCACAACTACGACAAAGGGTACTATTTGGGTGACGGTATCTATCCCCAGTGGACCACTATTGTAATGACAATACCCAACCCTATTGAAGAGAAAAGGAAAAGATTTGCCCAAGAGCAAGAGAGTGCTAGAAATGATGTCGAGCATGCCTTTGGTGTTTTGCAATCTCGATGGGGCATCGTTCGGTACCTACTAATACTTGGAGCACGCAGAAACTATGGGAGGTGGTGACTACTTGTGTGATCATGCATAATATGATCGTAGAAGACGAGCGCCCGGAACGTCTGTACGATCAAGGCTTTCACTTTCAGGGTGAGAATGTTGTGCCTGAGCATAGAGTAGCGGCAACATTTGAGCAGTTCACTCAGTTTCATAAAAACATGCGTGATTGGGTAACTCACGTGCAACTGCAAAATGATTTGGTTGAGCATATGTGGACTCATGTTGGCAACCAATAGATATATCTTCTTTTATTCGTTTATAAAACTATGTGAAACATTTTTATTTTTATTTGGCCTGTAACTATACTATTTATTTAGGCGGACTATTTTGTTTGTTAAATTTTCATTTCACAATATGTCGAACGCAATGCAAAATTGGGCGGTCAGCCGGCCACGTCTGCACATATGGGTCAGCGCGTTGGGCGCGCTGCCGACCTATATGAAAAACAGTGCGGACATCGGGCGGGCAACCGACCCAAACGAACAAAAAGCAGACGAAATCGCCGTCCGTTTAGGTCGACCCGGTGGAGTTGCTCTCATTGCCTATAATAGTGTCGTCAGCTAAGTCCCTTTCTACCGCGGAGAGCACGCACGCACTGTTGGCCGAACCCCATGGCGTGGGCAGATCAACGTCAAACTGGTGACGGAGCTCGGGAGCAGCCGCAGATTTCTGACGCAAAGTGCCCGGATTGCCAAATGGAGAGTCTCGAAGGCCAACCAAGCATTTGCCTGTCTTTTTCCTCGACGGGATGTTTGTTCGCTGGAATTTACGGTTGGCCGGAGGAGGAGCGTGGCTGCAGCAGAAACGAACGAAACCATTAATCCGAGATTTTTAGTTCGGCACAACTCCTAGCACCGATGTTCCGTGGCCATGGCTTATGCAGGGAGTTTGCGCTTTGAAAGGGCCGCCAATGATCAAACTTGCCCACGATCTTAGGACTGTAAGCGGACGGCCATTACCTTCTTCAATCCGCACGGGACGATACCCTAGTCGATGGATCCAAACTGGTCAGAGTCCGATCCGCTGCCCTGTCATGCCGGAGCAGACTGTAGATTGCCGGATGTGAGCTTGGGTGGTGAAGTGGAGAAGAGTGAAGTGAAGTGACTAGAGTTTGATCCAAAAAACGGATTGAGATGAATATATGTAGGGTCGGGTGGACCAAAGCTGATCAGGACTGACATGGCGAACGAGTCCGATCATGTCCGGGCCTCCCATATCCGACCCATATTTGGACTAAATATAAGGGGTGCCAGTTAACCCGATCGTTTGAGGCCAGTTTGATGCGCCGTGACCATGACTTATGGAGGGAGTTTGCGCTTTGGAGGGCAGCCAACGATCAAACTTGCCCACGATCTTAAAGCTGAAGATGGAATGACACTTTATTCATGTGTTTTACTACAACGTGTCTTACAAATCATGGGAATTAAAGAGGGCCTAAAAGGAAAAGGTTGAAAGGGGAGGGGGGTCATCGTGGAGTTTTCCGGCCTTCTCCACTCTGGAGGTTGCCTTCAGGCGAAATCCTAAGGCCATGATTCCATGGACGGGCGACATCGTCGTCTCTGTATTACTTCCCTTCATGGGGAGTCATCTTGACGACTCCTCCCTACACGCATTTTCGAGGCTCGGCGTGCATGGCATCGCGGTTGGCATTGCGACTCATGTGGTAAGGATGTTGGTGTCAAGATGAATTGGGTTGTGTGTTTCCCGTGGTCAACCATCTGACCTGTCCTTGGGTATGCCCTCCTGTCTTCTTGCTATGTAGCGATGAAGTCGAGTTCGCGCAAGAGGTGTCTCGCTGACAATGATGCCCTACGAAAGGCAGGCCCGATGATTGGCGATGTTCGGTGGCTACATTTGGAGCTGCCGTTGCCAGATGGGCTTCTTTCTCCTAGAAACTCGACGCCACAGTCAGAGCTCCCTAGTTATTGACACCTTTGGTTGTTTGTTTTGCATAAGCCGACTGACATGTCGAGTGTCGTTGCGATGATTCTTGCTTGGTCTTTCATGGTGAAGTTGAAGTCACTTGCTCGAGGATAAGTGTTGACTATGACAATTTGACAACATCTCTGTTTGATGGTGTGCGTGTCGGTCTTTGTGGATATCCAAGTTCGGCGGTGCGTTGTGTCTTGTGGGCATGTTGTACCATTTTTCCTATGTTCTACTCCCTCCGTCTGGAAATATTTGTCATCAAAATGGATACAAGGGGATGTATCTAGACGTATTTTAGTTCTAGATATATCTTTTTTGTTCATTTTGATGACAAGTATTTTCGGACGGATGAAGTATTTAATTATTCAGACAACTCTTTTTTTATTAACTAATAGATTGAACCCTAAAGGCTTCTTTTTTTCAAACTATCAATTGCAATTTTCTGGTTAGGCACGACCCGAGGGCATGACAAATCTAGCAAGTTGGTGGATGTATGAGGAAGAAACTTCGACATATCACAACTTGAATGTATTTTTTAAAATTTATGTAGAGTGTTCTGGTAAGGACTTGTACCACTGAATATATAACCTTTAGAGAATCTACAGCCGGGCCGCCCAAACCGTTCCCAAACGCCCGAACGGATGGCCCGGTCACTGACCCGTCATGAAAAACTAACCTAGAAGGCACCTTGAACCATCCTCAAATGTTCGGGTCGTTAGGTACCCCTCATATCTAGCCCAAATATGAGGCAAATATGAGGCGGACCGGGCGCGTCCGCCACGTCGGTTTAGCCCAGCCTGGTCACCCATGCCACACAAATATCCCCATCCGGAAAACCCTGACATCGGTCAATCCGAACTCCACTTCACTCCCCTCTACATCCACTCCACTTTCAAACCTCTGCCCTCTGATCTGATGGCCGGCAACGGAAGCAGTTGTGGCTCCGGTGCATAATTCAATGGCTCGAGCATCGATGTGGAGGAGGTGACCCTCCGCATTGCCTTGAGGAGGTCGCTGCTCGAGCAAGGCGGCCCCCTGCAGCGGCGAATCTTCTTCCACGACACCCATTGCCCGTCGACGCAGCGCCGGTGACGTTGCCGACCCTTCTCGCCTGGTGTGAAGCTTCGGCAGCTCCGCTTCGCTCTTTCAGGTACGCCGCCCACCTTCACCACCCTTTGGTCCAGAAGTGGTACCCAGCCACCGTTGGGTCCTAGTGCCCGCACCGGGGCCAGTGCGCACGAGGACGCCTGAGTCCGAGGCACGTGCAGCCCCGTGCGAGCGGCAGCGAGTGAGGGAAAGAGCAACGGGCGGTGAAGCGTTGTCCGCGCGCCAGTCACGCGCGAGCGCGCTGGTCGATCCGGAGGCCGCGCTCCTCGCGCCGTTCCTCTGCCGCTCTCTCACAACGACTGAGACGCATGTGCGGCGCCTTCACCGCAAGAATGCCAAGACGCTTCGACTCATCATCGAGTGTTGATCATGTGTTTTACGTAGCGTTGCATGGCTTTGAGGTTTTGGATATGAGGGATGCCGGTATGAAAGCGAAAATATGTGGTGTGTTCAATCAATGCCTGCGGACACGTCTGGGAGGCCTGGATTTTCTATGTGTAGCTGTAGTTCCTCTTAGACTCTTAAAAAAAGTTCCTGTTGGCCCGATCCGTCAGAAAGAGATGGACAAACATATGAATTGTTTGCAGGTGATAACACTACGTTCACTCCAAACTACATACAAATCACACTACTATATTAAAATTGTACGCGCGTGGTAAAGGAAATGGAAACGCAACGCATGACAACAAACTAGCTGCTTGTCCGTCCCATCCACGCACCAATAATGATATACAATACATATTGCCGTATATTCACAGCCACAAGCTCCTCGCGCTACATCAACTTTTTCTTTTCAGAAGAAACACGCTATCTGGAGCAACTAGCGGCGGTTTATCTAATGCGTCGTTCGTCGTGCCAATTCAGATAGCTGTGATTGGTTGACTAGAACGATTCACCTCCTATCCCGGATGTCCAAATGGAGAGGGCAGAGTGTTTTGAACGCCAACAACGCATAGAAACAAGAAGGCTTAACGTGCTTGACTGGAGAGATGGAAATGGCCGCCTTGTGGCTCCCGTTTCCCAACGTCAGAATGTTGGTGGACGAAGGCACGAGGGCCACGAGGACACCAGGCCCTATTTTTAAATCGATTTGGCAGTCCCTCGCCGACAGAATGTTCACAGAAATTCAGTAGCTGCAACATAAGGGCATCAACAAATTTGCTCCCGCGTCCGTGGTGGATCGGTTGGGAGGCGGTCATCCAATGCAAATTCAGGCTGATCCACCCAGCACGCCGGATTACATCAACGCCAGATCACATGCCCGATTACAGTTAAAAAGAGACAAGTATAGTTAGTTTTTACATGGCCAAATCCAAAAACAACATCGGTCCGGCAGTCCCTGCAATTTTCTGCCCTGCCGGACCGACACCCAACGGTCTGCTCCCATATCAAGGTGCCGTTGCCGCCGCGTAGGCAACCTCCGTGTCTGCCTCCGCGTCCGCCTTCGCCTCGTCCTCATCGGCTGCCGCTACCAACTGATTTTTCTGCCCCTTCAACATCTCGTAGCGGACGAATTGCACAGATCATTCTTACATCGACATCCAAAGAGTCCAGATTCAAGGTCAACACCTTGGCGTCATCCGCATTGGCGGTGATCTTCAACTTCTTTTCCTCCGGCGCGGTCTTCCTCTCTTCGATCATGGTCCTTCTCTCTTCAAACTTGAGCTTCTTGTCCATCGCCTCCATCAACAATGTGAACCTCTCCGCCTTTTCTCCTCCTTGAGGTCCGAGCACTTCACACATGCCTCCTCCTTCTTTGACAAGATGTCCTCGAACCTCTCTGCCAGCATGGCCGCCGCACCTTCTCGCTTCGCCCTCTCCTCCTCCCACTTCTTCCCCTATAAAAAATTTCTCACCTTCTTCGGCGGTTCTTGGGGTGGGTCAGTAGTGTCACCGGTTTCTTCCTCGGTGGCTTGGGCGACAGTTTTGGCTATGAAAAGGTTTCATTTGGGTTGCCCATTCAATTTCAAACAACAATGTATGACGGTGAAGTTTTTCTTCTCCCACTTCTTGTACACCAAACAAGCACGAGAAGGCTACAAAGTGAAACAATGTCAACAATGCATATCCGGCTAGCGAGGAACAAAACTAAGCATGTCCGGCTAGTGAGCAACAAAACTAAGCATGTCCGGCTAGTGAACAACAAAACTAAGCATGCCTGGCTAGTGAGCAACAAACTAAGCATGATCGGCTAGTGAGCAAAAAAATAAGCATGTTCGGCTAGTGATCAACTTACTTGATTGGTGATTTGTGCACCGCTAGGCCACCGTGCGACGAGATGCTTCAAGTGCCCGCAATACTTGGACATGGCCTCTTGGATGGAGTACCATCGATTGTTGACGGACTTTGATTCACGGTTGTGGATGACCGCGTCGAAGTACGGGGCAAAATGCTTGTGTTCGTGTAACCAAATGTAAATGTTGTTCCAAAATGTTGTGCCCTTTTGCTACATGCCATGGATCAGATCGAGGCTAGTGGCCAACCATGGATAGCACAACGGCTCGTCCTCCCGCATGTTGAAGCTTTCTCATCTACCCTTCTTCTTTGGATCGCCTGCTCTATCATTCGGATCATCGTCCTCGCCATCCCCCCCCCCCCATCATGGTGTTGCTGTTCGACAGCCTTGTGCTACTCTTGTTGTGTGCCCACACCGGTCCAGGTGTAGGACTACTGTGTGCCATCTGGCTGTAGGAAACTGTTGCTGCTGGTAGTTGCCGGACTGGGTCAGATCAGAGTCTTCCACCCGCCCGTCCTCATAGCCACATCCTCCTCCTTCGCCTCCGTCATGGATGATGTCGAGCATCTCCCTGTCGGGGGTCCTCGTACGCCGGATCCCCTGCTCTAGGCATTGGCGCAAACAGCGTGCATGCACCCATTTGCTCTCCACATGCCGTCCACGCCCGGACGAGCTACGACGAAGAATACTCGGAGAAGAGTGGCGACACGTTTACGTCGATGATGTAAGGCACCTTCCCGGCGGGGGTTCTGAGCTGCTTGGCGGCGTAGAAGTACAGAGGCTTGAAAGGTCCCGGCCCCGGCGCCGTCTGTACTGTGGGCGCGCCCGTCTGGGTACCGCGCCCTCCGGCACGAGCACCACCTCCACCACCACACCCACTGGCGACCATTCGCTTCTTGAGATTCTCCTCCTTTGCGGCCTTCGCCTTCACGCGACGAGTTTGCCACGTAGCCAAGCTGATCTTCCAGGTGAGCATGATGCTCGGATCATCCGGCACCGCAGTCACCTCCATCTCCAACAGCCCGGTTCCATGCGTCGGCGACGGAAGGAAGAAAAGGGTGGGAAAAAAGGACGGGAATTAGGTGAAGAGCGGCGGGGGATGGAAGACGAGAGTGGAGGTTTTGGCGCGGAAACAGTGCAGGTTGGTACAAAAAGCGCGGGCTCCGCTTTCCTTTTGGGTGGGCCAGGGGATTAGAGCGCGACGTTTAGCGTGTCCGAACTCCCGCACCCCCTCCCCCCATTTGGTTCTGATTTGCGGAAAAATCATGGTCCGGACCGCGCCACGAACTGATACAGGACTGCGTTGGATGTCTTCCGCGGTCCGGACAGCTCGATGCAGACATATGCGGGCGGTTTGAGGGTCGCCGTTGGAGATGGCCTAAGCAGTTGCAGATTCTTCCGTTATGTAGGAGTAGGCAGAGCGAGTCATGTTTGTTTCAGCTTTGATTGGTTTATTATTTGTGGACTCGCTTGAAGTACACTTTGAGATGTGTTAGACAATTGTATTGGAAATGGCCTGGATGCTAACAAATTCAGCTTCACTGGTAATGCTGATTTGATATACAACTGTTTGTTTCAACTTTCAGATTCAGGTTCACTGGCAAAGCTGAATCTGGTCTCGAAGCTCAAACAAACAGACCTGAGTGCGGAAGAAACACTTCGACATCCCTGCGGTGCAGAGACAGAGAGTGACTAACTGTGGGGTTGCAAAGAGATCCATGGTACTATGAACACTGCAGAGCAGAGCGCAAGAAACATACTGGAGTATTACATGATATCGCAAGCCGATGAAGTGATAAAAATAAATTAACCAAACACAACATGATAACAGCACATATTAGTTCCTACTGCGCACCGGCGACGGCGGCCGGGGCGGCCTCGCCGCGGGCCTCCTCGTCGTCGACCCATGACCAGTAGTGCCGCTTCACGGTGATGGCCGCGCCGCCGCCGTCGTGGCCCTCGCCCTCGCCGGCCTCCTCCGTGTCGAACTCGCCCTCCTCCGGGACGCCCTCCACGAGCTCCGCGTCCACCGCGTGCAGCACGTACCTGGCGGGGAGCCCCGGGTACGAGACGGACTCCCGCTCCTCCACGCGCGGCTCCGGGGCCGCCCCCAGGATCCGGACGCGGGCGCGCTCGCCGAGCTCCTCGACGACGGCGCGGGCCGCGGCGGCCTCGGGCGTCTCCCCGGGGCGCATCTTCTCGGAGAGCGGCCGCGCGGCCCGGCGGCGGAGCGTGCCATCGGAGAGCAGCTGGCGGGTCTCCACGAGGAGCGCGCCCCGGCGGTTGCGGATGCGCACGGTGGCGACGTGGACGGCGCGCACGACGAGGGCCGGCGGGGAGGAGGCCGCGGGCAGCAGCGTGCAGTCGCCGCAGGAGAGCTCCAGGAAGAGGTTGAGCAGGTTCTTGGTCCCCGGCGCGGATCCCCAGGAGGCGAGCGCCGGGCCCGGGAGGCGCGGCCGGAGGTACGCCGCGAGCGAGTCCAGCGTTGGGAAGGCCAGCGGCCGCGGCGGCGACGGCGGCCGCATCTGGTGCCCGTCGTCGATTTGGGGGCGGACGAGTTTCTTTCTCCTCCAGATGAGAATTCCTCCGGTGGGTTGCGTTGCCGGAACGGAAGCATGGCGCTCGGGCTTAGGGAATGCTGCTAGGCGTGGGCTCGGTTACATGGGCTAGTGGAGGCCCATACAAGAAAACAGCAACCCAGCACGAGCCGGATACGGAAGCGGAAGCCCAGCAGGAATCGGTGGAATCGATCACAAAACAGAAGGAAGCAATCGAGGTCTCTTGTCCCCAATCGCCACCGGAATTTCTAGACGCGTCCAAAATCCTCCCGGCGGCTGGGCTTCTCGCCGTCCGTCGCCGCCGGGCGACGCGTGCACGGCCGCTGTCGCCGAGGCCCGCACGGGCACCGAGGCTCTCCTCTCCTCTCCAGACAGGGCTTGCCTTCGCGGCTGGACGATGGATTTGGGGACGGAGAATCGCCTTGCGGCGTTGCTCCTCGAGGAGGCCCGGAGGCTGCGGATGCAGGCGGAGAAGGAAGGGGTGCACGCCTATCTGCAGAAACCTAACGTGAGGCACCGCCCCAACTCGCGGTTCCTTGCCGCCACCGTTCTTGGCGTTCAGCAAGGTCGGTTGGCTTCTCCTTGCTTTTGTTCGATGTTAATATGATTCATTGGTATCTGTTGGTTATGCTCAGTGCCCAGCTAATATGATTTACTAACTAAAAGCAGTTATATTGCAAATGACATGTCTTAGTAAAAAAAATTGCTAGTGCTCATATCCAAAAACTTTCATTTGAAACAAGATACTACTTTGTTGAGAATTGCCGTTAGAAATCCAGTTTGGAACTTTCTCGTCGAAATAAAATTTCTCTGTTTGTCTGCAGCAAATCGAGTTGTGGAGGTTAATGAGATCTGGCGTGCCAGGGAGAAGGAAATGGAGCTGGAATCAAAGATGAAAGCCAGAACCAGTGGTCGAATTGACTCGAGATCCCTGAAACGGAAGAACGACTCAAGAGACCAGAGCCCTGTCTCTAAGATCCAGCGAGACAGACCATATGGTGCTGGTGCATCATCTTCGTCGAGGGATTCACATAGCAGTTCTTATTCGGGCCGGGAGGATGGGCTAGGCGATGATGAAATCGAAGAGTTTCTTCGATCAAGGTCAGTTACAGTATCCGTAAACAACACAGGAGAAATTAAATAGTGAGAGAAAATCCGATATTAATTGAAGATCTGATCTTTCTGATATTATTTGTACTTTCCATGATCATAGTCTTACAATGTTCTCATTGTACTAAGAAATGTGGTTAGCCTATACATTTGTGTCTGCATATGCATAGGCCATCTATCTGCTCCAATTTTCACTAAACACACAATTTTTTTGTTAGGGTGAAGCGCGGACGAGGAGCCATTGGTTCTAGAATGGATGAGCCCGGTCCATACCTCAAGCCTCCATGCGGTAGGCAAGACAATTCAGCAAGTCCGGACGCAGGAGTGAAAGAAGACCGGAAGCGCCGAGTTTATGGTCCAGAGAAACCACTATTTTTGAGATCTAAATCCTCAGACGAGGAGCCATCCACCTCGAAGCACAAGCACATAAAACAAGAAAAGAACAATAGCAGCAAACGAGAGAGAAAGAAGGACAACAAGAGGTCCAAACATCACCACCGTGAACATAAAAGCCGAAGTAGGGAGTGATGGCTGATGATTAATCGGAATGTGGAGAAAAGGTTCACCCTTTGCCGCTAATTTGTGACCTGTTGAAATTATTGTATCAAATAAAACATGTCTCTTTTGAAGTGAATAGAAGGTCTTTTCTCTCATTGGTTTTTGGCCCTAGACTTCTACTTGGTGATTTGCGCAGTTATGTGTTTGCAATTATGATGTGTTTTCGAAGTAGACATGCTCTGTTATGTTCTTCATTGTTCCGTCTCTCCCTTCTAAACAATCTACCCTTCGTTCTCATTTAATGACAATTGTAACCTAGATAGGCATACAGAATGGGATGCGTAGGCCATGTACAAAGGCACATGCAGTAAAATTTACGGAACGAAGTGACAACCAGATAGTTATGTTTATTGAGACGATACAGTTTTTTTTTACATAACAGTTCATACTCATTGGTATCTCTTACTACGCCATGATCATCCACCAGATGAAACTGAAGCCTACAAATGAAGATGCGGCGATCAAGCTCAGGGGATGCGTGGTTCCTCCACTTGCCGTTGGCTTGGCAACTGCAGAAGAACAGAAGGGTGGGTTACTGGCAGTAGAAATTCAGTTAAGTTTCCTTTCAGAACAAAGGTCAGTTAAGTTTGAGATGGTTTCAGAAGAGAGGTTCAGGCTACCAATTGAAAGAACATCTCTGCCATCATTATGTTGGTTTCATGTGTACATTTTCCCGGTGTTTTAAGGCAGTAATTTTTAAAGTTATTCTAGCGAGACTAGAAATTTGTAAGTTTCTCTACTTCTGATCATCCTAGACAGCACTAAGATTGTTGTCTGAACTCAAATTACCTGTAGAAGCAGCAGTTCCCGTGGATGCTGAAGAAGCAGCTGTGCTACCTGCAGTGCCAGCATCTGCAAAAGAGAGTTAAAATCAGCATTGCTCAGCACGCCGTTGTACAAATCAACCTAATTATGGCATGATTGGTCGTATCAGTTGAGATAAGATCAGATCAGATCATCAATGAAGAGATCTTGCGTATGCACAATTGCAGCGGAAGATGATTGTGGTTCTGGTCTGACGAAGATCCAAACTTTGACACCCATTTCTCTACCCTCAGCTCTTCTGCAACCGGCAGATTACCTTTTTTGCATGCTGTTAACTACAGTAGTACTACTGCAAAGTACAGATTGATGGTAAAGATTTTTAAGAGAGACAAATGGCTGGCTCAGGTCAGGTGCATGAAACGACAAATTTTCGAGTAAGGAAACAACCCAGCTTGATCTGATCCAAGTACTACTGTTTCTGACAAACAAATAATTAAGTTTCAGATCAGCTTGGACGTACGTGCGTGCCGCGCTAGGCGCTAAACCAACCATCGACCCTGTCGGCAATGATAATGATGATGATGATTGACGAGAGCTCGGAAAGCGGGCGAACTTACCGGCGCCGGCGCTGTACTTGGCGCAGGTGGACGCGTCGGTGGTGACGCCGCAGCGCTTGGCGAGGAGCACCCCCTCCTCCGGCGCCACGCCGAACGCCTGCAGCGCGGCCCTGTTCATGAGGATGGCGCACATGCACGCCGCCTGCGTGGCCGCCGCCTCCTTGAGCGGGTCGCAGCACGACTCCGGCGGCGTGTCGGTGGTGTTCAGGTAGCCCGCGCACGTCACGAGCTTCGACGCGCACGACGGCACCGCGCCGCCGGCGTCCGCGGGCGTCGTCGTCCCCTGCGCCGACGAGGGCGCGGCGGCCATGCAGCAGGCGACGGCCACGGCGATGGCGATGGCCACCGCCTGTGGCAGAAGGCGCGCGCCGACACCGCTCCGCATCCTGCGCGCGAGAGCGAGGCTAGCTGCTGCGAGAGTGAACTAGTGTGAGTGCGTGAGAGCGAGCAAGGTGGTATGGTACTATATTCTTCGGCAGTTCAGCTGCTGCATGGATCTAGTCTAGTTCTAGTCTAGCATGTGTGCCTGCAGGGTGGTTGGTGCCTGGCTGGCGACGTGTACGTACGTGGGCTGGAATCTTCCTACGCTATGGCCGATCCAGTTCGGGAGAGGTGGTGGGCACGACAGGAGTCGTGTGGTATTGAGCATTATAACAAAATCACAATCCGCATTTTGGGACGGAGGGAGTAGGAGATAAGGACATCTTCAACGGAGACCCGTCAAACTCTCGCATGTGGTGTTAGGATAACTTATGTTTGCTTTTGCAATTCAATAAGGATCTCAGTCGTGAAACTGTCTGGACGTCCTAATTTTGGTATTTTAGAGACAAACTCAGGGGAGTTTTGTCATTCTCTCTTTCCTTTCAACCGAACACTAAACCACAAATATCATACCACAAATTTACCGATGGGTGGGGGTACAACCGCTGGGAGTCGAACACGGGACTTTGAGTTGCATGCCTAGGAGGGTGATATTTACGATCAGACTTAATTATTCATGCATCCTTCAAATTATAACATTTCAAATAGTTTGACTTTTTTTGCCGGTATTTACTTTTCTCGACGGGTATCGAGAAATGCGGTAATCGCGCGGTATCTCTTCCAGTAACCAAAACCCTTGATCTTGGCTCTGCCACAAATGATAGACCTAGTTTGCAATCTTGTAGAAGCCCCGGTCGTCATGTGTGAACTCAGTGTTTCTATTCCGGAAGATGGCGACGAGCACCTCCAATACCCTCGTGAGCAGGTTGCCCCTCGGCACCCTATGTTGAATTTTTTTTTATGCGCCCTCCTATGTTGATAAAGCATCGTGTTGGCAAAGAAATGTGCTATGGAAGCGCCCATGGTCCAACGTCAGCATGCCGAACGCGGTCGCCAAGCCGTGGGCCTGTTTAACATTTTTCAAGTACTTGATTAATATTTTTAGAAACCTATATTTTTATGTATACTTTTTCATACACATTATACATTTTTTGTATACATTATGAACATTTTTTACATACATAATTAACAATTTTAAAACACATAATTATTTATGTCAACTTTTCCATCACATTATACATTTTTGTATACATCAGAAAATTTTTGTATATACATGTTTAACATATTTCAAAGACATAATTAATAATTTTGCTACATATGTCTACCTTCTCCTATACACACTGTACAATTTCGTTACATTAGAAACATTTGGCAAATGTGCGATTAACATTTTTCAAATTTATGTGTAAAGTGATTTCTAATATATATATATATATATATATATATATATATATATATATATATAAAGTGATTTCTATATAGAATATTTTGAAATATAAGCAAAATAAAAAATAAAGCAAGAAACGAAATAAAAAATGTGAAAAGAACGCCGAAGGTTTGTGGTCCGTGCTGGCCCAGCCCATTCTGGCAGCTGTTTGAAGCCAAATGTGCCATTGTCTCCACGGGGTCACCACCAGAAAAATGTTGATCATGTATTAAAAATGAATAAAATTGTGGATTATGTATACAAAAAATGTTAATCTAGCATTTTAAAAATGTTGAACAATTATTTTAATCAAGCATTTGGAAAATGTTGAGTGTGTATAGAAAAAAATGTTGACCATGTGTTAAAAGAATGTTAGTATTGCATTTAGAAAATGTTAATCAAGCATTTGAAAGAATGTTAAATGTGCATAGAAAAAATCTTGGCCATGTGATAGAAAATGTTAATCTACTGTTGAAAAAATGTTAGTCAAGCATTTGAAAGGTTTAAAAAGTGTGTCTAGGGAAAATGCTGACCATGTATTCAAACATGTTAATCTTGTATCTGAAAAATGTTAATCAAGCATTTGAATTTTTTTAAAAGTGTATAGAAAATATGTTGACCATGTATTAAGAAATGTTAAATTTGTAATAGAAAGATGTTAAACATGCATTAGAAAAATCTTGTTGACATATACAAAAAGTATAGAATGAAAACAAAAGAAGGGAAGAAAACAAACAAATAAAAAGCCACAAACGAAACTAAAATAAACCAAAGAAAAAGGAAAATAAGAAATATAACAGAAGAGAAAAATGCAGAAAGAATGAAAACAAAACAAAAAACCGGAGAAGAAAAAAGAAAAGAAACAAAATAAAATAATAAAAAAAAGCATTGAAAACCAAGAAAGTAACAAAAAACCGAAGAATGAAACAAGGATAATATGTAAGAAAAGGAAAAAGATAAAAAAAATGGACGAAACAAAAATAATAACAAAAAATCGGAGAAAATAAATAAGAAAAGCAAAAAAAGAAATGGGGAAAGAAAAAACCCAGAGAAAACCAAATAAAAATGAAGAAAGAAAAGAAAGAAAAACCCCAGTAAAAACAGGAAAAAGAAAATGGACCAGCGTGAAAAACCGGCTCGCTTTCCTTCTTCTAGTAGTTCACGACCACATATTGTTCACGAAGAAGATGTTGGCGTAGTGGCTAGCAGTGCCTCGAAGGAACAAGCAGGTCCTAGGATCGATTCATCCCAAGCGCCTCAAAAAATGAGTTCATGGGCCGGCCCGTAACAACCACGACCGAAAAAACTCAACGCGAGATTTCCTCTCGACTCGCTTAAGGCGAGAAATAGTCGTTGCGCTTATATAGAGTACAAACAGTACCATACGCATTGTGCAGATTGTTTAAACGGACCAGCTCATATAGTCTCTTCCAACCAGTTTTGGGTACCTTCAAGAAACTGCTCTTCAAAGTTGAAAATAGGACTGCAATAGAGATAAGTCATGTCCTAGGGTCATATGCTAGTTGCCCGGGTCAAGTAATCAATACAGAGAAATCTACCATAATGTTTAGCAAGAATACCTAGCATCAGCAGAAGAATATGATCATGTCAGCATTGCATATTACAACGGAGGGAAGAACAGAGAAGTATTTAGGGCTCTGCTAGTGTACATGGAAGATCAAAAGAAAAAGCATTTGCCTACCTCAAAGACAAAATTTGGAGGAAAATTTAGGGATGGGAAGAAAAATGCTCTCAACGGCAGGTAAAAAGATTCTAATAAAGGCCGTAGCCCAAACAGTTCCGGTCTTTGCAATGGCATGTTTTGATCTGACCAAGACTTTATGTAACCAAATTAGTGAAATGATCTGCAGATACTGATGGAGCAATATGGACAAAGAACATAAAATCCATTGGGTTAGTCGGGAACATATGATGCTACCAAAGAAGGATGGAGGGCTAGGTTTCAGATATCTCCATGTGTTTAATAAAGCCATGTTGGCAAGGCAAGCATGGAGGTTAGCAAATGCGCCCAACTCTCTTTGCGCTAGAGTTCTATCTGCTAAATACTACCCATCAGACCCTTAAAAAAATACTACCCATCAGGTCAGTTATTAGAGCAGTGCCAAAGGATGGCTTGTCTTATTCATAAAGAAGCGTCCTTAAAGGAGTTGAACTGCTAAGAGAAGGAGTAATCCGGAGAATAGGCAATGGTGAGAAGGTGAACATATGGAACAACCCATGGATCCCACGAGGCCAGAGTAGAAAACTAGCTATTCCCCGAAGAAGGAATGCTATCCTCCACAAAGTCTCGGACCTAATTAACCCAGTAGAGGGTGACTGGGATGAGGACCTAATAAAAGAAACGTTTAATGAGGAAGACGAAGAGGAAATTCTGCAAATACCAATCGGCGAAGGCAACGAGGACTGGCTTGCTGTTTGACACGAGAAAAATCATCTAGGGACTCCGCGAGAAGGGAAGGGGAGCGTATTTCTCTCTTGCGCCGGGGAAAAGAAGAAAAGAAAATTTGCGGGCGTGCTAGTGTACCGTAGTACACAAAGAAAAGGATGCGGGAAACGAGTATTTCATTAATCTCATTGGAGAAACAAAAGTACAAGATCCCGTAAACAAAAAGTGCGCTCCGTGGCCTACTAGCGCGGCCAGCCTGACTATGGCGATCGCGGTCTCCTGGTTCCCGCGGCCTCGGAAGGCTCCCGGTTAATTACTCCCGCGGGTTGCTCCGCGAGATACCTCCGATTAAGCTACGTGGTCGTCTTCGTCGTCTTCGCTTCGCGTTCTCCATGCATGATGATGGTGGTGTGTGTGGGCGGCGGCAGAGCCCGTGTCCTCGCCGGTACACGCGCCGCAAGTAGTGTGGCCTTTGCGGTGGCCACGCCCGCCCTCGCCGTCGTGCCTCGTCGGTTTTTGCGATGTTGGAGTAGTTGGTGTTGGGGTAGCATGGGTCGCGGTCGGCTCAGACATCTTGATGACCTGTTGCTTCATCGGGGTGTTCAAGGAGCTACGCCTTGCGGGAGTAACGGTTTGGGGAGACCGGCATCAGTGTAAAATAAACTGACACACGCTCATATTGGCATGGCCAGGGTGGTTGGCGCCTTATCTTCGCTAGACGCCAAGTATTTGGCGGTCTGCCAAGGCAAAGGCGCCGCCTCACGGGGCCGTGGAAAATGGTGTCGCAAAGGCCGCATCGCCTTGGGCTGGTACTACGCGAAAGAGTGACCTGTGCGCCGGCGAAGCCATGGACCTGTACATCAAGGACCTGTCCGCCATGATGGGTGCGCCTCTTGAAGGAGGGACCGGTCTTGGACAGCGTTGTTGCAATCTTCAGTTCAGTAAAGGATCTGTATGCCATTGACCTGTTCATCGGGGATGCGGGCCTTATGAAGGAGGAATCGGTCTTAGACCCATCGTTGCGGATATTGGTTCCACCAAGGACCTGTACGTCGTGATGGGAAAGGCGGGTCTCGGGCTGCGTTGTCGGCGAGCTCCGGTTCCGCCATGCCGTCTCCTCCAAGAGTGTAATGTGAAACCTGTACGCCGTGATGAAAAAAGCGGGTCTCGGGCTGCATCGTCAGCGAGCTTCGATTCCGCCACGCCGTCTCATCCAAGAGTGTGATGCCAAGCCTGTACACCGGTGTACCCTTTGCTATAAACCTGTTCACCGTGGCCCTGTTCGTCGTCATCTGTGTGTCGCGACCTGTATACCGTGGGGTGTTCACCAAGCGCCATGAAGGCTGCGATGGTAGGGCGCCGGGGCTAGCGGTTGGGCTGCGTCGTTGGAGAGCTCCGGCTGCTCTCGAGTAATCTCCAGCCAAGAACATGACACCTGAAAATGAACGGCTTGGCGTAGACAAACCCCAACGATGTCGGTGCAGTTTTTCTGGTCCAGTGAAGTCGTCTTCGACGGCGGCGACAAAGCGATCACGCAAACGTCGTCGTCTCCGATGTCCGGCACATACTCTAGGTGTAGTGCACGCATGCTGGATGGCAGGGAGAGAAATAAAAAAAAAAGTAATTAGACGATCATCTCACCATCAGGCAACATGAGCTTGGTGTTCATATCGTCGAAGTCCTTGCCGCCCTTGCATGGATGGCCGTCGATCTTCGTTGCGGCTGCGTTAATTCCTGCAAGATGTGATTTGCCTCTGGTGTTTTGCAAAGTGGTTTGCCGGGCGATGGATGGATGTGTGCGTGGTAGAATAGATAGATGTTGTGTTGCGTGAAGGATGGATGGATCTCTTCCGTGCGTGAGTTATGATGGATGTGTGCCTGGTCGCCGGTTGTGTGCTCCGGTGACGAATGGATGGATGTGGTGCTAGCAGGTCTTTTCTCTGGACGTATGTGCGTGATGAATGGATGCGGTAGCCTTGCGGCGTGATGGCGTGGATGGATCTCCTGATGGATGTGTGCGTTGGCGAATGGCGGCGGCCTTGGGCGTTTCTCCCCCCGTGCCCCATTTGCTTGAGCATCTATTTATAGGCTGGAGGTGAAGCCCTCCGCGCCCGTAACCTTCCGATTTTCCTGGAAGCGATATGGATGGAAACATGTTGATCTTCTTCGTATGTTTATCCCTTCGACTGATCTTCTTGACCCACACTCCTGCAAAAGAAAATAACACATACGTATTTAGTTAGTTTTCAACTGACTGCAGGTGGGTCAGTGCATTTGCCAAACATGTGACTTCGGCCGTCCTGGATGTTCATCCATTTTCATCTTATTTTGAACTGTTTGTACGGGTATTCGAGTATGTACGCGCGCTTGCTGGCCGGTATACAGGTATTTGTGTACATAGTTATACATGCCGGTCGTGACGGCCGCTGCGTACTCCGGTATGTATTGCGCTCCTAGACGTGCGAGTTGCCGCTCTAGTAGGTCGGATGCCTGCATGTAGTACGTAGGCAATTTTTGCCATGCACCACGTACATACTCAAGAGATCAGGTCAATGCATGCATGCACTAGTCTGCGAGCATACATATATATTCTTTCCTGTGTATACCTACAAAAAGTATTCAAAGTTTCTGCTTTCTTTAGTACAAAATCACGTCGAACACTTGCGTGGCACTTTGATAAAAGGGGTTTATTCTCTGTGAAATCAGCTTATCGAGTGGCCATTGAAACAGATGCAAGGAAGTCTATCCACGGTATTGCCTCTGCATCTGGCACAACAGCTGACCACTTACCTTTTGAGTGGGAGAAAATATGGAGGCTTTCGCTACCGGCAAAAATCTTGCACTTTTTATAGAGAATGGCGAGAAACGGTCTGCTCTGAGACAAAAACTAATTCATGGAGGAGTTAAAGCAGAACCATGGTGTCCAGTATGTTTACGTACTCATGAGGATGGAGGGTACACCTTCTTCAAATGCAAACAGGTGAAGCACATCCGGAGAGCGGCTCAGATGGAGGATATAAGGAAAAATCTTAGCGTTTGTTGTAGTCCGAAAGATGTGCTCATTCAAATTTTTAAGCTTGATCAGAGAAAGAGTGCAACAACAAGTATTCTTATGTGGCTTTGGTAGCATGAGAGAAATAAAGCTAATAAAGGGGAGGCTATAAGTAGTACTCCCTCCGTTTCTAAATATTTGTCTTTTTAGAGATTTCAAATGGACTATCACATATGGATGTATATAGACATATTTTAGAGTGTGGATTCACTCATTTTGCTCCGTATATAGTCACTTGTTGAAATCTCTATAAAGACAGGCCCGTCGATGAGGGGGAGCGAGGTGAGCGACCGCACAGGGACCCCAAAATCGTGGGGCCCCCGTCGAGAGAAAAACCCTTCGCTATGATGCCTCCCTGCCGCTAAAAGATCGCTACAAAAACCAGATAAGGAAAGTAGGAAACTAACGTGCGGAAGGCCCAAATAACACAATTCCAGAGAAGAAGGTTGGAGGCCCAATAGCACGATGACAAGACTGGATACAGATCGCCTGATTCCAGCGATTGCAGACGAACAAGCAGCGTCTCGCCTCTCGCGAGCGGCGATCGGGGATTGACGAAGGCCCTAGCAGTCGTGCCGGCGCCAGCGCAGTTACCTCCGATCTATTCCTATTGCTGATCGTCTTGCTGCATGAAGACGCAACAGCCGTGGACTGCGGTTCGTTCGTCACTTCAATCAGGACCTACGAAGTGTGTTTTAATCTCCAAGTGCAAGGTTCTATTTTCAGTTCATTTTCTTGTATACGAATGAACTATTCATCTGGTGATTGTTACTATAAGAAAATAATTAGATTCTGTTTGATCAATGATCACTTATAATTTGTTAGGTATTTTTTTCTAAGTCTTCACCATGTCTACTAGACTTAGGAAGCATGAAACTGGTACTGCAAAGCGTAAGAAGAAACAAAGACTTGAAGTGGAGGCTCAATCTCTAATAGGTTCCCTTGATACATATTTGGTGAAAGACCCCCAATATAATTCTGCAAATCAAACTACAGATGTTAATGTTGGTGATGCTCGTGATGATGATGCAACAGAGGTTGAGGCTCATGATGCATAAATTGATGATGGTAATGTTGCCAGTGAAGGTCCTTTTTGCAACGAAGATATGATTGAAGATTTTATTTCAAGAAATATTAGACAGATGCTCCTTTTTGGTAGAACATGAGGTTTGTTCATTGCTTGCAATCCCTTTTGACTTTTTAACATTAGTGTTGATATATGCCTAACAAGGTACAAATAAAACAGACTTGCAATTATATAATAAAGTGACAATATGCTTTACGCATAATAATTCTTTTGTTATGTGAACTGTTTAAAATTTTGGGCCACATTTTGGTTTTCGCCTGGGCCTCGAATTTCTGGAGGCGGCCCTGTATAAAGGCAAATATTTAGGAACGGAGGGAGTACAATTGAAATTCTAGAATCCCTAGAAATTCATGATAGAGAATTCGATGAGTTTTGCAAGAGGAAATGTACTAAAATAACGACCAAGGGTAGTTGTTGGAAACCGCCCGAGAAAAATTATCTAAAGTCAATATAGACGGAGCCTTCACAAAGGAGACAAAGAAGGAGGGATGGGGTTTCATCATTAGAAACTCTGAAAGAGGAGTAGAAGCAATAGGGGCAGGGAGATTGTCAAGACTCTCTGAAGCAATTCAAGCAGAAACAATTGCCATGTTATATGCCGCGGAGAGAGCAAGTGAGCTGGGATGCAGGAATGTAATCTTTGAAACGGATGCATTGGTGTTGAAACAAGCTATCGATGAAGACACCTACGATAATTCAGTTTTCGGTGCCCTGTTCGGAGAAGCAAAGTTTAAAATATTGTACTATTTTCAATCTGCTTTTATCAACTGGTGTCCCAGATCCTGTAATGTAGCTTCCCATAAGCTAGCGTCGTCTGGTGTGAGTTTGGTTGAGCCAGATATATGCATGTGGTTGTCAGATGTACCAAGCTACCAAGCTTTGTAACTGAAGCGGTTGCCATCGATTTTGTTGGCCCGTATGTGTAATGGACAGGCCCGTCGATGAGGGGGAGCGATGTGAGCGACCGCACAGGGACCCCAAAATCGTGGGGCCCCCGTCGAGACAAAAACCCTTCGTACTATGATGCCTCCCTGCCGCTAAAAGATCGCTACAAAAACCAGATAAGGAAAGTAGGAAACTAACGTGCGGGAGGCCCAAATAACACAATTCCAGAGAAGAAGGTTGGAGGCCCAATAGCACGATGACAAGACTGGATACAGATCGCCTGATTCCAGCGATTGCAGACGAACAAGCAGCGTCTCGCCTCTTGCAAGCGGCGATCGGGGATTGACGAAGGCCCTAGCAGTCGTGCCGGCGCCAGCGCAGTTACCTCCGATCTATTCCTATTGTTGATCGTCTTGCTGCATGAAGACGCAACAGCCGTGGACTGCGGTTCGTTCGTCACTTCAATCAGGACCTACGAAGTGTGTTTTAATCTTCAAGTGCAAGGTTCTATTTTCAGTTCATTTTCTTGTATACGAATGAACTATTCATCTGGTGATTGTTACTATTAGAAAATAATTAGATTCTGTTTGATCAATGATCACTTATAATTTGTTAGGTATTTTTTTCTAAGTCTTCATCATGTCTACTAGACTTAGGAAGCATGAAACTGATACTGCAAAGCGTAAGAAGAAACAAAGACTTGAAGTGGAGGCTCAATCTCTAACAGGTTCCCTTGATACATATTTGGTGAAAGACCCCCAATATAATTCTGCAAATCAAACTACAGATGTTAATGTTGGTGATGCTCGTGATGATGATGCAACAGAGGTTGAGGGCTCATGATGCATAAATTGATGATGGTAATGTTGCCAGTGAAGGTCCTTTTTGCAACGAAGATATGATTGAAGATTTTATTTCAAGAAATACTAGACGGATGCTCCTTTTTGGTAGAACATGAGGTTTGTTCATTGCTTGCAATCCCTTTTGACTTTTTAACATTAGTGTTGATATATGCCTAACAAGGTACAAATAAAACAGACTTGCAATTATATAATAAAGTGACAATATGCTTTACGCATAATAATTCTTCTGTTATGTGAACTGTTTAAAATTTTGGGCCACATTTTGGTTTTCGCCCGGGGCCTCGAATTTCTGGAGGCGGCCCTGGTAATGGAATATAGTTTCCTTTCAAATAAAGAAGGTTCCCCTGTTTTCTAGGGTGATTTCTTCTCTTATTTTTTAAGGACGGGTTTCCTTTGGTATTTTACCTTTTCCCTTTTCTTTTTTTGGTTTTCTAATTCATGTTTTTTCAAATTCGTGATTTTTCCCTAGTTTTTGAACTTGTTCCAAATGTGCAAATAGTTTTGCAAATTCGTGCACTTTTTGTCAGATTCCCGAACTTCTTTCAAATTCATGATTTGCTTTCAATTTTCTAGAATTTTTCAAATTTGCAATTTTTTATCAAATTCGTAACTTTTCAATTCATGATTTTTTTGAATTTGTGAACTTTTGCTGGTAACAAACTTTTCTCAAAACCGTAACTTTTTCCAAATTTGTAAACTTTTTAGAATTCATGAACTTACAAGAATTTTAGCAGGGGCCTTGACTCGAACTCCCCCGCCGGCATGCCGCAAACTACAGTTGGTAACCGGTCGAGCTAGCCACTCTTCTTAGCCAAATCATAGCGCAAATGCTTAACTAATAGCAAACAAGGCGGAGCCCTCGCGTGAACAAAATTTCTTCAGAAACGCAAATTTCTTTTCAAAATTCGAAAAACTTCTAAAACACGGACAATTTTGAAAAAAGTGAAAAAATGAAAACATGAACAATTTTTTTATATAGTCTGAACAAAATTTTAATGTACATTGAACATTTATGTAATATACGCCAAACAATTTGTAAGAACACATTGAACAATCTCTTAATATACGACGAGCAAGTTTTCAAAATACACAATGAACATTTTGTAGTATACATTGAACAATCCCTTAATATATGATGAACAAGTTTTCAAAATACACAATTAACATTTTGTAGTATATGTTGAACAATCTCTTAATATACGATGAACAAGTTTTCAAAATACACAATGAACATTTTGTAGTATATGTTGAACAATCTCTTAATATACGATGAACAAGTTTAAAATACAAGATGAACAATTTCTTAATATACAACAAACCTTTTTTTAATACGCGGAGGACCTTTTATATACTACAAAATGAAAAGCAGAGAAAAGAAACAGCAAAAAAAAAGCAGAGAAAAGGAAAAATTGAAATAAAAATAGAATAAAACATGGTTAAAAAAGGAAAAACCGTTTCAGGCCAGGAACGTTCCAGAAGGTTCCCAAAACCGGAACGTTTCCCCAAAGATACCGCAACGAAGAAACAGGAGGGGAGCGAATGCTGGGCCGGCCCAAGTGGGAGCGACAGGTTGCTCGCTCTGAGCGAAGCTGCGGAGATTTTTTTCTCAAAAAAAAAAAGCTGCGAAGATTTGACGCTAACGAGCGTCATATAGGAATCACCCGTTCCTATGGTTGGAACTTTGTGCGCCCGTTATAGTGCATTCTGCAACTTGGCACACACTCCCTCCGTTGTGGGCCAGCCCACTTACTTTTTTCTTTATGTTTAAACCCAAAAAAACATGCGCGCACCATTCGGTTCAGTAAGAAAAACACTAAACAACTTGGTCGCCGGACCGGTTGTGCTAGTTTCCTTGTTTTATTCTTTTATATGCAACGCTTAAAAAGCAGTTATTTCCTGTTTCTTTTCTTTTTTTTCTTTTTTTCCTTAAATTCGCATAAAAATCAAATTCATGAACTTATTGTTTCAACTTTGTGAAAATTTTCTTCAAAATCGATGAACTTTTTCCAATTGACGAAAATTTTCAATTTTTGTGACCATTATTCAAATTGATGATTCTTTTAAAAAAATCAATGAACTTTTTTAAAAATCAGTATTTTTTTCCAAATCAATGATTTTTTTAAGTTTGATTAACTTTTTCCAAATTTGTGTCTTTTTTTCAAAATTGATGAATTTTTTTCCAAAATCGATGTACGTTTTCTCCAATGCATGAATTTTTTTATAAAATCCTTAAACCTTATTTGATTTCACAAATTGTTTCATAAATAAAAAAAAATTCACAGTTTTTTTCTACCACATCAACAACACAAAAACGAAAAAGAAACTAGCGAACAACCAACAAGGACTAGCGGGAGGCAAGTTGTGTTGCTGGGTCGTAGCCCGCTCGGGCGCGTATGAGCACCGGCGCTACTTCCACGCGGAAGGTAGCGCCTTAGGCCTCTCCCGGTGCTCCACCGTGTACGGATGCTAAGGATGCCTCAAAAGCCAAAAAATGATGTGGCAAATCTATTAAAGAGGAGAGAGAGCATTATGGTGACCCAGGAGGAAACGGTTCTAAGCACGTGAACCTATGCAAAGTACCTACTGACCAATGCATGAAGGAGTTCTATTGATAAAGAATTAACTAAACCAAGCTTAGCAACAAAAGCTAAGTACCCATGCATTGGGGACATTAGTTGCCAAGACAATTAATGCAGTTAGCACCTCACCTTAGCACCAATGCATTGCAGGAGGTCTTAGGAGCCCCCCACGAGACGATCGAGTCATCACTCGTGAATGGCCGGTGGCCCACATAGCCATGCACAAGTGCCAGTTGTTGGGTCCCTAGTGCTTAAGGGTCTAGGGAGGAGGCCTCAGGGTCACCACATTTGTCAAGCTGGTCGGTCCTGAACGGTGGCACACACAACTGGTTCTTGGTGGCACCAAACACCATGAAAATGAGCGTCACATAGAATACGCCATCTGCCATAGTCTGGCAGCCTCCCATTTGCCGAGCTGCAAGGCAAGCTAGTCGTAGCCTTCAATGGCTTGCCATGAGGGCTTCAGGATGCCGCAGAGCGTGAGAAAAACGAGGATGAAGAGGTAGAATGTGAGATGTCCCACTAGTGATTGTGATAGACGTTGGCGAAGATGTGGTGAGGGGGGGTGGCCTTGAACATGACAAGAGTGTGTCATCTGAGAGACCATAATACGCCATGGCGGTTTCATTTTTTATGAGGCGTCGATGAGATTAGTTGAATTTCAATAATTTTGGTGAACACCAAAATATTACTATCCACACTGCTTGAGTCGGGTTTATGGTCTTATTTTTTTGTTATGGACCCCTTTAACTGGCGAACGTTCACCGAGAGAGGTGACATTTGCGAACCATTTCGCTAGCCATTTTATTTGTGAGAGACAGTAAAGCGACATGATAGTTTCTGTCAGAAAAGAGATCTCGTCTCAAAACTAAACCGCCATAAAAAAAGGTTATTTGCCATCCTCTTCGAACGTCAGCCAGAATAAGATTTCCGTTGTGCTCTTCACACCCTGGGCTGTCTTAAGAATATGCATCGGTATACTATATACCCATACCACCACGCAGCTTTTTTCCCCCTTTACTTTCCCCTTTCTGCCACGAATACCACGCAGCGCTTTATCGTGCGCATGGCATAGCATATGGTGCGCCATCCAGGAAAGAAAAGCAGCGACTTTTAGCCTAGGAGCAGAAAGGAAGACAAAGAAGGTGGCCAAAATAAAGGAAGACGAGCTTTGTTTACAGAGGATTAGCACTGAAAGACAGCGAGGAAGGAGGAGAAAAATGAAAAGCTTCATCGGCTCTGCGATACTGGCTACGGCTACTACCACTACTACAGATCAAAAAGAAAAAAACTTCTAGCATAAAGCTCCTAAAGCCGCCATCATGGCGAGCCCTACCACCAGCGGCGCCATACCGGGCCGAGCCAAAGCGGCTCCGCCCACGTCCTGCAAAAGATGAATCAAAATGTCAAAGAGTGAACAGGAAAATCGGAACGGTGAGTGAAATGTGGGAGCAGATCAATGGAGGTTGACGGAGCATGAAAAGAAGCAAAAGGGAGGAGGTAAAGGAGAAGACGTGGGTGGTGGAACCGGCGGCACTACGCACCTGCCGCTTGACGCCGGGCGCGGGCATGGGCAGGATGGTGGCCGTGTCCCTCACGCCGCGCGGGACCGGCACGGCGGGGCTGCTCTCGATGACCGGCGCCCCGCTTCCGGAGTCCGGCGCCGGCGCGTAGGATGGGGATGAGGCTGGTGCGCGCGCGGGGCCCGCCGACCACGGCGCGAGCGCCGGTGCGTGCGCGCCACCACGGGCCCGCCTCTCCTCGCCTCGGCCCCGCTTCCACCGCTCCGTCGGCAGCCTCGGCCTCATCCCGTCGTCGTCGTTGGCGCCGGTCACCGGAGGCGGCGCGGAGAGCGGTGACTGCACCGGCGAGGGGTCCGGCACGATGAAGCTCAACGGCACCTTCTCCTCATGCAGCTGCGCACCCCATTGCCGCAAGTAAACGCAGTGTTATATTCACGTACGTGACGTGAAGACATCCATAATTCGATGCTACAACTAAGCTGTACACACGCACGTACCTTGAATGCTTGCGACGGGTGCAGGAGCATGGAGCAGAGCAGCAACGCGAGCAAGGAGGAGGAGGAGTAGCATTGCACGGTGGAAGCTCCCATCTCTTCCTTCCACAGCGCTTGGCCTACTCCTCGTTGCTTGTGCAGTTGCGCTTGTGCTGCCGCTTGGTTCTGGAGCTCGAACAAGTAGCCGTGGCGCGACAGCGAGTGGTGGGAGTAAATACGGAGCGAGGAGGCACCGCACCGCACATGGTGATGGTGGTGCCTGGCGCACTGACCTGCAGTGCAGTGCAGGCAATGGCACAAAGCATAAAGCCCAAAGCCCAAACTGGTAAGCGAGTAAAGCCTGTAACAAACGAACAAATTACCAAAGCACGGACGCCTGGCTTTCGAGGGCCTTTTCAGCGTGATGATGGGAGGAAAGGTTATGTTAATCGATCGGCGCCTAGATTCGCGATTAATCTGTAGCTAATCGTTCGCACGCACCCGGTGACACGGACGAGCAGAAGGTGGCGGAACAGGGACTGACTGGGAGTGTGCAGCAGCGGCGGCAGCCGAGCGTGGGAAGGCAGCGCAGTGGGGTTTTACCTTTTGGTCGCGGCTTTTTGCTCGGTGTTTCGAATCCGGGCGGGATGATTCCGACGAGCGCGCGTGGAGTTCGAGGCGCTTTCCGGGCCCGATAATTGTGACATGAATGGCTGGCACGCGCACCACCACCGTCGTCAACTCTCCTCGCCGCCGCTGTCCCGGTCACCAACGACGGTGGGCGGGGTCCGGCTGGGGTTTCGCGTTTTTAACCGCTTCTTGGTGTCCTTGCGATGCAATGCGCCCGAGAGAGCCCCGCAGCGGTGGCTGTGGCGGTGGCGGCATGCGATGCTGCTGCTGCTCGCCTGTCATCGCGCATGATCGATCTTTTTGGATCGACAGCGTTATCCGTTAGGAAGCGTGCGTTGCACATCGTCCTAACAAGAAGCGAACGCGCGAAAGGCGCTCTATCATGGCCTCATGATGCGTCCGAGTATACATGCATAGCTGCGAATCCACTTACAATGAAACGAATCATTGCAGCGCACTCTTGGTGGATTTGGTCTAGAGACGAACAGAGTTATCAGTGATTGGATGATTAAAGAGCAAAAATAAGTAGTAGCGGAACAGCAGCTACTCTTATTAGTTACTACTTCCTTGGTATGAGTTTATTAGTCTTCAAATTTTGAGCATAAATTTTATTTGTAAAATAGTATATGTGGTATTTTTGCTTACATGTATTGTTGAATTTGTATTTGAAAGAAGTTTCAATTGTATTATTTTTTGCTTACATATATTGTTGAATTTATATTTGAAAGAAGTTTCAATTGTGTTATTTTTGCTTACCTATAACTCATATTTTACACAAATGCATGGTCAAATTTTGCCTCAAAAAACGAGGAGCCTAATATACCGGGGGGGGGGGGTACTTTTTTCACTTTTCTATTTCGTTCTTTTTCTTATTTAATGTTTTCACCTGTAGCTATGGCTAGTTACAGTGATGCATACTAGTGTACGATACTACCTGCACAATGCATAACATATTTTGTATCATAGGGACCTCATTTTTTGTGATGCATGCCTCATATTTCCTTTGTCTGCGAATAAGTGTACTTTGGCAATTAAAATTTGTTCATAAAAAAGTGTATTTCTATCTTCTAAGTGAACTTTAAAGTAGAAAAAAAGCTTCTCTCGCGTCACACGGTAATCACGACTAATAAGGCTGGCCATAGTGGTGGTACCTTAGCCGGTATCATGCACTCGGGAATAGCAAACACCCTAATGTGGCCGAAAATTAAGGAAGGGAGTAACATTGATAGATACCATATCATAATTAATGATGTGTTACTTTGTGTCATGCATGGCCATAAACACATGGTCTCATTGCTTTCTACATGCACTTAGCTCATTGGGGTGAGGTAATTAGAGCAACTCCGACGCTCCGACGCAAACGGACGCGCGTTTTGTCTGTTTGGGTCGGCTAGGCGCTCGCTGTCCGCATGTGTCCGGCCGGTGTGCCCAACCGACCGACGCATTTTTTGTTAGCATACAAAGCAAATCTACATTAAAAAAGGCCAGCGGCCACAACTCATGACGACCGCCATGCCAGCGGCCGGCATACATGCCAGCCTCCAAAAAACAACACACTGTTCATTGTCGGCACACACGCCAATGGTCGACACAGTTGCCAGCACACAAAAAGGCGGTAGTTCAATCACGCCATACATCTCGGCCGTGGTCCTACCGGCACACTTGTCGGCATGCAAAAAAGATGTCGCTCTCCGTCATAGATCAATCATCAAGCTTGAGCATCTCTCTTTGCATCTTATCGAACCATGGCCTCCTTCTCGAGGACACCATGCTCAAGTCCACCGTCATGATCTTCACCTCCTTCATCATGCAAGCGAGCGCCACTTCTTTTGCTTTGGTCTTGGCTTTGGTCGCCTCTATCTCGAGCTTCTCCGCTTGCATGTCCACCTCCATTTCTAGCTTCTTCGCGTGCATTTCTGCCTCCATCTCGAACTTATTCGCTTGCATTTCCAACTCCATCTTGAGCTTCTTCCTTTGTATCTCGATGTAGGCCTTCAATTTCTCTGCTTTATCTTGGCGGCGCCTCTCCTCTCTTGTTTCCTTTTGGGTAATCATGCCTTGCAAAGTTTTGCAAGGCAAATGCCACTGCATCATGCTTCTTCTCCTTCTTGGACTTGGTCTTTCCCCACGATCGCTTCTCTACCTCACCATGGTCCTCGGCGGCTTACGACCCTCCATTCTTCTTGAGGGCGGCATATTACTCCTTGAACTTCTCATCGTCTTTTATGAGCATCCAACAATGGGCGAGGGTGAATGACTTGTTTCCATGCTGGGCCTTGAATGCTTCCAAAGCTTGGAATTCCTACAATTGAGGACACGAATGTATATTTATATGCGCAATCAACATGCAAGCATCAAACAACGGAAACGGGAATGAAGATGGAGGAATTGTATACCATGTCTTTGGTGCCGAGGCCACTCAAGGGACAGCCCTCGATGCTCTCAAGGCTGGCACAAAACTTGTTGCACCCTTGTTGTTGGAAATATGCCCTAGATGCAATAATAAAATGATTATTATATTTCCTTGTTCATGATAATTGTCTATTATTCATGCTATAATTGTATTATCCGGAAATCGTAATACATGTGTGAATACATAGACCACAATGTGTCCCTAGTGAGCCTCTAGTTGACTAGCTCGTTGATCAACAGATAGTCATGGTTTCCTGGCTATGGACATGGGGATGTCATTGATAATGGGATCACATCATTAGGAGAATGATGTGATGGACAAGACCCAAACCTAAGCATAGCACAAAGATCGTGTAGTTCGTTTGTTGTAGCTTTTCTGAATGTCAAGTATCATTTCCTTAGACCATGAGATTGTGCAACTCCCGGACACCGTAGGAGTGCCTTGGGTGTGCCAAACGTCACAACGTAAATGGGTGACTATAAAGGTACATTACAGGTGTCTCCGAAAGTGTCTGTTGGGTTGGCACGAATCGAGACTGGGATTTGTCACTCCGTATGACGGAGAGGTATCTCTCTGGCCCACTCGGTAATGCATCATCATAATGAGCTCAATGTGATCAAGTGGTTGATCACGAGATCATGCATTACGGTACGAGTAAAGTGACTTGCCGGTAACGAGACTGAACAAGGTATTGGGATACCGATGATCGAGTCTCGGGCAAGTAACGTACCGATTGACAAAGGGAATTGAATACGGGATTGATTAAGTCCTCGACATCGTGGTTCATCCGATGAGATCATCGAGGAGCATGTGGGAGCCAACATGGGTATCCAGATCCCGCTGTTGGTTATTGGCCGGAGAGCCTTCTCGGTCATGTCTACGTGTCTCCCGAACCCGTAGGGTCTACACACTTAAGGTTCGGTGACGCTAGGGTTGTAGAGATATGAGTATGCAGTAATCCGAAAGTTGTTCGGAGTCCCGGATGAGATCCTGGACGTCACGAGGAGTTCCGAAATGGTCCGGAGGTGAAGAATTATATATAGGAAGTGTAGTTTCGGCCATCGGGAAAGATTCGGGGTCACCGGTATTGTACCGGGACCACCGAATGGGTCCCGGGGGTCCATTGGGTGGGGCCACCCATCCCGGAGGGCCCCATGGGCTGAAGTGGGGAGGGGAACCAGCCCATAGTGGGCTGGTGCGCCCCCCCCTTAGGCCCCCCTGCGCCTAGGGTTGGAAACCCTAGGGTGGGGGGCACCTCCACTTGCCTTGGGGGGCACTCCACCCCCCTTGGCCGCCGCCCCCTTGGGAGATCCCATCTCCAGGGCCGGCGCCCCCCCAGGGGGCCTATATAAAGGAGGGGGAGAGGGAGGGCAGCCGCACCCAAGCCTTGGCGCCTCCCTCTCCCTGCTACACCTCTTCCTCTCGCAGAAGCTCGGCGAAGCCCTGCTGCGATCACTGCTGCATCCACCACCACGCCGTCGTGCTGCTGGATCTTCATCAACCTCTCCTTCCCCCTTGCTGGATCAAGAAGGAGGAGACGTCATCCGCTCCGTACGTGTGTTGAACGCGGAGGTGCCGTCCGTTCGGCACTTGGTCATCGGTGATTTGGATCACGGCGAGTACGACTCCATCATCCCTGTTCTCTTGAACGCTTCCGCTCGCGATCTACAAGGGTATGTAGATGCACTCTCCTCCCGTTGCTAGTTGACTCCATAGATTGATCTTGGTGAAACGTAGGAAATTTTTGTTTTGTTTTCTGCAACGTTCCCCAACAGTGGCATCATGAGCTAGGTCTATGTGTAGTTACTATGCACGAGTAGAACACAAAGTAGTTGTGGGCGTCGATATTGTCAATTTGCTTGCCGTTACTAGTCTTATCTTGATTCGGCGGCATCGTGGGATGAAGCGGCCCGGACCAACCTTACACGTACGCTTACGTGAGACCGGTTCCACCGACTGACATGCACTAGTTGCATAAGGTGGCTGGCGGGTGTCTGTCTCTCCCACTTTAGTCAGATCGGATTCGATGAACAGGGTCCTTATGAAGGGTAAATAGAAATTGGCAATTCCAGTTGTGGTTTTGGCGTAGGTAAGAAACGTTCTTGCTAGAAACCTATAGCAGCCATGTAAAAACTTACAACAACAATTAGAGGACGTCTAACTTGTTTTTGCAGCAAGTGTTTTGTGATGTGATATGGCCAGAGGTTGTGATGAATGATGAATGATATATGTGATGTATGAGATCGATCATGTTCTTGTAATAGGAATCACGACTTGCATGTCGATGCGTATGACAACCGGCAGGAGCCATAGGAGTTGTCTTTATTTTTTTGTATGACCTGCGTGTCATTGAGAAACGCCATGTAAATTACTTTACTTTATTGCTTAACGTGTTAGCCATAGTAGTAGAAGTAATAGTTGGCGAGCAACTTCATGGAGACACGATGATGGAGATCATGATGATGGAGATCATGGTGTCATGCCGGTGACAAGATGATCATGGAGCCCCAAGATGGAGATCAAAGGAGCTATATGATATTGGCCATATCATGTCACTATTATTTGATTGCAGTGATGTTTATCATGTTTTTGCATCTTGTTTACTTAGAACGACGGTAGTAAATAAGATGATCCCTCATAATAATTTCAAGAAAGTGTTCCCCCTAACTGTGCGCCGTTGCGACAGTTCGTTGTTTCGAAGCACCATGTGATGATCGGGTGTGATAGATTCCAACGTTCACATACAACGGGTGTAAGACAGATTTACACACGCAATACACTTAGGTTGACTTGACGAGCCTAGCATGTACAGACATGGCCTCGGAACACAGAAGACCGAAAGGTCGAGCATGAGTCGTATAGAAGATACGATCAACATGAAGATGTTCACCGATGTTGACTAGTCCGTCTCACGTGATGATCGGACACGGCCTAGTCAACTCGGATCATGTTATACTTAGATGACTGGAGGGATGTCTATCTAAGTGGGAGTTCATTGAATAATTTGATTAGATGAACTTAATTATCATGAACTTAGTCTAAAATCTTTACAATATGTCTTGTAGATCAAATGGCCAACGTTGTCTCAACTTCAACGCGTTCCTAGAGAAAACCAAGCTGAAAGACGATGGCAGCAACTATACGGACTGGGTCCGGAACCTGAGGATCATCCTCATAGCTGCCAAGAAGATTATGTCCTAGAAGCACCGCTAGGTGACGCACCCGTCCCACAGAACCAAGACATTATAAATGCTTGGCAAACACGTGCTGATGATTACTCCCTCGTTCAGTGCAGCATGCTTTACAGCTTAGAACCGGGGCTCCAAAAGCGTTTTGAGCGACACGGAGCATATGAGATGTTCGAAGAGCTGAAAATGGTTTTCCAAGCTCATGCCCGGGTCGAGAGATATGAAGTCTCCGACAAGTTCTTTAGCTGTAAGATGGAGGAAAATAGTTCTGTCAGTGAGCACATACTCAAAATGTCTGGGTTGCATAACCGCTTGACTCAGCTGGGAGTTAATCTCCCGGATGACGCGGTCATTGACAGAATCCTTCAGTCGCTTCCACCAAGCTACAGCTTTGTGATGAACTTCAATATGCAGGGGATGGAAAAGACCATTCCTGAAGTATTTGCAATGCTGAAATCAGCAGAGGTAGAAGTCAAAAAGGAACATCAAGTGTTGATGGTGAATAAAACCACTAAGTTCAAGAAAGGCAAGGGTAAGAAGAACTTCAAGAAGGACGGCAAGGGAGTTGCCGCGCCCGGTAAGCAAGCTGCCGGGAAGAAGCCAAAGAATGGACCCAAGCCCGAGACTGAGTGCTTTTATTGCAAGGGAAGTGGTCACTGGAAGCGGAACTGCCCCAAATACTTAGCGGACAAGAAGGCCGGCATCACAAAAGGTATATGATATACATGTAATTGATGTGTACCTTACCAGTAATCGTAGTAGCTCCTGGGTATTTGATACCGGTGCGGTTGCTCACATTTGTAACTCAAAGCAGGAGCTGCGGAATAAGCGGAGACTGGCGAAGGACGAGGTGACGATGCGCGTCGGGAATGGTTCCAAGGTCGATGTGATCGCCGTCGGCACGCTACCTCTACATTTACCCACGGGATTAGTTTTAAACCTCAATAATTGTTATTTAGTGCCAGCTTTGAGCATGAACATTGTATTAGGATCTCGTTTAATACGAGATGGCTACTCATTTAAATCTGAGAATAATGGTTGTTCTATTTATATGAGAGATATGTTTTATGGTCATGCTCCGATGGTGAATGGTTTATTCTTAATGAATCTCAAGCATAATGCTACACATGTTCATAGTGTGAATACCAAAAGATGTAAGGTTGATAATGATAGTCCCACATACTTGTGGCACTGCCGCCTTGGTCACATAGGTGTTAAACGCATGAAGAAGCTCCATGCAGATGGACTTTTAGAGTCTCTTGATTACGAATCATTTGACACGTGCGAACCATGCCTCATGGGTAAAATGACCAAGACTCCATTCTCAGGAACAATGGAGCGAGCAACCAACTTATTGGAAATCATACATATTGATGTGTGCGGTCCAATGAGTGTTGAGGCTCGCGGTGGCTATCGTTATGTTCTCACCCTCACTGATGACTTGAGTAGATATGGGTATGTCTACTTAATGAAACACAAGTCTGAGACCTTTGAAAAATTCAAGGAATTTCAGAGTGAGGTTGAGAATCAACGTGACAGGAAAATCAAGTTCTTGCGATCAGATCGTGGGGGAGAATACTTGAGTCATGAATTTGTCACACACTTAAGAAAATGTGGAATAGTTTCACAACTAACGCCGCCTGGAACACCTCAGTGTAATGGTGTGTCCGAACATCGTAATTGCACTCTATTAGATATGGTGTGATCTATGATGTCTCTTACCGATTTACCGCTATCATTTTGGGGCTATGCTTTAGAGACTGCCGCATTCACTTTAAATAGGGCTCCGTCGAAATCCGTTGAGACGACACCGTATGAATTATGGTTTGGGAAGAAACCTATGCTATCGTTTCTAGAAGTTTGGGGATGCGATGCTTATGTCAAGAAACTTCAACCTGAAAAGCTCGAACCCAAGTCGGAAAAATGCGTCTTCATAGGATACCCTAAAGAAACTGTTGGGTATACCTTCTACCTCAGATCCGAAGGCAAGATCTTTGTTGCCAAGAATGGGTCCTTTCTAGAGAAAGAGTTTCTCTCGAAAGAAATAAGTGGGAGGAAGGTAGAACTTGATGAAGTATTACCTCTTGAACCGGTAAGTGGCGCAGCTCAAGAAAATGTTCCTGAGGTGCCTGCACTGACTAGAGAGGAAGTTGATGATGATGATCATGAAACTTCAGATCAAGTTGCTACTAAACTTCGTAGGTCCACAAGGACACGTTCCGCACCAGAGTGGTACGGCAACCCTGTCTTGGAAATCATGTTGTATGCAACGGTGAACCTTCGAACTATGAAGAAGCGATGGTGAGCCCGGATTCCGACAAATGGCTGGAAGCCATGAAATCCGAGATAGGATCCATGTATGAAAACGAAGTATGGACTTTGACTGACTTGCCCGTTGATCGGCGAGCCATATAAAATAAATGGATCTTTAAGAAGAAGACAGACGCGGATGGTAATGTGACCATCTATAAAGCTCGGCTTGTCGCTAAGGGTTATTGACAAGTTCAAGGGGTTGACTACGATGAGACTTTCTCACCCGTAGCGAAGCTGAAGTCCGTCCGAATCATGTTAGCAATTGCTGCATTCTATGATTATGAGATATGGCAAATGGACGTCAAAACGACATTCCTTAATGGTTTCCTTAAGGAAGAATTGTATATGATGCAGCCGAAAGGTTTTGTCAACCGTAAGAATGCTGACAAGGTGTGCAAGCTCCAACGCTCGATTTATGGGCTGGTGCAAGCATCTCGGAGTTGGAACATTCGTTTTGATGAGATGATCAAAGCGTTTGGGTTTATGCAGACTTATGGAGAAGCCTGCATTTACAAGAAAGTGACTGGGAGCTCTGTAGCATTTCTCATATTGTATGTGGATGACATACTCTTGATGGGAAATGATATAGAATTCTTGGAAAGCATAAAGGCCTACTTGAACAAGTGTTTTTCAATGAAGGACCTTGGACAAGCTGCTTATATATTAGGCATCAAGATTTATAGAGATAGATCGAGACGCCTCATTGGTCCTTCACAGAGTACGTACCTTGACAAGATATTGAAGATGTTCAAAATGGATCAGTCAAAGAAGGGGTTCTTGCCTGTATTGCAAGGTACGAGATTGAGCATGGCTCAATGCCCGACCACGGCAGAAGATAGAGAAAAGATGAGTGTCGTCCCCTATGCCTCGGCCATAGGGCCTATCATGTATGCTATGCTGTGTACCAGACCTGATGTAAACCTTGCCGTAAGTTTGGTAGGAAGGTACCAAAGTAATCCCGACATGGAACACTGGACAACGGTCAAGAATATCCTGAAGTACCTGAAAAGGACCAAGGAAATGTTTCTTGTTTATGGAGGTGACAAAGAGCTCGTCGTAAAGGGTTACGTCGATGCTAGCTTCGACACAGATCTGGATGACTCTAAGTCACAAACCGGATACATGTATATTTTGAATGGTGGGGCAGTAAGCTGGTGCAGTTGCAAGCAAAGCGTTGTGGCGGGATCTACATGTGAAGCGGAGTACATGGCAGCCTCGGAGGCAGCACACGAAGCAGTCTGGGTGAAGGAGTTCATTACCGACCTAGGAGTCATACCCAATGCGTCGGGCCCGATGACTCTCTTCTGTGACAACACTGGAGCTATTGCCCTTGCCAAGGAACCTAGGTTTCACAGGAAGACCAGGCATATCAAGCGTCGCTTCAACTCCATTCGTGAAAGTGTTCAAAATGGAGACATAGAGATTTGTAAAGTACATACGGACCTGAATGTAGCAGATCCATTGACTAAACCTCTCCCTAGAGCAAAACATGATCAACACCAGAATTCCATGGGTGTTCGATTCATCACAATGTAACTAGATGATTGACTCTAGTGCAAGTGGGAGACTGTTGGAAATATGCCCTAGAGACAATAATAAAATGATTATTATATTTCCTTGTTCATGATAATTGTCTATTATTCATGCTATAATTGTATTATCCGGAAATCGTAATACATGTGTGAATACATAGACCACAATGTGTCCCTAGTGAGCCTCTAGTTGATTAGCTCGTTGATCAACAGATAGTCATGGTTTCCTGGCTATGAACATGGGGATGTCATTGATAACGGGATCACATCATTAGGAGAATGATGTTATGGACAAGACCCAAACCTAAGCATAGCACAAAGATCGTGTAGTTCGTTTGCTGTAGCTTTTCTGAATCTCAAGTATCATTTCCTTAGACCATGAGATTGTGCAACTCCCGGATACCGTAGGAGTGCCTTGGGTGTGCCAAACGTCACAACGTAACTGGGTGACTATAAAGGTACATTACAGGTGTCTCCGAAAGTGTCTGTTGGGTTGGCACGAATCGAGACTGGGATTTGTCACTCCGTATGACGGAGAGGTATCTCTCTGGGCCCACTCGGTAATGCATCATCATAATGAGCTCAATGTGATCAAGTGGTTGATCACGGGATCATGCATTACGGTACGAGTAAAGTGACTTGCCGGTAACGAGACTGAACAAGGTATTGGGATACCGACGATCGAGTCTCGGGCAAGTAACGTACCGATTGACAAAGGGAATTGAATACGGGATTGATTAAGTCCTCGACATCGTGGTTCATCCGATCAGATCATCAAGGAGCATGTGGGAGACAACATGGGTATCCATATCCCGCTGTTGGTTATTGGCCGGAGAGCCGTCTCGGTCATGTCTACGTGTCTCCCGAACCCGTAGGGTCTACACACTTAAGGTTCGGTGACGCTAGGGTTGTAGAGATATGAGTATGCAGTAATCCAAAAGTTGTTCGGAGTCCCGGATGAGATCCTGGACGTCACGAGGAGTTCCAGAATGGTCCAGAGGTGAAGAATTATATATAGGAAGTGTAGTTTCGGCCATCGGGAAAGATTCGGGGTCACCAGTATTGTACGGGGACCACCGGATGGGTCCCGGGGGTCCACCGGGTGGGGCCACCCATCCTGGAGGGCCCCATGGGCTGAAGTGGGGAGGTGAACCAGCCCATAGTGGGCTAGTGCGCCCCCCCCTTGGGCCCCCCTGCGCCTAGGGTTGGAAACCCTAGGGTGGGGGGCGCCTCCACTTGCCTTGGGGGGCACTCCACACCCCTTGGCCGCCGCCCCCTTGGGAGATCCCATCTCCAGGGCCGGCGCCCCCCTAGGGGGCCTATATAAAGGAGGGGGAGAGGGAGGGCAGCCGCACCCAAGCCTTGGCGCCTCCCTCTCCCCTGCTACACCTCTTCCTCTCGCAGAAGCTCGAAGAAGCCCTGCTGCGATCACTGCTGCATCCACCACCACACGGTCGTGCTGCTGGATATTGATCAACCTCTCCTTCCCCCTTGCTGGATCAAGAAGGAGGAGACGTCATCCGCTCCGTACGTGTGTTGAACGCGGAGGTGCCGTCCGTTCGGCACTTGGTCATCGGTGATTTGGATCGGGGCGAGTACGACTCCATCATCCCCGTTCTCTTGAACGCTTCCGCTCGCGATCTACAAGGGTATGTAGATGCACTCTCCTCTCGTTGCTAGTTGACTCCATAGATTGATCTTGATGAAACGTAGGAATTTTTTTTGTTTTCTGCAACGTTCCCCAACAGTGGCATCATGAGCTAGGTCTATGCGTAGTTACTATGCACGAGTAGAACACAAAGTAGTTGTGGGCGTCGATATTGTCAATTTGCTTGCCGTTACTAGTCTTATCTTGATTCAGCGGCATCATGGGATGAAGCGGCCCGGACCAACCTTACACGTACGCTTACGTGAGACCGGTTCCACCGACTGACATGCACTAGTTGCATAAGGTGGCTGGCGGGTGTCTGTCTCTCCCACTTTAGCCGGATCGGATTCGATGAATAGGGTCCTTATGAAGGGTAAATAGAAATTGGCAATTCATGTTGTGGTTTTGGCGTAGGTAAGAAACGTTCTTGCTAGAAACCTATAGCAGCCACGTAAAAACTTGCAACAACAATTAGAGGACGTCTAACTTGTTTTTGTAGCAAGTGTTTTGTGATGTGATATGGCCAGAGGTTGTGATGAATGATGAATGATATATGTGATGTATGAGATTGATCATGTTCTTGTAATAGGAATCACGACTTGCATGTCGATGCGTATGACAACCGGCAGGAGCCATAGGAGTTGTCTTTATTTTTTTGTATGACCTGCGTGTCATTGAGAAACGCCATGTAAATTACTTTACTTTATTGCTAAACGTGTTAGCCATAGTAGTAGAAGTAATAGTTGGCAAGCAACTTCATGGAGACACGATGATGGAGATCATGGTGTCATGCCGGTGACAAGATGATCATGGAGCCCCAAGATGGAGATCAAAGGAGCTATATGATATTGGCCATATCATGTCACTATTATTTGATTGCATGTGATGTTTATCATGTTTTTGCATCTTGTTTACTTAGAACGACGGTAGTAAATAAGATGATCCCTCATAATAATTTCAAGAAAGTGTTCCCCCTAACTGTGCGCCGTTGCGACAGTTCGTTGTTTCGAAGCACCACGTGATGATCGGGTGTGATAGATTCCAACGTTCACATACAACGGGTGTAAGACAGATTTACACACGCAATACACTTAGGTTGACTTGACGAGCCTAGCATGTACAGACATGGCCTCGGAACACAGAAGACCGAAAGGTCGAGCATGAGTCGTATAGAAGATACGATCAACATGAAGATGTTCACCGATGTTGACTAGTCCGTCTCACGTGATGATCGGACACGGCCTAGTCAACTCGGATCATGTTATACTTAGATGACTGGAGGGATGTCTATCTAAGTGGGAGTTCATTGAATAATTTGATTAGATGAACTTAATTATCATGAACTTAGTCTAAAATCTTTACAATATGTCTTGTAGATCAAATGGCCAACATTGTCCTCAACTTCAACGCGTTCCTAGAGAAAACCAAGCTGAAAGACGATGGCAGCAACTATACGGACTGGGTCCGGAACCTGAGGATCATCCTCATAGCTGCCAAGAAAGATTATGTCCTAGAACCACTGCTAGGTGACGCACCCGTCCCACAGAACCAAGATGTTATAAACGCTTGGCAGACACGTGCTGATGATTACTCCCTCGTTTAGTGCGGCATGCTTTACAACTTAGAACCGGGGCTCCAAAAGCGTTTTGAGCGACACGGAGCATATGAGATGTTCGAAGAGCTGAAAATAGTTTTCCAAGCTCATGCCCGGGTCGAGAGATATGAAGTCTCCGGCAAGTTCATCAGCTGTAAGATGGAGGAAAATAGTTCTGTCAGTGAGCACATACTCAAAATGTCTGGGTTGCATAACCGCTTGACTCAGCTGGGAGTTAATCTCCCGGATGACGCGGTCATTGACAGAATCCTTCAGTCGCTTCCACCAAGCTACAAGAGCTCTGTGATGAACTTCAATATGCAGGGGATGGAAAAGACCATTCCTGAAGTATTTGCAATGCTGAAATCAGCAGAGGTAGAAGTCAAAAAGGAACATCAAGTGTTGATGGTGAATAAAACCACTAAGTTCAAGAAAGGCAAGGGTAAGAAGAACTTCAAGAAGGACGGCAAGGGAGTTGCCGCGCCCGGTAAGCAAGCTGCCGGGAAGAAGCCAAAGAATGGACCCAAGCCCGAGACTGAGTGCTTTTATTGCAAGGGAAGTGGTCACTGGAAGCGGAACTGCCCCAAATACTTAGCGGACAAGAAGGCCGGCATCACAAAAGGTATATGTGATATACATGTAATTGATGTGTACCTTACCAGTAATCGTAGTAGCTCCTGGGTATTTGATACCGGTGCGGTTGCTCACATTTGTAACTCAAAGCAGGAGCTGCGGAATAAGCGGAGACTGGCGAAGGACGAGGTGACGATGCGCGTCGGGAATGGTTCCAAGGTCGATGTGATCGCCGTCGGCACGCTACCTCTACATTTACCCACGGGATTAGTTTTAAACCTCAATAATTGTTATTTAGTGCCAGCTTTGAGCATGAACATTGTATCAGGATCTCGTTTAATACGAGATGGCTACTCATTTAAATCTGAGAATAATGGTTGTTCTATTTATATGAGAGATATGTTTTATGGTCATGCTCCGATGGTGAATGGTTTATTCTTAATGAATCTCGAGCGTAATGCTACACATGTTCATAGTGTGAATACCAAAAGATGTAAGGTTGATAATGATAGTCCCACATACTTGTGGCACTGCCGCCTTGGTCACATAGGTGTCAAACGCATGAAGAAGCTCCATGCAGATGGACTTTTAGAGTCTCTTGATTACGAATCATTTGACACGTGCGAACCAAGCCTCATGGGTAAAATGACCAAGACTCCAATCTCAGGAACAATGGAGCGAGCAACCAACTTATTGGAAATCATACATACTGATGTGTGCGGTCCAATGAGTGTTGAGGCTCACGGTGGCTATCGTTATGTTCTCACCCTCACTGATGACTTGAGTAGATATGGGTATGTCTACTTAATGAAACACAAGTCTGAGACCTTTGAAAAATTCAAGGAATTTCAGAGTGAGGTTGAGAATCAACGTGACAGGAAAATCAAGTTCTTGCGATCAGATCGTGGGGGAGAATACTTGAGTCACGAATTTGGCACACACTTAAGAAAATGTGGAATAGTTTCACAACTAACGCCGCTTGGAACACCTCAGCGTAATGGTGTGTCCGAACGTCGTAATCGCACTCTATTAGATATGGTGCGATCTATGATGTCTCTTACTGATTTACCGCTATCATTTTGGGGCTATGCTTTAGAGACTGCCGCATTCACTTTAAATAGGGCTCCATCGAAATCCGTTGAGATGACACCGTATGAATTATGGTTTGGGAAGAAACCTAAGCTGTCATTTCTAAAAGTTTGGGGATGCGATGCTTATGTCAAGAAACTTCAACCTGAAAAGCTCGAACCCAAGTCGGAAAAATGCGTCTTCATAGGATACCCTAAAGAAACTGTTGGGTATACCTTCTACCTCAGATCCGAAGGCAAGACCTTTGTTGCCAAGAATGGGTCCTTTCTAGAGAAAGAGTTTCTCTCGAAAGAAATAAGTGGGAGGAAGGTAGAACTTGATGAAGTATTACCTCTTGAACCGGTAAGTGGCGCAGCTCAAGAAAATGTTCCTGAGGTGCCTGTGTTGGGGAACGTAGCAGAATTTTAAAATTTTCTACGCATCACCAAGATCAATCTATGGAGTCATCTAGCAACAAGAGAGAGGAGTGCATCTACATACCCTTGTAGATCGCTAAGCGGAAGCGTTCAAGAGAACCCGGTGACGTCTCCTACGCCTTGATCCAGCAAGGGGAGAAGGAGAGGTTGAGGAAGACTCCATCCAGCAGCAGCACAATGGCGTGGTGGTGGTGGAGGAGCGTGGTACTCCAGCAGGGCTTTGCCAAGCACCGCAAGAGACGAGGAGGGAGAGGGGTAGGGCTGCGCCAAGAAGGAGAGGAACTTGTGTCTGCTGGGTAGCCCAAACCTCAAGTATATATAGGGGAAGGGGAGGGGCTGTGCGCCCACCTAGGGTTCCCTCCCTAGGGGTGGCGGCAGCCCCCTAGATCCCATCTAGGGGCGGCCAAGGGGAGGGGAGAGGGGGAGGCGCACCAGGGTGGGCCTTAGGGCCCATCTGCCCTAGGGTTTGCCCCCTTCCCCTCTTGGTGGCGCCTTGTGCCTTGGTGGGGGGGGGGGCGCACCAGCCCACCTGGGGCTGGTCCCCTCCCACACTTGGCCCATGCAGCCCTTCGGGGCTTGTGGCCCCACTTGGTGGACCCCCGGGACCCTCCCGGTGGTCCCGGTACGTTACCGATAAAACCCGAAACTTTTCCGGTGATCAAAATAGGACTTCCCATATATAAATATTTACCTCCGGACCATTCCGGAACTCCTCGTGACGTTCGGGATCTCATCCGGGACTCCGAACAACATTCGGTAACCACGTATATCTATTCCTTATAACCCTAGTGTCATCGAACCTTAAGTGTGTAGACCCTACGGGTTCGGGAGACATGCAGACATGACCGAGATGACTCTCCGGTCAATAACCAACAGCGGGATCTGGATACCCATGTTGGCTCCCACATGTTCCACGATGATCTCATCGGATGAACCACGATGTCAAGGACTTAATCAATCCCGTATACAATTCCCTTTGTCTAGCGGTACGATACTTGCCCGAGATTCGATCGTCGGTATCCCGATACCTTGTTCAATCTCGTTACCGGCAAGTCTCTTTACTCGTTCCGTAACACATCATCCCGTGATCAACTCCTTGATCATATTGTGCACATTATGATGATGTCCTACCGAGTGGGCCCAGAGATACCTCTCCGTTTACACGGAGTGACAAATCCCAGTCTCGATTCGTGCCAAGCCAACAGACACTTTCGGAGATACCTGTAGTGTACCTTTATAGCCACCCAGTTACGTTGTGACGTTTGGCACACCCAAAGCACTCCTGCGGTATCCGGGATTTGCACAATCTCATGGTCTAAGGAAATGATACTTGACATTAGAAAAGCTATAGCATACGGACTACATGATCTTGTGCTAGGCTTAGGATTGGGTCTTATCCATCACATCATTCTCCTAATGATGTGATCCCGTTATCAATGACATCCAATGTCCATGGTCAGGAAACAGTAACCATCTATTGATCAACGAGCTAGTCAACTAGAGGCTTACTAGGGACATGGTGTTGTCTATGTATCCACACATGTATCTGAGTTTCCTATCAATACAATTATAGCATGGATAATAAACGATTATCATGAACAAGGAAATATAATAATAATCAATTTGTTATTGCCTCTAGGGCATATTTCCAACAGTCTCCCACTTGCACTAGAGTCAATAATCTAGTTCACATCGCCATGTGATTAACATTCACAGGTCACATCGCCATGTGACCAACATCCAAAGAGTTTACTAGAGCTCACAATCTAGTTCACATCACTATGTGATTAACACTCAATGAGTTCTGGGTTTGATCATGTTGCTTGTGAGAGAGGTTTTAGTCAACGGGTCTGCAACATTCAGATCCATATGTACTTCGCAAATTTCTATGTCATCTTGTGGATGCAACTACTACGCTACATTTGGAGCCATTCCAAATAACTATTCTACTTGGAGCTATTCTAAATTGTTGCTCCATTATACGTATCCGGTATCTCTACTCAGAGCTATCCGGAGAGGTGTTAAGCTTGCATCGACGTAACTCTTTACGTCGAACTCTTTATCACCTCCATAACCGAGAAACATATCCTTATTCCTCTAAGGATAATTTAGACCGCTATGTGGTGATCTACTCCTAGATTATCTTTGTACCCTCTTGCCAGATATGTGGCAAGGCACACATCAGGTGCAGTACTCAGCATGGCATACCGTATAGAGCCTATGACAAAAGCATAGGGGACGACCTTCGTCCTTCCTCTCTCTTCTGTTGTGGTCGAGCTTTAAGTCTTAACTTCATACCTTACAACTCAGGCAAGAACTCCTTCTTTGACTGATCCATCTTGAACACCTTCAAGATCATGTCAAGGTATGTGCTCATTTGAAAGTACCATTAAGCGTTTTGATCTATCCTCATAGATCTTGATGCTCAACGTTCAAGTAGCTTAATCCAGGTTTTCCATTGAAAAACACTTTTCAAATAACCCTATATGCTTTCTAGAAATTCTACATCATTTCTGATCAACAATATGTTAACAACATATACTCATCGGAAATTCTATAGTGCTCCCACTCACTTCTTTGGAAATACAAGTTTCTCATAAACTTTGTATATACCCAAAATCTTTGATCATCTCATCAAAGCATACATTCCAAATTCGAGATGCTTACTCCAGTCCTTAGAAGGATTGCTGGAGCTTTGCATACTTATTAGAATCTTTCAGGATTGACAAAACCTTCCGGTTGTATCACATACAACCTTTCCTCAAGAAAATCGTTGAGGAAACAATGTTTTGACATCCTATCTGCAAGATTTCATAAATAATGCAGTAATCGTTAATATAATTCCAACACACTCTTAGCATCGCTACGAGTGAGAAAGTCTCATTGTAGTCAACTCCTTCAACTTGTCGGAAAACATCTTAACGACAAGTCGAGCTTTCTTAATGGTGATACATACCATCATTGTCCGTCTTCCTTTTAAAAATACATATGTACCTAACAGCCTTACGACCATCAAGTAGTTCTTCCAAAGTCTACACTTTGTTTTCATATATGGATCCTCTCTCGGATTATATGGCCTCGAGCCATTTTGGAATCCAGGCCCACCATCGCTTCTCCATAGCTCGTAGGTTCATTGTTGTCTAGCAACATGACTTCCAAGACAGGATTACGTACCACTCTAAAGTAGTACGCATCCTTGTCATCCCACGAGGTTTGGTAGTGACTTGATCTGAAGTTTCATGATCACTATCATAAGATTCCACTTCAATTGGTGTAGGTGCCACAGGAACAACTCCCTGTGCCCTGCCACAAACTAGTTGAAGAGACGGTTCAATAACCTCATCAAGTCTCCACCATCCTCCCACTCAATTCTTTCGAGAGAAACTTTTCCTCGAGAAAGGACCCGATTCCAGAAACAATCCCTTATTGCTTTCGGATCTGAGACATGAGGTATACCCAACTGTTTTGGGTGTCCTATGAAGATGTAATTATCCGCTTTGGGTTCGAGCTTATCGGCCTGAAACTTTTCCACATAAGCGTCGCAGCCCCAAACTTTTAAGAAATGGCAGCTTAGGTTTCTCTAAACCATAGTTCATACAGTGTCATCTCATCGGAATTACGTGGTACCCTATTTAAAGTGAATGTGGTTGTCTCTAATGCCTAACCCATAAACTATCGTGGTAATTCGATAAGAGACATCATGGTATGCATCATATCCAATAAGGTGCGGTTATGATGTTCGGACACACCATCACACTATGGTGTTCTAGGCTGTATTAGTTGTGAAACAATTTCCACAATGTCTTAATTCTGTGCCAAACTCGTAATTTAGATATTCATCTCTATGATCATATCATAGATATTTTATCCTCTTGTCACGACGATCTTTCAACTTCACCCTGAAATTACTTGAACCTTTCAATAATTCAGACTCGTGATTCATCAAGTAAATATACTCAACATCTACTCAAATCATCTGTGAAGTAAGAGCATAACGATATCCACTACACGCCTCAGCACTCATTGGACTGCACACATCAAAATGTATTACTTCCAACAAGTTGCTTTCTAGTTCCATTTTATTGAAAACGAGGCTTTCAGTCATCTTGCCCATGTGGTATGATTTGCATGTCTCAAGTGATTCAAAATCAAGTGAGTCCAAATGGTCCATTTGCATGGAGTTTCTTCATGCATATACACCAATAGACATGGTTCGCATGTCTCAAACTTTTCAAAAACGAGTGAGCCCAAAGATCCATCAACATGGAGCTTCTTCATGCGTTTTATACCGATATGACTTAAGTGGCAGTGCCACAAGTAGGTGGTACTATCTTATATCTTTTGGCATGAACATGTGTATCACTACGATCGAGATTTAATGAACCATTCATTTTAGTTGCAAGACCATTGAAGGTATTATTCAAATAAACAGAGTAACTATTATTCGCTTTAAATGAATAACCGTATTGCGATAGACATAATCCAATCATGTCTATGCTCAACGCAAACACCAAATAACAATTATTTAGGTTTAACACCAATCTCGATGGTAGAGGGAGCGTGCGATGCTTGATCATATCAACCTTGGAAACACTTCCAACACATATCGTCAGCTCACCTTTAGCTAGTCTCCGTTTATTCCGTAGCTTTTATTTCGAGTTACTAAGACTTAGCAACCGAACCGGTATCCAATACCATGGTGCTACTAGGAGTACTAATAAAGTACACAATGTATATCCAATATACTTCTATCGACCTTGCCAGCCTTCTCATCTACCAAGTATCTAGGGTAATTCCGCTCCAGTGGCTGTTCCCCTTATTACAGAAGCACTTAGTCTCGGGTTTGGGTTCAACCTTGGGTTTCTTCACTAGAACAACAGCTGATTTGCTGTTTCATGAAGTATCCCTTCTTGGCCTTGCCCTTCTTGAAACTAGTGGTTTCACCAACCATCAACAATTGATGCTCCTTCTTGATTTCTACTTTTCTGGTGTCAAACATCGCGAATATCTCAAGGATCATCATATATGTCCCTGATATATTATAGTTCATCACGAAGCTCTAGCAGCTTGGTGGTAATGACTTCGGAGAACCATCACTATTTCATCTGGAAGATCAACTCCCACTCGATTCAAGCGATTGTTGTACTCAGACAATCTGAGCACAAGTTCAACAATTGAGCTTTTCTCCCTTAGTTTGCAGGCTAAGAAAATCGTCGGAGGTCTTATACCTCTTGACGTGGGCACGAGCCTGAAATCCCAATTTTAGCCCTCGAAACATCTCATATGTTTTGCGACGTTTCAAAACGTCTTTGGTGCCTCAACTCTAAACCGTTTAACTGAACTATCACATAGTTATCAAAATGTGTATGTCAGATGTTCGCAACATCCACAGACGACGTTCGAGGTTCAGCACACTGAGCGGTGCATTAAGGACATAAGCCTTCTATGAAGCAAACGAGGACAATCCTCAGTTTACGGACCTAGTCCGCATAATTGCTACTATCAACTTTCAACTAAATTTTCTCTAGGAACATATCTAAACAGTAGAACTGAAGCGCGAGCTACGACATAATTTGCGAAGACCTTTTGACTATGTTCAGGATAATTAAGTTCATCTTATGAACTCCCACTCAGATAGACATCCCTCTAGTCATCTAAGTGATTACATGATCCGAGTCAACTAGGCCGTGTCCGATCATCACGTGAGACGGACTAGTCATCATCGGTGAACATCTTCATGTTGATCATATCTACCATACGAATCATGCTCGACCTTTCGGTCTCTTGTGTTCCGAGGCCATGTCTGTACATGCTAGGCTCGTCAAGTCAACCTAAGTGTTTCGCGTGTGTAAATCTGGCTTACACCCGTTGTATGTGAACGTAAGAATCTATCACATCCGATCATCACGTGGTGCTTCGAAACGACGAACTTTCACAATGGTGCACAGTTAGGGGGAACACTTTCTTGAAATTTTAATGAGGGATCATCTTATTTACTACCGTCATTCTAAGAAAATAAGATGCATAAACATGATAAACATCACATGCAATCAAATAATAGTGACATGATATGGCCAATATCATATAGCTCCTTTGATCTCCATCTTGGGGCTCCATGATCATCTTGTCACCAGCATGACACCATGATCTCCATCATCATGATCTCCATCATCGTGTCTCCATGAAGTTGCTCGCCAACTATTACTTCTACTACTATGGCTACCGGTTAGCAATAAAGTAAAGTAATTACATGGCGTTGTTCAATGACACGCAGGTCATACAATAAATAAAGACAACTCCTATGGCTCCTGCCGGTTGTCATACTCATCGACATGCAAGTCGTGATTCCTATTACAAGAACATGATCAATCTCATACATCACATATCATTCATCACATTCTTTTTGGCCATATCACATCACATAGCATACCCTGCAAAAACAAGTTAGACGTCCTCTAATTGTTGTTTGCATGTTTTACGTGGCTGCTATAGGTTTCTAGCAAGAACGTTTCTTACCTACGCCAAAACCACAACGTGAATTGCCAATTTCTATTTACCCTTCATAAGGACCCTGTTCATCGAATCCGATCCGACTAAAGTGGGAGAGACCGACACCCGCCAGCCACCTTATGCAACGAGTGCATGTCAGTCGGTGGAACCGGTCTCACGTAAGCGTACGTGTAAGGTTGGTCCGGGCCGCTTCATCCCACGATGCCGCCGAATCAAGATAAGACTAGTAACGGCAAGCATATTGAACAAAATCAACGCCCACAACTACTTTGTGTTCTACTCGTGCATAGAAACTACGCATAAACCTGGCTCATGATGCCACTGTTGGGGAACGTAGCAGAATTTTAAAATTTTCTACGCATCACCAAGATCAATCTATGGAGTCATCTAGCAATGAGAGAGAGGAGTGCATATACATACCCTTGTAGATCGCTAAGAGGAAGCGTTCAAGAGAACGGGGTTGAAGAAGTCATACTCGTCGTGATCCAAATCACCGGAGATCCTAGTGCCGAACGGACGGCACCTCCGCGTTCAACACACGTACAGCCCGGTGACGTCTCCTACGCCTTGATCCAGCAAGGGGAGAAGGAGAGGTTGAGGAAGACTCCATCCAGCAGCAGCACAATGGCGTGGTGGTGGAGGAGCGTGGTACTCCAGCAGGGCTTCGCCAAGCACCGCAAGAGACGAGGAGGGAGAGGGGTAGGGCTGCGCCAAGAAGGAGAGGAACTTGTGTCTGTTGGGCAGCCCAAACCTCAAGTATATATAGGGGAAGGGGAGGGGCTGCGCCCCACCTAGGGTTCCCTCCCTAGGGGTGGCAGCAGCCCCCTAGATCCCATCTAGGGGCGACCAAGGGGAGGGGAGAGGGGGAGGCGCACCAGGGTGGGCCTTAGGGCCCATCTGCCCTAGGGTTTGCCCCCTTCCCCTCTTGGTGGCGCCTTGGGCCTTGGTGGGGGGGGGCGCACCAGCCCACCTGGGGCTGGTCCCCTCCCACACTTGGCCCATGCAGCCCTCCGGGGCTTGTGGCCCCACTTGGTGGACACCCGGGACCCTCCCGGTGGTCCCGGTACGTTACCGATAAAACCCGAAACTTTTCGGTGACCAAAATAGGACTTCCCATATATAAATCTTTACCTCCGGACCATTCCGGAACTCCTCGTGACGTCCGGGATCTCATCCGGGACTCCGAACAACATTCGGTAACCATGTATATCTATTCCTTATAACCCTAGCGTCATCGAACCTTAAGTGTGTAGACCCTACGGGTTCGGGAGACATGCAGACATGACCGAGATGACTCTCCGGTCAATAACCAACAGCGGGATCTGGATACCCATGTTTGCTCCTACATGTTCCATGATGATCTCATCGGATGAACCACGATGTCAAGGACTTAATCAATCCCATATACAATTCCCTTTGTCTAGCGGTATGATACTTGCCCGAGATTCGATCGTCGGTATCCCGATACCTTGTTCAATCTCGTTACCGGCAAGTCTCTTTACTCGTTCCGTAACACATCATCCCGTGATCAACTCCTTGATCATATTGTGCACATTATGATGATGTCCTACCGAGTGGGCCCAGAGATACCTCTCCGTTTACACGGAGTGACAAATCCCAGTCTCGATTCGTGCCAACCCAACAGACACTTTCGGAGATACCTGTAGTGTACCTTTATAGCCACCCAGTTACGTTGTGACATTTGGCACACCCAAAGCACTCCTACGGTATCCGGGAGTTGCACAATCTCATGGTCTAAGGAAATGATACTTGACATTAGAAAAGCTATAGCATACGAACTACATGCTCTTGTGCTAGGCTTAGGATCGGGTCTTGTCCATCACATCATTCTCCTAATGAATTGATCCCATTATCAATGACATCCAATGTCCATGGTCAGGAAACAGTAACCATCTATTGATCAACGAGCTAGTCAACTAGAGGCTTACTAGGGACATGGTGTTGTCTATGTATCCACACATGTATCTGAGTTTCCTATCAATACAATTATAGCATGGATAATAAACGATTATCATGAACAAGGAAATATAATAATAATCAATTTGTTATTGCCTCTAGGGCATATTTCCAACAGCGTGCACCGAATAGAGAGGAAGTTGATGATGATGATGATCATGAAACTTCAGATCAAGTTGCTACTAAACTTCGTAGGTCCACAAGGACACGTTCCGCACCAGAGTGGTACGGCAACCCTGTCTTTGAAATCATGTTGTTAGACAACGGTGAACCTTCGAACTATGAAGAAGCGATGGCGGGCCCGGATTCCGACAAATGGCTGGAAGCCATGAAATCCGAGATAGGATCCATGTATGAAAACGAAGTATGGACTTTGACTGACTTGCCCGTTGATCGGTGAGCCATATAAAATAAATGGATCTTTAAGAAGAAGACAGACGCGGATGGTAATGTGACCATCTATAAAGCTCGGCTTGTCGCTAAGGGTTATCGACAAGTTCAAGGGGTTGACTACGATGAGACTTTCTCACCCGTAGCGAAGCTGAAGTCCGTACGAATCATGTTAGCAATTGCCGCATTCTATGATTATGAGATATGGCAAATGGACGTCAAAACGACATTCCTTAATGGTTTCCTTAAGGAAGAATTGTATATGATGCAGCCGGAAGGTTTTGTCAACCCTAAGAATGCTGACAAGGTGTGCAAGCTCCAACGCTCGATTTATGGGCTGGTGGAAGCATCTCGGAGTTGGAACATTCGTTTTGATGAGATGATCAAAGCGTTTGGGTTTATGCAGACTTATGGAGAAGCCTGCATTTACAAGAAAGTGACTGGGAGCTCTGTAGCATTTCTCATATTGTATGTGGATGACATACTGTTGATGGGAAATGATATAGAATTCTTGGAAAGCATAAAGGCCTACTTGAACAAGTGTTTTTCAATGAAGGACCTTGGAGAAGCTGCTTATATATTAGGCTTCAAGATTTATAGAGATAGATCGAGACGCCTCATTGGTCTTTCACAGAGTACGTACCTTGACAAGATATTGAAGATGTTCAAAATGGATCAGTCAAAGAAGGGGTTCTTGCCTGTATTGCAAGGTACGAGATTGAGCATGGCTCAATGCCCGACCACGGCAGAAGATAGAGAAAAGATGAGTGTCGTCCCCTATGCCTCGGCCATAGGGTCTATCATGTATGCTATGCTGTGTACCAGACCTGATGTAAACCTTGCCGTAAGTTTGGTAGGAAGGTACCAAAGTAATCCCGGCATGGAACACTGGACAACGGTCAAGAATATCCTGAAGTACCTGAAAAGGACCAAGGAAATGTTTCTCGTTTATGGAGGTGACGAAGAGCTCGTCGTAAAGGGTTACGTCGATGCTAGCTTCGACACAGATCTGGATGACTCTAAGTCACAAACCGGATACATGTATATTTTGAATGGTGGGGCAGTAAGCTGGTGCAGTTGCAAGCAAAGCGTTGTGGCGGGATCTACATGTGAAGCGGAGTACATGGCAGCCTCGGAGGCAGCACATGAAGCAGTCTGGGTGAAGGAGTTCATTACCGACCTAGGAGTCATACCCAATGCGTCGGGCCCGATGACTCTCTTCTGTGACAACACTGGAGCTATTGCCCTTGCCAAGGAACCCAGGTTTCACAGGAAGACCAAGCATATCAAGCGTCGCTTCAACTCCATTCATGAAAGTGTTCAAAATGGAGACATAGAGATTTGTAAAGTACATACGGACCTGAATGTAGCAGATCCGTTGACTAAACCTCTCCCTAGAGCAAAACATGATCAACACCAGAATTCCATGGGTGTTCGATTCATCACAATGTAACTAGATGATTGACTCTAGTGCAAGTGGGAGACTATTGGAAATATGCCCTAGAGGCAATAATAAAATGATTATTATATTTCCTTGTTCATGATAATTGTCTATTATTCATGCTATAATTGTATTATCCGGAAATCGTAATACATGTGTGAATACATAGACCACAATGTGTCCCTAGTGAGCCTCTAGTTTACTAGCTTGTTGATCAACAGATAGTCATGGTTTCCTGGCTATGGACATGGGGATGTCATTGATAACGGGATCACATCATTAGGAGAATGATGTGATGAACAAGACCCAAACCTAAGCATAGCACAAAGATCGTGTAGTTCGTTTGCTGTAGCTTTTCTGAATGTCAAGTATCATTTCCTTAGACCATGAGATTGTGCAACTCCCGGATACCGTAGGAGTGCCTTGGGTGTGCCAAACGTCACAACGTAATTGGGTGACTATAAAGGTACATTACAGGTGTCTCCGAAAGTGTCTGTTGGGTTGGCACGAATCGAGACTGGGATTTGTCACTCCGTATGACGGAGAGGTATCTCTCTGGGCCCACTCGGTAATGCATCATCATAATGAGCTCAATGTGATCAAGTGGTTGATCACGGGATCATGCATTATGGTACGAGTAAAGTGACTTGCCGGTAATGAGACTGAACAAGGTATTGGGATACCGATGATCGAGTCTCGGGCAAGTAACGTACCGATTGACAAAGGGAATTGAATACAGGATTGATTAAGTCCTCGACATCGTGGTTCATCCGATGAGATCATCGAGGAGCATGTGGGAGCCAACATGGGTATCCAGATCCCGCTGTTGGTTATTGGCCGGAGAGCCGTCTCGGTCATGTCTACGTGTCTCCCGAACCCGTAGGGTCTACACACTTAAGGTTCGGTGACGCTAGGGTTGTAGAGATATGAGTATGCAGTAATCTGAAAGTTGTTCGGAGTCCTGGATGAGATCCTGGACGTCACGAGGAGTTCCGGAATGGTCCGGAGGTGAAGAATTATATATAGGAAGTGTAGTTTCGGCCATTGGCCGCCGCCCCCTTGGGAGATCCCATCTCCAGGGCCGGCGCCCCCCAGGGGGCCTATATAAAGGAGGGGGAGAGGGAGGGCAGCCGCACCCAAGCCTTGGCGCCTCCCTCTCCCCTGCTACACCTCTTCCTCCCGCAGAAGCTCGGCGAAGCCCTGCTGCGATCACTGCTGCATCCACCACCACGCCGTCGTGCTGCTAGATCTTCACCAACCTCTCCTTCCCCCTTGCTGGATCAAGAAGGAGGATACGTCATCCGCTCCGTACGTGTGTTGAACGCGGAGGTGCCGTCCGTTCGGCACTTGGTCATCGGTGATTTGGATCACGGCGAGTACGACTCCATCATCCCCGTTCTCTTGAACGCTTCCGCTCGCGATCTACAAGGGTATGTAGATGCACTCTCCTCTCGTTTTTAGTTGACTCCATAGATTGATCTTGGTGAAACGTAGGAATTTTTTTGTTTTCTGCAACGTTCCCCAACACTTGTTGTATGAGCCCCCGACGCATCAAGATGGACACCCAACAATTAGCGGTGAACTCTCAACCAAAAGGTTGACCCTTTTTGCTCTGCGACCGTCTTGAAATCTTGTTCAATATCTCTCTAACGTTCACAAATTAGTTTTGTCCTCATCCTTTGTGTATGGCTTCATCCAAATGCTTTGGCGCTTCTTTCTTTGCGCATTGGATTGGTTTGTGAGTAATGAGTGATATTTTTACACCCATTCACCTCTATTTAAACAGAGATATTTCATTTAAGAAGAGATACACGCTCCGATATTGCCACTAATGACTAATGAATGCAAAGATTCCACAAATCCTCTCTTTGATGTGTTTCCAAAAGAAATGAGCCAAAAAGGGAAGAAATCATGTGTGGAAATGGAAAGGAAGGAAAATGGAGAAAGAAGGAATCAACAGGAGGTATTTCTATGAAGACAACACAAACTAGGCGGCTCGTATGAGCTCACGTATGGCATGGAAACCGAGGCAGATCTTCTATCTGGACAACTTTTACAAAGGGGACCCCATCAAAATGTCAATAGGAGAGCGTCGACAAAAGCCAGAACATCATCTTCTTCTTCATCCACAAACCATACCCGCTACCTTTTCCATCTCCATAGCCACCATCACCACCATAGTGCTTCCTCGTCTAGTTCATACTTGTAATCGTGCATTCCAGAAGGCATCCATTATAAGACATATTTGCAATCGATCTATCTTCAAGATGTGTTCTTCAATGTTTTCTTACTGTGGCCTGATCTCCATGTGTAAGTAGTTCGGTAAGGTATGGGTTGAGGCATAGGCCTTGCAACCCTATGTATTTGTTGTGGGGATCAATGGAAGGGCTTTGAATTAACATCCCGTATGTGTGAAATAAAATTGTTCCGTAGATGTCTGTTGTCTTGTCCGCGATCTTCATGCCTACAGGCACCCAAGGTCATGGAGATCGAGTACTAGTGAGGCTAGGAGCAAGGATACCCATGAAGTGTTATACCGAACACCGATGGCAGTAAGGTTCAGTAGGGTAACACAAATCCTATCTTTTGGGATTCATGAGGTGTAGTCATTAAACGCCCAAAGCTCTTGTCTGATTTCATCTATACCAATATAAAAAGACCCAAAGGGGCATATCCAAACCATCTCGACCGTCAAATCATTTTATCTAGCGGCTCAAATCGCTCCAATGTTGAGCACCAAACATGTTTAACGCTCTAATTACCCACCACTGCCATTGGTTATAAACACGTTTTGACTCAACGCTATTCCATGAAATCTGCCATGTAATTAATATCCTATCATTCCCGCGTACAAAGTAATTGATATCTTACCAAATACCAACGTGCAACAGATATATCTTACCTAATATAACGTGCAACTAATATCCTGAAGGAAACATGCCCTAGAGGTAATAATAAAGTTGTTATTTATATTTCTTTATATCATGATAAATGTTTATTATTCATGCTAGAATTGTATTAAACGGAAACTTAGTACATGTGTGAATATATAGACAAACAGAGTGTCCCTAGTATGCCTCTACTTGACTAACTCATTAATCAAAGATGGTTAAGTTTCCTAGCCATGGACATGTGTTATCATTTGATGAACGGGATCACATCATTAGAGAATGATGTGATGGACAAGACCCATCCGTTAGCTTAACATAATGATTGTTTAGTTTTATTGCTACTTCTTTCTTCATAACTTATACATGTTCCTCTGACTATGAGATTATGCAACTCCCGAATACCGGAGGAACACCTTGTGTGCTATCAAACGTCACAACATAACTGGGTGATTACAAAGATGCTCTACAGGTGTCTTCGAAGGTGTTTGTTGGGTTGGCATAGATCGATATTAGGATTTGTCACTCTGAGTATTGAGAGGTATCTCTGGCCCTCTCGGTAATGCACATTACTATAAGCCTTGCAAGCAATGTGACTAATGAGTTAGTTATGGGATGATGCATTACAGAACGAGTAAAGAGACTTGCTGGTAACGAGATTGAACTAGGTATTGAGATACCCACGATCGAATCTCGGGAAAGTAACATACCGATGATAAATGGAACAACGTATGTTGTTATGCGGTTTGACCAATAAAGATATTCTTAGAATATGTAGGATCCAATATGAGCATCCAGGTTCCGATATTGGTTATTGACTGGAGATGAGTCTCGGTCATGTCTACATAGTTCTCGAACCTGTAGGGTCCGCACGCTTAACATTCTGTGACGATTTGTATTATGAGTTATGTGATTTGATGACTGAAGTTTGTTCAGAGTCCCGGATGAGAGCGAGGACATGACGAGGAGTCTCGAAATGGTCGAGACGTAAAGATCGATATATTGGAAGGCTATATTCGGACATCGGAAAGGTTCTGAGTGATTCGGGTATTTTTCGGAGTACCATAGAATTACGGGAATTCGTATTTGGCCTTAATGGGCCATACAAGAAAGGAGAGAAAGGCCTCAAGGGTGGCCGCGCCCCTTCCCCATGGGCTGGTCCGAATTGGACTAGGGAAAGGGGATGCCCCCTTCCTTCCTTCTCCTTCTCCCTTCCCTTTTTCCTATTCCATGAAGGAGGTGGAATCCTACTAGGACTAGGGAGTCCTAGTAGCACTCCACACTTTGGGCGCGCCCTATGAGGGCCGGCCTCCTCCTTCCTCCATCCTTTATATATGTGGCCAGGGGGCACCCCATAGACACACAAGTTGATCATTGATCTCTTAGCCATGTGCGGTGCCCCCCTCCACCATAATCCACCTCGGTCATATCGTCGTAGTGCTTAGGCGAAGCCCTGCGCCGGTAGCTTCATCATCACCGTCATCACACCGTCATGCTGACAAAGCTATCCCATGTGTCGTGCTGACAAAGCTTACAAAGTCATCGTAGTGCTTAGGCGAGAGTTCGTGGGACGTCACCAAGCCGAACGTGTGCAGATCGCGGAGGTGCCGTACTTTTGGTACTAGGATCGGTCGGACCGTGAAGACGTACGACTACATCAACCACGTTGTCATAACGCTTCCGCTTACGGTCTACGAGGGTACGTGGACAACACTCTTCCCCTCTCGTTGCTATGCATCACCATGATAGATCTTGCATGTGCGTAGGAAATTTTTGAAATTACTGCGTTCCCCAACAGTGGCATCCGAGCCAGGTTTATGCGTAGATGTTATACGCACGAGTAGAACACAAAGGAGTTGTGGGCATGGGTATATACATATTGCTTGCCGTCACTAGTTGTTTCTTGATTCGGCGGTATTGTTGGATGAAGCGGCCTAGACCGACACTACGCGTACGCTTACGCGAGTCTGGTTCTACCGACGTGCTTCACACACAGGTGGCTGGTGGATGTCAGTTTCTCCAACTTTAGTTGAATCGAATTCAATGAACAGGGTTCTTTCTGAAGATCAAAAAGCAATCACTATACCGCGTTGTGATTTTTTGTTGCGTAGGTAAGAACGGTTCTTGCTCAGCCCGTAGCAGCCACGTAAAACTTGCGACAACAAAGTAGAGGACGTCTAACTTGTTTTTGCAGGGCACGTTGTGATGTGATATGTGAAGGAAATATGCCCTAGAGGCAATAATAAAGTTATTATTTATTTCTTGATATCATGATAAATGTTTATTATTCATGCTAGAATTGTATTAACCAGAAACATAATACTTGTGTGAATACATAGACAAACAGAGTGTCACTAGTATGCCTCTACTTGACTAGCTCGTTGATCAAAGATGGTTAAGTTTCCTAACCATAGACATGACTTATCATTTGATTAACGGGATCACATCATTAGGAGAATGATATGATTGACTTGACCCATTCCATTAGCTTAGCACTTGATCGTTTAGTTTGTTGCTATTGCTTTCTTCATGACTTATACATGTTCCTATGACTATGAGATTATGCAACTCCCGTTTACCGAAGGAACACTTTGTGTGCCACCAAACATCACAACGTAACTGGGTGACTATAAAGGTGCTCTACAGGTGTCTCCGAAGGTACTTGTTGGGTTGGCGTATTTCGAGATTAGGATTTGTCACTCCGATTGTCGGAGAGGTATCTCTGGGCCCACTCGGTAATGCACATCACTATAAGCCTTGCAAGCATTGCAACTAATGAGTTAGTTGTGGGATGATGTATTATAGAACGAGTAAAGAGACTTGCTGGTAATGAGATTGAACTAGGTATTGAGATACCGACGATCGAATCTCGCGCAAGTAACATACCGATGATAAAGGGAACAACGTATGTTGTTATGCGGTCTGACCGATAAAGATCTTCGTATAATATGTAGGAGCCAATATGGGCATCCAGGTCCCGCTATTGGTTATTGACCAGAGAGGTGTCTCGGTCATGTCTACATAGTTCTCGAACCCGTAGGGTCCGCACGCTTAACGTTCATTGATGATATAGTACTATGAGTTATGTATGTTGGTGACCGAATGTTGTTCGGAGTTCCAGATAAGATCACGGACATGACGAGGAACTCCGAAATGGTCCGGAGATAAAGATTGATATATGGGATAATAGTGTTTGGACTCCGGAAGGGTTCCGGAATTCACCGGAAGGGGTTCCGGATGTTTCCCGAAATGTTTGGGTACGAGAACACTTTATTTGGGCCAAAGGGGAAAGCCCACAAGGTTTTTGGAAAGCGCAAAAGGAAGTTTTGCGGAGTCCAGGGGCCAGACGCCAGGGTCCCTGGCGTCTGGGTCCAGACGCCGGGAACCCTGGCGTCTGGCCCTGGAGTCCGAGAAGGACTCTTGCCTTTCGGGTGAAACCGACTTTGTGGAGGCTTTTACTCCAAGTTTTGACCCCAATGCTCAACATATAAATAGAGGGGTAGGGCTAGCACCCAAGACACATCAAGAAACACCAAGCCGTGTGCCGGCAACCCCGTCCCCTCTAGTTTATCCTCCTTCATAGTTTTCGTAGTGCTTAGGCGAAGCCCTGCGGAGATTGTTCTTCACCAACACCGTCACCACGTCGTCGTGCTGCCGGAACTCATCTACTACTTCGCGCCTCTTGCTGGATCGAGAAGGCGAGGACGTCACTGAGCCGAACGTGTGCAGAACTCGGAGGTGCCGTGCTTTCGGTACTTGGATCGGTCGGATCATGAGGACGTACGACTACATCAACCACGTTGATATAACGCTTCCGCGAACGTTCTACGAGGGTATGTAGACAACACTCTCCCCTCTCGTTGCTATGCATCACCATGATCCTGCGTGTGAGTAGGATTTTTTTTGAAATTACTACATTCCCCAACAATGGTATCAGAGCCAGGTTTTATGCGTAGATGTCATATGCACGAGTGGAACACAAGTGAGTTGTGGGTGATATAAGTCATACTGCTTACCAGCATGTCATACTTTGGTTCGGCGGTATTGTTGGATGAAGCGGCCCAGACCAACATTACCCGTACGCTTACGCGAGACTGGTTCTACCAACGTGCTTTGCACATAGGCGGCTGGCGGGTGTCAGTTTCTCCAACTTTAGTTGAACCGAGTGTGGCTATGCCCGGTCCTTGCGAAGGTTAAAACAACACCAACTTGACAAACTATCGTTGTGGTTTTGATGCGTAGGTAAGAACGGTTCTTGCTAGGCCCAGTAGCAGCCACGTAAAACTTGCAACAACAAAGTAGAGGGCGTCTAACTTGTTTTTGCAGGGCATGTTGTGATGTGATATGGTCAAGACATGATGCTAAATTTTGTTGTATGAGATGATCATGTTTTGTAACTGAGTTATCAGCAACTGGCAGGAGCCATATGGTTGTCGCTTTGTTGTATGCAATGCAATCGCCCTGTAATGCTTTACTTTATCACTAAGCGGTAGCGATAGTCGTAGAAACATAAGATTGGCGAGACGACAACGATGCTACGATGCAGATCAAGGTATCGCGCCAGTGACGATGGTAATTGAAAGTGCGTTATATCGACTAGAGGGGGGGTGAATAGGCGATTTTTATGAATTCTTCCCTGAGGAATTTGCAGGTGAGGAAATTCCTTAGCGAAGAACTACTAGCAGCGGAATAAGTACTCAAAAGTAAACATAACAGAACACAAGCATAGTCATCATGATGAAATGAAGACAAGCACAGAGTACAGAAAGCGTAAACACAGGATAACACAGGATGAAGACAAACAGACTGAAGAAATTGAACTGAGGAAATTGAGGAAGTCTTCAAACACAGATATGAACAAGCACACAACAAAGTTATGAGGAAATGAAAGAGTTGAGGAAATGGAACCAGTAAGCTTGGTGAAGACAATGATTTGGTAGACCAGTTCCAACTGCTGTCTCAGCTGTACGTCTGGTTAGGGCGGCTAGGTATTTAAATCTGAGGACACACAGTCCTGGACACCCAGTCCTGAACACGCAGCTCAGGACACTCAGTCCTCACCATATTCCCCTTGAGCTAAGGTCACACAGACCTCGCCCAATCACTCGTGGTAAGTCTCCAGGTGACTTCTGAACCTTCACAAACTTGGTCACTTGGCGATCCACAATTCCTCTTGGATGCTCTAGACCATGACGCCTAACCGTCTGGAAGAAGCACAGTCTTCAAAGGTAACAAGCGTCGGATCCACGCAGGATCAATCTCTTTAGTGATGCTCAATCACTTGGGGTTTGTAGGTGTTTGGGTTTGGGTTTTCCTCACTTGATGATTTTCGCTCAAAGTCCTCGGAGGATGGGTTGCTCTCAAATGACAAGTGTCAGTTTCTCTCGGAGCAGCCAACCAGCTAGTGGTTGTAGGGGGCGGCTATTTATAGCCTAGGGAGCATCCCGACATGATAAGACATAAATGCCCTTCAATGATATGACCGTTAGGTGGATAGATATTTTGGGACAGCTGGCTCATAGCACAGCAACGGTCGTAATTTTGAGTAGCAAAATCCTCAGGGCTATCATGTTCCTCACTGTGTAGGTAATCCGCACTGGCGAATTCCTAACTCCTCAGTCAGAACAAATTCCTCAGAGACCAGAAGAACTTCGTCTCTGTCACTGAAGAATATGACTGGACTGTATGAGATTTCCAATGGCTTCACTCGAAGGGATTGGTAGGTGTAGGATTTTGAGTTGAGCATCACATGAAAAATTTTCCTTAGTATTTCCTCGACCTCCTTTAACAGTACGGTGTTTCCTATGACTCAAGAAAGAGAAAATGAAACTACGAAAACAAAAGTCTTCACCCTTCATGTTCCTCGAATGAATATCAAGTCTTCAAGGTCACACCAATTTCTTCACTTCCAAAGTCTTCAGAAAGTCTTCAGAAATCCAAAGTCTTCAGTCGAAGAACTTCATTTTTAGGGGTCGACTTTCTCTGTAATATCAAACTCCTCATAGACTTATAGACCTGTGTATACTCACAAATGCATTAGTCCCTTAACCTATAAGTGTTCAATACACCAAAATCACTAAGGGGCACTAGATACACTTACAGTAATCATGACGGTGCTTCGGAGATGGAGATCACAAGCACAAGATGATGATGGCCATATCATATCACTTATATTGATTGCATGTGATGTTTATCTTTTATGCATCTTATCTTGCTTTGATTGACGGTAGCATTATAAGATGATCTCTCACTAAATTTCAAGATAAAAGTGTTCTCGCTGAGTATGCACCATTGCCAAAGTTCGTCGTGCCCAGACACCACGTGATGATCGGGTGTGATAAGCTCTACGTCCATCTACAACGGGTGCAAGCCAGTTTTGCACACGCAGAATACTCAGGTTAAACTTGATGAGCCTAGCATATGCAGATATGGCCTCGGAACACTGAGACCAAAAGGTCGAGCGTGAATCATATAGTATATATGATCAACATAGTGATGTTCACCATTGAAAGCTACTCCATTTCACGTGATGACCGGTTATGGTTTAGTTGATATGGATCACGTGATCACTTAGAGGATTAGAGGGATGTCTATCTAAGTGGGAGTTCTTAAGTAATATGATTAATTGAACTTAAATTTATCATGAACTTAGTACCTGATAGTATCTTGCTTGTCTATGTTGATTGTAGATAGATGGCCCGTGCTGTTGTTCCGTTGAATTTTAATGCGTTCCTTGAGAAAGCAAAGTTGAAAGATGATGGTAGCAATTACACGGACTGGGTCCGTAACTTGAGGATTATCCTCATTACTGCACAGAAGAATTACGTCCTGGAAGCGCCGCTAGGTGCCAAACCTGCTGCAGGAGCAACATCGGATGTTATGAACATCTGGCAGAGCAAAGCTGATGACTACTCGATAGTTCAGTGTGCCATGCTTTACGGCTTAGAACCGGGACTTCAACGATGTTTTGAACGTCATGGAGCATATGAGATGTTCCAGGAATTGAAGTTAATATTTCAAAAGAATGCCCAGATTGAGAGATATGAAGTCTCCAATAAGTTCTACAGCTGCAAGATGGAGGAGAATAGTTCTGTCAGTGAGCATATACTCATGATGTCTGGGTACTGCAATCACTTGATTCAACTGGGAGTTAATCTTCCGGATGATAGCATCATTGACATAATTCTTCAATCAATGCCACCAAGCTACAAGAGCTTCGTGATGAACTATAACATGCAAGGGATGGATAAGATGATTCCAGAGCTCTTCGCAATGCTAAAGGCTGCGGAGGTAGAAATCTAGAAGGAGCATCAAGTGTTGATGGTCAATAAGACCACCAGTTTCAAGAAAAAGGGCAAAGGGAAGAAGAAGGGGAACTTCAAGAAGAACAGCAAGCAAGTTGCTGCTCAAGAGAAGAAACCCAAGTCTGGACCTAAGCCTGAGACTGAGTGCTTCTACTACAAGCATACCGGTCACTGGAAGCGGAACTGCCCCAAGTATTTGGTGGATAAGAAGGATGGCAAGGTGAACAAAGGTATATGTGATATACATGTTATTGATGTGTACCTTACCAGAGCTCACAGTAGCACCTGGGTATTTGATACTGGTTCTGTTGCTAATATTTGTAACTCGAAACAGGGACTACAGATTAAGCGACCACTGGCCAAGGACGAGGTGACGATGCGCGTGGGAAACGGTTCCAAAGTCGATGTGATCGACGTCGGCACGCTACCTCTACATCTACCTTCGGGATTAGTATTAGACCTAAATAATTGTTATTTGGTGCCAGCGTTGAGCATGAACATTATATCTGGATCTTGTTTGATGCGAGACGGATATTCATTTAAATCAGAGAATAATGGTTGTTCTATTTATATGATTAATATCTTTTATGGTCATGCACCCTTGAAGAGTGGTCTATTTTTGATGAATCTCGATAGTAGTGATACACATATTCATAATGCCGAAGCCAAAAGATGCAGAGTTGATAATGATAGTGCAACTTATTTGTGGCACTGCCGTTTAGGTCATATCGGTGTAAAGCGCATGAAGAAACTCCATACTGATGGACTTTTGGAACCACTTGATTGTGAACCACTTGGTACTTGCGAACCGTGCCTCATGGGCAAGATGACTAAAACGCCGTTCTCCGGTACTATGGAGAGAGCAACAGATTTGTTGGAAATCATACATACAGATGTATGTGGTCCAATGAATATTGAAGCTCGTGGCGGATATCGTTATTTTCTCACCTTCACAGATGATTTGAGTAGATATGGGTATATCTACTTAATGAAACATAAGTCTGAAACATTTGAAAAGTTCAAAGAATTTCAGAGTGAAGTTGAAAATCATCGTAACAAGAAAATAAAGTTTCTATGATCAGATCGTGGAGGAGAATATTTGAGTTACGAGTTTGGTCTACATTTGAAACAATACGGAATAGTTTCGCAACTCATGCCACCCGGAACACCACAGCGTAATGGTGTGTCCGAACGTCGTAATCGTACTTTACTAGATATGGTGCAATCTATGATGTCTCTTACTGATTTACCGCTATCGTTTTGGGGTTATGCTTTAGAGACGGCTGCATTCATGTTAAATAGGGCACCATCAAAATCCGTTGAGACGACGCCTTATGAACTATGGTTTGGCAAGAAACCAAAGTTGTCGTTTCTTAAAGTTTGGGGCCGCGATGCTTATGTGAAAAAGCTTCAACCTGATAAGCTCGAACCCAAATCAGAGAAATGTGTCTTCATAGGATACCCAAAGGAGACTGTTGGGTACACCTTCTATCATAGATCCGAAGGCAAGACATTCGTTGCTAAGAATGGATCCTTTCTAGAGAAGGAATTTCTCTCGAAAGAAGTGAGTGGGAGTGCAGGAGTCCTGGATTAGGGGGTCTTCGGACAGCTGGACTATATCCTTTGGCCGGACTGTTGGACTATGAAGATACAAGATTGAAGACTTCGTCTCGTGTCCGGATGGGACTCTACTTGGCATGGAAGGCAAGCTAGGCAATACGGATATGTATATCTCCTCCTTTGTAACCGACATTGTGTAACCCTAGCCCCCTCCGGTGTCTATATAAACTGGAGGGTTTTAGTCCGTAGGACAACACACAATCATACCATAGGCTAGCTTCTAGGGTTTAGCCTCTCCGATCTCGTGGTAGATCAACTCTTGTAATACTCATATCATCAAGAATAAATCAAGCAGGACGTAGGGTTTTACCTCCATCAAGAGGGCCTGAACCTGGGTAAAACATCGTGTTCCCTACCTCCTGTTACCATCCGCCTTAGACGCACAGTTCAGGACCCCCTACCCGAGATCCACCGGTTTTGACACCGACATTGGTGCTTTCATTTAGAGTTCCTCTGTGTCGTCGCCGTTAGGCTTGATGGCTCCTACGATCATCGATAGCGATGCAGTCCAGGGGGAGACTTTTCTCCCCGGACAGATCTTTGTGTTCGGCGGCTTTGCACTGCAGGCCAACTCGCTTGGCCATCTGGAGCAGATCGAAAGTTACGCCCTTGGCCACCAGGTCAGGTTTGGAAGCTTAAACTACACGGCCGATATCCGCGGAGACTTGATCTTTGACGGATTCAGGCCCCTGCCTTGTGTGCCACGCGGTCACGATGAGTACGATTTAGCTCTACCATCGGACAGTGTCCAAGAAATCGCCCGACAGCCGCTCCGACCCTCAATTCGGAGCCAGTTGCGCCATCCATGGACGGGTGGATAAACCCCGGCACGGAGGCCGTATCCTCTGTGGCGATCGAGCCAAATACCGACCTTACCCTTTACAAGAGCCGTGTTGCCAAACTGCCGGATTCTTCTCCGACCATGGACTCCGAACCGCCTGCGCCCGTTCCTATCGAATCCGATTGGGCGCCGATCATGGAGTTTACCTCCGCGGCTATTTTTTAGCACTCTCCCTTTGGCGACATACTGAACTCATTAAGGTCTCTCTCCTTGTCAGGAGAGTCCTAGCCGAACTATGTCCGGCAGGATTGGGATGCGGATGACGAAGAAATTCGCCGCCCACCCACCACCCACTTAGTAGCCACTGACGATGACTTAACCGACATGCTCGACTTCGACTCCGAAGACATCGATGGTATGGACGATGATGCAGGAGACGAACAGGAACCACTGCCCACAGGGCACTGGACGCCCACTTTATCACATGACGTATACATGGCGGACACACCCAAAGAAAACAACGACGAGGAACGGAAGGACGCAAGGAAGGGTTGTTCCCTCGAGAAGCAGTCAAAGCAGCGGTGTAAACGCCGCTCCAAATCCCGCCTCGGCAGAAATAACGATCACATAGACCCAGCGATAGAGCAGGGTGAACCATCGCCCGACCAGGGCAACACGGGGAATCAAACCGAACAACCCAACTCCGTCGAAGATAACAGTCCGGACGACACCACGCCGGACAGGCGCCAGGAGCAACATAACACCCACCAAAGGCTTGTTGCCACAGCGAGGAGCCTGAAAAAATAGAAGCAAAGGCTCAAGGCTGCACAAGACACTCTCAAAATCAAATGGAGTGAAGTACTCAACACTGCAGCGAAGTACGGCAGTAATCGCCACACCAAGAGCTATCCGAAGCGAAAGTTGCTACCTGAATTTGATGAGGAGGCCTTAGATCCTCCACAATTAAAAAATAAAACGGCCATCCGGTCGGATAGACGACCTCATAGCCAACATAAAGCGGCAAATGATGCCTCACATAAACCAGTACGCGATCCGCGTAAGGGCTCGCATCAAAAGGACGGCGCAACCAGATCCATCTATGGACAACGCAAGCGCGCTCCAACATACAATGCAACACAACAAACATCCGAACACCACGGTACACCCAAATACAGGGGTGCCGCACACCCTCTATGTTTTACCGACGAGGTGCTGGATCATGAATTTCCAGAGGGATTCAAACCCGTAAACATAGAGGCGTATGACGGAACAACAGACCCTGGGGTCTGGATTGAGGACTACATCCTCCATATCCATATGGCTTGAGGAGATGATCTCCACTCCATCAAGTACTTACCCCTCAAGCTCAAAGGGCCAGCTCAGCACTGGCTTAAAAGCCTCCCCGAAAACTCCATCGGAAGCCGGGAAGAGCTCGAAGACGCCTTTCGGGCAAATTTTCAAGGGACATATGTCCGACCACCGGATGCAGACGATTTAAGTCATATAACTCAACAACCCGGTGAGTCAGGCCGAAAACTTTGGAACAGGTTCCTCACTAAAAATAACCAAATAGTCGACTGTTCGGACGCTGAAGCCTTAGCAGCTTTCAAGCATAGCGTTCGAGACGAATGGCTTGCCAGACACCTCGGTCAAGAAAAGCCGAGAACAATGGCAGCATTAACAAGCCTCATGACCCGTTTTTGCGTGGGCGAGGACAACTGGTTAGCCCGATGCAGCACCAGCGACCCAAGTACATCCGAAGTCAAGGATGGAAACGGGAAATCATGACGCAGCAAGAATAAGCGCCAGAATAAAGAAGACAGCCCAAAGAGCACGGCGGTAAACGCCGGATTTAGAAGCTCTCGGCCAGGCCAGTAGAAGCCGCCCTCCAAAGGCAACAGAGACGAACTGTCCAGCCTAAACAAAATTCTGGACCAAATATGTCAGATCCATAGCACCCCTGATAAACCTGCAAATCATACCCACAGAGAATGTTGGGTCTTCAAACAGTCCGGTAAGCTCAACGCCGAACACAAGGGGCAGGATACACCAAGTGAAGACTAGGACGAGCCTCGCAAGCAAAGCACAGGGGAACAGAAGAAATTCCCACCAGAAGTCAAAACAGTCAACATGTTACATGTGATAAAAGGGAGAAACAAAGCGGCACCTTTAGAGGAACATGCCCCAGGGCCTATCACCGCGGAGCTCCACCACTAGTCGTCCCAACCGATCACCTTCGACCATCGGGATTACTCGGCAAGTATCCGACATGAAGGATGGGCTGCCTTGGTATTAGATCCAATAATTGACGGATACCACTTCACCCGAGTCCTAATGGACGGCGGCAACAATTTAAATCTGATATATCAGGACACAGTCCGCAAAATGGGGATAGACCCAACAAAAATTTGCCGCAGCAATGCTACCTTTAAAGGAGTAACGCCAGGCCCGGAGGCTCACTGCAGGGGCTCCCTGCTACTAGAGGTTATATTCGGCTTCCTCGACAACTTCCGCAACAAAAATTTAACTTTCCACATCGCTCCATTCCAAAGTGGCTATCAAGCACTACTCGGACGCGAAGCTTTCGCTCGCTTTAACGCAATACCACATTACGCTTCCCTCAAGCTCAAGATGCCTGGTCCACGCGACATCATTACAGTAAATGGAAATATTGAGCGCTCCTTGCGCGCCGAAGACGGTGCGGCTGCCTTGGCCGCCGCACACTAAACGGCCTCACCAACTCAAGCATTTGACAGGTCGTTAAGACCACGCACACGGCTAGACGAGTTCGGCTCAGCTATATGTAATTAATACAGGTTTGATGGCTATACCCCTATTACAATACAAGGGGCTCAATGCGTGCGCAAAAGTGGCAATAAGGCTCACCTTTACTCATTTTCAACTATATATTGTTTATTTGGTATAACTTAACTTTTGCACGACAACTTTTCAATTAAGTTCCTCTCTTTTTCAGATGACCATCGTGCTACACCCGCCCAGGATACGGCACAACGGAGACACAGGCGCAGACATGCAACAGGGACCCGTTCCAAGGATTCTTTGTAGATTAAGACCCTCCGTAAACCTTTTTTTACTGTCTCTTGTTGATTTACATCCCTCGGATTCTCAGTACAACCGAGAAGGATGCTGACGTCTTGGCATGTGGCCACGCCAGAATAATGCATGTACCTGGACACTAGGGGCTTATTACAAGGGTACTGTTTATACCCGGTTTACACCATAAAGACCGAATACCTTAGGGAGTGTTCGGCGTCACGAGTTTGGCCTTATATGCATCAGCTCCGAATCATGTCTTTGGTCAAATGTTGGGTTTGCCCGGCTCCTGTGTTTTGCTGCCTTATGTTCCGCTCTATCGGCTAAGGCGGCACCAGGAGAACTACTGCGATTGTGCCCTGATTCATCCGGACGAGCACCTCAGTAGAGAAAGCCGAAAACTGACTGTCATGATATAGCGTGAGACTGATCAACCACTCGACAACTTATTGGAATCTTTGGGATTCCTCCGCATTAACGAAGGGCCGTTTCCCGGCCAGACATGTACGCACACCGAATCCGGACGAGTGCGGAGCCACCAGGGGCTATATAGTAGCCCCACTGTCAAACTCCTATGGCTAAGTGAAAGTGTTAAAGCATTATAGTCCGGTTGCCTAGTTCGCTGCGCTATCACCTCCTTATTAGGACCAAGACGTTGGATTAAGTGTGAATACATGTCTTCTCCGAACACCCCTGCATTATATGCGTGGGGGCTAAAGCCGACGACTGCAATCTTTCAGGTTATATACATGTATACATAAACGGCCGCACAGGAGGCATAACAATACTTTCGGGCAAAAGTATAAATACAACCTTGATAAATTCAATAAAATGTTGTTTTTACAATGGGAATACATGTCACTCAAACATAACATTCTTCGAGCACTGGGCCTCTATCGAACGAGCGCCCTCAAGAACTTCTTCAAAATAGTGCTCGACAGCCACTCGGCCTTTGGCCGAACCCTGCGCCGTGACAGTGGTGGCATCCATATCCGCCCAGTTTGTTTTGACATGGGCAAGGGCCATCCGCGAGCCTTCTATGCACGCCGACCTCTTCATCGCATTAATGCGTGGCACCGCACCAAGGAACTGCTGCACCAAGCTAAAATAGTTGTTCGGCTTTGGCCTTTCCGGCCACAGATGATCCACGACAGACCTCATGGCGAGTCCGGGCAATCTATTGAGTTCGGCCCATTTGGCAAGCTGATCAGTCAATGGAAGTGGACGCTCTGGAACGTTAAATTGCGACCAGAACAACTTGTCCACTTCACGATCCGTTTGATCTCGGAAGTATTCGTCCGCATCGATAGCGATCGCCGCTAAGTCCATATATGCATCGGCCGAACTCCACGGCCGATCCAGAGGGGCATACCACGGATCGCCGAACTTCCTTCGCAGCATAAAGGGCTTCCCAGCCACAATGTCCCCGGCTTCACGCAGTTCCTCCTTCTTCGCTCTCATTGCAGAGCGGGTGTCTTTGGTCGCCATTGTGGCCTTTTCAAGGTCCGTAGCCTTCGCCCGGTTTTCTTCTTCAAGAAACTGGCAGCGGTCGGCAGTGTCTTTTAACTTCGCATCCATTTTTTCCATTTTATCTTTGCTCTCACTATGAGCGGCCTTCTCAGCTCTCCACTCTTCGGCCGCCTTCAAAGCGGCCGCATTACTACTCCTTGCTTGCTCCTTGGCCCGGGCAAGCTCCTCCCGCAAGGCCTCCATGGTGGCAGCTCCATCTGCAGTCACAACATATTAAAGATACTGGCATCACACTGCTCTTACTATGTGACATCCACTATAAATATCACCTACCCTGTGCCTCGTCAAGCCGCTTGTTAACAAGCTTGATGTCGGCATCCGCCGCATCTAGTTGCCGCATTAGTTCGGCAACCCCATCAGTCCGGCTAGCCACCGAAGCTTCAGACACCTGCACATAAAGGCAGTCTGGTTATTACCTGGGACTATGATCCTCCGTTCGCCGTCGTTCTCGATGACAACCAGAGTCTCAGGGGCTACTATCTACACATGGCACACCTAAAATGCGTGGTACCATCACAAATGCATATCATTTCACGTACCTCAAAGCCCGTCAGAAGACTCATTGTCGATGTCAAAACCGGCGGATCTCGGGTAGGGGGTCCCGAACTGTGCGTCTAGGCCGGATGGTAACAGGAGGCAAGGAACACGATGTTTTACCCAGGTTCGGGCCCTCTTGATGGAGGTAAAACCCTACGTCCTGCTTGATTAATATTGATGATATGGGTAGTACAAGAGTAGATCTACCATGAGATCAGAGAGGCTAAACCCTAGAAGCTAGCCTATGGTATGATTGTTGATGTGTATGTTGTATATTCTATCGACTAGCCTGGCCCTGGTTTATATAATGCACCAGAGGCCTAGGTTAACAAGAGTCCTAGCCGAATACGCCGGTGGGAGAAGTCCTTGTCTTGATCGCCAAGTCTTTGTGGAATCTTCCTTGTATGCGGCAGCTGTCCAAACTGGCCCATGAGTATACGGCCATGGGGGCCTCAGCCCAATCTAATAGATCGGGAGACGACATGGTGAGTACCCCCTAGTCCAGGACACCGGCAGTAGCCCCCTGAACCGGTCTTCAAGTTAGGGACGCTCCTCGATTCTTCCGAACTGTTCTTCTTCTTCGGTCGTCGGTCTTGGAAACTGGTTCAACAAATCTTCTCATCTTCGATCTTGAGGATCGCCGAAATGCATTCGACGAGTTTATACGCCGGGTATCCGAGGAGCCCCTTTAAGTTTCCGGCCTTTATCAATGCCTTATTATTTTTATGCCACACCTCGGGTTTGAAGTTGTTCCCGGGAGGCAGTGTCCTCTTGCGTCCGAGCTCTAACGCTGGACTGTATTCGAGGCAACTTTTGCAGCCGAGCACCAATGCCGGACCGCTTCCCAGCTCTAACGCCGGAATGTATCCGAGCTCCAACGCCGGACTATGTGTCCGAGCTCCAACGCCGGACTATATCCGAGGTGTCATATCACCTTGGTTCAAAAAAGTTTGAAGGAGTTTAGCCGAGCTTAACGCCGGAAATGCCCTCTACGGAGCCAGCCACTAGCTCCCGAGCTTTATGCCAGACTGTTTCCGAGGTGGTGCACCACCCCGAATGTGGGCCAATTTTTGTGAATATTTTTTGTTGGTGCAATTTATTCTCTGCCGAGATATATAGCCAGTAGCCCTCAAGGTGTGTATCGGTCTAAAACCCGAGATGCACCTGAAGGATGACGTAAGACCGATGATCCCAGTAGTCGCTGAGACTCAGGTTGATTTGCAAAATTGGCCTAAGGATCAAGTCCAAGCTCGGCAGAATACTTCGGGACACTAAAAGCGGCATGCTCAGTCCTCGAGACTCAGGTTGGGTGCGGCCGACCAACCTGAGGATCAAAATCTCCTCGGAAACTATATTGCACATAAAATTTTCTGCATTGGACAAGCAATGCAGTAGCCCCCGAGACACTGGTCGGGTGGCAACACCAGATCAGGGGATCAATGTGCCCTTTAATATTTGTAAATAATAAGCCCGAAGCCCAGTAGCCCCCGAGCCTTAATGCGGGCACGGGTGGCCGAATTAAGGATCAATATCCATAGTAAAATCACAAATTATGTGTAATGACTCTATGTATCCAAGTACTTTACGTCATTAATGCTCGGATCCGCATTGTACAAAACTTTGTTGACCGACCATTGGCCTCCACCTCCTCGTCTACTGTTTGTCCTACTTTATAAAGCCTTTATGAGGGCAAAAATTTACAACAAACAAGGCAATCTGGCCATACAGTTTTATAAACAAAGGTACGCAGAGAGTTATATTACTGTTTAACAGAAGAAATGTCTTCCAAAGAAAATAGTCCCGCTATCGGTTCCTTTCTTTGGGTTGTCATGCTAAGCATGATCATTAAACCTCAGCTCTAATGTAAGAGCAAAATATCAAGGATTTAGTTTGGGAGGCCAGTTAATTGCCCCCGGTAGTGTTTGGCGACAGTCGGGGTCAAGCCGTAAACACTTCGGCCAATGTTATGAACGGCCCGTCATTTAACATAGTCATCGGATCGCTGACCAGTTTACGCTTATTGTGACAGTCAGTTTTCGGCTTTCTCCACTGAGGTGCTTAACCATGTGAGCTGGAAGCACAATCGCAGTGGTTCTCCCTTTGCACACCTAGCCGAACAAAACGGAACGTAGGAAGCAAGTGCAGGAGCCGGGCAACCCAACTATTGACCGAAGACACAATTTGAAACCGATGCATATATACCAATATCTGAGAATGTTTTTGCCGAATCCCTAAAGGTGTTCGGCGTTGCACTGCGAGACTAATGCTGGAAAAGCACAAATAGTTTAAAAGTGCCAAAAAGCTTGGAAAACCAAGAAACGTCAGTAAAAACATGACGTCCGAACAAGATCAAGTGTTCGGTGCCAATCCGAAAATTGGTCTTAGAAAAAAGAAGTGCTTCTGTCGTGCTTTAACATGATACATCCTATCTCAAGACTTCGAGCGGGTCAGCCTACGGCTTCAACCTCTTATCCCGAGGGTGGAGTACTTCTCATTAGGCCAGTTTAGCAAACTAAACTCTAGCGGCTTTGAGAGATAAATTAGGCTCCCCGGCTAGTGACCGCACACTCGCGTCGAAAAAAGGAGTGATAAATAATAATAATAAAACTTTGCAACGACTAAGAAGAAGAACACTTATTATAAAACGGCTCAAATAAACTTAAGAGCCCCCAAGTGACTTGAGTAAAAGAATGATTCCATGTACCGAAGTACTTATATCATATCTGTGTTCAACCGAACTTTAAACGCGTCTTAACCGACCGTCGGCTTCTCCCTCTTCGGTCAAGGACCGAAAAGTGTTATGTACTCCATCTGTCGAGAATATCGACGGTGTTTCCAATAACCAGGCAATCAGTCCATAAGGCTGTAACAGACAAAGCGCGCTCAGGGAACTTATGCTATATTACTGCAAAGTGTAAGAAGCATCTTCGAAGAAAATAGTACCCCCACCGATACCTTTCTTTGGCGCTCATTGTTATTATGAGACTTGTGCAATAGATTTTTTGTACTCATAAGTTCCGTTGTGTGCCAACCATCATTGAAAACAATAAGAGCGCTAGCTTTCGGCTTCACCCAGTCTGAGGTCCGGCTCGGGTGACCCGATCGTGACAATCGCAGAGGTGCTCCCTTTACTCCCTAGCCAAACAATCGGGAACGTAGGGGTAAACACAGGAGCAAGGCAACCCAGCTTGCAAATCGCTTAAGTCAATATGGTGCATATTGTGACGTAATACACGAACAAGGAACGAAGCCGTACAAGTATAATCATATGCAAGAGGAAAAGCTTCATAAAGGAAGCCCCCAAGTAAACGGGGTATTTGAATTTATGCGTCACAAACAAAGTTTGGACAAGGAAATTTGTTACAAGCAACTTTTTTCCAAAAAAGTATAATTCTTGGTCGAACCGAACACAAGTTAGAAATTAAAGCTTTAAGCATGAAAGCGACTTAGCTGGTTAATGTGTTCGGTATTGATGACGCGGTTCGAGCTTGATGCGGGGCAAGGTTCCATCCCCCAAGCCGGTCCCGAGGTGGCGGAGCGGAGAGCTCGACACGCCGGAGTGGTGACATAGCACGGTCAATGCAGACCGGCAGAGTGACGCCGAAGTCCCCGGATCATTTTCCTGTGCACAAAAAATAGTGCAATCTGGAGATAATAGTAATAATGATAATTAAAAAAAATGTTGCATAATAAATAATTTATGCAAAGTGAGGAATAGAAGAAATATGGCCTGGCGCCGAAGTCAATGTCGATGCAGGGCGTCGGCGTGATGTAGTAAAGGCGTGGCAAAGTCTGAATTCACAGGTCAGTCCGAGCTCCGGATGCGGCGTTCGCCGGACTATGTACGGAAAGTGATCGAACCACCACACGACCGTCGTTAATGCGGTCACCATTTGATAGACCTGTGTACATATCATGGACAAACTAGAGTAATAAGCAAAAAATACTGGGATTAATAGCACCTAGTTTATTTGTTGTAGCAATCCGAAGGAAGATGATTCCCAAAATTGGGACTCGCTCCACACATCCATTGCCTGATGGGCGATAAAACGACGGCATGGCAATTCTGGTAAAGGTTGACTCGCCGAGGCAAAGCCCTCGGCCCAGCTAACGTGGCGGAGCTGGTCGGCTAGTGACGCCGAAGCGTCCGGAGTAGGTTGATGAAGAGATGGCGAAGCCCCCGGTCCAGCCGAGATGTCGAAGCCTCGACGTCAGCCGATGAGTCGAAGTAGGTCGGCGTGATGAACACCAGCTTGAAGAAGCAATAGTGCGGCCCTGTCGATGCAGGTCGTGACGTGGTCGATGCCGGCTTGATGAAGCGACCGTGCGGCGATGCCGCTATGCCCGCTCCGTGTAATCCGTGGGGCGGAGATGTTGATGATGATTTATCCTTCGCGATGCCGGACTCTTGTTCGGCTTGCCGAGATGATGATCCAAAGAAGTTGAGCTCGACTAAAGTGACGACGTGTCTAGTGCAGGTTGGCAGCCGTGGAGTAATATTGCCGGATTGGTTTGACACCAGCATGATGTTGAAGATCATGTTCAAAAGATCTTAAAGTTAGTGGGGTGTGTTCGGGAACAAAACACAATACCCCATACAAAACTTCCTTCAAAAGGGATGTCCGAAATCCCGTTCATAAAAAAGATGAACTCGGGTCGGATTCGTTTTCGCGCAGAAAATAGATCCGAAAAGTGATGCACTAATCGGAAGGTTGCCGGAGTTTGGACGGTCGGATCGAGCTGAAATTTGGAGAGGTGGTAGATATAGGAATTCCACAGCCGATCAACGGTTGGATCTTCCAAAGGACGTCAGAGCTAGAAGTTGGACACCACGCCCTAAACTCATCCAAATTCCCATCCAGATTTGACAGGGCTTCGGTATATCGTGGATTGCCAGAGATTCGTCCATCGGAACTCGACGAAATTTTCCAGGGTTGTTATAGACCCAATTCCGCACAATTCCACCAAAGTGATCGTCAAAGAGATACTCGAGGAGGTGGTGGCGGCAGATACGAGTTCGCTGTCCAAAAAAAAATAGCACGGTCGCTCGAGGGCAATGTTGACGTTGAGCCCCCGAGCTCCATAGATAATTCCTCCGTGATCTTGATAGAGATCGGAGTTGATGTTTGATGAAGGCTCTCGTCCGAACATGGTGATCTGAACACGGGGCACAATTCTTGGTCGAACCAAAGTGACCAGTCGAACTGGTGACGAAGACGCCGAAGTCGCAGTTGATCTGCAGGCGAGCCATCGATCCTTTTGTCGATCACACAGCGGAACCCTCAGTGAAAGCACCAATGTCGGTGTCAAAACCGGCGGATCTCGGGTAGGGGGTCCCGAACTGTGCGTCTAGGCCGGATGGTAACAGGAGGCAAGGAACACGATGTTTTACCCAGGTTCGGGCCCTCTTGATGGAGGTAAAACCCTACGTCCTGCTTGATTAATATTGATGATATGGGTAGTACAAGAGTAGATCTACCATGAGATCAGAGAGGCTAAACCCTAGAAGCTAGCATATGGTATGATTGTTGATGTGTATGTTGTATATTCTATTGACTAGCCTGGCCCTGGTTTATATAATGCACCAGAGGCCTAGGTTAACAAGAGTCCTAGCCGAATACGCCGGTGGGAGAAGTCCATGTCTTGATCGCCAAGTCTTTGTGGAATCTTCCTTGTATGTGGTAGCTGTCCGAACTGGCCCATGAGTATACGGCCATGGGGGCCTCGGCCCAATCTAATAGATCGGGAGACGACGTGGTGAGTACCCCCTAGTCCAGGACACCGTCACTCATAAAGGCTTCATGCAACCCGTTTTCGGCGGACGAAATCCTTTCAATCACCGTACACATTAATGTACGGTGCTCTTCTGAGATAGTCGCTCGCTCTAGCAGACCCTTCAGTACGTCCGACCGCATACCAGATGGTGCCGGACTCTTTTGATTGCTCTCTTCAAGAGCCGGATACTGAGGGCTTCGGGTGACCATGGGATTACCTTCTGGCCTTGCCGGACCCAGAGAAACTCTCCGTGATGACACTTCAAGGTCGCCCGCTTCTTGAGCTAGGGAGTCCGAGGGAGGCATTTCGCTCTCCATCATCTCTGGAAGAAGATCCCCCGAAGACGAGCTCTGCTGAGAAGGGCTCAGATCCGAACTGCAAGATAGATGCGTCGGTTATCTTCCTCAGAAGTAAGGTAGTATATATTCACTATTAAGTACTTTTTGATTACTTATAGCTCGTTAGAGGGCTAACCCCCGCACGGACTTTGTGCGGCAAGAGCACCCTCCGAGGCAGGACCCTCTGGTGGAGTTTTCTTCTCCCGTTTGGAAACCTTGGTTTCTGGATCATCAGAGGTAGTCCTCTTCCTCCCCCGGGGCGAGGGAATGTCAGATTCCTTCCCTTGGTTATCCTCCCTCGCGGAGGCGCTCGTTCCCTCGGTTGGAATAGGTAGCGGTGGGGCCCCGCTTTCCCCTCTTTATTCCCCCTTCATCTTCCTTTGAGGGCACCGGGCAAGGTGCTGGCTCGAGCATCTTTTCCAGCACCGGATTGTCCAAGCCTTCGGGAAGGGGGGCCGAACACCGGATCATCTTCACCTTTGTTATCCAGTCCTGGTCAAAAAGTGATTCTTCAGAATGACGTCATGATGAATGAAAGACAGTATGTTCGGCTAGAGGATTACTTACTTGGGCAGCGGCGCGGTTGCTGCTCAGGCCCATGTCCTTGGAGGTGTCCGGACACTCTATTTGGGGTCCAAAGAACGACTTGTACATCTCCTTGTGCGTCAGGCCGAGGAAATTCTGAATAGCGCGTGGTCCTTCTGGGTTGAATTCCCACAAGCGGAGGGGCCGGCGTTTGCAAGGCTGGACTCGACGAACCAGCATGACTTGCACTACCATAACCAAACTAAAATCTCCCTCCAAGAGATCTCGGATGTGGCTCTGTAGTATGGGAACATCCTTGGCTGGACCCCAGCTCAGCCCCCTGCTGATCCATGACATCAGTTGTGGTGGAGGGCCCGAGCGAAAGGCGGGGGAAGCTACCCACTTGGCACTTCTGGGAGCGGTGACATAGAACCACTCCCGTTGCCATAATCCGGACATCTCTGGAAAGGAACCCTTTGGCCACGGAGCTCCAGCGATCTTGCTTATTAATGCCCCTCCGCACGCTGCATGCTGCCCCTCAACCGTCTTCGGCTTCACATCAAAGGTCTTGAGCCACAGGCCGATGTGAGGGGTAATGCGGAGGAAGGCCTCACATACAACAATAAATGCCGAGATGTGATGTGGAGAAAGGAATCCGGGGCTAGATCATGGAAATCAAGCCCATAATAGAACATCAAACCCCTTACGAAGGGATCCAGAGTGAGGCCTAGTCCTTGGAGGAAGTGGGATATAAACACGACGTCTTCATTGGGTTCAGGAGTAGGGACGACCTGCCCTCGGGCAGGCAGCCAATGCGAGACTTCGGCGGTCAAGTATCTTGCCTCCCTCAACTTCTTGATATCCTCTTCCGTGACGGAGGAGGGCAACCACCGGCCCTGGAGACTGGATCCGGACATGATTGAAGGTCCGAAGCACCTGACCTGGGCTTTGGGTGTTAGAACTCGAGGCGGGGGAAGGATTCGATTAAGCACATGAGGAAAAAAGTAAAATCCTTGACCCTTTATAAAGAGGGTGAATATCAAGCATCCTCCTCGTGGCCGTTTGGGACTTGCCTAAAATCTAAGGGTCCTAGGCGCGGTTGGGTTACCCACGACCGTATTGATGAGAATCCCGTAATAAGGGGGACATGATCTCTGCTTTGACAAGACGTGTCAAGAAACTGCCTCGCGTTATGTGCGGGGCTAGTTAAAGAAAAACGGTTCAAACAATCACCGAGCCATGGCATGATGTCATGTTGCCAAAACGTGTCAGCAGATTAGATTTGTGGAAATATTATTCTCTCTACGGTGGTATGTGAAACTTATTTTGTAGGGTCAGACACTATCCTTGTATTCAAATTCTTCCATGGTGTATTCGGAGGAGGAACCCGCCTTGCAATGCCGAAGACAACACTGCGCGCCGGACTCATCATCATTGAAGCCTGGTTCAGGGGCTACTGTGGGAGTCCTGGATTAGGGGGTCTCCGGACAGCCGGACTATATCCTTTGGCCGAACTGTTGGACTATGAAGATACAAGATTGAAGACTTCGTCTCGTGTCCGAATGGGACTCTACTTGGCGTGGAAGGCAAGCTAGGCAATACGGATATGTATATCTCCTCCTTTGTAACCGACCTTGTGTAACCCTAGCCCCCTCCGGTGTCTATATAAACCGGAGGGTTTTAGTCCGTAGGAAAACATACAATCATACCATAGGCTAGCTTCTAGGGTTTAGCCTCTCCGATCTCGTGGTAGATCAACTCTTGTAATACTCATATCATCAAGAATAAATCAAGCAGGACGTAGGGTTTTACCTCCATCAAGAGGGCCCGAACCTGGGTAAAACATTGTGTTCCCTGCCTCCTGTTACCATCCGCCTTAGACGCATAGTTCGGGACCCCCTACCCGAGATCCGCCGGTTTTGACACCGACAGGGAGGAAAGTAGAACTTGATGAGGTAACTGTACCTGCTCCCTTTTTGGAAAGTAGTTCATCACAGAAACCGGTTCCTGTGACGCCTACACCAATTAGTGAGGAAGTTAATGATGATCATGGAACTTCAAATCAAGTTGTTACTGAACCTCGTAGGTCAATCAAAGTAAGATCCGCACCAGAGTGGTATGGTAATCCTGTTCTGGAGGTTATGTTACTAGACCATGACTATGAAGAAGCGATGGTGAGCCCAGATTCCTCAAAATGGCTTGAGGCCATGAAATCTGAGATGGGATCCATGTATGAGAACAAAGTGTGGACTTTGGTTGACTTGCTCGTTGATCGGCAAGCCATTGAAAATAAATGGATCTTCAAGAAGAAGATTGACGCTGACGGTAATGTTACTGTCTATAAAGCTCGACTTGTTGCAAAAGGTTTTCGACAAGTTCAAGGGATTGACTATGATGAGACTTTCTCACCCGTAGCGATGCTTAAGTCTGTCCGAATCATGTTAGCAATTGCCGCATTTTATGATTATGAAATTTGGCAAATGGATGTCAAAACTGCATTCCTGAATGGATTTCTGGAAGAAGAGTTGTATATGATGCAACCAGAAGGTTTTGTCGATCCAAAGGGAGCTAACAAAGTGTGCAAGCTCCAGCGATCCATTTATGGACTGGTGCAAGCCTCTCGGAGTTGGAATAAATGCTTTGATAGTGTGATCAAAGTATTTGGTTTTGTACAGACTTTTGGAGAAGCCTGTATTTACAAGAAAGTGAGTGGGAGCTCTGTAGCATTTTTGATATTATATGTGGATGACATATTGTTGATTGGAAATGATATAGAATTTCTGGATAGCATAAAGGGATAATTGAATAAGAGTTTTTCAATGAAAGACCTCGGTGAAGCTGCTTATATATTGGGCATCAAGATCTATAGAGATAGATCAAGACGCTTAATTGGACTTTCACAAAGCACATACCTTGACAAAGTTTTGAAGAAGTTCAAAGTGGATCAAGCAAAGAAAGGGTTCTTGCCTGTGTTACAAGGTGTGAAGTTGAGTAAGACTCAATGCCCGACCACTGCAGAAGATAGAGAGAAGATGAAAGATGTTCCCTATGCTTCAGCCATAGGCTCTATCATGTATGCAATGCTGTGTACCAGACCTGACGTGTGCCTTCCTATAAGTTTAGCAGGGAGGTACCAAAGTAATCCAGGAGTGGATCACTGGACAGCGGTCAAGAACATCCTGAAATACCTGAAAATTACTAAGGATATGTTTCTTGTTTATGGAGGTGACAAAGAGCTAGTCGTAAATGGTTATGTCGATGCAAGCTTTGACACTGATCCGGACGATTCTAAATCGCAAACCGGATACGTATTTATATTGAACGGTGGAGCTATCAGTTGGTGCAGTTCTAAACAAAGCATAGTGGCAGGATCTACGTGTGAAGAGAAGTACATAGCTGCTTCGGAAGTAACAAATGAAGGAGTCTGGATGAAGGAGTTCATATCCGATCTAGGTGTCATACCTAGTGCATCGGGTCCAATGAAAATCTTTTGTGACAATACGGGTGCAATTGCCTTGGCGAAGGAATCTAGATTTCACAAGAGAACCAAGCACATCAAGAGATGCTTCAATTCCATCTGGGATCTAGTCCAGGTGGGAGACATAAAAATTTGCAAGATACATACGTATCCGAATGTTGCAGACCCGTTGACTAAGCCTCTTCCACGAGCAAAACATGATCAACACCAAGGCTCCATGGGTGTTAGAATCATTACTGTGTAATCTAGATTATTGACTCTAGTGCAAGTGGGAGACTGAAGGAAATATGCCCTAGAGGCAATAATAAAGTTATTATTTATTTCCTTATATCATGATAAATGTTTATTATTCATGCTAGAATTGTATTAACCGGAAACATAATACTTGTGTGAATACATAGACAAACATAGTGTCACTAGTATGCCTCTACTTGACTAGCTCGTTGATCAAAGATGGTTAAGTTTCCTAACCATAGACATGAGTTGTCATTTGATTAACGGGATCACATCATTAGGAGAATGATGTGATTGACTTGACCCATTCCGTTAGCTTAGCACTTGATCGTTTAGTTTGTTGCTATTGCTTTCTTCATGACTTATACATGTTCCTATGACTATGAGATTATGCAACTCCCGTTTACCGGAGGAACACTTTGTGTGCCACCAAACGTCACAACGTAACTGGGTGATTATAAAGGTGCTCTACATGTGTCTCCAAAGGTACTTGTTGGGTTGGCGTATTTCGAGATTAGGATTTGTCACTCTGATTGTCGGAGAGGTATCTGTGGGCCCACTCAGTAATGCACATCACTATAAGCCTTGCAAGCATTGCAACTAATGAGTTAGTTGCGGGATGATGTATTACAGAACGAGTAAAGAGACTTGCCGGTAACGAGATTGAACTTGGTATTGAGGTACCGACGATCGAATCTCGGGCAAGTAACATACCGATGACAAAGGAAACAACGTATGTTGTTATGTGTCTGACCGATAAAGATCTTCGTATAATATGTAGGAGCCAATATGGGCATCCAGGTCCCGCTATTGGTTATTGACCAGAGAGGTGTCTCGGTCATGTCTACATAGTTCTCGAACCCGTAGGGTCCGCACGCTTAACGTTCGTTGACGATATAGTACTATGAGTTATGTATGTTGGTGACCGAATGTTGTTCGGAGTTCCGGATAAGATCACGGACATGACGAGGAACTCTGGAATGGTCCGGAGATAAAGATTGATATATGGGATAATAGTGTTTGGACTCCGGAAGGGGTTTTAGATGTTTCCCGAAATGTTTGGGTACGAGAACACTTTATTTGGGCCAAAGGGGAAAGCCCACAAGGTTTTTGGAAAGCGCAAAAGGAAGTTTTGCAGAGTCCAGGGGCCAAACGCCAGGGTCCCTGGCATCTGGGTCTAGACGCCAGGAACCCTGGCGTCTGGCCCTGGAGTCCGAGAAGGACTCTTGCCTTTCAGGTGAAACCGACTTTGTGGAGGCTTTTACTCCAAGTTTCGACCCCAAGGCTCAACATATAAATAGAGGGGTAGGGCTAGCACCCAAGACACATCAAGAAACACCAAGCCGTGTGCCGGCAACCCCGTCCCCTCTAGTTTATCCTCCTTCATAGTTTTCGTAGTGCTTAGGCGAAGCCCTGCGGAGATTGTTCTTCACCAACACCGTCACCACGCCGTCGTGCTGCCGGAACTCATCTACTACTTCGCCCCTCTTGCTGGATCGAGAAGGCGAGGACGTCACCGAGCCGAACGTGTGCAGAACTCGGAGGTGCCGTGCTTTCGGTACTTGGATCGGTCAGATCGTGAAGACGTATGACTACATCAACCGCGTTGATATAACGCTTCCACGAACGTTCTACGAGGGTATGTAGACAACACTCTCCCCTCTCGTTGCTATGCATCACCATGATCCTGCGTGTGCGTAGGAATTTTTTTGAAATTACTACGTTCCCCAACAGTGGTATCAGAGCCAGGTTTTATGCGTAGATGTCATATGCACGAGTGGAATACAAGTGAGTTGTGGGCGATATAAGTCATACTGCTTACCAGCATGTCATACTTTGGTTCGGCGGTATTGTTGGATGAAGCGGCCCAGACCGACATTACGCGTACGCTTACGCGAGACTGGTTCTACCGACGTGCTTTGCACACAGGTGGCTGGCGGGTGTCAGTTTCTCTAACTTTAGTTGAACCGAGTGTGGCTATGCCCGGTCCTTGCGAAGGTTAAAACAACACCAACTTGACAAACTATCGTTGTGGTTTTGATGCGTAGGTAAGAACGGTTCTGCGTGTGTGTAGGAATTTTTTTGAAATTACTACGTTCCCTAACAATATGGTCAAGACATGTTGCTAAATTTTATTGTATGAGGTGATCATGTTTTGTAACACAGTTATCGACAACTGGCAGGAGCCTTATGGTTGTCTCTTTATTGCATAAGATGCAAGCGCCATATAATTGCTTTACTTTATCGCTATGCGATAGCAATAGTTGCAAGAGCAATAGTTGGCAAGACGACCATGTGATGACACGTTGATAGAGATCAAGATGATGGATATCATGGTGTCATGCCGGTGATGATAGAGATCATGACGGTACTTTGGAGATGGAGATCAAAGGCGCAAGATGATCATGGCCATATCATGTCACATATTTTGATTGCATGTGATGTTTATCCTTTATGCATCTTATTTTGCTTAGTTCGGCGGTAGCATTATAAGATGATCTCTCACTAAATTTCAAGGTATAAGTGTTCTCCCTGAGTATGCACCATTGCGATAGTTCATCGTGCCGAGACACCACGTGATGATCGGGTGTGGTAAGCTCTACGTTCACATACAATGGGTGCAAGCCAGTTTTGCACACACAGAATACTCGGGTTAAACTTGACGAGCCTAGCATATGCAGATATGGCCTCGGAACACTGGAGACCGAAATGTCGAGCGTGAATCATATAGTAGATATGATCAACATAGTGATGTTCACCATTAAAAACTACTCCATCTCACGTGATGATCAGACATGGTTTAGTTGATTTGGATCACGTGATCATTTAGATGACTAGAGGGATGTCTATCTAAGTGGGAGTTCTTAAGTCATATGATTAATTGAACTTTAATTTATCATGAACTTAGTCCTGATAGTATTTGCATAACTATGTTGTAGATCAATAGCTCGCGATGTAGCTCCCCGTTTATTTTTGATATGTTCCTAGAGAAAAACTATGTTGAAAGATGATAGTAGCAATGATGCGGACTAGGTCCGTGATCTGAGGATTATCCTCATTGCTACACAAAAGAATTATGTCCTTGATGCACCTCTAGGTGACGGACCTATTGCAAGAGCAGATACAGACGTTATGAACATTTGGTAAAGCTCGATATGATGATTACTTGATAGTTTAGTGCACCATGCTTTACGGCTTAGAACCGGGACTTCAAAAACGTTTTGAACGCCAGAGAGCATATAAGATGTTCTAAAAGTTGGAATTGGTATTTCATACTCATGCCCGTGTCGAGAGGTAGAAGACCTCTGACAGTACTTTGCCTACAAGATGGAGGAGAATAGCTCAAATAGTGAGCATGTGCTCAGATTGTCTGGGTACTACAATTTCTTGAATCAAGTGGGAGTTAATCTTCCAGATAAGATAGTAATTGACAAAGTTCTCTAGTCACTATCACCAAGTTACTAGAACTTAGTGATGAACTATAATATGCAAGGGATAACGAAAGTAATTCCCATGCTCTTCGCGATGCTGAAACCGGCGAAGGTAGAAATCAAGAAATAGTATCAAGTGTCGATGGTTAACAAGACCACTAGTTTCAAGAAAAGGGCAAAGAGAAGGAAAGAGGAACTTCAAATAAGAATAGCAAGCAAGTTGCTGCTCCCATGAAGAAGCTCAAAGCTAGACCCAAGCCTGGAACTGAGTGCTTCTACTACAAAGGAAATGGTCAGTGGAAGTGGAACTGCCCTAGATACTTGGCGGATAAGAAGGATGGCAAAGTGAGCAAAAGTATATATTTGATATACATGTTATTGATGTGTACTTTACTAGTGTTTATAACAACACCTCAGTATTTGATACTGGTTCAGTTACTAAGAGTAGTAACTCAAAACGGGAGTTGCAAAATAAACAGAGACTAGTTAAGGGCGAGGATGATGTGAGTTGGAAGTGATTCCAAGGATGATAAAATCACCATCGCACAATCCCTTTACCTTCGGGATTAGTGTTGAACCTAAAATAAATGTTATTTCATGTTTGCGTAGAGCATAATATGATTGGACCATCTTTATTGCAATACGGTTATTCATTTAAGTCAAGGATAATTGTTATTCTGTTTACATGAATAAAACCTTCTGAGGTCATATACCCAAGGTGAATGGTTTATTGAATCTCGATCATAGTAATACACATATTCATAATATTGAATCCAAAAGATGCAAAGTTAATAATGATAGTGCAACTTATATGTGGCACTGCCGTTTAGGTCATATTGGTGTAAAGCGCATGAAGAAACTCCATGCCTATGGGCATTTGGAATCACTTGATTATGAATCATTTGATGCTTGCGAACCATGCCTCGTGGGCAAGATGACTAAAACTCCGTTCTCCGGAACAATGGAGCAAGCAACTGACTTATTGGAAATAATACATACTGCTGTATGCAATCTGATGAGTGTTGAGGCTCGCGGCGGGTATTGTTATTTTCTGATCTTCACAGATGATTTGAGCAGATATGGGTATATCTACTTGATGAAACGTAAGTCTGAAACATTTGAAAAGTTCAAAGAATTTCAGAGTGAAGTGGAAAATCATCATAACAAGAAAATAAAGTTTCTGCGATCTGATCGTGGAGGAGAATATTTGAGTTACGAGTTTGGTCTTCATTTGAAACAATGCGGAATAGTTTCGCAACTCACGCCACCTGGAACACAACAGCGTAATGGTGTGTCCGAACGTCATAACCATACTTTATTAGATATGGTGCAATCTATGATGTCTCTTACCGATTTATCACTATCGTTTTGGGGTTATGCATTAGAGACAGCTGCATTCACATTAAATAGGGCACCATCTAAATCCGTTGAGACGACACCATATGAACTGTGGTTTAGCAAGAAACATAAGTTGTTGTTTCTTAAAGTTTGGGGCTATGATGCTTATGTGAAAAAGTTTCAACCTGATAAGCTCGAACCCAAATCAGAGAAATGCGTCTCCATAGGATACCCAAAGGAAACTGTTGGGTACACCTTCTATCACAGATCCGAAGGAAAGATATTCGTTGCTAAGAATGGATCCTTTCTAGAGAAGAAGTTTCTCTCGAAAGAAGTGATTGGGAGGAATGTAAAACTTGATGAGGTAATTGTACCTTCTCCCAAATTGGAAAGTAATTCATCACAGAAATCAGTCCTAGTGATTCCTACACCAATTAGTGAGGAAGTTAATGATGATGATCATAAAACTTCAGATCAAGTTACTACCGAACCTCGTAGGTCAACCAGAATATGTTCCACACCAAAGTGGTACGATAATCCTGTCCTGGAGGTCATGTTACTTGACCATGATGAACCTACGAACTATGAGGAAGCGATGATGAGCCCAGATTCCGTGAAATGGCTTGAAGCCATGAAATCTGAGATGAGATCCATGTATTAGAACAAAGTATGGACTTCGATTGACTTGCCCGTTGATCGGTGAGCCATTAAGAATAAATGGATTTTCAAGAGGAAGACGGACACTGATAGTAGTGTTACTATCTACAAAGCTCGAATTGTCGCAAAAGGTTTTCGACAAGTTCAAAATGTTGACTACGATGAGATTTTCTCACTCGTAGCGATGCTTAAGTCTGTCCGAATCATGTTAGCAATTGCCACATTTTATGAAATCTAGCAAATGGATGTCAAAACTGCATTCTTTAATGGATTTCTTAAAGAAGAGTTGTATATGAGGCCACAAGAAGGTTTTGTCAATCCTAAAGGTGCTAACAAAGTGTGCAAGCTCCAGCGATCCATCTATGGACTGGTGCAAGCATCTCGGAGTTGGAATATATACTTTGATAAAGTGATCAAAGCATATGGTTTTATACAGACTTGCGGTGAAGCCTGTATTTACAAGAAAGTGAGTGGGAGCACTACAACATTTCTGATAAGTATATGTGAATGACATATTGTTGATCGGAAATAATGTAGAATTTTCTGGAAAGCATAAATGAGTGTTTAAACAGATTTTTTCAAAGGAAGACCTCGATGAAGCTACTTACATATTGAGCATCAAGATCTATGGAGATAGATCAAGACGCTTGATATATTTTCAATGAGTACATACCTTGACAAGATCTTGAAGTAGTTCAAAATGGAAAAGTCAAAGAAGGAGTTCTTGCCTGTGTTGGAAGGTGTGAAGTTGAGTAAAGACTCAAAACCCAACCACGGCAGAAAATAGTAAGAGAATGAAAAGTCATTCCCTATGTCTCAGTCATAGGTTCTATAAAGTATGCTATGTTGTGTACCAAACCTATTGTGTACCTCACCATAAGTTTGACAAGAGGGTACAATAGTGATCCAGGAGTGGATCACTGGACAGCGGTCAAAAATATCCTTAGTGGAATAAGGAAATGTTTCTCAGTTATGGAGGTGACAAAGAGTTCGTCATAAAGAGTTACGTCGATGCAAGCTTTGACACCGATCTAGATGACTCCAAGTCTCAATCTAGATACATATCAAAAGTGGGAGAAATTAGCTAGAGTAGCTCCGTGCAAAACATTGTAGACATAGAAAATTTGCAAAATACATACGGCTCTGAATGTGGCAGACCCGTAGACTAACTTTCTCTCACAAGAAAAAACATGATCACTCTTTGGTTGTTAATCACATAGCGATGTGAACTAGATTATTGACTCTGGTAAACCCTTTGGGTATTATTCACATGGAGATGTGAACTAATCACATAAAGATGTGAACTATTAGTGTTAAATCACATGACGATGTGAACTAGAATATTAACTCTAGTGCAAGTGGGAGACTGAAGGAAATATGCCCTAGAGGCAATAATAAAGTTGTTATTTATATTTCCTTATATCATGATAAATGTTTATTATTCATGCTAGAATTGTATTAAACGGAAACTTAGTACATGTGTGAATATATAGACAAACAGAGTGTCCCTAGTATGCCTCTACTTGATTAACTCGTTAATCAAAGATGGTTAAGTTTCCTAGCTATGGACATGTCTTGTCATTTGATGAACGGGGTCACATCATTAGAGAATGATGTGATGGACAAGACCCATCCCTTAGCTTAGCATAATGATCGTTCAGTTTTATTGCTACTGCTTTCTTCATAACTTATACATGTTCCTCTGACTATAAGATTATGCAACTCCCGAATACCAGAGGAACACCTTGTGTGCAATCAAACGTCACAACGTAACTGGGTGATTATAAAGATGCTCTATAGGTGTCTCCGAAGGTGTTTGTTGGGTTGGCATAGATAGAGATTAGGATTTGTCACTCTGAGTATCGGAGAGGTATCTCTGGGCCCTCTCAGTAATGCACATCACTATAAGCCTTGCAAGCAATGTGACTAATGATTTAGTTATGGGATGATGCATTACGGAATGAGTAAAGAGACTTGCCGGTAATGAGATTGAACTAGGTATTGAGATACCGATGATCGAATCTCGGGCAAGTAACATACCGATGATAAAGGGAACAACGTATGTTGTTATGCGGTTTGACCGATAAAGATCTTCTTCGAATATGTAGGAGCCAATATGAGCATCCAGGTTCCGCTATTGGTTATTGACCGGAGATGAGTCTCGGTCATGTCTACATAGTTCTCGAACCCGTAGGGTCCGCATGCTTAACGTTCTGTGACGATTTGTATTATGAGTTATGTGATTTGATGACCGAAGTTTGTTCAGAGTCCTAGATGAGAGCGGGGACATGACGAGGAGTCTCGAAATGGTCGAGACGTAAAGATCGATATATTGGAAGGCTATATTCGGACATCGAAAAGATTCCGAGTGATTCGGGTATTTTTCGGAGTACCGGAGAATTACGGGAATTCGTATTTGGCCTTAATGGGCCATACGGGAAGGAGAGAAAGGCCTCAAGGGTGGCCGCGCCCCTTCCCCATGGGCTGGTCCGAATTGGACTAGGGAAAGGGGGTGCCCCCTTCCTTCCTTGTCCTTCTCCCTTCCCTTTTTCCTATTCCATGAAGGAGGTGGAATCCTACTAGGACTAGGGAGTCCTAGTAGGACTCCACACTTTGGGCGCACCCTATGAGGGCCGGCCTCCTCCTCCATCCTTTATATACGTGGCCAGGGGGCACCCCATAGACACACAAGTTAGTCATTGATCTCTTAGCCGTGTGCGGTGCCCCCCTCCACCATAATCCACCTCGGTCATATCGTCGTAGTGCTTAGGCGAAGCCCTACGCCGGTAGCTTCATCATCACCGTCATCACACCGTCGTGCTGACAAAGCTGTCCCTCGACACTCAGCTGGATCGAGAGTTCGTGGGACATCACCAAGCCGATGTGTGAAGATCGCAGAGATGCCGTACTTTTGGTACTAGGATCGGTCGGACCGTGAAGACGTACGACTACATCAACCACGTTGTCATAACGCTTCCGCTTACGGTCTACGAGGGTATGTGGACAACACTCTTCCCCTCTTGTTGCTATGCATCACCATGATAGATCTTGCATGTGCGTAGGAAATTTTTGAAATTACTGCGTTCCCCAACATATCCTACCTAATATAAACATGCATTTCACGTACACTATTACTAGTTATATTGATTATCGAGGCAACCCCGAGAGACGATAGGGCCTGCGGTAGGACAACTGATTCTTTATGTAGGACGCATGCCAATCAAGATGTTATTTGGGCACACCCCCACTTCGATCCATAACAAGCACATTTCGATGGGTGACTTCTAGCGCACAAATTAAGATCATATTTGGTCCCAACACAAATACATGGTTGTAAGGATTAAGACCTCATTGTCATACCTCTTTTTATTATAAGTGTTTGAATCACTATTTGCTTGCTTGGTCCGTTCAAAAGATGGAATTGACACTTTAACATAAGCTTGCTAGAGTCCATCTCTTCAAGGGAATCTTTCTCTCGTGGGTTCGATGACCTAGGGCTACCTCTGGGGAAATAGGTGCGTGATACACTTTTTCTATCCAATATCGGATCAATAAAAGGAGGTATCAAGCCCTTTTTCTGGCGCCGTTGCCGGGGAGGAGTTTAGTGTTCCTCGTCTTTGTATTTAGAGTTTTTTTAAAGTTAAGTTTCAGTTTTTGTTTTTACCTTTCTATTTTTAGTTTAAGTTTTATTTTTGTTGTTAGTCTTATCAGTTGAAAAACTAAAAAGATTACCATGGCTCGTAATCTAGGGAGTTTTGCTACTCCCAGCAATAACTTCATGCGTGAACCAATAGCACAACCTAAAGTTGCAACCGCTGAGTATGAGATCAAACTGAACTTAGTTTCCATGGTTCGACCAGACCAATTTGGAGGCTCTGCTTCTGAAGATGTCGATATCCACTTGCAGAATTTTACTAAATTGTGCAACATGACATGGATTAGAGATTATGACCCTGATGCTTTAAAGTTGCATCTATTTCCTTTCTCTTTGATAGGAAAAAGAAAAGGTATGGCTTCTAGCTCTACCTAGAGGCAGTATTACTTCTTGGGCTGATTGTTCCAGCAAAGTTTTATCTAAGTTTTTTCCACCTGCAAAAATTATGCAATTACGTTCTCAGATTACATATTTCACGCAGGAAGAACGTGAGCCACTAGTGCTTGTGTGGGATAGAATGGAAGAAGCTATAAGGAACTATCCCAGTCATGGAATGGAGGAATGGTTAATCCTTCATATGTTTTATAATGGCTTAAATAACATGCCAAAAACTATGCTTGATACAACTGTAGGAGGAATAATCATGTGAAAGCCCATACATGATGTCAAGAAACTGCTTGATGATATGCAAGGGAACCATGACCAATGGCATGTTGAGATAGCCACCACCAAGAAGGTGAATGCCATTTAAAAAATCAGCACGGAGTTGACAGCCAAACTTGATGCACTTATCTCCATGGTGAAAGGTAAAGAAGAGGTAAATGTGAATGCCATCACTAGTGATGTGGTTTATTGATCGTAATAGCTATAATCCCAACTAGAAAAATAATGGTTATGCTCCTAGCCTTCCTTATGCTAGTAATGGAGTAGCATCAAATAATTTTAATGGAGATAATAGCAGCAATAGAAATATCTTGAAGAATCATGATAACTTACTTGGTCAATTGACTAGTATGGTTGTTGGACTAACAAATGACGTGCAGATATTTGAAGCAAGATCCAAGAATTTGGAATCACAAGTGGCTAAAATCGCAGAGAGCCAAACATTAATCTTAGCCAAGTTTGCAGGTAAACCGAAACCTAACACGGTTGAAGATGTTAAGATGGTTAGAAGCAACGATGAGAAGACCAAAGAGCTAGACACAAGTGATACGTCTCCAACATATCTATGATTTTTGATTGTTCCATGTTGTTATATTATAATTCTTGGATGTTTTACAATCATTTTATAGTCATCTTATATCATTTTTTGGTACTAACCTATTGACATAGTGCCCAGTGCCAGTTGCTGTTTTCTGCTTGTTTTTTACATTGCAGGAAATCAATATCAAACGGAGTCCAAATGCAACAAAACATCTTGTGGAATTTTTATGGACCAGAAGACACCCAATGGGCCGGAGAAGCACCTGGGGGTGCCCCGAGGGGGGCAGAACCCACCAGGGTGCACCTGGGCCCCCAGGCGCGCCTAGGTGGGTTGTGCCCACTTCGGTGGCCTCCCGCACCGCCTCTTTGCTCTATAAATACCCCAATATTCCATAAACCCTAGGGGAGTCGACAAAAATCAATTCCAGTCGCTGCAAGTTCAAGAATCACCAGATCCAATCTAGACACCATCACGGAGGGGTTCATCATATTCACTGGTGCCTCTCCGATGATGCGTGAGTAGTTCATTGTAGACCTACGTGAAGGAAATATGCCCTAGAGGCAATAATAAAGTTGTTATTTATATTTCCTTATATCATGATAAATGCTTATTATTCATGCTAGAATTGTATTAACCGGAAACTTAGTACATGTGTGAATACATACACAAACAGAGTGTCCCTACTATGCCTCTACTTGACTAGCTCGTTAATCAAAGATGGTTAAGTTTCCTAGCCATGGACATGTGTTGTCATTTGATGAACGGGATCACATCATTAGAGATGTGATGGAAAAGGCCCATCCATTAGCTTAGCATAATGATCGTTCAGTTTTATTGTTATTGTTTTCTACATGATTTATACATGTTCCTCTAACTATGAGATTATGCAACTCTCGAATACCGGAGGAACACCTTGTGTGCTATCAAATGTCACAACGTAATTGGGTGATTATAAAGATGCTCTACAGGTGTATCCAATGGTGTTTGTTGAGTTGGTATAGATCGAGATTAGGATTTGTCACTCCGTATATCGGAGAGGTATCTCTGGGCCCTCTCGTTAATGCACATCACTATAAGCCTTGCAAGCAATGTGACTAATGAGTTAGTTGCGGGATGATGCATTACGGAATGAGTAAAGAGACTTGCCGGTAACGAGATTGAACTAGGTATTGAGATACCAACGATCGAATCTCGGGCAAGTAACATACCGATGACAAAGGGAACAACATATGTTAATATGCGGTTTGACCGATAAAGATCTTCGTAGAATATGTAGGAACCAATATGAGCATCCAGGTTCCGCTATTGGTTATTGACCGGAGATGAGTCTCGGTCATGTGTACATAGTTCTCGAACGCGTAGGGTCCGCACGCTTAACGTTCTGTGACGATTTGTATTATGAGTTATGTGATTTGATGACCAAAGTTTGTTCCGAGTCCCAGATGAGATCGGGGACATGACGAGGAGTCTCGAAATGGTCGAGACGTAAAGATCGATATATTGGAAGGCTATATTCGGACATCGTAAAGGTTCCGAGTGATTCGGGTATTTTTCGGAGTACCGTAGAGTTACGAGAATTCGTATTGGGCCTTAATGGGCTATACGGGAAAGGAGATAAAAGGCCTTAAGGGTGGCCGCGCCCCTTCCCCATGGACTGGTCCGAATTGGACTAGGGAAAGGGGGTGGCCCCTTCCTTCCTTCTCCTTCTCCCTTCCCTTTTTCCTATTCCATGTGGGAGGTGGAATCCTACTAGGGGAGTCCTCGTAGGACTCCACACTTTGGGCACGCCCTATGAGGGCCGGCCTCCTCCTTCCTCCATCCTTTATATACGTGGCTAGGGGGCACCCCATAGACACAAGTTGATCATTGATCTCTTAGCCGTGTGCGGTGCCCCCCTTCACCATAATCCACCTCGGTCATATCGTAGCAGTGCTTAGGCGAAGCCCTGTTCTGGTAGCATCATCATCACCGTCATCACGCCGTCGTCCTGACGAAACTCTCCCTCGACATTCTGCTGGATCATGAGTTCGTGGGACGTCACCGAGCCGAACGTGTGCAGATCGTGGAGGTGTTGTACTTTCGGTACTAGGATCGATCGATCATGAAGATGTATGACTACATCAACCGTGTTGTCATAACGCTTCCGCTTACGGTCTACAAGGGTACGTGGACAACACTCTCCCCTCTCGTTGCTATGCATCACTATGATCTTGCGTGTGCGTATGATTTTTTTTTGAAATTACTGCATTCCCCAACACTACGGGCTCGTAGTTAGTAGCTACATGGCTTCCTCTCTCTCTCTTTTGATTCTCAATACAATGGTCTCTTGTAGATCCATATGATGTAACTGTTTTTTGCGGTGTGTTTGTTGGGATCCGATGAACTTTGAGTTTATGATCAGATCTATCTTTTTATCCATGAAAGTTATTTGAGTCTTTTTTGATCTCTTATATGCATGATTGCTTATAGCCTCGTATTTATTCTCCGATATTTGGGTTTTGTTTGGCCAACTTGATCTATTTATGTTGCAATGGGAAGAGGTGCTTTGTGATGGGTTTGATCTTACGGTGCTTGATCCCAGTGACAGAAGGGGAAATGACACGTAAGTATCGTTGCTATTAATAAGGACAACAAGATGGGGTCTATTTCTACATAAATAGATCTTGTCTACATCATGTCATCATTCTTATTACATTACTCCGTTTCTCCATGAACTTAATACAATAGATGTTTGCTGGATAGCGGTCGATGTGTGGAGTAATAGTAGTAGATGCAGGCAAGAGTCGGTCTACTAATCTTGGATGTGACGCCTATATAATGATCATTGCCTGGATATTTTCATGATTATTTGAAGTTCTATCAATTGTCCAACAGTAATTCGCTTACCCATTGTTTGCTATTTTTCTCGAGAGAAGCCACTAGTGACATCTGCGGCCCCCGGGTCTCTTCTTTATTATATTTGCCTTCGCGATCTATTTTTATTTGATTTTGTTTTCAGATCTATTAAACCAAAAATACAAAAATACCTTGCTACAATTTATTGTTATTTATTTTATCTCGCGTTCCCGCGAGATCTATTTATCCAATCTACTACAATTTTATCTATCTTTTTACCCGCGAGGGATTGACAACCCCTCTCTTACGTCGGGTTGCAAGTATTTGTTCTTTGTGTGCAGGACATGTTTATGTGGTGTTGCGTGGTTCTCCTACTAGTTCGATAACCTTGGTCTCATCACTGAGGAAATACCTACCATTGCCGTGCTGCATCATCCCTTCCTCTTTGGGGAAATACCGACGTAGTTCTAGCAAACATCAACAAGCCATGTACCAGAGTATAATTACACTGTTGCTGATTTTGTGAAGATGATATCAATGAAATATCCACTACTTGAGGTAACTAATAATGAAGCATATAATGTCTTTTTTGAGCAAGTTGCAGCCAAGGTACGTAAACTTGGTGATGAAATAAAGAAGCTTTACAATAAGTTACCAGCTAAGCAAGAAGATGCTTTTGAACCTACTATAGAGGTTGAGATTAGATTGAATAAATTTAGTGTTTTATGTGATCTAGGGGCTAGTGTTTCCACTATCCCTAAATATGTTTATGATAGTCTCAATCTAGGTCCTTATGCAACTAGTGAGATTATATTGAATATGCCTAATTCTACTTTTACCCAGGTAGCAGGCATTAAGCATGGAGTTATAGTTCAAATTAATGATTGCCCTGTCATGATTGATCTTGTGATAGTAGATATGCCTGAAGATCCTATTGCTCCTATAATTCTCGGTAGATCATTTCTAAGGACTATCAAAGCTATGATAAATGTGTTTGAGGGGAATGTGAGATTTGACTTACCAGCTAAAGATCCTTTTGTGAGGCATTACCCCAGGAAAAAGAAAATGAAGACCTATACCGGAGAACGCATCATTGTGAATGCTAGAAGCTATGGTCTCAGTGTGTTTGCACCACCTTGATCACCACTACGGTCGAGCTAACCGACCGAAAACAAGCCCTTCATGGGAGGCAACCCATAAAGTAGAGAAGTAAGTTTTTATTTTTGTTTGAATAAAAGAGTGATTGAAGTTCTAGTTAAAGAAGTAAGTTTGGAAGAGTTGTTCTAATGAAGGATTTGCTATGTGCAAGTTAGATTATACGTTGTATCGACGTTTGGATGCCTGGAAATATGTCTATGTATTGTGTTGGAACTAACCTCCCGGGAGAAAGAAGAAAAAGAAAAGTTCCGAAAGAAACATATCAAAAGATGACCCTTAAAATGACCGCATCGGTCGTTTGGGCGGTCGTATGGTTTCCTGGAGGTTCCAATGCAAAACAACTAGAGACATTGGGGTGATCAACGGCATCCCATATGGGCGCACACGCTCGTTTGAGTGGTCATTTAAAACCTTCAAAGGAAACAGAAAGGAGTCTAGAGCATTTGACGATGTTCCATATGGGTGCATGCGCCCGTCCGAGCGGTCTTATGACATCCTCGACCGGAAGAATAAATTACCAGCATTCGATGATGTTCCATGCGGTTGTCACCACCCATTTCAGCGGTCGTATGAGGTATGCACAGGCGCACAGGTAAGCTACCAAGGTAAACGACAGTGTTTCATTCAAGCACTTGCACTCGTATGGGCGGTTGCATGGACCCCTGGCAGCCACAATAAGCCTGAGGAAGGAGGTAAATCTCCCCCATCTCTCTCTCTCTTCTTCTCCTTCCTCGAAACCTCTTCAAACCCTAGCAAAACTTCACCTGATCTCTCTACCCGCTCGATTTCAGTACAAATCCTTCTATGTGACTAGTCTACGGCAAGTTTCTCCTCCGATCCCCAATTTATTTTTCGCGAATCCATATTCTACATGCCTAGCATTGCCATGACTAGGATATTTTCGATCCAAATTTAAATTTGACTTGGTTTTCGTTGATGTTTTTAGAGGAGTATGATGTTTGACTACCGTAGGTTCAATATTTTTTTAATTGTATTAGACTAAAAAATGTTTTGTAGATGTTTACAAGGAGAACCACCCGTGTACGATGTGCTTCGAGTTCATCCACCGCACTGCCACAACAAGTTTTCACTCAGGCGATCGTCTTCACCGACCGTGAAGCAAAAATGAAATTCCAAACGCTCAGTACAAGGAAGATCAAAGCATCCAAGTGAGCTTGTGCGATAACACTCGCCAAGCTAGGTATTACTAATGATTTCAATTTGCTTTTCCATAATGCCGGGTTGCATCATTTTGTTTATCAGGGTTGTGAGACATATGAACGCATGACGCTTGAGTTTCTTAGTACTCTCTCACATAATGTTGGTTTGATGCCAAATACATATGTGGAGGAGCATATTACTTTCCTTCTCTCGGACTAATACTTCGACATCACTTTTTAGGAGAGGTGTAATTACTTTGGCTTCCCCAACAACGATGAAGACATCCATTATGTTTATGAGTTCACTGATCCACACCCAAGGTAATCCTTCAATGAGATAAGCATTCGTGGCTCAAGTGCCACTTGTTGGGGATATAACTATTAGGTATGACCCACCCAGGAGGGGCCGGGTCATCCCTATGAAGACTCAACACAATGAAGCCCAAGGTCACATGGTGATTCATAGATAGGCTTAGTAGAGGGCCCAGACGTGAAGGCGGTTTAAGGCCCATAATTGTAAACTGCCATGTATGTAAACTTGTATTGTAAGGCATGTGAGAAAGGTCACCAAGCCGGATACGTTGTATAATCCGGCTGGAACTCTGAGGGCCGCAGGGCGTCAACCCGTGTATCTAAGGGGACGACCTAGCGGCGGCTTAGGACAAAAAACAACAGATCGAGAGCCGGGTCAAGCGTATTCGCTCCCTGCTCATCGAAACCCTAGCAATACCAACTACAATATGGACTAGGCTTTTACCTTCATCGTAAGGGGCTGGACCAGTATAAACTCCTCGTGTCCTTTGTCCTGATTAACCCCTTTAAGCTAACCTCAACGTGATGGCTCCACGACTAAGTCCTCACACTAGGACATCTGTCGTGACAATTCCACGACAGTTGGCACCCACTGTGGGGCTACCGCATGATGGTTTCGAGTTCTTAAAGGTCAACTTCGAAGGGATCAAGGGATACACCGTGGGCCGGATGACCAAGAGTCGCCGCGGCAAGCTCTACATCGATGACGCAGGCTGGGACCCCGAGGCCGGCTCAATTGAGTATGGGTACCGGGTCCCCTTCGGTGGAATTCACGTCTTCATTGGCAAGGTCGGCGAACTGGGCCCTGAGCCGGACTTCTGCACCGACATCATTGAGATGGCTCAGCGTGCAAAACCCGCCCGGGTTCGGCCCACCATGAATCGTGCCTTCGTGGGATGTATCCATGGAGCGGAACCTGAGGATAGATCGGCATCTGGTGGTGAGACTGTCGTTTATTCCGATGACGAGTCATCTATTGGTGAGACCGAATTATTGTATCAACTGCAAGAGGGCTGGCTTGGGGGCTGTTCCGATGGCGACAGTATTCCGGACCCCTGTGAGCCACCGAATCGAGTTGCAATTTTCATGGCCGGTACACAACCCATGCAGCACTCATCAACTACGGCGGAGCTGGTTTTCGGGTCAGGGGCGACAGCGGCTGCCGGGGTAGGAGGCCCTGAGCGCCCGCCGGCTCAGGCTTTAACTGATTTGCTGGATAAATTGACGATTCTGTTAACAACGGTGGTTAACCCGGCGGATCAAGATCAACATAACGCGGTGATCACAAGATTGCGCGATGAGATAGCACAGGCTAAGGAGGAGCTAAATACAGAAAGCGCTAAGATGGCTGAAGAATGGGCTGCTTTGGACGCCCAGTCACAACGGGTTCAGGCGGAGTCTTACCGGCTCATGTTGGATCAAAATGCTTCAAATGATGTCATGAGGAGGAGGCATCAGACCCATCTGCCGTCAGTTTACGAAGCAAGAAATCTTTTTAACACGCCAGTGTTGGGGAACATAGTAATTTCAAAAAAAATCCTACGCACACGCAAGATCATGGTGATGCATAGCAACGAGAGGGGAGAGTGTGATCTACGTACCCTTGTAGACCGACAGCGGAAGCGTTAGCATAACGCGGTTGATGTAGTCGTACGTCTTCATGGCCCGACCGATCAAGCACCGAAACTACGTCACCTCCGAGTTTTAGCACACGTTCAGCTCGATGACGATCCCCGGACTCCGATCCAGCCAAGTGTCGGGGAAGAGTTCCGTCAGCACGACGGCGTGGTGACGATCTTGATGTTCTACCGTCGCAGGGCTTCGCCTAAGCACCGCTACAATATTATCGAGGATTATGGTGGAAGGGGGCACCGCACACGGCTAAGAAAACGATCACATGGATCAACTTGTGTGTCTAGGGGTGCCCCTACCCTCGTATATAAAGGAGCAAGGGGATGAGGCCGGCCGGACCTATAGGCGCGCCGAGGAGGAGTCCTCCTCCTAGTAGGAGTAGGACTCCTACTAGGAGGGGGAAGGAAGTGGGGAGGGAGAAGGAAAGGGGGGCGCCGCCCCCCCCCCCTCTCCTAGTCCAATTCGGACCAGGGGGGAGGAGGCGCGCGGCCCACCTTGGCTGCCCTTCTCTCTCGCCACTAAGGCCCATAAGGCCCATTACTTATCCTGGGGGGTTTCCGGTAACCCTCCGGTACTCCGGTTTTCTCCGAAATCACCCGGAACACTTCCGGTGTCCGAATATAGCCATCCAATATATCAATATTTATGTCTCAACCATTTCAAGACTCCTCGTTATGTCCGTGATCACATCCGGGACTCCGAACTAACTTTGGTACATCAAAACTCATAAACTCATAATATAACTGTCATCGAAACTTTAAGCGTGCGGGCCCTACGGGTTCGAGAACAATGTAGACATGACCGAGACATGTCTCCGGTCAATAACCAATAGCGGAACCTAGATGCTCATATTGGTTCCCACATATTCTACGAAGATCTTTATCGGTCAGACTGCATAACAACATACGTTGTTCCCTTTATCATCGGTATGTTACTTGCCCGAGATTCGATCGTCGGTATCTCAATACCTAGTTCAATCTCGTTACCGGCAAGTCTCTTTACTCGTTTTGTAATACATCATCTCGCAACTAACTCATTAGTTGCAATGCTTGCAAGGCTTATGTGATGTGCATTACCGAGAGGGCCCAGAGATACCTCTCCGACAATCGGAGTGACAAATCCTAATCTCGAAATACGCCAACCCAACATTTACCTTTGGAGACACCTGTAGAGCTCCTTTATAATCACCCAGTTACGTTGTGACATTTGGTAGCACACAAAGTGTTCCTCCAGCAAACGGGAGTTGCATAATCTCATAGTCATAGGAACATGTATAAGTCATGAAGAAAGCAATAGCAACATACTAAACGATCGGGTGCTAAGCTAATGGAATGGGTCATGTCAATCACATCATTCTCCTAATAATGTGATGCCGTTAATCAAATGACAACACATGTCTATGGTTAGGAAACATAACCATCTTTCTTTAACGAGCTAGTCAAGTAGAGGCATACTAGTGACGTTTAGTTTGTCTATGTATTCACACTAGTATTATGTTTCCGGATAATACAATTCTAGCATGAATAATAAACATTTATCATGATATAAGGAAATTAAATAATAACATTATTATTGCCTCTAGGGCATATTTCCTTCAGTCTCCCACTTGCACTAGAGTCAATAATCTAGATTACACAGTAATGATTCTAACACCCATGGAGCTTTGGTGCTGATCATGTTTTGCTCGTGGAAGAGGCTTAGTCAACGGGTCTGCAACATTTAGATCCGTATGTATCTTGCAAATCTCTATGTCTCCCACCTGGACTAGATCCCGGATGGAATTGAAGCGTCTCTTGATGTGCTTGGTTCTCTTGTGAAATCTGGATTCCTTTGCCAAGGCAATTGCACCAGTATTGTCACAAAAGATTTTCATTGGACCCGATGCACTAGGTTAGACAGCTAGATCGGATATGAACTCCTTCATCCAGACTCCTTCGTTTGCTGCTTCCGAAGCAGCTATGTACTCCGCTTCACATGTAGATCCCGCCACAACGCTTTGTTTAGAACTGCACCAACTGACAGCTCCACCATTTAATGTAAACACGTATCCGGTTTGCGATTTAGAATCGTCTGGATCAGTGTGAAAGCTTGCATCAACGTAACCATTTACGATGAGCTCTTTGTCACCTCCATATATGAGAAACATATCCTTAGTCCTTTTCCGGTATTTCAGGATGTTCTTGACCGCTGTCCAGTGATCCACTCCTGGATTACTTTGGTACCTCCCTGCTAGACTTATAGCAAGACACACATCAGGTCTGGTACACAACATTGCATACATGATAGAGCCTATGGCTGAAGCATAGGGAACATCTTTAATTTTCTCTCTATCTTCTGCATTGGTCGGGCATTGAGTCTTACTCAATTTCACACCTTGTAACACAGGCAAGAATCCTTTCTTTGCTTGATCTATTTTGAACTTCTTCAAAATTTTGTCAAGGTATGTGCTTTGTGAAAGTCCAATTAAGCGTCTTGATCTATCTCTATAGATCTTAATGCCCAATATGTAAGCAGCTTCACCGAGGTCTTTCATTGAAAAACTTTTATTCAAGTATCCCTTTATGCTATTCAGATATTCTATATCATTTTCGATTAGTAATATGTCATCTACATATAATATCAGAAATGCTACAGAGCTCCCACTCACTTTCTTGTAAATACAGGCTTCTCCAAAAGTCTGTACAAAACCAAATGCTTTGATCACACTATCAAAGCGTTTACTCCAACTCTGAGAATCTTGCACCAGTCCATAAATGGATCGCTGGAGCTTGCATACTTTGTTAGCTCCCTTTGGATCGACAAAACCTTCCGGTTGCATCATATACAACTCTTCTTCCAGAAATCCATTCAGGAATGCAGTTTTGACATCCATATGCCAAATTTCATAATTATAAAATGTGGCAATTGCTAACATTATTCGGACAGACTTAAGCATCGCTACGGGTGAGAAGGTCTCATCATAGTCAATCCCTTGAACTTGTCGAAAACCTTTTGCGACAAGTCGAGCTTTGTAGACAGTAATATTACCATCAGCGTCAGTCTTCTTCTTGAAGATCCATTTATTCTCAATTGCTTGCCGATCATTGGGCAAGTCAACCAAAGTCCATACTTTGTTCTCGTACATGGATCCCATCTCAGATTTCATGGCTTCAAGCCATTTTGCGGAATCTAGGCTCACCATCGCTTCTTCATAGTTCGTAGGTTCATCATGATCTAGTAGCATGACTTCCAGAACATGATTACCGTACCACTCTGGTGCGGATCTTACTCTGGTTGATCTACGAGGTTCAGTGGTATCTTGTTCTGAAGTTTCTGATCATTATCATTAGCTTCCTCACTAATTGGTGTAGGTGTCACAGAAACTGGTTTTTGTGGTGTACTACTTTCCAATAAGGGAGCAGGTACAGTTACCTCGTCAAGTTCTAGTTTCCTCCCACTCACTTCTTTCAAGAGAAACTCCTTCTCTAGAAAGTTTCCGAATTTAGCAACAAAAGTCTTGCCTTCAGATCTGTGATAGAAGGTGTATCCAATAGTTTCCTTTGGATATCCTATGAAGACACATTTCTCCGATTTGGGTTCGAGCTTATCAGGTTGAAGCTTTTTCACATAAGCATCGCCGCCCCAAACTTTCAGAAACGACAACTTTGGTTTCTTGCCAAACCATAGTTCATAAGGCGTCGTCTCAACGGATTTTCATGGTGCCCTATTTAACGTGAATGCGGCCGTCTCTAGAGCATATCCCCAAAACGATAGTGGTAAATTAGTAAGAGACATCATAGATCACACCATATCTAGTAAAGTACGATTACGACGTTCGGACACACCATTACGCTATGGTGTTTCGGGTGGCGTGAGTTGCGAAACTATTCCGCATTGTTTCAGATGTACACCAAACTCGTAACTCGAATATTCTCCTCCATGATCAGATCGTAGGAATTTTATTTTCTTGTTATGATTATTTTCAACTTCACTCTGAAATTCTTTGAACTTTTCAAACGTTTCAGACTTATGTTTCATTAAGTAGATATACCCATATCTGCTTAAGTCATCTGTGAAGGTGAGAAAATAATGATATCCGCCACGAACCTCAACATTCATCGGACCACATACATCTGTATGTATGATTTCCAACAAATCTGTTGCTCTCTCCATAGTACCGAAGAACGGTGTTTTTGTCATCTTACCCATAAGGCACGGTTCGCAAGTCCCAAGTGATTCATAATCAAGTGGTTCCAAAAGTCCATCAGTATGGAGTTTCTTCATGAGCTTTACACCGATATGACCCAAACGGCAGTGCCACAAATAAGTTGCACTATCATTATCAACTCTGCATCTTTTGGCTTCAACATTATGAATATGTGTATCACTACTATCGAGATTTAATAAGAATAGACCACTCTTTAAGGGTGCATGACCATAAAACATATTACTCATATAAATAGAACAACCATTATTCTCTGATTTAAATGAATAACCGTCTCCCATCAAACAAGATCCAGATATAATGTTCATGCTCAACGCTGGCACCAAATAACAATTATTTAGGTCTAATACTAATCCCGAAGGTAGATGTAGAGGTAGCGTGCCGACCGCGATCACATCGACTTTGGAGCCATTTCCCACGCGCATCGTCACCTCGTCCTTAGCCAATCTTCGCTTAATCCGTAGTCCCTGTTTCGAGTTGCAAATGGTAGCAACAGAACCAGTATCAAATACCCAGGTGCTACTGCGAGCATTAGTAAGGTACACATCAATAACATGTATATCACATATACCTTTGTTCACCTTGCCATCCTTCTTATCCGCCAAATACTTGGGGTAGTTCCGCTTCCAGTGACCAGTCTGCTTGCAGTAGAAGCACTCAGTTTCAGGCTTAGGTCCAGGTTTGGGTTTCTTATCTTGAGTAGCAACTTGTTTGCTGTTCTTTTTGAAGTTCCCCTTCTTCTTTCCTTTGCCCTTTTTCTTGAACTAGTGGTCTTGTTGACCATCAACACTTGATGCTCCTTCTTGATTTCTACCTCCGCAGCTTTCAGCATTGCGAAGAGCTCGGGAATAGTCTTATTCATCCCTTGCATATTATAGTTCATCACGAAGCTCTTGTAGCTTGGTGGCAGTGATTGGAGAATTCTGTCAATGACGCAATCATCTGGAAGATTAACTCCCAATTGAATCAAGTGATTATTATACCCAGACATTTTGAGTATATGCTCACTGATAGAACTGTTATTCTCCATCTTGCAGCTATAGAACTTATTGGAGACTTCATATCTCTTAATCCGGGCATTTGCTTGAAATATTAACTTCAACTCCTGGAACATCTCATATGCTCCATGACGTTCAAAACGTCGTTGAAGTCCCGATTCTAAGCCGTAAAGCATGGCACACTGAACTATCGAGTAGTCATCAGCTTTGCTCTGCCAGACGTTCATAACATCTAGTGTTGCTCCAGCAGCAGGCCTGGCACCCAATGGTGCTTCCAGGACGTAATTCTTATGTGCAGCAATGAGGATAATCCTCAAGTTACGGACCCAATCCGTGTAATTGCTACCATCATCTTTCAACTTTGCTTTCTTGAGGAACGCATTAAAATTCAACGGAACAACAGCACGGGCCATCTATCTACAATCAAACATAAACAAGCAAGATACTATCAGGTACTAAGTTCATGATAAATTTAGGTTCAATTAATCATATTACTAAAGAACTCCCACTTAGATAGACATCCCTCTAATCCTCTAAGTGATTACGTGATCCAAATTAGCTAAACCATGTCCGATCATCACGTGAGATGGAGTAGTTTCATTGGTGAACATCACTATGTTGATCATATCTACTATATGATTCACGCTCGACCTTTCGGTCTCCGTGTTCCGAGGCCATATATGTATATGCTTGGCTCGTCAAGTATAACCTGAGTATTCCGCGTGTGCAACTGTTTTGCACCCGTTGTATTTGAACGTAGAGCCTATCACACCCGATCATCATGTGGTGTCTCAGCACGAAGAACTTTCGCAACGGCGCATACTCAGGGAGAACACTTCTTGCTAATTTGTGAGATATCATCTTAAAATGCTACCGTCAATCAAAGCAAGATAAGATGTATAAAAGATAAACATCACATGCAATCAATATAAGTGATATGATATGGCCATCATCATCTTGTGCTTGTGATCTCCATCTTCGAAGCACCGTCGTGATCACCATCGTCACCGGCACGACACCTTGATCACCATCATAGAATCGTTGTTGTCTCGCCAATCTTATGCTTCCACGACTATCGCTACCGCTTAGTGATAAAGTAAAGCATTACAGCGCAATTGCATTGCATACAATAAAGCGACAACCATATGGCTCCTGCCAGTTGCCGATAACTTGGTTACAAAACATGATCATCTCATACAATAAAATTTAGCATCATGTCTTGACCATATCACATCACAACATGCCCTACAAAAACAAGTTAGACGTCCTCTACTTTGTTGTTGCAAGTTTTACATGGCTGCTATGGGCTTAAGCATGAACCAATCTTACCTACGCATCAAAACCACAATGATAGTTTGTCAAGTTGGTGCTGTTTTAACCTTTGCAAGGACCGGGCGTAGCCACACTCGGTTGAACTAAAGTTGGAGAAACTGACACCCGCTAGCCACCTTTGTGCAAAGCACGTCGGGAGAACCGGCCTCGCGTAAGCGTACGCGTAATGTCGGTCCGGGTCGCTTCTTTCAACAATACCGCCGAACCAAAGTATGACATGCTGGTAAGCAGTATGACTTATATCGCCCACAACTCACTTGTGTTCTACTCGTGCATATAACATCAACACATAAAACCTAGGCTCGGATGCCACTGTTGGGGAACGTAGTAATTTCAAAAAAAATTCCTACGCACACGCAAGATCATGGTGATGCATAGCAACGAGAGGGGAGAGTGTGATCTACGTACCCTTGTAGACCGACAGCGGAAGCGTTAGCACAACGCGGTTGATGTAGTCGTATGTCTTCACGGCCCGACCGATCAAGCACCGAAACTACGGCACCTCTGAGTTTTAGCACACGTTCAGCTCGATGACGATGCCCGGACTCCGATCCAGCAAAGTGTCAGGGAAGAGTTCCGTCAGCACGACGGCGTGGTGACGATCTTGATGTTCTACCGTCCCAGGGCTTCGCCTAAGCACCGCTACAATATTATCGAGGATTATGGTGGAAGGGGGCACCGCACACGGCTAAGAAAACGATCACGTGGATCAACTTGTGTGTCTAGGGGTGCCCCTACCCTCGTATATAAAAGAGAAAAGGGAGGAGGCCGGCTGGACCTATAGGCGCGCCAAGGAGGAGTCCTCCTCCTAGTAGGAGTAGGACTCCTACTAGGAGGGGGAAGGAAGTGGGGAGGGAGAAGGAAAGGGGGGCGCCGCCCCCCCCCTCTCCTAGTCCAATTCGGACCAGGGGGGAGGAGGCGCGCGGCCCACCTTGGCTGCCCTTCTCTCTCGCCACTAAGGCCCATAAGGCCCATTACTTCTCCTGGGGGGTTTCCGGTAACCCTCCGGTACTCCGGTTTTCTCCGAAATCACCCGGAACACTTCCGGTGTCCGAATATAGCCATCCAATATATCAATATTTATGTCTCGACCATCTTGAGACTCCTTGTTATGTCCGTGATCACATTCGGGACTCCGAACTAACTTCGGTACATCAAAACTCATAAACTCATAATATAACTGTCATCGAAACCTTAAGCGTGCGGACCCTACGGGTGCGAGAACAATGTAGACATGACCGAGACATGTCTCCGGTCAATAACCAATAGCGGAACCTGGATGCTCATATTGGTTCCCACATATTCTACGAAGATCTTTATCGGTCAGACCGCATAACAACATACGTTGTTCCCTTTGTCATCGGTATGTTACTTGCCCGAGATTCGATCGTCGGTATCTCAATACCTAGTTCAATCTCGTTACCGGCAAGTCTCTTTACTCGTTTTGTAATACATCATCTCGCAACTAACTCATTAGTTGCATTGCTTACAAGGCTTATGTGATGTGCATTACCGAGAGGGCCCAGAGATACCTCTCCGACAATCGGAGTGACAAATCCTAATCTCGAAATACGCCAACCCAACATTTACCCATGGAGACACCTATAGAGCTCCTTTATAATCACCCAGTTACGTTGTGACGTTTGGTAGCACACAAAGTGGTCCTCCAGCAAACGGGAGTTGCATAATCTCATAGTCATAGGAACATGTATAAGTCATGAAGAAAGCAATAGCAACATACTAAACGATCGGGTGCTAAGCTAATGGAATGGGTCATGTCAATCACATCATTCTCCTAATAATGTGATCCCGTTAATCAAATGACAACACATGTCTATGGTTAGGAAACATAACCATCTTTGATTAACGAGCTAGTCAAGTAGAGGCATACTAGTGACGTTTAGTTTGTCTATGTATTCACACAAGTATTATGTTTCCGGATAATACAATTCTAGCATGAATAATAAACATTTATCATGATATAAGGAAATAAAATAATAACATTATTATTGCCTCTAGGGCATATTTCCTTCAGCCAGGAGCAGGAACCAGTAACCCGGCAGGGGTAAACCGGGTCGAAGCACCTGGGACGGGTACGCCGGTTCAACCGCGCGTGATGGACCCACCTCGTCAGAACAATAACCCGCCACAGCACATGCCGACGCCACCGGGTCATTACTCCAACCCTTTGGATAACATGATCGTTGCGGCATCTCGATTGGCAGCCATCCCAGTTGAAGGTGAATCGCCAGCGGCGGTCGAGACGCAGAGGGCTAGAGATCTTCTTCAGACAGCACTGGTTCAACAGCAGGCTTATTCTTACAGCCGCGATCGAGTTCATTCTACCCCTCGTCCGAGCCGGAGTTACAGCAGGCATCTCGATGAGCCGGCTATATCAAGCAGTGGGCGAAACCGTAACCCGCCCCGTGGGCATGACCCGGCGGGTGGTGGTGCAAACGCTCAGGACGTGGTGGATCAAGGTAGAGCTCGTCGAGAGGCTAAGCTGGCGGCTCAGTATGCGGCTTATCAACCAACTCTAGTTCGTCCGACCACCTCTGTGGAGCCAGGTGTAACCTTTAGAAACTTGGGCATACCATTCTTGGTGCCGGATCTACGTAATGAGCGTCTTCCCAAAGATTTCAATGGTCCTTGCAAGGTGCCAAACTATACGGCTGATTTAAGTCCCGAGGCATGGATTGAGAGTTATGAGATGGCCATGGAGTTGCTGGACGTCAGCGAGGCTGCGTGTGCTAAGTATTTTCCCCTGATGCTAGAAGGAACGGCCCGCACCTGGTTGAAAGGGCTCCTTGCCAATTCCATCGGGTCATGAGCCGAGTTAAAAGCCCGATTTATCAAGAACTTCAAAGATACGTGTAAACAACCCATGTCAATTATGGATCTGGCTGCCTGTGTTCAAGAAGAAGCTGAATCAACAACCCATTGGGTGCGCCGGGTCTCAACAATCTTGCACTCCTCGGACCGCACAATGCTGACTCAGTTGTGTTAATGTTAGAGAACAATTGGCACTTCACACCCTTGAAGCAGAAACTAGGGCGGCTTAAACGCCACTGCAATGACATGGGGATGCTCATGACGGCTCTGGTTAAATATGCTAACTCTGATAGTACCAAAGACCCCGAGTCTGATAACGATAAGACGGGGAAGGGAAAGAGGAGCAACAACGCTAAGGGGCAGCAGTATAACCTGGGAGGCAACAGTAAGCGCAGACATGATAATAGTTTTGACTTTGTTGCTAACACCAATGCATAGAATAATGGTCAGCGTCGTAAGGGTAAACCGCCCCCACAAGCCGGCGGATCCGGCATCAATCTTGAGCGTATGTTGAATCAGCCCTGCCCACGACATGGTACAAAAGAAAGACCATCCGGGCATCTATGGAAGGATTGTCACATCATGAAGGAGTACAAAAATTCAAATCTTTTCCATGACAGCCATGGGCCAGGTGGCGGTTCCGGGCCCGGCTCTCACGGTCCGGGTTATGGTGGTGGCGGTTCTAACTCTGGTTTCCAAGGAAATCAAGGTAATCACAACAACCAGGGAGGTTACAACCAGCAAAGTAATCAAGGGGGTCAGCAACAGCAACAGTCTAGTTACCAGACCAAATTGAAGCAGTTGAATAGTGGGCAATATCATGTGTTTACCACTAGCTTGTGTAAGCGTGACCAGAAGCTTCATAAGAGATTAGTCAATGTTGTTGAGCTGGCAGTTCCTCGCTATCTACGTTGGTCTGAGCAGCCCATCGTGTGGAGTCGGGAAGATCATCCATCCCGGGTTGATAATCAGGGTCATTTGACTTTGGTGGTTGCGCCACAGGTCGGAGGGTATAAGTTTACCAAAGTACTCATGGACGGAGGGAGCAGCATCAATATCCTTTATTATGAAACTTTCCGTCGCATGGGGTTGACTGATAAAAATCTTAAGCCGTCAAACATTGTTTTCCATGGCGTGGTGCCTGGTAAGTCCGCATATCCAGTCGGTAAGATAGCTCTCGAAGTTGTTTTTGGAGATGATCATGACTCTAGGTCAGAAACATTGAACTTTGAAGTGGTCAAGATCCACAGCCCATATCACGCTCTGTTTGGACGGCCGGCTTATGCCAAGTTCATGGCGCGACCGTATTACGTGTATCTGCCGCTCAAGATGTCGGGTTGCAAAGGAACCATTACAGTGCATGGGAGCCGTAAGATAGCTCTGGAGTGTGAAGAGGGGGGTGCGGCTTATGCTGAGTCAGTTTGTGCAACGGAGGAGTTGAAATTTTACAAGGACAATGTTGAGCTAGCAGATATGACATCTTTGAAAAAGCCAACCAGAGAGCATGATCCGGTGTTAAAGTTTAAGTCGAGAGATGATACCAAGATGGTTGATTTTGTTCCTGGCGACTCATACAAGCAGTTCAGCATCAGTGCTAATCTGGATCTGAAATAGGAAAGCGCACTCATCGAGTTCATCCGTGAGAACCGGGACATCTTTGCATGAAAGCCTTCAGACATGCAGGGTGTACCGAGACAACTCGCTAATCACACTCTTAATATTGATCCAAAGTTTAAGCCGGCCAAATAGTTTCTTCGCCATTTTAATGAGGAGAGACGGAAGGCCATTAGAGAGGAAGTGGCCCGGCTCTTGGCAGCTGGATTTATCATTGAAGTTTTCCATTCTGAGTGGTTGGCTAACCCGGTGCTGGTACTTAATAAAAAGGCACTTGGCGTATGTGTGTGGACTACACGGATTTAAACAAGGCTTGTCCGGCTGATCCTTTTGCTCTCCCTCGTATTGATCAGATTATTGATGCTACGACGGGTTGTGAGCATTTGAGTTTTTTGGATGCTTATTCTGGTTATCATCAGATCAAGATGGCAGTTAAGGACTAGGAGAAGACGGCTTTCCTAACTCCCTTTGGTGCCTTCTGCTATGTGTCTATGCCTTTTGGGCTCAAGAGTGCCCAGGCGAATTATCAGAGGTGTGTGCAAAATTTCCTTCATAACCAAATTAGGCGTAATGTTCGTGCCTATGTGGATGATATTATGGTGAAATCCAGAGAGAAAGAGTCATTGATAGATGATTTGAAGAAAACATTTGATAATCTCCGAGTTTACAAGATGATGCTTAACCCGGCCAAGTGTGTTTTTGGTGTGCCGGCAGGCAAGCTCCTGGGTTTTTTGGTGTCTAACAGAGGAATTGAAGCTAATCCGGAGAAGATCAAAGCTATGACCTCTCTGGCTAAGCCGGCATGTATCAATGATGTGCAGCGTCTGGTAGGTCGTATTGCAGTGTTAAGCCGGTTCATAAGCCGGTTGGGGGAGAAGGCTATCCCTCTGTATCAGATGATGAAAAAGACAGATAACTTTGTCTGGAGTGATGTTGCTGATGCAGCGTTTGAGGATTGGAAGAAACAGCTGGTTGAGCCACCAGTACTCGCAGCCCCTATTGATAAGGAACCTTTTGTTGTTATATGTGGCTGCTAATAGTCAGGCCGTCAGTGTTGCTATTGTGGTAGAAAGAAAGGAGGCAAGAAAGAAGTATCCGGTTCAAAGGCCGGTTTACTATATCAGTGAAGTGCTTATTGGGTCCAAGCAGAGGTATCCACACTGGCAAAAGCTTGTATATGGGGTGTTCTTGGCCAGCCGGAAGCTTAAACATTATTTTCTGGGCCATTCCATCACCATGGTCAGCTCTGCTCCCTTGGGAGATATCATCCAAAACAGAGAAGCAACTTGCCGGGTCGCTAAGTGGGCCATTGAGCTTGGGCCTCACGGGGTAAAATATGTGCCTCGCACGGCCATCAAGTCTCAAGCGCTGGCGGACTTCATCAACGATTGGACAGAGCTGCAGATGCCTGAGGAAAAGCCGGATAACACCTATTGGACTATTTACTTTGATGGGTCCAGGCAATTGGAGGGCTCGGGGCTGGAGTTATTCTTGCTTCCCCTCGAGGTGATAAATTTTGCTATGTTCTTCGTTTGATGTTTCCTTGTACTAACAATGCAGCCAAGTATGAGGCCTTACTCCACAGTCTTCGGATGGCTAAGGAAATGAACTTAAGTCAGGTTAGATGCTTCGGCGACTCAGATTTGGTGGATCAACAAGTCTCTGGTACTTGGGATTCTAAGGATCCACTCATGGTGGCTTATCGGCGAGAGGTGGACGTTATTGCTGGTCACTTCAAAGGTTATCAAGTTGAGCACGTTGATCGGAGGAAAAACAAAGCGGTAGACGCTTTAAGCCAGTTGGGCTCTCAACGTAAGATGGTGCCGCCTAATGTCTTTCTTGACGTTTTGCATAACCCGCTGGTTAAGATTCCTACAGAGGAGGATTTGTCTATTCCTGAAAGTTGGTGGCGGCTCTTCATGTAATCCCAGATTGGATAGACCCTTACTTGGCCTATATGACCCGGGGCGAGTTACCTGAGGATGAAACCTTAGCCAGGAAGATAACCCGGCGGTCTAAGTCAATGACGATTGTCAATGGAGAGTTACATCATCGCAGTGTCACAGGGGAGTTTCAGCATTGTGTTTCTCCATAAGAGGGCTATGAGATCTTACGAGAAATTCATGAAGGAGATTTTGGTCATCATGCCGGTTCAAGGTCCCTTGTGGCTAAAGCTTTCCGTCATGGGTTTTATTGGCTAACAGCTCATGCTGATGTAGAGGACCTTGTCAGCAGGTGTGATGGATGTCAGAAATTTGCACGTCGAGCCCATGTGTCGGCTCAAGAATTGAGGATGATTCCAATTACTTGGCCGTTCATAGTTTGGGGGCTCGATGTGGTTGGGCCTTTCATAAGATGCAAGGATAAGAAGACCCACCTTTTGGTGGCGGTTGCTAAGTCCAATAAGTGGGTAGAGGCAGAGCCGGTCAGTAAGTGTGATGCAGCAACGGCGGTTCAATTCATGAATAAGGTGATCTTCCGTTTTGGCTTTCCACATAGCATTATAACAGATAATGGCACTAATCTCTCTAAGGGTGCTATGGAAGAATTTTATCAACGTGAGCATATCCGGCTTGATGTATCATCAGTAGCTCACCTCAATCCAACGGTCAAGCTGAGAGAGCAAACCAAGAGATCTTGAAAGGCATCAAACCCCGGCTTATGGTTCCCCTGCAGAGGACGATGGGTTGTTGGGTGGAGGAGTTACCTTCCATATTATGGAGCATAAATACCACCCCAAACAGATCTACGGGATACACACCTTTCTTCATGGTTTATGGAGCAGAGGCAGTTCTCCCTAGTGACATCCATCATGACTCGCCTCGTGTGGCGGCTTATGTTGAAGCTGACAATGAAAGAGCACGACAAGAAGCACTTAATCTATTGGATGAGGAGCGTGACATAGTAGCAGCTCGTTCAGTGATTTACCAGCAAGATCTGCGCCGTTATCATAGCCGCCGGGTTAAAACCAGAACTTTTCAAGAAGGCGACTTGGTGCTCCGGCTTATCCAAGATCAGACTGATATGCACAAGTTATCCCCACCTTGGGAAGGACCCTTTGTGGTCAGCAAGAATCTAAACAATGGGTCATATTACCTTATCGATGTCCGAGACCACAAGGACTCACGCACGTCGGAGGAGGAGACCCGCCGGCCCTGGAATATTGCTCAGCTTAGGCCATACTACACCTGAGCCACCGGCTCATCCAATGTACATATTTTGACAATGTATATATTACGATCAAAAATAATAAAGCCGACATCCCTGCTAAAGCAGGGCCTCTGTCGTTTTTTCCTCTCTCAATTAATGAGTCTCCGGTTACATGGGGGCTTCTGCTTTATACATCGAAGTTATAATTACCCTTTGATCCGGCCTATAGGTCACATAAAAACTTGGGACCAAAGAGAGTCTGTTGCAAAAGCACGACTCAAACATGGGTACCTCTTGAGCACAACTCAAAATATCACTTGGGGGCTCTTTTGTTCTAAAGAACAAAGAGTTCATAACCTTGTGATAGGCTATAAAAGCCAGGCTTGGAAGCCAGCTGTATTCACCTAAAACCCCGGGTTATCTTGCCTGTATGCCAGATGCTTCTCCATCAGGTAATCCTGATTGACCCACCGAACTCTTAACAATCAATCTTTTAAACAAGACCCTGAACTCGTTAAGGTTAAAACGCGGTTTCTCATGAGAGGGCACGGTTTTATGGATAGCAAGGAGAAGCTCAGGCTGAAAAGCCGCCTTCCTTGAAACTTGTATAAATCGGCCTGTGATGCACGATGCTGCTCTAACCCCGCGTACTCCTGATAAGTCTATCTTTAAATAAGAACTGAACTTATCCGGTTTAAAATGTCAATTGGGTCAATGAGGGCCGGCTCACGGAAAGCGCGTACCTTCCAGTGGCTAATGCTAGTTTCATTGAAGAAGATATTTTGGCTTGGCGGCCTATGAAAGCCTCGGATTTTTTCTGTTGTTTTGATTTGAATGTATTTTTGACATTTTTTTTCTTTTGTGACACAGTAATACATTGTTGGAAAACAATAAGGCTTATAATGCCTTCTGAGTCATATATGACATTAACCGGAGTTTATTAACCCGGCCTGGTCTTGTTCATAAGCCGGCAATCTCTGATAACTGCCAGCATCCAAAGTCTTGGGCTATCACCCTTACTACACTGGCTTGGTAAAATCAACAAGTGTGATCAAATGTCATAGGTATGATATTTTTTCATATATGATTAGAACTTCTTGCTATACGTTATTTCTATTATGTTATCACTAACTCGTTGCAGGCATGATGAGAAGTTTCTAAGGTAAATGAAGAGAATATGCTAATTCTCGAGAAAGATGCAAACCTTGACGTCGGTTATTCGCTCAACTTAGGGGCAATACTTCTACTACACCTTGCACATCAAGCAAATCATGCACAAGGAGATGTCATCATCAATAGAGCAACATCTCCACATCCCTTCGAGGCACATCCACCTACATGAACATGATCTTCTCCAACTAGAGCCAAAAGTGGGATCCTGACTGTCGGTGTCAAAACCGGCGGATCTCGGGTAGGGGGTCCTGAACAATGCGTCTAAGGCGGATGGTAATAGGAGGCAGGGGACACGATGTTTACCCAGGTTCGGGCCCTCTTGATGGAGGTAATACCCTACGTCCTGCTTGATTAATCTTGATGATATGAGTATTACAAGAGTTGATCTACCACGAGATCGTAGAGGCTAAACCCTAGAAGCTAGCCTATGGTATGATTGTTGTTGTCCTACGGACTAAACCCTCCGGTTTATATAGACACCGGAGGGGGCTAGGGTTACACAGAGTCGGTTACAAGGGAGGAGATCTACATATCCGTATTGCCAAGCTTGCCTTCCACGCCAAGGAGAATCCCATCTGGACAAGGGACGAAGTCTTCAATCTTGTATCTTCATAGTCCAACAGTCCGGCCAAAGGATATAGCTCGGCTGTCCGGAGACCCCCTAATCCAGGACTCCCTCAGTAGCCCCTGAACCAGGCTTCAATGACGATGAGTTCGGCGCGCAGATTTGTCTTCGGCATTGCAAGGCAGGTTCCTCCTCCGAATATTCCATAGAAGATTGAACACAAGGATAGTGTCCGGCTCTGCAAAACAAGTTCCACATACCACCGTATAGAGAATAATATTTCCACAAATCTAATCTGCTGTCACGTTCGACAACGTGACATCATACCACGGCCCGATCATTATTCGCACCGTTTTTCTCAACCAGCTACTGCACATATCACGAGGTGGTTTCCTTGGCACGTCTTGTTGAAGCAGAGATCGTGTCCCCTTATCACGGGATTCTCATCAATACGGATGTGGGTAACCCAACCGCGCCATCAATTACGACGCTTGGGCAATAAGAGGTTTTACCAGGTGAGTGGGGAGGCGCATCGCCTGTTTTGCCCTTATAAAGGGACAAGGATTCACTCTTTTCACCCACGCCTTCTTCCCAATTCATTCCCTTCTGCTCAGGCTCCAGCGCCTAAGCGTTCACCTTCTCTGCCCACAAAAGGTCTTCCAAAGATGTCCGGATCCGGAGCAGGAGGCAAATGGATGGCCTCTACCGTCCGAGAGAAGGATATCAAAAAGCTTCGGGAGGCTGGGTATCTGGCCAAGAAAATCATCCACCGTCTCCCGACGGCGGGACAGATCGTCCCCACTCCAGAACACCATGAGAGGGTTGTATTCCTCCCTTACTTTGTCCGCAGGCTAGGGTTTCCCCTCCACCTGTTCGTTCGTGGCATTATGTATTATAATGGGATCGATCTTCATGATCTGTCCCCTAATTCCTTCCTCAATATCTCTACATTCATTGTTGTGTGCGAGGCTTTTCTCCGCATTTCGCCGCACTTCGGATTATGGCTGAAGGTTTTCAATGTGAAGCCCAAGGTGGTGGGCGGCGAGCACGCCGAGTGCGGGGGCGCTATGGTGAGCAAGATGCCCAACGTCATATGGCCAACGGGAACCTTTAATGATTCTGTCAAGGAGTGGCAACAACAGTGGTTTTAGATCACTGAGTCGTGCGGCAAGGAATGGGCCGCCTCTCCTGAGTTTTGATCCGGCGCCCCTCTGCGGCTTACATCCTGGGTTAAGAAAGGCCTGGACTGGTCCTCGTCCGACGAACTGTCGGTGCTCCAGACGCGCGTTAAAGATATGGGAGATAAGAACATTGAACTTGTCAACGTAGTCCAGGTGATGTTGGTCCGTCGGATATTGCCCTGTCAACACCAGACTTGCGATCTATGGGAATTCGATCCGGCCAGGCACCAAACCTTGCGAGGGTTCTTTGGATCCTCGCACAAGGACATTTGGAAGGTGCTTTTCAAGTCCAGCAAATCATGGCCGGACTCCGCCGAGGACCGCGGGTACCAACTGTCCCGCCCTGCAAGTTCGGTGAGTTTATCAAACTTTTCTATCCGCGTGACCCAAAGGAAACGCTTAACGCGTGTTTATTCAACTCTCCCAGGACTGGACGAAGAAGGCGGAGCGGATCCATTGTCCGACCCCGCTGCCCGAAGACCCGGCCATCCCACTTCTGACGAAGATGCTGGTCCCGGCTGTGACACCCCCGATTTGACCGTACACTAATCATACACGCAAATGTGTACGATCAAGATCAGGGACTCACTAGAAGATATCACAACACAACTCTACAAATAAAATAAGTCATACAAGCATCATATTACAAGCCAGGGGCCTCGAGGGCTCGAATACAAGAGCTCGATCATAGACGAGTCAGCGGAAGCAACAATATCTGAGTACAGACATAAGTTAAACAAGTTTGCCTTACGAAGGCTAGCACAAACTGGGATACAGATCGAAAGAGGCGCAGGCCTCCTGCCTGGGATCCTCCTAAACTACTCCTGGTCGTCGTCAGCGGGCTGCACGTAGTAGTAGGCACCTCTAGTGTAGTAGGAGTCGTCGTCGACAGTGGCGTCTGGCTCCTGCGCTCCAACGTCTGGTCGCAGCAATCGGGTATAGGAAAGGGGAAAAGGGGGAGAAAAGCAACCGTGAGTACTCATCCATAGTACTCGCAAGCAAGGAGCTACACTACATATGTATGCATTGGTATCAAATGAAAAAGGGGTATCATATGTGGACTGAACTGCAGAATGCCGAAATAAGAGGGGGATAGCTAGTCCTTTCAAAGACTACGCTTCTGGTAACCTCCATCTTGCAGCAGGAGAAGAGAGTAGATGGTAAGTTCACCAAGTAGCATCGCATAGCATAATCCTAACCGATGATCCTCCCCTCGTCGCCCTGTGAGAGAGCGATCACCGGTTGTATCTGGTACTTGGAAGGGTGTGTTTTATTAAGTATCTAGTTCTAGTTGTCATAAGGTCAAGGTACAACTCTGGGTCGTCCTTTTACCAAGGGACACGACTATTCGAATAGATCAACTTCCCTGCAGGGGTGCACCACATTTCCCAACACGCTCGATCCCCTTTGTCAGGACACACTTTTCTAGGTCATGCCCGGCCTCAGAAGATCAACATGTCGCAGCCCTACCTAGGCACAACAGAGAGGTCAGCACGCCGGTCTAAATCCTATGGCGCAGGGGTCTGGGCCCATCGCCCATTGCACACCTGCACGTTGCGTACGCGGCCAGTGAGCAGACCTAGCAACCTCCATTACAAAGGAAGTTGCGTTACGCGGTCCAACCCGGCGCGCGCCACTCATTCACTGACGTCACGAAGGCTTCGGTTGATACCACGACATCGAGTGCCCATAACTGTCCCCGCGTAGATGGTTAGTGCGTATAGGCCAGTAGCCAGACTCAGATCAAATACCAAGATCTCGTTAAGCGTGTTATCTTGAAGTAACCGCGAACGCCGACCAGGGCCAGGCCCACCTCTCTCCTAGGTGGTCTCAACCTGCCCTGTCGCTCCGCCACAAAGTAACCGTCGGGGGCCTTCGGGAACTCAGGCCCACCTCTACCGGGATGGAGTCACCTGCCCCTTCAGCCCCCAACATCGGAATCACTCGCGGGTACTCCTACGAGCCGACCCGACGTTAATCACCACAAGAATCATATATTATGTATAAGTATATACCCGTGACCACCTCCCAAGTGATCACAGCTCGATAGTATAGCATGGCAGACAGACAAGAATGTAGGGCCACTGATGGTAAACTAGCATCCTATACTAAGCATTTAGGATTGCAGGTAAGGTATCAACAGCTGGAGCAACAATGACAGGCTATGCAACAGAATAGGATTAACGGAAAGCAGTAACATGCTACACTACTCTAATGCAAGCAGTAGAGAGAAGAGTAGGCGATATCTGGTGATCAAAGGGGGGGCTTGCCTGGTTGCTCTGGCAAGAGAGAGGGGTCGTCAACACCGTAGTCGTACTGGGTAGCAGCGGCATCGGTCTCGGTGTCTAGCGAGAGAAGAGGGGGAAGAAACAATAAATATAATGCAAACAAATGCATGACGATGCATGACATGACAAAGCATGAAGTCAGGTGTGCCCTAACGCGGTACGAGGTGGTACCGGTGTAGGGGGGAAACATCCGGAAAAGTATTCCCGGTGTTTTGCATTTTTGAATAGATGAATCGGAGGGGGAAAGTTGTGTGTTCGCTATGCTAGGGATGTGTGACGGACGAATGGGGTGTGTATTCAGATTCGTCTCGTCGTTCTGAGCAATTTTCATGTATAAAACTTTTTCATCTGACTTGCGGATTATTTTATATGAATTTCTAAAGTTTTAAACAGTATTCTGAAATTATTAATAATTCTAAAATTAAAGGGAAAAGGCTATGGGTACACAGAAGCGTACACAGTCAGAGGCCCAATGAGGCTGACATGTGGGACCTTGTTGACTGCCTAGTCAGCAGTCAACAGTGGACTATTGGCTGGTCAACTGACCAGGAGGACCCACCTGTCATTGACTCCACTATTAGCAGTGTCTTTAATTTTTCTTGATAACTTAGTTAGCACGTGGGGCCCATCTGTAAGTGTCACCTTTTAGTAAGACTAACCTAACCTTTTAATTAGTGATGGGGGACCATTTGTTAGTGGGGGGTTAGCGCCTAATCAAAAGGCCACGGGCCTGGTAGCCATCGACACCGAGGCCGGATGGATGCTCTGTGCGCGCCGGCGACCAGAGGCACGGCGAGGCCGGCCGGCTGGCGCAGCCGTGAGCGGGGGGAGGCGTAGCCGGTGAGGAGGGGTGGTTGGGGCGCGACTGCCGGCGCTAGCGACGTGCGGAGGCAGCGGCGGCGGTCCGGCAGGGGCAGGTGCGAGCGGGGAGTTAGGCGAGCGCACGCGCGGGGGGGGGGGGGGGGGGGGGGGGGGGGGGCGTGGCGCGGTGGGCGTGGCGCGCTTGCGAATGGCGGCGGGTCCATTGAAGCGTGTCATGAGCGCGAGAGGGGCAGCACGGGACGCAGGGAGCAGCAAGCACGAGCAGAGCAGCACAAAGAACCGTGGCAGCGGATGGCGACGTGCGTAGGGCAGGTACAGGTAGGCGATGCGGGGCGCGCGACAGGAGCCGCTAGGGTGTGGCCCAGCCGTAGTCAGGGGTGAGTGGGAGTGTGAGCGCCGGTGGCTTCGGGCGCAGGGGCCGCGGCCACGGCAAGCTCAGGGACAGCTAATGGCAACCGAATCAAAGTGGGGGAAGGGGGATCCGGGGGAGAAGCTCACTGCGAGTCCATTGATGTGCTCGGGGAAGATCGAGGTGGACCGGAACGGTGGTAATCGACGATGGACGACGACAACGTACAGGACGAAGACTAGCTCGATGGCGAGCACACAGGCCACCTCGGCTCCGTTCGGTGCTCGGGACGGATGAAGAAGTCCGTGGTGGGCCTCCTAGACGTCCTCCCACGCGTCGGCGATGACGGTGGCCGCGGTAATGACGATGACCAGCGCGGTCACCGTGCGAGTATCCAAGCTCGATTCTAAGCAGAAGAAGAAGGGGGCGATGGGGAAAAGAGGGGGGAATGGATGAGGGCGATCTAGGGTTCACGTTGGCACAGTTATAAACGGAGGGGATCGACGTGGCGGCCATGGCCACGGCGGTCATGGATGTGCGACACGCACATCTCCTGCCTCCTCCTCTGTACAGGAAGGAGAAGGCTGTTCGTGGACTGGGCCTCGCACTGTACCTATGGGCTATAGGTGAAACAGTGTTGTCTCTAGCCTTTTCATTTCTTTTCCTGCTTGCACTTCTTTTTTTGTATTAACCCATTTTGGAAAATGTGTGGCTGATCTCAAAATTTAGCATGCAATATACCTTACTGTCACTAAAGTTTGGCACTTAAATGAAAAAGATTGGAAGTTTTCTTTTTTATATATAATTTAAAAGGCAACTAAAATAATGTTTGGGCCCATGTTTTAATTGTTTTAGTGTATTTAAATAATTTTTAAAATGTTGTTTGCTGATTGTTAAATAGTTAGTGAATATCTTCAACATTTTCAACATTTTTAAATCACTGTTTTAAGAAACTATAATTTGACTTGTCATTTTGAATTTGTATTTGACTCTGATTTTTCATCAAGTGATAATCAGCTCAGTAAGCATGGTGACCTGGCATCATTAGGGTGAGGTTATCGTAGTATGACGCTGGGGGTGTTACAAATCTCCTCCACTACAAGAAATCTCGTCCCGAGATTTAAGAGGTGGAGAAGTGGAAAGTTCTGGTTACGAAATTCTAACGAATTTTCTCGGTCTTGGTTGCTCTTCTCGAAGATGTCGATCCATGACGTTGATGTCTTCATTTCTCTGCTTTGATTCATGATGATGAAGTCGGCATCCTTTCTTCGGGAACTCCATCGTACTTATGAAAGAATAAGGGGGGTATTCCAGGAGAACGGACCTCGACAAGGTTAACTATCTGGTCAATAACATCAGGGAAGGTGGTGGAAAGTAACTCTCGAATTTGAAACTTAAGAAAATATTGAGAGCAAAGTAAGAAGGTATCATGAGAAATTTTGAGCGGGCAGGCAATCGTTCGATGCCTGAAACAGGGCGTGAAAGGGGTTCAAAGCAACGAGAATAAGTATTGTGTCTGATTCCAGAATAGATCACTAGGAAGGTGACCCATGAATTACATACGAAGTCAGGCGCAAGAGATAACTTGGACAACAGGGTGTACAGGAGAGTCAGGTTTCGATCCTGTGGAACTGTGGGTTATGGGCCCACCATGTGAGTTAACGGTAGGAAGGGCGGTGACGTCTTGTATGACCATGTAAACATGGCACGTCAGAGGATAGTCTGTCAGTTATGTCGGCAACAACATCGGTACCAAGGGCGAGGGATGAAGAGAACCATTTTCCTGCTTGTTGAACGAGGCGGACCAATAGGCAAAGTTCTCCTCCATCGGCGGTTACCGGAATGTCATCAACAATAGTAACAGGGACTTACTGATAGAGTGGTACATCGAGGTGTTTACATAAGCAGGAGAATATTACTGCTTAGATCATATAGATCACAAGAAACGTTAAACCAACCAATGGAAGGGAAAATATGATTATCAAATTAAACAGAACAATGGAAAGGAAAATGCGTTTAAACACATATTTCAAGGGTATATCCTTCCCAAGGACAAGTAGATCATGATATCCATGACATGATATAATGTAGAAAACTCTTTAGGTACGGGAGAGAATTTTCATGACATTATCCATACAGCGGTGTTTGGATAATTGAGCAGGAAACATTTAACATTGGGCTTCAATTGTTCCTGTTCAAAATCGGAGTACCATGGACATGCTTCGAGATAGCATTGACATGGTCATTTAGTGAAGATCAGACTTTGGAAACAAAAAGGATCCACCAGGAACAACTTATAGAATAAGTCTTACAATTTCCTCACGGAAGAATAACCTTGCCAAAAAGGAAACTATAACAATAGGTCCTCCGGCCAGGTGTGCTAGGCATGACATCACCTTACCGGTTCATATAAAGACAATGCTATAACTCTTGGAAATGTCCCAACCATCATATCTGACCGAGATTCAGATCCGATGGGTGTCATGATACCTCAGACTCAGGATGTCCAAGAAGAAAAGGTGCAACACAAATAGACGAAAAGACATTGCAAGATTCTCGGGAAATGAACTATGGGAGTGGGTTCCTGAAACAATAGTTCATCATTAAACCAAGGAGGGGATGAGAAGGTAGCTGATAAACTCAGCGACAATTCACCGAGACTTCCAAAAGATGGGTTTCTACAATTATGCGAACAAGGAGATAACATTAGTTAGATCAAATGATATAATGATGTATGCTCGAGGAAAACATACTCGGTTAAACATTGGTTGAAAGGTGCACCCGAAATATGGGCTTAAGTAGCATGATCAATGTTAGAATGGTGGTTCGATAACCAATGGTCTAAGAATGAAATATCGACCATTTACTTCAAAGCAATAGGGTTGCTAGAGACACGAACAAGTTTGTGTTGAACGGAAGGCAATAAAGTGGTCGATGATAACACAACTCATCGAGGGTAAGGAGGGTACTTCTCATCATGAATTCAATTGATACCTTGGAAGGGGTCAAAATGTTGATGATGATCACGACACATTTGTCGAGAGGTTTCAAGAAGATGTAACCGATCGGCGATGACATCAAGTCAACGGAATGATGAAGCGAGAAGTTATTGAAACCAGAGGTATGACACAAACTTGAAATCAAGCTTGTCATTCAAGGACAATTGTTATGACGAGGAAGATCGACGTAAGATTAGCTCACCCCGAAATTTTTGCTCTAGAAAGAAGGACCAGCTAGCACAGTTTAAAATCGGCATGACAATGATATAGTCGAGCAGGCTAGGACTTACGTGATCGAGTTCAAATTCGTAAGTAATGAAGGTTACCAAGAGTTGTTTAATCGCGGTGCGAGCTTGATTCAGTTATCGGTGTCTTTGAGTGTTTAATAACTCAGAGCCCGTGAAAAATTGGAATCCGTGAGAATGTAGTACTTGATGAAGAACTCATAAGAGGTTATGCAGTTCCATGATAATCTCGAGATACCAGGGGGTAATACTCGATGACAGATCAAAGTAGAGGTTGGACTAGGGTATTGCTCTGCAGAAGACAAGTGCTTAAACTTGCATGAGAAATGGTATTTAAAGGAGAACATGGTCGGAACCATGATTGAAAAAAGGCCAGATCCCAGATATAAGATGAACTTATACCAAGGGAATAATTTAATTTAAGAGAAGCTTTAATGATAAGATCTACATCGTGTCCATGGGCATGAACACAAAGTTCAAGGTCGACTCCCACTTCTCCAATGCATAACCTTTCATTCACTTCTCACTTTCGAAGAAGTTGTAGTGTTGAAATTTTATCTGGCAAAATACCAGAAGTGTATGACTCGTGAAAACTTTCGAGTTCACACAGTTTAGAGAAGGCATATGTTCAACCCATAGGGGCTTCTTAGAAACATATACCACAAGTTTCAGGAGTAAATATCACAAGCTCGAAAGTAGAGCAAGGTTGACAAAGTAGATGATACCATTTACCAAAGGCATTATGTATCCGAGGGAAGGCTCACAAGGTTATTGAATATGAAGGACGTTGTCGGATAAAATCCATTAAAGGATCTGCCGGTCCATAACAGAGCTAACGTGAGCATCGGCACACAACCAGAGGAAGTAACAATGCAAAGGCATTGGATTATGGAAACAACTGACTAATCCGGAGCTCAAATGCAAAGGAATTATGATTTTCAAATCAAGGGATCAGAAGCAATGTTCTGATTAGGGATGGATAAGTTGAATAGCCTTAGGGGTACAATCGACGGCAATTGGATTTGTTGAGACCCAGCTCATGTTTAAAATGACGTCTGAGCCGGTGTAAGTGCATCTAGTGCCACCCCTAGTTGGTTTTGGAGTATTGACGACAAACCTAGCTGAGGGACTAATGTGTTTGTGAGAATTGCAGGAAAACACAGGTAGAAGTCCCTCATTGATTCGGTTTTACTACCAGAGATGACCCCTAAAAATGTACGAAGACATTGAAGACAATGGTGGTTTATGAAGATATTCATATTGAAGACAATGACATGAGAAGACTCCCTATGAAGCTTTTGGAACTCGAAGACCTAGATCCTTCGTAGTTTTATTTCATTCATGTTGTGTCATAGGAACCACCGTACTGTTAAGTGGGGTCGAAGAGAACCAGTCAGAATGACTGAAGTGATGCCTAATTCAAATCCTATGTCTTCGAGCGAAGACTTTGAGAGAAAATCTTGTCCAGAGTCAGACAAGTCAGCTTTACTTGTAGCCCAAGTAAAGTTGCCGTGTGAATTCAAAATTCGACCGTTGGTACACGTGTCAGTTCCTTAGTGACCCAGGGTCATTTCGGACAGATCAGGTCGGGTTGCCAAGTGGCTATAAATAGTCCACCCCCACAACCATAAATGGTTGGCTGCTCAGATTTCAGTGCACGGCTTTTGTCGTTTGAGAGCAACCCACCTCGAAGCCTTTGAAAGAAAAATTCCCAGTGAGGAGAAAAGCCCTAACCACCCAGAGCCAGAGTAAATTGGGCATCACTTAAGTCTTCGTGTCTGTGTGATTTGAAGACTTATTACACTTGAGGACTGTGCATCCTCCAGACGGTTAGGCGTCGCGTTCTGAGCATCCAAGAGAAATTGTGGATTGTCAGTGAACGAAGTCTGTGAAGGTTTGGGAGTCTACCTTGAAGACTTACCTGAGTGATTGGGCGAGGTCTGTGTGACCTTAGCTCAAGGAGAAAACGGTGAGGACTGGGTGTCTTGGACTAAGTGTCCTTGACTGGGTGTCCGGGACTGTGTGTCCTTTGGTTTAAATACCTAGCCGCTCCAACCAGACGTACAGTTGTCACAGCAACTGGAACTGATCCAACAAATCATTGTCTTCAACGCGTCACTGGTTTCATCTTCACTTCCTTTCACTTACAGTTATTCATTGTGAAGCCATTGCATGCTTGCTTTATCTTTTGTCTTCACAACATGAATGTATGATCTGTTCGGCTTCATAACTTCTTCCTACCTGATCCTTATTACACTGAAGCTGTTTGTCATTGCGCTTTCACTCTATTGAACACATGACCATGACTGGCCTAGTGTAATCTAACTTCCGCTGCATAGTAATAGGCATGATCTTCACTTTTTGTCTTCACAACTCTCACGTTTTGAAGACTTTCATAAAAATCGCCTATTCACCCCCCTCTAGTCGATATAACGCACTTTCAATTGGTATCAGAGCGAGGTGCTCCCTTGTTCTGTGTGATTCGGTTTAACCACCTGGAGTTTTAGCTATGTCGACTGCAGGGATAATCAAAGTCTCCGCTGCTTCTCCCGTCTTCGATGGAACTGAATATCCCTACTGGAAGAATAAGATGCGCATGCATCTTGAAGCCATTGACGTCGACCTATGGTATGTCGTCGAAAACGGCGTTCCCAAGGCTGGAGAAGGTGTCACTGCTGCTGATGTCAAGAAGTTCGTTCAACTGGACTCTACTGCCAAGAATATCATCTGTGGTCATCTGACCAAAGGACAGTATGGCCGTGTGAGTGCCTTGAAGACATCCAAACTGGTCTGGGATTGGCTCTCCAAAGTTAATGAAGGCATATCAACCCAGAGAGATCAAAGAATCAGTTTCCTTCGCAATCTCTTCAACCGCTTCAAACGAAATGACAATGAGAATGTCCAGCACACCTTTGATCGGCTCACTGACATCACAAATGAGCTTCAAGCCCTCGGCGCTACTGAGATCACCAAACATGAAATTGTCAAGACGCTGCTGAGATCACTTGATAGTTCGTTTGACATTCTGGCCCTAATGATTCAAGAACGTCCTGATTTCAAGACACTCGATCCGTCTGACATACTTGAGAGGCTCAACACACATGAGTTTCAGCTTTCTGAGAAAAGAGATATCTATGGTCCAAACTATGGGCGAACTCGTGCCTTGAAGGCAAAAGTTGTCTCCTCATCTGAAGAAGAATCTGACTGCAGTTCTGATGATCCTGAAGACATTGGAAGAGAACTTGCAATGCTAGTGAAGAAGTTTCAAAAATTCACCAAGAAGAAAGGTTTCAGAAAATCTTCACGATCAAGCTCAAGGAATGATGAAGCTTCTGCTCATGACTACAAGAAGAAAACATGTCACAAGTGCAAGAAAACTGGGCACTTCATCTCTGAGTGTCCACAGTGGGACTATGAGAACAGAAGGAAGAAGAAGAGCAAGGAATATGATTCTGACGACAAGAAGAAGAAGAAACACTCAAAGTCTTCTTCCAAGTCTTCATCAAAGTCTTCATCACACAAGAAGAGCTCATCTGGCAAGGCGCGTGCGTTTGTAGGCAAGGAGATGGATTCAGAGGAGGAATCCGCATCTGAGGAGGCAGAGGTGGAATCTGAGGAGGAGTCTGATTCTGGCACTGCGAGTCTGGCTACAGCATACGTCGCCAAGTCCATCTTCAACACTGAAGTCAATAATTGCATCACCGACACCGACGCAAATGACAAGAACGACTCCACTCCTACCTATTGCTTCATGGCACGCGGTGCCAAGGTAAACACACGCACCACTCGCTATGAAACATCCAGTGACGATGACTCTGAATGTGATTCAAAACCCAGCTACAAAACACTTGCTAAAATTGCAACCGAACAACAGAAAGCTATGGAACATATTCAAAAACTGTTAGACAGAAGCGATGATCTGTTGGGTGCTGAAATGACTCGATCTGAATCCTTAATTGAAGACATAAAAAACCTTCACATTAAGTATCAGGAACTTGAAGATCGTCATGATACTCTCTCAACAACTCATGAAAAGCTTTCCTATGACTATCTTCAAAGGAAGCAAGAACTCGAGAAATTGAGGGCGGCTCATGAAGATCTTCAAAAGGAAAATGAGTCACTTCGCACCGAACAGATCAGTCCCGCTCAGGAAGGATTTGAACCACCATGTCTTAAATGCATTGAGCGTAATAATGCTAATTCTGTTGCTGAATGTTCCAGTGCTACTACTGTTCCAATATCTTCAACTGTTGATGTGGCAACTAACCCCTCTGCTGAGGATACCACTACTATTGCTGATGAGAATGCTAGGTTGAAGACATTGCTTGAAACAGGGATGTACAAAAGTCTGAAAGGGCATCAAACATTATGTGATGTCCTTAAGAAGCAGATTCTGAACCGAAACCCTAGGAAAAAGGGTGTTGGGTTCGTGAGGAAAATCAATGCAGATGGCTCTTACTGGAAACCTGAGCAGTACCCCAAAACTACATGGGTTGCTGCAAAGGAACTTTTAGTAGATCCATCCAATTTATCTGGCTTCACTTGTGCTAACCCAATTATCATTGATGAATTCTTTGATGCAAACTATAAACTGTTTAAGAATCAGAATGGTGAAGTGTTTGCCAGGTACATTGGTACTAACTGCAGGAATGGACCGGCTATGAAGAAGATCTGGGTTCCGAAAACATGTCTGGAAAATCTTCCTGTGAATGTCTTCATGACACCTCACTTGAAGAAGACAAACCTCGGTCCAAAGGCTTCATACAGACAGAGGACTCATCTGAGTCACACTAACGCAAATGTTTTGCAGGGAAACCATACTCAGGCATATGAATGTGAGAGCGGTTCATCGAACCGTCATATTCATATGACCAAAAATTATTCTGCTTATTCTTATGAGTACTATTGTCCACCTGCAAGACTGTTTGCTAAGGCTTCAAAGCCAAAATTCTCAGATGCTGCACTCAGACTTATTGCTTCTAAGCCACCCTTGAAGATGTGGGTGGTTAAGAAGGCTTAACTCTCTTTTGCAGGGAAAGGTCTCCAGCAGAAAACCAAAATCTTCTGACGCTATTGCTGGGGACCTTAAAAATCTTGTAGGGCGCAAGATAAACTGCCCAAATGGCATCATTATGTACTTCGTTCCTGAATCGCATGCTACTCTCCCCATTAGTCCTAATCTGGATCTAAGTTTTCATAACCCACTGGTTCGTCAAATGTTTATGCTTCACAACACTCTTCGTGAAGCCTATCCCCCTAACTGCACTGTAGGGTACGATACCAGCGACTTCAAAGTCTTCAAAATGGATTATTGACAGTGGGTGTACAAATCACATGACTGGCAGAAGAAGCCTTCTTATGGACTCAACTTTACGTCCATCCGACAAGAGCCACATTACATTCGCTGACACTGGTAAAAGTAAGGTATTGGGTCTAGGTAGAGTTGCAATCTCAAAGGATCAACACATGGATAAAGTCATGCTTGTTGAATCCCTTGGCTTCAACTTAATGTCTGTCTCAATGCTTTGCGATTTGAATATGATTGTAATGTTTGGCAAATATCGCTGCCTGGTGCTAATGGAATCTGACAAATCTCTAGTGTTTGAAGGGTATAGGAAAGGTGATTTGTATGTGGTAGATTTCTCAGCAGGACCACAACTTGCAGTATGTCTTCTTGCAAAAGCTTCAGAATGCTGGCTTTGGCATCGAAGGCTTGGGCATGCTGGCATGAGGAACCTCCACACCCTTGCGAAGAAAAAGCACGTCATAGGCATCGAGGGCGTCAAGTTTAAGAAAGATCACTTATGCGGTGCCTGTGAAGCAGGGAAGATGACAAGGGCAAAACATCCTTCGAAGACAATCATGACTACTACACAACCCTTTGAACTGCTTCACATGGATCTTTTCGGTCCCACTCACTACTCAACTTTTACTACTTCTGCATGCCTCTATGGCTTCGTAATTGTTGATGATTATTCTAGATATACTTGGGTGCACATAATCCTTTACAGGACTGAAGTGCAGGATGTCTTCAGACGCTTCGCAAATCGAGCTATGAACAATTTTGGCGCCAAGATAAAGCACATCAGAAGTGACAATGGCACTGAATTCAAGAACACTGGCCTTGATGCATATCTGGATACCTTGGGCATCACACATGAATTCTCAGCTCCATACACGCCACAGCAGAATGGCATCGTTGAACGCAAGAACAGAACACTCATTGAGATGGCCAGAACAATGCTAGATGAATACAAGACTCCAAGAAAATTCTGGACTGAAGCCATTGATACTGCATGCCATACAATCAATCGTGTTTATCTTCACAAGCTTCTGAACAAGACATCCTATGAACTCCTAACTGGCAAGAAGCCAAATGTCAGTTATTTCAGAGTATTTGGCGCAAAATGCTGGATCAAGGACCCACACCACACCTCAAAGTTTGCACCAAAAGCACATGAAGGTTTCATGCTTGGATATGGAAAGGATTCGCACTCCTACAGAGTCTTCAATCTCTTCCACTACAAAGTGGTTGAAACAGTGGATGTGCGATTTGATGAAACCAATGGATCACAAAGAGAGCAATTGCCAAATGTGCTAGATGAAGTTCCAGCAAATGAATCAATCAAGCTTATGGGAACTGGAGAAATTGTACCTTCTGAAGCTCAACCTGAAGAAGAACTTATCATCTCAGCACCTGATCCACATGAAGACAATGCTCAGCCTGAAGATATACCTTCAAATGACCACATAGATCAGCAAGAGCAAAGTCTTCGCCCCACACACCCTCGTGTTGCAAATGAAGTACAAATTGACAAAATACTGGACAGCATCAATGCACCTGGTCCACTCACTCGTTCAAGGGCAACTCAGCTAACAAACTTCTGTGGGCATTTCGCATTCGTCTCAATATCAGAACCCAAGAAAGTTGAAGAAGCCTTCATGGAACCTGAATGGATTCAAGCTATGCAAGAAGAGCTTCAACAGTTTGAGCTGAATAATGTATGGGAACTGGTTAAGCGTCCTGATCCACGGAAGCACAACATAATAGGCACCAAATGGATATACCGCAACAAGCAAGATGAGCATGGTCAAGTTGTCAAAAACAAAGCTCGTCTAGTTGCTCAAGGATATACTCAAGTGGAGGGCATTGACTTCGATGAAACATTTGCTCCTGTGGCTAGGCTTGAAGCCATACGCATACTGCTGGCCTATGCAAATCATCATAACATACTTCTATATCAAATGGATGTGAAAAGTGCCTTTCTCAATGGCAAGATTGAAGAAGAAGTGTATGTTGCACAACCACCTGGCTTTGAAAATCCAAAACATCCTGATATGGTATACAAGCTCAACAAGGCACTGTATGGCCTCAAACAAGCCCCCAGGGCCTGGTATGATACACTCAAGTACTTTCTGAAGAGCAAAGGCTTCATACCTGGTTCCCTGGATCCCACACTTTTCACGAAGACATATGATGGTGAACTGTTTGTGTGCCAAATATATGTGGATGACATTATCTTCGGCTGCACCAATCAGAAGTATAGTGAAGAGTTTGGATATATGATGCAAGAGCAATATCAGATGTCCATGATGGGGGAGCTGAAGTTCTTTCTCGGTCTTCAAATACGGCAACAACGCAACGGCATCTTCATATCTCAAGAGAAATATCTTAAAGAGTGCCTGAAGAAGTTCGGTATGCAAGACTGCAAAGGCTTCACAACACCAATGCCAGCCAAGCATCATCTGGGTCCCGACGACAATGGTAAAGAGTTCGATCAAAAGGTATACCGCTCCATGATTGGGTCTTTGCTTTATTTATGTGCATCTAGGCCAGATATCATGCTTAGTGTTTGCATGTGTGCTCGATTTCAAGCGACACCAAAGGAGTCGCATCACTTAGCTGTGAAGCGAATTCTTCGATATTTGGCTCACACCCCAACTCTAGGATTATGGTATCCAAAGGGCTCAGAGTTTGATTTAGTTGGATTTTCGGATGCTGATTATGCTGGTGACAAAGTTGATCGCAAGTCTACATCAGGCACATGTCACTTTCTGGGACGATCACTTGTATGTTGGTCTTCCAAGAAGCAGAACTGTGTATCACTCTCCACTGCTGAATCTGAATACATTGCTGCTGGATCTTGCTGCGCTCAGCTTCTGTGGATGAAGCAAACACTCAAGGATTATGGCATTCATCTAAAGCAAGTGCCACTTTACTGCGACAACGAAAGCGCCATCAAGATTGCCAACAACCCAGTTCAGCACTCGAAGACAAAGCACATTGAAATTCGTCATCACTTTCTCATAGATCATGTTGTGAAGGAAGACATTGATATCATACACGTCAACACTGAAGAGCAATTGGCAGATATCTTCACAAAGCCCTTGGATGAGAAGAGATTTTGCAAGTTACGGTGTGAGCTAAATATCTTGGAATCCTCAAATGTCCTGTGATCAGGCACACATCCTAACACTTAAGCATATTGATGACTTAGATGTGGAACACACGAAGTAGCGTATATCTTCAAACAATGAAGACATACATTCTAAGTGTGAATACATTAATGTGAAATTTGACTTCGGAGCGCCACGATAATTGTGCGCCGTGTCTGGGTCTAATACTTCCTATACGGTGGGTAACGCCACCACCAAACGTTCCATTTTGAAGTGTTTCTCTCATTGATTTGGTTTCATTCTCAATATGTCTTCATGTTTATCTTCACTGCATTGATTATATGGATATATATGTACTGATGTTCTGTCCTCTACAGCATTCACTTATAGCTATACCTTCTTGGTTGAATCTTTTGAACTAAGTGAATGTGATCGGACCCTAACCTCTCTATGCTTTCTATCTCAAACTCTATCTCTCCAAGTCATATGCATTCTGTTGAAACTGTCAAATGTCTTCACTGTGTCCTTGTCAGCTGAAGACATAGTGACAACCATAAAAGTCCGTTTTTAATGCTCATTCCTCCACATAAGATCCGGAGAAGAAGGAACTACCGCCCGACAATTTAGGCGTGCATGGGACATGGAACAAATCCCAATCTTCCTCAAACTGGCCACGCGTGCCTCAAATGCGAACCGCCAGGGGTACCTGCGTAATAGCGCAGTGCCGACTCTATCCCTATAAATACATGATTCACTGCGGTCATTATCTCCTTCTTCCACCCTCGTACGAACCCTAGCGCCACCGCTAGCACTCGACGACGCCGGCGACGAAGCGCTTCACTGCCGCAACCTCTCCGACGCCGTTTTCACGCCGACTGCGGACATCGCTCTCTCCGCCGTCGCCGTAGGTGTCTTCCATCGCCAAGTTAGGGCACGGAGGATCGAACTGCTCGGCCTCAACTCTCACTTCGTCTAGCAGTTCCAAGTGTGGTAAATAAAACCTCTTTTTACAGCCTCTTTTGATCCTACAGTTCAGTCACTTTCTGCCATAAGAAGTTTCTCTTCACACCAGTTAAATCTCTCGCTGCATCTCATAACATGCCTAGTATATTCACTTGTGCTTCATAAAGTAGTTAGATTCCTCACTTGTACTGATCTATGGGTTCGTACAAATCTGGAACCAACTTCTTATCTATAAGTGAATGTCTTCGCATAATGAGGTCAATGTCTTCTAAACCGATTTATCTTCAAAATCTTCTGAGAATGCATATGACCTCTTCCCCTTCCCTCGCACCTTAATGCTGTCACAGGTACATGTCCGTGGGAGAATCCTTTGGTTCTCATAGTCTGCATTCATTTGCAGAGTACTTGCAGCATCACATCAACTCGCCTGAAGCCAGTTCTTGCAAAAGGAAGCCTTTGAAGCCTTTGAACATCTTGAAGCCTTCCAAGTTATTCATGGCTTCAGAAACAACAGCAAGGAAGGGAGGCAGACAGCGACGTGGTGAAACGTCCAAAGATCTGCCTGATGAATTGGCAGAGATGTACAAAACTGATCCTGAAGAAAGCTATGGTCAGCGCAAGACACGAATCCAATGGATTCGAAGATATTGGGCAGAGCAATGGTTCCACTACCGCTTCGTCACTCAGGAATATGCGGAGAAGTGCGCCATCAAGAGACCGTGGGGAGATGTATTATACAAAAATCTCGTACCCAGGTCCAGAGACGAAGCCATTGCTCAAGGCTTCTATCCATGCATGGTGAGAGGACCACAGCCAGCTAAGGCACATCCGTCATCACTTCTCTGGTGCCGTGATGATAATCTCTTCAAGCGCAACTTTCAGTTTGCACAACAGTCAGCGAAGATAAACAAGAAGAAATTTGGGCTTGACTTCAACCCTGGTCCCTCCTCACCAAGGGCAGATGGCACACGCAACGCCGATCCCAATATCATCGGGCCGTATGCCAATCTAGCAGGCCTCATCACCCGCATCCTAGTCCAAGGGACTGTTGTGAATGACCCTCCAGCAGATACTGAGTCAGATGACGCCCCTTCTGCTCCGAAGCCAAAGCAGAAGAAGCCAAAAGCTCCAAAATCTTCAAAGCCAGCCGCTTCTCCCAAGATCGCAAGAGTGAAGCCTTTAGCAACTGCACCTCCTGAAGCCAGTGTGCAGTCAGAAGGCTTATCACGAGTGTCCAAGCCTCAAGAAGCCAAGAAGCCTCAGCCACACACAGGCAAAGAGCTCACAGCTGCTGACATTCTGCGCTGCGAAGCCATTGATCTCTCAAGCGATGAAGATCTTGGAGATGATGCTCTTGAGCAGCTCATCAAGAGCAAGGAGGAGGCTGAAATCTTCAACAATCTGCCTCTGTTTGATGTCGCCATCATCCACAACTTCATCGATGAATGGTTTGACACACCAGACATAAGCTTCAATGATCTGCAGCTACCCATAGGCCTCAGCGTTGCCTTTCAAGGTGCAATTGCTTCAGAACTTGCAATAGCCCAGCGAATTGTAGAACTGAAGCAGAAAATTGATCATGAAAAGGCTCAGTTCAAGAAGCACGTGGCCAAGCTCAGTGTGCAAGAAGTGAAAAACTTCAAGATCATGTTGCACGAGCTGAAAGAGAACTTCCTGAAGACGCGTGCCGAAGCTCAAGGCTCGCGAGAACGCATGAAGACTTTGGCTGATCGCTGCGTGCAAGCCTACAATGAGGCAGAAAAGCGCAAGGCACTTGGGCGTCCCGGCATTGACCCCAGGATGGCCGCGAAGAAGAAAAAGAAGGCGGCTGTGCCCGAACCTGAAGCGCCAAGGTCAGAACCTGATGCTCCGATCGTCTTCCCCGCTGCAACGACTGGCTCGAAGCCAAAGAGTCGATCAACCGCCTCACAGCACAAGAAGACACGGACTGCAGAGGCTAAAGCTAAGAAGAGAAAACATTCTGAAGCCTCTCCTTCTGAACCCATCATCAAGAAGCGCAAGACCAAGAAATCTCGGGCTGCTCCCACAGAGCCCCTGATAGTTGAACCACTCTGCGTCCGCTATCCTGACGCAGACCGTCAGTTGACAGTGCATGAGCCTGCTTACATAGAGGCTCCGCATGCTGAAGACATTCCAGCAGGCAACCCCAATGCTGCTGAAGACATTGGTCCCCAAGACAATGTGCAAGGTGATGCAGCCCTTCCTCAGCTTGAGACAAGCGAACAGATCAGTATTGGTCGTCCATTGACACCAATCACACAAAATGCGTCGTGGGCAGATCGCCCACAGGAGGAAGATGAGCCCCAACCCACTGCAACTCCACCAGCGCCTACACTCCATAGGCTTCGCAAAGGGCCAAGGGCTCAGGCTGCTGAAGACATTCCGGCTACATCAGCCGAAGAGCAAGCAGAAATACCACAAGCTCCAACTCCCCCGCACCAACAAGAAGCAGTTCTCAAGGAGAAAGTGCCTGAAGCTGAAAATGTTGAGGCTGCCACAAACAACGCCGAAGCAAATGTGGAGCCCTCCCCAACAACAGCTTCAGAAGACACCGAAGCTCCTGCTCCTGAACATTCTGTGCCTGAGTCTGCTGCCGGACCACAATTCAACTATCATATTGCGCACAGGCCCTAGGTCCAGAAGCCGATCCCACGACTACCAAGGTTCCCAGGTCCTGCATCAGCTCCTGGTTCCTTCAACATCAACGGCTTCAGGGCAGATAACACGTTTTTTGACCGCTCCAAGAACCCTTATTCAAGGGAACGGATTGTATCAGATAGGTTCTGGAGCCATCAACAGCGCAGCTATTATTCATGCATCCTTTACAACCAAGGCTGCATCTTTCCTCACAAGCGCCTTGAGGTTGAAGCTGTTGCTGGTCTGCCTGGTCTGGAAGAAGCACTGGATTGCTTCAAGCAAGTGGGTTTGCTGCCATTTATCACTGACGAAGAGCACTGGAACGAAGAGCTTCTGCTCCAGTTCTATGCCACTTTGCATATCAAAGGCTATAACAGAGATCCGAAGACATGGATTCTGGAGTGGATGACAGGCAATATCCATCATGAAGCCAATGCTTTCGACCTAATTGAGCTTACCGGCCTTCCCACTCCTGGCGAATTCTTTGAAGAAGGGTGCCAACTCCATGCTGAAGCAATTGAGAGCATATTTCAGCGTCCTGAGCCAGATATGAGTCAGATGCTCTCAATGATGAAGCCACTGCCTCCGAATGCACCCTATCCAACTAGGTTCTTCGTTGAAGACTTAGAGTACTTTCCCAGAACAATATATCATATCATAAGGCGGACTCTATGGCCTGTCAAGGGACACTCTCGATATGCGACAATTGATGGTGCAATGAAGACTCTCATCTTCTGCATTCCTCACGGCAAATGCTTCAATACACAGGATCTCTTCATCCGTCAATTTGCAGCGTCTGCTTCAGAACTGTTTGGATTAAAGTTTTATGCTCCTTGGGTTATGAGGCTGATCAAGCTTCACTCTGCAATCTCCTATCAACCCTCAGCCCGCAATCATAGGATATTTTTGCCAGATGTGGACACATCTGCTGAAGCAATATATCCAGAGCCGGCCAAGCAACCACTAAGTCTTCAGAATGCAGAACACCAGAGCTTCACTCAAAATATTGAAGGTGTTGAAGCTCTCTCCCGAGTGTATCCAATGGCTGTCACCACACGTGCCCCTTCATCAACTGAAGCCACCAACAGCACAGCTGCAAAGAGACCCAAGAAGCGCGCTCGTGCACTCAATGACAGAGAGCTTCTTGTGGCTCTTCACCAAAAGCAAGATAGGCATCACGACTGGCTCAAGAGGCAGATGAGAAGCATCATGCAAGAAGTCAATCGCATCAGAAATCTGGCAACCAAGAATGCATTTGTCACACACGAGACCTGTCGCCGCACTTGGAAGGGCCTCACCATGATGTGCCCTGAAGCTGAACTACATGAGGATGGCTTCACAGAGCACTTCAAATTTGACTCCACACCTCCAAGAAGAGCGGTGATGCGCAGCACACCATCACTTGAAGAGTCAGAGTTCTCTTCTTCTGCTGCCACCGTGTCTGCCCGGATTATTGAAGAAGAAGACGACGCAACATCATCTCCACCTGCTTCAACGCGCGTCGAATCTGCACCAAGCTCGTCTGCACCGCCGCCAAACAACTCCACCAACCCTGCTGCGCCTGGGAACGCGTAGAAACCTCTATGTCTTCAAACCTTTTTGGTCATCACGGACAAAAGGGGGAGAAGCATATGATGGTTATAGTCTTCAAGCGGGTCACTATGGGCGGGTGCCTTCATATTTTGCTACATTTTGCTTCGTGCTTACAACTCCCGTTTTTTTTTCTACATTTGCTTCATTGAGTTGTAACACTTAGCCTTGATGGTCGTCTGCTACCTGTTTGTCACTCCGTTTTGCGAAGATAAATTCCGCACTCATCTCATTCTGCAGACGTCCATTATGCATGTCATTATCTTCATATACTTTCACATGCATAGTGGATTGTCATAAGTTGAAGTGGATCTCCACAAGTACAACCTGCCATGTGCATTTGCATTCAAGAAGCAAATTACTTATATGCACATCTTCAGGGGGAGCCCTTGCAACTTATGAAGATAATTCTTTTACAATTTCACAAACTATGTTTCCCGTTGAAAACTTCAACTAGTTTGTCATCAATCACCAAAAAGGGGGAGATTGTAAGTGCATCTAGTGCCACCCCTAGTTGGTTTTGGAGTATTGACGACAAACCTAGCTGAGGGACTAATGTGTTTGTGAGAATTGCAGGAAAACACAGGTAGAAGTCCCTCATTGATTCGGTTTTACTACCAGAGATGACCCCTAAAAATGTACGAAGACATTGAAGACAATGGTGGTTTATGAAGATATTCATATTGAAGACAATGACATGAGAAGACTCCCTATGAAGCTTTTGGAACTCGAAGACCTAGATCCTTCATAGTTTTATTTCATTCATGTTGTGTCATAGGAACCACCGTACTGTTAAGTGGGGTCGAAGAGAACCAGTCAGAATGACTGAAGTGATGCCTAATTCAAATCCTATGTCTTCGAGCAAAGACTTTGAGAGAAAATCTTGTCCAGAGTCAGACAAGTCAGCTTTACTTGTAGCCCAAGTAAAGTTGCCGTGTGAGTTCAAAATTCGACCGTTGGTACACGTGTCAGTTCCTTAGTGACCCAGGGTCATTTCGGACAGATCAGGTCGGGTTGCCAAGTGGCTATAAATAGTCCACCCCCACAACCATAAATGGTTGGCTGCTCAGATTTCAGTGCATGGCTTTTGTCGTTTGAGAGCAACCCACCTCGAAGCCTTTGAAAGAAAAATTCCCAGTGAGGAGAAAATCCCTAACCACCCAGAGCCAGAGTAAATTGGGCATCACTTAAGTCTTCGTGTCTGTGTGATTTGAAGACTTATTACACTTGAGGACTGTGCATCCTCCAGACGGTTAGGCGTCGCGTTCTGAGCATCCAAGAGAAATTGTGGATTGTCAGTGAACGAAGTCTGTGAAGGTTTGGGAGTCTACCTTGAAGACTTACCTGAATGATTGGGCGAGGTCTGTGTGACCTTAGCTCAAGGAGAAAACGGTGAGGACTGGGTGTCTTGGACTAAGTGTCCTTGACTGGGTGTCCGGGACTGTGTGTCCTTTGGTTTAAATACCTAGCCGCTCCAACCAGACGTACAGTTGTCACAGCAACTGGAACTGGTCCAACAAATCATTGTGTTCAACGCGTCACTGGTTTCATCTTCACTTCCTTTCACTTACAGTTATTCATTGTGAAGCCATTGCATGCTTGCTTTATCTTTTGTCTTCACAACATGAATGTATGATCTGTTCGGCTTCATAACTTCTTCCTACCTGATCCTTATTACACTGAAGCTATTTGTCATTGCGCTTTCACTCTATTGAACACATGACCATGACTGGCCTAGTGTAATCTAACTTCCGCTGCATAGTAATAGGCATGATCTTCACTGTTTGTCTTCACAACTCTCACGTTTTGAAGACTTTCATAAAAATCGCCTATTCACCCCCCCTCTAGTCGATATAACGCACTTTCAGCCGGAAAGATAATTTAAAAGGATCAACTGATGATTGTGTGCATTCGCACTCATGTTGAATCAAAGGGATCAAAATGATGGTGTCTAAGGATACTAACGAATATTGCCAGACATATGGAAAGCATCCATCATGCAAGCAGACAAGTATTGCAGAGCAATAAGCTACTAAGGATTTTTGGAGGATCGAATAGTATTTCGATGACCATTGTGAAACACATGAACAACTGGGGGATGAGCGGATACTCGATAAGTGCAAGAATTATCCGTAGGGGTATTCAGGTGATAAAGAACAGCAAGGCAGTAAGCTCAAAGGATTATGGAAACAACAACGAGTATTTTGGGGTATCTTGTAATAACAAGACCAACTGGGAATAAAAGTAAGAATGACAGGTGTAAGTATTTATCCATAGGGATTTTTCGGTGGTAGGGAATTGCAAAAGCAATGGCACAAAGTTTCGGGAGAACATCGGAGAGTATTATCAGAATCTTCTGTTGAAGCAGTCGATCATCTGTAATGAAGGGCTCTCCGGGAGAAAGTGATAACGAGATCCTAATGTTAGATTTAGCAAAATTCATTTAACCCGAATAGAAGAGAGTTCAAAGTCCCAGAGTAAGGATCGAGGAGTAAAAGATCCTAATACCACCCAGATGGCGACGTGGGCCCGTAAGCCGCACAGCCATGTTAGTAAAAGTTTTTCAATGACTAGACTCGACTTCGGCCAAGGAGTTGGAAAGGGGGATTCCTACAGGTAGTCGGCTCTGATACCAACTTGTGACGCCCCCGATTTGACCGTACACTAATCATACACGCAAATGTGTACGATCAAGATCAGGGACTCACGGGAAGATATCACAACACAACTCTACAAATAAAGTAAGTCATACAAGCATCATATTACAAGCCAGGGGCCTCGAGGGCTCGAATACAAGAGCTCGATCATAGACGAGTCAGCGGAAGCAACAATATCTGAGTATAGACATAAGTTAAACAAGTTTGCCTTACGAAGGCTAGCACAAACTGGGATACAGATCGAAAGAGGCGCAGGCCTCCTGCCTGGGATCCTCCTAAACTACTCCTGGTCGTCGTCAGCGGGCTGCATGTAGTAGTAGGCACCTCTAGTGTAGTAGGAGTCATCGTCGACAATGGCGTCTGGCTCCTGGGCTCCAACGTCTGGTCGCAGCAATCGGGTATAGGAAAGGTGAAAAGGGGGAGAAAAGCAACCATGAGTACTCATCCAAAGTACTCGCAAGCAAGGAGCTACACTACATATGTATGCATTGGTATCAAATGAAAAAGGGGTATCATATGTGGACTGAACTGCAGAATGCCGAAATAAGAGGGGGATAGCTAGTCCTTTCGAAGACTACGCTTCTGGTAACCTCCATCTTGCAGCAGGAGAAGAGAGTAGATGGTAAGTTCACCAAGTAGCATCGCATAGCATAATCCTAACCGATGATCCTCCCCTCGTCGCCCTGTGAGAGAGCGATCAGCGGTTGTATCTGGCACTTGGAAGGGTGTGTTTTATTAAGTATCTGGTTCTAGTTGTCATAAGGTCAAGGTACAACTCCGGGTCGTCCTTTTACCGAGGGACACGGCTATTCGAATAGATCAACTTCCCTGCAGGGGTGCACCACATTTCACAACACGCTCGATCCCCTTTGTCCGGACACACTTTTCCGGGTCATGCCCGGCCTCAGAAGATCAACACGTCGCAGCCCTACCTAGGCACAACAGAGAGGTCAGCACGCCAGTCTAAATCCTATGGCGCAGGGGTCTGGGCCCATCGCCCATTGCACACCTGCACGTTGCGTACGCGGCCGGTGAGCAGACCTAGCAACCTCCATTACAAAGGAAGTTGCGTTACGTGGTCCAACCCGACGCGCGCCACTCAGTCGCTGACGTCACGAAGGCTTCGGCTGATACCACGACGTCGAGTGCCCATAACTGTCCCCGCGTAGATGGTTAGTGCGTATAGGCCAGTAGCCAGACTCAGATCAAATACCAAGATCTCGTTAAGCATGTTATCTTGAAGTAACCGCGAATGCCGACCAGGGCCAGGCCCACCTCTCTCCTAGGTGGTCTCAACCTGCCCTGTCGCTCCGCCACAAAGTAACCGTCGGGGCCTTCGGGAACTCAGGCCCACCTCTACCGGGATGGAGTCACCTGCCCCTTCAGCCCCCAACATCGGAATCACTCGCGGGTACTCCTACGAGCCGACCCGACTTTAATCACCACAAGAATCATATATTATGTATAAGTATATACCCGTGACCACCTCCCAAGTGATCACGGCCCGATAGTATAGCATGGCAGACAGACAAGAATGTAGGGCCACTGATGGTAAACTAGCATCCTATACTAAGCGTTTAGGATTGCAGGTAAGGTATCAACAGCTGGAGCAACAATGACAGGCTATGCAACAGAATAGGATTAACGGAAAGCAGTAACATGCTACACTACTCTAATGCAAGCAGTAGAGAGAAGAGTAGGCGATATCTGGTGATCAAAGGGGGGGCTTGCCTGGTTGCTCTGGCAAGAGAGAGGGGTCGTCAACACCGTAGTCGTACTGGGTAGCAGCGGCGTCGGTCTCGGTGTCTAGCGAGAGAAGAGGGGGAAGAAACAATAAATATAATGCAAACAAATGCATGACGATGCATGACATGACAAAGCGTGAAGTCAGGTGTGCCCTAATGCGGTACGAGGTGGTACCGGTGTAGGGGGAAAACATCCGGAAAAGTATTCCCGGTGTTTTGCGTTTTCGGACAGATGAATCGGAGGGGGAAAGTTGTGTGTTCGCTATGCTAGGGATGTGTGACGGGCGAATGGGGTGTGTATTCAGATTTGTTTTGTCGTTCTGAGCAATTTTCATGTATAAAACTTTTTCATCTGACTTGCGGATTATTTTATATGAATTTCTAAAGTTTTAAACAGTATTCTGAAATTATTAATAATTCTAAAACTAAAGGGAAAAGGCTATGGGTACACAGAAGCGTACACAGTCAGAGGCCCAATGAGGCTGACACGTGGGGCCTTGTTGACTGCCTAGTCAGCAGTCAACAGTGGACTGTTGGCTGGTCAACTGACTAGGAGGACCCACCTGTCATTGACTCCACTATTAGCAGTGTCTTTAATTTTTTTTGATAACTTAGTTAGCACGTGGGGCCCATCTGTAAGTGTCACCTTTTAGTAAGACTAACCTAACCTTTTAATTAGTGATGGGGGACCATTTGTTAGTGGGGGGGGTTAGCGCCTGATCAAAAGGCCACGGGCCTGGTAGCCATCGACACCGACGCCGGATCGATGCTCTGTGCGCACCGGTGACCAGAGGCACGGCGAGGCCGGCCGGCTGGCGCAGCCGCGAGCGGGGGGAGGCGTAGCCGGCGAGGAGGGGTGGTTGGGGCGCGACTGCCGGCGCTAGCAACGTGCGGAGGCAGCGACGGCGGTCCGGCAGGTGCAGGTGCGAGCGGGGAGTTAGGCGAGCGCACGCACGGGGGGGGGGGGGGCGTCAGGCGGCCGCGGCCATGGGCACAGGGACGAGTGCGGGGGAGGAGCCGCGCGGGCACGGGCGGCCACCGGTGGGCGCGACGCGCTTGCGGATGGCGGCGGGTCCATTGAAGCGCGTCGTGAGCGCGAGAGGGGCAGCACGGGACGCAGGGAGCAGCAAGCGCGAGCAGATCAGCACGAAGAACCACGGCAGCGGATGGCGACGTGCGTAGGGCGGGCACAGGTAGGCGATGCGAGGCGCGCGACAGGAGCTGCTAGGGTGTGGCCCAGCCGTAGTCAGGGGGCGAGCGGGAGTGTGAGCGCCGGTGGCTTCGGGCGCAGGGGCCGCGGCCACGGCAAGCTCAGGGACAGCTAGCGGCGACCGAATTGAAGCGGGGGAAGGGGGATCCGGGGGAGAAGCTCACTGCGAGTCCATTGATGTGCTCGGGGAAGATCGAGGTGGACCGGAACGGTGGTACTCGACGATGGACGACGACAACGTACGCGACAAAGACTAGCTCGATGGTGAGCGCACAGGCCACCTCGGCTCCGTTCGGTGCTTGGGACGGATGAAGACGTCCGTGGCGGGCCTCCTAGACGTCCTCCCACGCGTTGGCGACGACGGTGGCCGTGGTAATGACGATGACCAGCGCAGCCACCATGCGAGTATCCAAGCTCGATTCCAAGCAGAAGAAGAAGGGGGCGATGGGGAAAAGAGGGGGGAATGGACGAGGGCGATCTAGGGTTTGCGTTGGCACAATTATAAACGGAGGGGATCGACGTGGCGGCCATCTACGGCCACGGCGGTCGTGGATGTGCGACACGCACATCTCCTGCCTCCTCCTCTGTACAGGAAGGAGAAGGCTGTTCGTGGACTGGGCCTCGCACTGTACCTATGGGCTATAGGTGAAACAGTGTTGTCTCTAGCCTTTTCATTTCTTTTCCTGCTTGCACTTCTTTTTTTTGTATTAACCCATTTTGCAAAATGTGTGGCCGATGTCAAAATTTAGCATGCAATATACCTTACTGTCACTAAAGTTTGGCATGTAAATGAAAAAGATTGGAAGTTTTATTTTTATATATAATTTAAAAGGCAACTAAAATAATGTTTGGGCCCATGTTTTAATTGTTTTAGGGTATTTAAATAATTTTTAAAATGTTGTTTGCTGATTGTTAAATAGTTAGTGAATATCTTCAACATTTTGAACATTTTTAAATCACTATTTTAAGAAACTATAATTTGACTTGTCATTTTGAATTTGTATTTGACTCTGATTTTTCATCAAGTGATAATCAGCTCAGTAAGCATGGTGACCTGGGTGAGGTTATCGTAGTATGACGGTGGGGGTGTTACAAATCTGGCGCCTTATAAGGTGCTGAAGAAGATGGCCAAGAAGGAGGCCAAAATGACCCGGGGCGGCCTTCGTTGCCGCGGCACTTCGGACACAATACCCGAAGGCTCTGATGCCCGCTCCACCTCCGAAGTGGACGAAAAGGAGGAGGGAGATGAATTCCCTGCGGGGGGAAGAAGGAAGAGGACGGCCTCCGCACCCTTGGAGGCCGAACTGCCCAAAAGGGGAAAGGCTTCTCTTCCGGAGGAGTCCACTTCCGCCGCCGATAGCGGCCCGGCATGGGATCCCAGGGCCCAGCCCCTGGTAAACTCATAAGTATATAAAATCCGAGTACATTTAAGCGTTCGGACTCATCGTGTCTTAGTATATTAACCTAAGCATATATTTTTTGTAGTTCGGCGAGGTCCTGTACCAAACAATCCACATCAGAGGACCTGCTGAGCTCAAATGCTATGGAGAGCGGGACGCCCCCAAAGGCCCCTTCCTCCAAATAGGTGCATAACACCGAGGCTTCATCCCAGAAGGACCCCGACCAAGGAGGAAAGGAAGAAACCGTGAAGGCGACGCCTGGAGGTCAAACCGCAGGGGCCGGACATGTGGGGGAAAAGATTCCCATGGGGTCTGACGGCGGGGGCGATCCTGAGTTCGGCCCCCACCGGACGTGATTCCAGAGACCTATACGGCTCCAGAATCAAGAAGGCAGCCTCCTTTGGCTGGAGGGGGCGTGCCTGTTCTGTCGGCGACCTCTATCCATCCAGAAGTGTCGGATGCTTTGTTGGTGGCGCTACGAGACGCCTCCATTGTTGACGAACACCGTGCCCTTATGGGTGCGGTGATTGAGAAGATTCAGTCAACTGAGAGTGGACTAAACGAAGCTTGTATCAGCCTTATAAGAGGCTTTGAGGTATGCTTTGTAAGTTGTCGAAGAGTGTCATAGTATAGATAGTAGCCCCTGATACACTGTTCGGTGAAAGAAAGAACTGGACAAGGGATCGAATTGATGATCGCAGGAAGACTCGTTGAATGATATTGATTTCTCTTCTATTTCAAGCAGATACCTGTAGCGGCTGCTTCCTCTCGTACTGTGGAGATCTCCAGACTGAATCAAAGTCTGGAGCGAGCCATAGAAGAACTTGGCCAATTGAAAATGCAGTTGAGGGATAAACAAGGTATGCACAAGCGTTGTGCGCATTTATTGTGAAATAAATGTTCAATATGAAATAAGCCGCATAATTTGTGCTAGGGGTTATGACCGAAGTCGAGGCCCTCAAAAGGGCCGTTGCCGAGGCCGAGGAAAAGGCGGCCACAGAGCAGACTCTTCGTGAGAAACACGAGGACAGAGTTATTAAAGCTGAGCAGGAGCTGCAAGAGGCCGTAAGTAGATGCGAGACCTTGGAGCAGAGTTTAACAGAGAAAGAGTCCGAACTCACCAAGGCATGTCAAGCCAGGAGCGATGCCCGAGGGGAAACCCAAAGCGCCCTGTAGGGGATCCAAGAGGCGAGAATGATCGCGGCGGGTAAGGTTTTTCGCATGTAAAGCAAGTATTTGAAGGGAAAACTATGTTTCTGGTTGTGAATCCGGATTTCTCAGGTGTATTTGCCAAGCTACCTCACAGCATATCAGATGCCTCCCAATTCTACCGAGCCGAAGAAAGGAACACCGCAGATAAGCTCTTTTGGTCGCAGTATTTGGCGCCGAATTATCCGGTGCCTTTTGCCGATCAACTGAAACAGCTGATCGAACTACATAAGGCGGCGGAACTAGCCATGACAGATATGGTTATCCGACTATGGCCTGCCGAGCCGATTCCAGGCAGCTACTTCGGGCTCGTGAGGCGGCTTGTAAGCGCTTGCCCTCAACTTGACGTCATCAAGCGGTCGGTCTGTATAGAAGGAGCACGAATGGCCTTTGCCTGCGCAAAGGTGCACTGGGGGAAGATGGATGCCGAGAAGCTGGTGACCGGAGGACCGCCAGAGGGGAAGGAGCACCGCAAGCCCGAATTATATTATAAGAGTGTCCTGAAAGGATCCTACCCTGCAGCGGAGCTATGCACCAATGACATTATATTTCCATGAATGCCAATCATGTTATCCTCTGTAATGTTTGAACAAGGTCGTTTATATGTCGCATGTTATATAAAAGTTTACCCTCCTGTGCGGCCGTTTTTATGTTAAACCTGAGAGTTGGCCAGTCGTCGGCTTCTGCCCCCACGTAAGGAGTACAGGGGTGTTCGGGATAAACCTGAGCACTCTTGATCCCAGTTTTGGGTCCTCCGAAGGAGGTGCTCAGCACAACGAACCAGGCAATCGGACTATAGGGCTTTATCACTCTCACTTAGCCATAGGAGCTTTAGTATGGTCGGCGCAACCCCTTGTGTTTGGAAGACCGTACTGGGGGCTCTATAAGCGCCTGATCGGAGAAAAAATCGATCCATCGCACACTGCATTGGTTATGGCATTATGCGGGAGAAATACTTAAAGATTTTGTAATCGCTCGAACAGCTGACTAGCTCTCGCCGTATCATGACAGTCAGTTTTCGGCTTTCTCTACTGAGGTGCTCATCCGTAAGAACCGGGACACAATCGCAGTAGTTCTCCCAGTGCTACCTTAGCCGATATAGTGGAACGTAAGGTACCAAAACATGGGAGCCAGGCAAACCCAACTATTGACCCAAGACATGATTCGGAGCTGATGCATATAATGCTATAGGTTCGGGGTGCCGAACTTCTATGAAGGTGTTCGGACTTTTATTGCTGTGTTACGGGAAAATCGAAGCCCCTGGCATATTTAAGGCATATCGCTATGTACAGATGCCACTTGATGAAATGATTTCGATAAGAAATAATCAGCAGGTAAACGTCATATAAATCCACATGTTGCATTTGAATAATATGTCTATGCGTATGGGTACAAGTAATGTGATAAAAAAAGGGTTGTGGTAGCAGAACCTGCTATGATCAGGGGGAAGAGGTTGAGTGCGGATCTGTAATATAGCCGGGTGGTCACTGCGGGGAATGTCTAAGGATTCCCTAACGCGTTCAGGCTGCCTCCGTGGAGTCCATCCTGGTCGGTGCAAAGGTGAACCTGTGAAGGAAATATAAGAAATGTTTACGTGCCAGAGGGCGGTTGAACCGCTGAGTTCAACCTGTCATGGCCTTTTCCAGAGTGTTTAGTTGAGCTCTAGATGAGCCGGGGTATCCTTCCGCGAAGTAGTTCGGAGCCCCTTGACGGTGTCCGGGAGCCTGGACGTCGAATCGAGGTTTGGCTGCGAGGTGCTGCTCGTTGTTTTTGTTGCTAAGGCAGTGGTGTATTTGTTGGTGTCGAAGGAAGGTTCGGCCTTGCCATGAACCGTGATGACGCCGCGTGGACCGGGCATCTTGAGCTTACGGTAGGCATAATGTGGCACCGTGTTGAATTGAGCGAACGCGGTTCGCCCGAGAAGTGCTTGATAGTCACTACAGAAAGGGGCAATTTCGAAGATTAACTCTTTGATACGGTAATTTTCTGGTGATCCGAAGATTACCTCAAGGGTAATGGAGCCTGTACAGCTAACCTCCATACCTGGTATGATGCCTCTAAAAGTGGCTTTAGTGGGTTTGTGATAACCCACAAGTATAGGGGATCGCAACAGTTTTCGAGGGTAGAGTATTCAACCCAAATTTATTGATTCGACACAAGGGGAGCCAAAGAATATTTTCACGTATTAGCAACTGAGTTGTCAATTCAACCACACCTGGAAACTTAATATCTGCAGAAAAGTGTTTAGTAGCAAAGTAATATGATAGTAGTGATAACGGTAGCAAAAAGGTAACATTAGTAAAAGCAATGTTTTTGGTATTTTATAGTGATGATAGCAATAGCAATGGGAAAGTAAATAAGCGAAGAACAATATGTGGAAAGCTCGTAGGGAATGGATCGGTGATGGAGAATTATGCCGGATGCGGTTCCTCATGTAATAGTCATAACCTAGGGTGACACAGAACTAGCTCCAGTTCATTGATATAATGTACGCATGTATTCCGAATATAGTCATATGTGCTTATGGAAAAGAACTTGCATGACATCTTTTGTCCTACCCTCCCGTGGCAGCGGGGTCCTTACAGAAACTAAGGGATATTAAGGCCTCCTTTTAATAGAGAACCAGAACAAAGCATTAACACATAGTGAATACATGAACTCCTCAAACTACGGTCATCACCGGTAAGTATCCCGATTATTGTCACTTCGGGGTTAACGGATCATAACACATAATAGGTGACTATAGACTTGCAAGATAGGATCAAGAACACTCATATATTGGTGAAAACATAATAGGTTCAGATCTGAAATCATGGCACTCGGGCCCTACTGACAAGCATTAAGCATAGCAAAGTCATAGCAACATCAATCTCAGAACATAGTGGAAACTAGGGATCAAACCCTAACAAAACTAACTCGATTACATGATAGATCCCATCCAACCTATCACCGTCCAGCAAGCCTACGATGGAATTACTCACGCACGGCGGTGAGGATCATGAAATTGGTTATGGAGGATGGTTCATGATGACGATGGCGACGGATTCCCCTCTTCGGAGCCCTGAACGGACTCCAGATCAGCCCTTCCGGGAGGTTTTAGGGCTTGGCGGCGGCTCCGTATCGTAAAACGCGATGATTTCTTCTCCCTGATTTTTTTCTCCCCGAAACTCAATATATGGAGGTGGAGTTGGAGTCGGAGAGGCAACAGGGGGCCCACGAGGTAGGGGGCGCGCCCTAGGGGGGCAGGTGCGCCCCCCACCCTCGTGGTAAGGTGGTGGGCCCCCTGGCCTTCATCTTTTGCAGGTATTTTTCTTATTTTCTGAAAAGTGGATCCGTGAAGTTTCAGGTCATTCCGAGAATGTTTGCTCCTGCACATAAATAACACCATGGTAATTTTGCTGATAACAGCGTCAGTCCGGGTTAGTTCCATTCAAATCATGCAAGTTAGAGTCCAAAACAAGGGCAAAAGTGTTTGGAAAAGTAGATACGTTGGAGACGTATCAACTCCCCCAAGCTTAAACCTTTGCAAGTCCTCAAGCAATTCAGTTGATAAACTGAAAGTGATAAAGAAAAACTTTTACAAACTTTGTTTGCTCTTGTTGTTGTAAATATGTAAAGCCAGTATTCAAGTTTTCAGCAAAGATTATAACTAACCACATTTGCAATAACGCATAGGTCTCAAGTTTACTCATATCAATAGCATAATCAACTAGCGAGCCATAATAATAAATCTCGGATGACAACACTTTCTCAAAACAATCATAATATGATATAACAAGATGGTATCTCGCTAGCCCTTTCTGAGACCGCAAAACATAAATGCAGGGCACCTTTAAAGACCAAGGACTGACTAGACATTGTAATTCATGGTAAAAGAGATCCAGTCAAGTCATACTCAATGTAAACTAACAATAATGAATGCAAATAACAGCGGTGCTCTCCAACTGGTGCTTTTTAATAAGAGGATGATGACTCAGCATAAAAGTAAATAGATAGGCCCTTCGCAGAGGGAAGCAGGGATTTGTAGAGGTGCCAGAGCTCGGTTTTGAAACAGAGGTGAATAATATTTTGAGCGGTATACTTTCATTTTCAACATAACAACCAAGAGATGGCGATATCTTCCATGCTACACACATTATAGGCGGTTCCCAAACAGAATGGTAAAGTTTATACTCCCCCTTCCACCAACAAGCATCAATCCATGGCTTGCTCGAAACAACGAGTGCCTCCAACTAACAAGAGTCCGAGGGGGAGTTTTGTTTGCAATTATTTTGATTTAGTTTGCATAAAGCATGGGACTGGGCATCCCGGTGACCAGCATTTATCTCGTGAGTGAGGAGCAGAGTCCACTCCTCTTGAGAATAACCCGCCTAACATGGAAGATACAGACAGCCCTAGTTGATACATGAGCTATTCAAGCATACAAAACAGGATATTCATTTGAAGGTTTAGAGTTTGGCACATACAAATTTACTTGGAACGGCAGGTAGATACCGTATATAGGTAGGTATAGTGGACTCATGTGGAATAACATTGGGGTTTAAGGGATTGGGATGCACAAGCAGTATTCCCGCTTAGTACAGGTGAAGGCTAGCAAAAGACTGGGAAGCGACCAGCTAGAGAGCGACAACAGTCATGAACACGCATTAAAATTAATCAACACCGAATGCAAGCATGAGTAGGATATAATCCACCATGAACATAAATATCGTGAAGGCTATGTTGATTTTGTTTCAAATACATGCGTGAACATGTGCCAAGTCAAGTCACTTAAATCATTCAGAGGAGGATACCACCCTATCATACCACATCATAACCATTTCAATAGCATGTTGGCACGCAAGGTAAACCATTATAACTCATAGCTAATCAAGCATGGCACAAGAAACTATGATCTCTAATTGTCATTGCAAACATGTTTATTCATAATAGGCTAAATCAGGAATGATGAACTAATCATATTTACAAAAACAAAAGAGGTCGAGTTCATACCAGCTTTTCTCATCTCAGCCAGTCCATCATATAACATCATAATCGCCTTTCACTTGCACGACCGAGTGATGTGAATAATAATAATAGTGCATGTGCATTGGACTAAGCTGGAATCTGCAGGCATTCAATAAACAGGAGAAGACAAGGCAATATGGGCTCTTTTTGTCAGATCAACAATAATGCATATAAGAGCCACTTCAACAGTTTAATTATGGTCTTCTCCTATCGACCCCCAAAGAAAAGAAAAGAAATAAAACTATTTACATGGGAAAGCTCCCAACAAGCAAAAGAAGAACAGGAAATATTTTTGGGTGTTCTTTTTTTAATTACTACTACAAGCATGGAAAGTAAATTAATTAAAAGCTACAACTAATTTTTTGGTTTTTCTTAAGGTTTATTAAACACACAAGAAGAAAGCATAAAAAGGAAAGTAAACTAGCATGGATGATACAATGAAAAAGTATGAGCACCGACATCTAGCAATGAGTGTGTGAACATAAATGTAATATCGGTGGGAAATACGTACTCCCCCAAGCTTAGGCTTTTGGCCTAAGTTGGTCTATGGCCACGGCTGGCCTGGCGGATATCCATAATAATAGTTGGGGTCGTACCGCGAGGCAGTAGCTATCGCCTGCTGAGCTGCAGCATGGCGACGAGCGGCCTCCTCTCTCCTCTCGTACTCATCTGCCTCCTCTCTGGTAATAGTATATCCTCCTCTTGCCTGATAATCAAAGAAGGCAGGAGCAGGGAGAGTAATACGGACAGCATGGTGTCTGTCAAAGATTAGTCGATACTGGAGAGGTGATTCGTTCCTCTCGACAAACTGGTGGTGAACCATAGCATTAAAATCTAGATAAGCAGGAGGTAATTCAATATCATCTTCGCGTATGGCTATACCAAGAAAATTAGCTATGCGGGTTGCATAAATTCAACCAAAGAAATCTCCATTAAGATGCAACCTACGTGCAACAATGGCTCCCAAATTATATGATTTGTCTCCTAACACAGCACTCCTAAGAATACTAAGATCAGGGACACACATGTGACATGCCTCATCTTTACCATTAATGCATCTACCTATGAAGAGAGCAAAATAATGTATAGCAGGAAAGTGAATGCTCCCTATGGTAGCTTGTGTAATATCTCTAGATTCTGCCACAGTTGTTCTAGCAAGAAAATCTCTAAATTCAGATTTGCGAGGATCCCTTATACTACCCCATTGTGGAAGTTTGCAAGCAGTGGTAAAATCCTCTAAGTCCATAGTGTAAGATTTTTCATAAAGATCAAACAGGACAGTTGGAGAATTACGTGAAGTTGAAAATTCAAACCTCCTCACAAAGGTACTGGTGAGATAGTGATACTGGCTGCACTTCTCTTCCTCGAAGCTCACAAGATCAGCGTTACGCAAATATGCGTTAAATTCTTCCTTAATTCCCGTTCGATCCATAAAGTTCTCAGAAGGCCATTCACAAGGATGCACTGGAGTGTCTCTTGGTGGCTCTTCATCAGCATCACGCATTGCAAGCATGGGTCCTTGCTTCCTTGAAGAACCACCTTGGAACATTTTCCTAAGCATATTTCTTCCTCTGAAAAATTCTGAAATTTTTTAGTAACTTCAAAATAAAAGTAAACCAAACTCAATAATATTGATAGCAACTACTCCTACAAGTGCCTAGAGCCTATATCATGCATCAAAACTACTTTTGACCATATAAATTTGACATGCAAGCTCAAGAACAGGGTCACCTAAGTAGCAAAAAATTGTAATGAATAAAGCACTAGAACAAAAACTAATTGGACCAATGGAGGAGTCACATACCAAGGAACAATCTCCCCAAGCAGTTTTGTGAGAGGTGCTTTGAGCAAGGAGATCAAAAATGGCAGCAAAACGATCTTGGACTCGGGTTTGAGCTGGATATTCGTGTTTGTGCGAGGAAGATGAAGTATGTGGGTGCAGGAATAAGTGGAGGAGGGACACCATGGGCCCATGAGGCAGGGGGCGCGCCCTCCACCCTTGTGGGCAGGTGGTTGACCCCCCTGGTGTGTTCTCAGTTCCATAAATCCTCAAATATTCTAGAAAAAATCATATTTAAATTTTAGGGCATTTGGAGAAATTTTATTTTTGAGGTATTTTTATATTGCATGGATAATCAGATAACAGACAGAAAAATATTTATTTTATTTTATTTAATATAAATAACAGAAAGTGAAAGGAGGGTACAGAAGGTTGTGCCTTCTAGTTTCATCCATCTTATGATCATCAAAAGGAATCCACTAACAAGGTTGATCAAGTCTTGTTAACGAACTCATTCCGAGTAACATGGAACCGGAGAAATTTCAAATAACAGTATGTTACCTCAACGGGGATATGCACATCCCCAATAATAAGAATATCATATTTCTTCTTGACAGTAGGAAGAGGAGTTTCAAAACCTCCAAATATAATCGATGGAATTTTTCCAATAGAATTGATACTGTGAACTTGAGGTTGTTTCCTCGGAAAGTGTACCGTATGCTCATTACCATTAACATGAAAAGTGACATTGCCTTTAGTGCAATCAATAACAGCCCCTGCAGTATTCAAAAAGGGTCTTCCAAGAATAATAGACATACTATCATCCTCGGAATATCAAGAATAACAAAGTCCGTTAAAATAGTAACGTTTGCAACTACAACAGGCACATCCTCACAAATACCGACAGGTATAGCAGTTGATTTATCAGCCATTTGCAAAGATATTTCAGTAGGTGACAACTGCTCATCCTCGAGTAGGTAAATGATAAAAAGATAATTTTTGATGTGGAATGCTAGTTGGCATAATTTCAATGTAATTCTTCTTAATTGTGGCATGAATATTCAAATCCATAAGATTCAAGACAAAAGTTCATATTGACATAGAAAATAATAATACTTCAAGCATACTAACAAAGCAATTATGTCTTCTCAAAATAACATGGCTAAAGAAAGTTATCCCTACAAAATCATATAGTCTGGCTATGCTCCATCTTCACCACACAACATATTTAAATCATGCACAACCCCGATGACAAGCCAAGCAATTGTTTCATGCTTTTAATGTTCTCAAACTTTTTCAATCTTCACGCAATACATGAGCGTGAGCCATGGATATAGCACTATAGGTGGAATAGAATGGTGGTTGTGGAGAAGACAAAAAGGGAGAAGATAGTCTCACATCAACTAGGCGTATCAACGGGCTATGGAGATGCCCATCAATAGATATCAATGTGAGTGAGTAGGGATTGCCATGCAACGAATGCACTAGAGCTATAAATATATGAAAGCTCAACAAAAGAAACTAGTGGGTGTGCATCCAACTTGCTTGCTCACGAAGACCTAGGGCAATTTGAGGAAACCCATCATTGGAATATACAAGCCAAGTTCTATAACGTAAAATTCCCACTAGTATATGAAAGTGACAACATATGAGACTCTCTATATGAAGAACATGGTGCTACTTTGAAGCACAATATATGAGACTCGCTATATCATGGTGCTACTTTGAAGCACAAGTGTGGTAAAAGGATAGTAGCATTGCCCCTTTTTTTGGCCTTTCTCTTTTTTTTTATTTGGCCTTTCCTTTTTTTTTGGGACAATGCTCTATTGAATGATGATCATCACACTTCTATTTATTTACAACTCAATGATACAACTCGATACTAGAACAAAGTATGACTCTATATGAATGCCTCCGGCGGTGTACCGGGATATGCAATGATGCATGAGTGACATGTATGAAAGAATTATGAATGGTGGCTTTGCCACAAATACGATGTCAACTACATGATCATGCTAAGCAATATGACAATGATGGAGTGTGTCATAATAAACGGAACAGTGGAAAGTTGCATGGCAATATATCTCGGAATGGCTATGGAAATGCCATAATAGGTAGGTATGGTGGCTATTTTGAGGAAGGTATATGGTGGGTTTATGGTACCGGCGAAAGTTGCGCGGTATTAGAGAGGCTAGTAAAGGTGGAAGGGTGAGAGTGTGTATAATCCATGGACTCAACATTAGTCATAAAGAACTCATATACTTATTGCAAAAATCTAGAAGTTATCAAAGAAAAGTATTACGTGCATGCTCCTAGGGGGATAGACTGGTAGGAAAATACCATCGCTCGTCCCCGACCGCCACTCATAAGGAAGACAATCAATAAATAAATCATGCTCCGACTTCGTTACATAACGGTTCGCCATACGTGCATGCTACGGGAATCACAAACTCTAACACAAGTATTTCTCAAATTCACAACTACTCAACTAGCATGACTCTAATATTACCATCCTCATATCTCAAAACAATCATCAAGTATCAAACTTCTCTTAGTATTCAACACACTCATAAGAGAATTTTATTATTAATCTTGTATACCTAGCATATTAGGATTTTAAGCAAATTACCATGCTATTTAAGACTCTCAAAATAATATAAGTGAAGCATGAGAGTTCATATATTTCTTCAAAATAAAACTACCACCATGCTCTAAAAGATATAAGTGAAGCACTAGAGCAAATGACAAACTACTCCGAAAGATATAAGTGAAGATCAATGAGTAGTCGAATAATTATGCAACTATGTGAAGACTCTCTAACATTTAATAATTTCAGATCTTGGTACTCTATTCAAACAGCAAGCAAAGCAAAACAAAATGACATTCTAAGAATAGCAAACATCATGTGAATAAGCAAAAACTTAGGATCAACCAATACTAACCGATAGTTGTTGAAGAAGAAAGGTGGGATGCCAACCGGGGCATCCCCAAGATTAGATGCTTGAGACTTCTTGAAATATTATCTTGGGGTGCCTTGGGCATCCCCAATCTTGAGCTTTTGTGTCTCCTTAATTCCTCTCATATCACGGTCTCCCTAAATCTCAAAAGCTTCATCCACACAAAACTCAACAAGGACTCGTGAGATAAGTTAGTATAAACCATTGCCAAAACCTTATCATACTCTACTGTATCAAATCACTAAAATTATTATTCAACATTGCATACTAAATGCCTCTGCATTTTAATTGTCCTATACTCAAATAGAATCATTAAAGAAGCAAACATATGCAAGCAATGCAAACATAACAGCAATCTGCCTAAACAGGATAGTCTGTAAAGAATGCTGCAACATCCATACTTCCCTAGCTCCAAAAATTATGAAATAAAATTCCCACTGTATTAAATTTATCAGATCTAAATATGCAAAAGGTTTCAACATTTTATCACATTCTGAATTTTCTAGGTAATTATTGCAACAGCGGTAAACTTTCTGTTTCCAAACAGCAACATGTATACTTGTAACATAGGCATAGTAGAGGCTATCAATGCCACTTTTATTGAAATAAAAGATGCAAAACATTGTTCTAAATAACAGAAAGAAAATCCTAACAAAATAAATTGACGCTCCAAGCAAAACACATATCATGTGGCGAATAAAAATATAGCTCCAAGTAAAGTTACCGATGAACGAAGACGAAAGAGGGGATGCCTTCCGGGGCATCCCCAAGCTTAGGCTCTTGGCTATCCTTGAATATTACCTTGGGGTGCCTTGGGCATCCCCAAGCTTAGGCTATTGCCACTCCTTATTCCATAGTCCATCGAATCTTTACCCAAAACTTGAAAACTTCACAACACAAAACTTAACAGAAAACTCGTAAGCTCCGTTAGTATAAGAAAATAAATCACCACTTCAAGGTACTGTAATGAACTCATTATTTATTTATATCGATGTTAAACCTACTGTATTCCAACTTATCTATGGTTTATAAACTCTTTTACTAGCCATAGATTCATCAAAATAAGTAAACAACACATGAAAAACAGAATCTGTCAAAAACAGAACAGTCTGTAGTAATCTGAATCAAACATATCCTTATGGAACTCATAAAATTCTCAAATAAATTGCTGGACCTGAGGAATTTATCTATTAATCATCTTCAAAAAGAATTAACTAAATAGCACTCTCCAAATAAAAATGGCAGCAATTCTCGTGAGCGCTAAAGTTTCTGTTTTTGACAGCATGATCAACAAGACTTTCCCAAAGTCTTCCCAAAGGTTCTACTTGGCACAAACACTAATTAAACACATAAAACCACATATAAACAGAGGCTAGATGAATTATTTATTAATAAACAGGAACAAAAGGCAAGGAATAAAAATAAAATTGGGTAGCCTCCCAACAAGCGCTATCGTTTAATGCCCCTAGCTAGGCATGATGATTTCAATGATGCTCACATAAGAGATAAGAATTGTAACATAAAGAGAGCATCATGAAGAATATAACTAGCACATTTAAGTCTAACATGCTTCCTGAAAGTGCTAGTGATCAACTAGAGGGGGGTGAATAGGCGATTTTTATGAAAGTCTTCAAAACATGGAAGTTTCGAAGACAAACGATAGAAATAAACATATTACCATGCAGCGGAAGGTAGACTACACTAGGCAAACCATAGTCAAGTATTCAATGGAGTGAAAGCACAATGACTAATAGCAGCTAGGCCGTAAAGATCAGGTAGGAAGATATTGTGAAGCCAATCAGAACAAGCAGTCACTCAGTGAAGACAAAAGATAAAGCAATCATACAATGACTTCACAAGGACCAACAGTAAGTAAAGGGAAGGGAAGGATGAAACCAGTGACTCGTTGAAGACAATGATTTGTTGGACCAGTTCCAGTTGCTGTGACAACTGTACGTCTGGTTAGGGAGGCTGAGATTCAACTCAGAAGACCTCGTCTTCACCTTATTCCCCTTGAGCTAAGGACACCCAGTCCTCGCCCAATAACTCTGGTAAGTCTTTAAGGTAGACTTCCAAACCTTCACAGACTTCGTTCACCGGCGATCCACAATGACTCTTGGATGCTCAGAACGCGACGCCTAACCGGCTGGAGGATTCACAGTCCTCAAGTGTAATAAGTCTTCAGATCACACAGACAGGAAGACTTAAGTGATGCCTAACACTCTTTGGCTCTGGGTGTTTAGGGCTTTATCCTCGCAAGGAATTCTCTCTCAAAGGCTTCGAGGTGGGTTGCTCTCAAACGACAAAAGCCGTGCACTAACTCTGAGCAGCCAACCATTTATGGTTGTAGGGGTGGGCTATTTATAGCCACTAGGCAACCCGACCTGATTTGTCCGAAATGACCCTTGGTCACTAAGGAACTGACACGTGTTCCAACGGTCAGATTTCAAACACACACGGCAACTTTACTTGAGCTACAAGCAAAGCTGACTTATCCAACTCTGGACAAGATTTGCTCTCATAGTCTTCACTCGAAGACATAGGATTTTGGTTAAGCATCACTTCAGTCATTCTGACTGGTTCACTTGGACCCCACTTAACAGTACAGTGGTTCCTATGACTCAACAAAGAAGAAAAAGAACGACGAAAGAACCAAGTCTTCACGCTCCATAGTCTTCATGCGATGTCTTCTCTTGTCATAGTCTTCAATGTGAATGTCTTCACATACCACCTTTGACTTCAATGTCTTCTTACATTTTTAGGGGTCATCTCTGGTAGGAAAACCTAATCAATGAGGGACTTCTACCTGTGTTATCCTGCAATTCTCACAAACACATTAGTCCCTCAACTAGGTTTGTCGTCAATACTCCAAAACCAACTAAGGGTGGCACTAGATGCACTTACACTTCCTATGCATAGGGATTTTGTGAGCAAACAACTTATGGGAACAAGAATCAACTTGCATAGGAAGGTAAAACAAGCATAACTTCAAAATTTTAAGCACATAGAGAGGAAACTTGATATTATTGCAATTCCTACATGCATATATTCCTCCCTCATAATAATTTTCAGTAGCATCATGAATGAATTCAACAATATAACTAGCACCTAAAGCATTCTTTTCATGATCTATAAGCATGCAAAATTTACTACACTCCACACAAGCAAAATTCTTCTCATGAATAATAGTGGGAGCAAACTCAACAAAATAACTATCATGTGATTGAAAATTAATATCAAGATGACAAGTTTCATGGTTATCATTATTCTTTAAAGCATACGTGTCATCACAATAATCATCATAGATAGGAGGCATGCTTTCATCATAATAAATTTGCTCATCAAAACTTGGGGGACAAAAAATATCATCTTCATCAAACATAGCTTCCCCAAGCTTGTGGCTTTGCATATCATTAGCATCATGGATATTCAAAGAATTCATACTAACAACATTGCAATCATGCTCATCATTCAAATATTTAGTGCCAAACATTTTATAGATTTCTTCTTCTAGCACTTGAGCACAATTATCCTTTCCATCATACTCACGAAAGATATTAAAAAGATGAAGCGTATGAGACAAACTCAATTCCATTTTTTATAGTTTTCTTTTATAAACTAAACTAGTGATAAAACAAGAAACTAAAAGACTCGATTGCAAGGTCTAAAGATATACCTTCAAGCACTCACCTCCCCGGCAACGGCGCCAGAAAAGAGCTTGATGTCTACTACACAACCTTCTTCTTGTAGATGTTGTTGGGCCTCCAAGTGCAGAGGTTTGTAGGAAAGTAGCAAATTTCCCTCAAGTGGATGACCTAAGGTTTATCAATCTGTAGGAGGCGTAGGATGAAGATGGTCTTTCTCAAGAAACCCTGCAACCAAATAACAAAGAGTCTCTTGTGTCCCCAACACACCCAATACAATGGTAAATTGTATAGGTGCACTAGTTCGGCGAAGAGATGGTGATACAAGTGCAATATGGATAGTAGATAATAGTATTTGTAATCTGAAATTATAAAAACAGCAAGGTAGCAAGTGATAAAAGTGAGCGTAAACGGTATTGCAATGATGGTAAACAAGGCCTAGGGTTCATACTTTCGCTAGTGTAAGTTCCCTCAACAATAAGATAATTGGATCACATAACTATCCCTCAACATGCAACAAAGAGTCACTCCAAAGTCACTAATAGCGGAGAACGAACGAAGAGATTATGGTAGGGTACGAAACCACCTCAAAGTTATTCTTTCCAATCAATTCGTTGGGCTATTCCTATAAGTGTCACAAACAGCCCTAGAGTTTGTACTAGAATAACACCTTAAGACACAAATCAATCAAAACCCTAATGTCACCTAGATACTCCAATGTCACCTCAAGTATCTGTGGGCATGATTATACGATATGCATCACACAATCTCAATTCATCTATTCAACCAACACATAGAACCTCAAAGAGTGCCCCAAAGATCTACTGGAGAATCACGATGAAAACGTGTGCCAACCCCTATGCATAGGTGCATGAACCCACAAGTTGGTCACCTTAACATACATCAAGTGGCACGCGGTATCCCATTGTCACCACAGATATCCACGGCAAGACATACCTCAAGTGTTCTCAAATCTTTAAAGACTCAATCCGATAAGATAACTCCAAAGGGGAAACTCAATTCATTACAAGAGAGTAGAGGGGGGAAGAAACATCATAGGATGCAAATATAATAGCAAAGCTCGCGATACATCAAGATCATATCATCTCAAGAACACGAGAGAGAGAGAGAGAGAGAGAGATCAAACACATAGCTACTAGTACATAGCCTCAGCCCCGAGGGAGAACTACTCCCTCCTCGTCATGGAGAGCATCGGGATGATGAATATGGCCACCGGTGAGGGTTCCCCCCTCCGGCAGGGTGCCGGAACAGGGTCCCGATTGACTTTTGGTGGCTACGGAGGCTTATGGTGGCGGAACTCCTGATGTATCTTGCGTTCTGGAAGTTTTAGGTCATGTGGGTATATATGGGTGCAGGAGGTACGTCAGGGGAGCCATGAGGGTCCCACGAGACAGGGGGGCGCGCCCTAGGGGGGGCGCCCCCCACCCTCATGAGCACCTCGTTTCTTCCTTGACGTGGGGTCCAAGTCCATCAGGTGTGTTTCCTTCCAAAAATAACTTCTCCAGTTGATTTCGTTCCGTTTCGACTCCATCTGATATTCCTTTTCTTCGAAATACTGAAATAGGCATAAAACGGCAAATCTGGGTTGGGCCTCCGGTTAATAGGTTAGTCCCAAAAGTAATATAAAAGTGGAAAATAAAGCCCAATATTGCCCAAAAATTATAGATACGTTGGAGACGTATCATCAACTTATTCAAATCAAGTCTACGATATAAAGAGAGAGGCATAACACTAACACCGGATCCAAGATCACATAAAGCAGTTTTAACATAGTTTCTTTTAATGGAGCATGGTATAGTGGGTACTCCTGGATCTCCAAGTTTCTTTGGTATTCCACCCTTAAAAGTATAATTAGCATGCATGGTGGAAATTTTAGCTTTCGGTATCTTTCTTTTATTTGTAATAATATCTTTCATGTACTTAGCATAACGATTGGTTTTAAGCATATCAGTTAATCGCATACGCAAAAACATGGGTCTAATCATTTCAGCAAAGCGCTCAAAATCCTCATCATCCTTTTTCTTGGATGGTTTGGGAGTAAAAGGCATGGGTTTCTGAACCCAAGGCTCTCTTTCTTTACCATGTTTCCTAGCAACAAAATCTTTTTTATCATAACATTGATTCTTTGATTGTGGGTTATCAAGATCAACAGGAGGTTCAATTTCTATATGATTATTATTACTAGGTTGGGCATCATTATGAACATTATCATTAACATTACCACTAGTTTCAGGTTCATTACCAGATTGAGTTTCAGCATCAGAAATAGAAATATCATTTGGATTCTCAAGTGTTTCAACAATAGGATCACTAGAAGCATGCAAAGTCCTATCATTTTTATTTTTCTTCTTTTTAGAAGAACTAGGTGCATCTATATTATTTCTCTGATAATCTTGCTCAATTCTCTTAGGGTGGCCTTCAGGATACAAAGGTTCCTGAGTCATTCTACCAGTTCTAGTAGCCACTCTAACAACATAATCATTATCTTTACTATTCAATTCATTGAGCAAATCATTTTGAGCTTTAAGTACTTGTTCTACTTGAGTGGTAACCATAGAAGCATGTTTACTAATAAGTTTAAGTTCACTTTTAACATTAGCCATATAATCACCCAAGTGTTCAAGCATATTTGAATTGTTTTTCAATTGTCTACCAAAATAAGCATTAAAGTCTTCTTGCTTAGCCATAAATTTATCAAACTCATCTAAGCATGGGCTAGCAAACTTAGTAAATGGGATTACAGCTTTATCATATCTATAGAGAGAATTTACCTTTACTACCTGTGTCGGGTTATCAAGACCATGAGTTTCTTCAATAGGTAAAGGATTAAGATTATATGTCTCTTCAACATACGGTAAATTAAGACCATGTACTTCTTCAATAGGAGGTAAATTCTTAACATCTTCAGCTTTAATAAATTTTTCTTTCATAGATTTCTTTGCCTCTTGCATATCTTCAGGACTGAGAAATAGAATACCCCTCTTCTTCGGAGTTGGTTTAGGAATAGGCTCAGGAATTGGCTCCGGAGGTGTCCAATTATTTTCACTTGTCAACATATTATTCAATAGAATTTTAGCTTCATCCGGTGTTCTTTCCCTAAAAACAGAACCAACACAACTATCCAGGTAATCTCTGGAGGCATCGGTTAGTCCATTATAAAAGATATCAAGTATTTCATTTTTCTTAAGAGGATGATCAGGCAAAGCATTAAGTAATTGGAGAAGCCTCCCCCAAGCTTGTGGGAGACTCTCTTCTTCAATTTGCACAAAATTATATATATCCCTTAAAGCAGCTTGTTTCTTATGAGCAGGGAAATATTTAGCAGAGAAGTAATAAATCATATCCTGGGGACTACGCACACAACCAGGATCAAGAGAATTAAACCATATCTTAGCATCACCCTTTAATGAGAACGGAAATATTTTAAGGATGTAAAAGTAACGAGTTCTCTCATCTTTAGTGAACAGGGTGGCTATATCATTCAATTTAGTAAGATGCCACAACATTTTCAGATTCATAACCATGAAAAGGATTAGATTCAACCAAAGTAATTATATCAGGATCAACAGAGAATTCATAATCCTTATCAGTAACAAAGATAGGTGAAGTAGCAAAAGCAGGGTCGGCTTTCATTCTAGCATTTAAAGATTGCTTACTCCATTTAGCTAATAATCTTTTGACTTCAGTTCTATTTTGGCACGCTAAAATAGCTAAAGAAGCTTATTGATCAAAGACATAACCCTTAGGAATAACAAGTGATTCTTCATCATCACTTTCATCAGTATCATTAGATTCAATATTTTTAATTTCTCTAGTCCTAGCAAGTTGTTCATCAAGAAAATCACTAAGTGGCATAGTAGTGTCAGGCATAGAGGTAGTTTCATCATAAGTATCATGCATAGCAGAAGTGGCATCATCAATAACATGCGACATATCAAAACGAATAGCAAAAGCAGGTGCAGGTGTCGCAAGCTTACTCAAAACTGAAGGTGAATCAAGTGCAGAGCTAGATGGAAGTTCCTTACCTCCCCTCGTAGTTGAGGGATAGATCTTAGTTTTTGGATCTCTCAAGTTCTTCATAATGATAAGCAGATATATATCCCAGGTGACTCAAAGAATAGAGCTATGCTCCCCGGCAACGGCGCCAAAAAATAGTCTTGATAACCCACAAGTATAGGGGATCGCAACAGTTTTCGAGGGTAGAGTATTCAACCCAAATTTATTGATTCGACACAAGGGAAGCCAAAGAATATTCTCAAGTATTAGCAGCTGAGTTGTCAATTCAACCACACCTGGAAACTTAATATCTGCAGCAAAGTGTTTAGTAGCAAAGTAATATGATAGTAGTGATAATGGTATCAAAAAGGTAACAATAGTAAAAGCAATGTTTTTGGTATTTTATAGTGATGATAGCAATAGCAATGGGAAAGTAAATAAGCGAAGAACAATATGTGGAAAGCTCGTAGGCAATGGATCGGTGATGGAGAATTATGCCGGATGCGGTTCATCATGTAACAGTCATAACCTAGGGTGACACAGAACTAGCTCCAGTTCATTGATATAATGTAGGCATGTATTCCGAATATAGTCATACGTGCTTATGGAAAAGAACTTGCATGACATCTTTTGTCCTACCCTCCCGTGGCAGCGGGGTCCTTACGGAAACTAAGGGATATTAAGGCCTCCTTTTAATAGAGAACCGGAACAAAGCATTAACACATAGTGAATACATGAACTCCTCAAACTACGGTCATCACCAGTAAGTATCCCGATTATTGTCACTTTGGGGTTAACGGATCATAACACACAATAGGTTACTATAGACTTGCAAGATAGGATCAAGAACACTCATATATTGGTGAAAACATAATAGGTTCAGATCTGAAATCATGGCACTTGGGACCTAGTGACAAGCATTAAGCATAGCAAAGTCATAGCAACATCAATCTCAGAACGTAGTGGACACTAGGGATCAAACCCTAACAAAACTAACTCGATTACATGATAGATCCCATCCAACCCATCACCGTCCAGCAAGCCTACGATGGAATACTCACGCACGGCGGTGAGCATCATGAAATTGGTGATGGAGGATGGTTCATGATGACGATGGCAACGGATTCCCCTCTCCGGAGCCCCGAACGGACTCCAGATCAGCCCTCCCGAGAGGTTTTAGGGCTTGGCGGTGGCTCCGTGTCGTAAAATGCGATGATTTCTTCTCCCTGATTTTTTCTCCCCGAAACTCAATATATGGGGGTGGAGTTGGAGTCGGAGAGGCAACAGGGGGCCCACGAGGTAGGGGCGCGCCCCCCACCCTCGTGGCAAGGCGGTGGTCCCCCTGGCCTTCATCTTTTGCAGGTATTTTTCTTATTTTCTGAAAAGTGGCTCCGTGAAGTTTCAGGTCATTCCGAGAACGTTTGCTCCTGCACAAAAATAACACCATGGTAATTTTGCTGAAAACAGCGTCAGTCCGGGTTAGTTCCATTCAAATCATGCAAGTTAGAGTCCAAAACAAGGGCAAAAGTGTTTGTAAAAGTAGATACGTCGGAGACGTATCAGTTTGGTCGCTGAATGATCGATGCCCATCTTGCGCACTGTGTCCTGGTAAAGCAGATTTAAACTGCTACCTCCGTCCATAAGGACTCGGGTGAGGTGGAACCCGTCTACTGTTGGGTCGAGGATTAATGCGGCTGGATTGCCCTGATTGGCGTTAACCGGACGATCCGTGCGGTTGAAGGTGACCGGACCTAGTTTATATTGTGGGACGGCTAGTTCCGTTGAGTCGCCATCCCTAAGGGTGCATATCTGGTCCGAGTTGGCAATTTGGGTGGTATTTACCACATTCACCGATTGAATATGGGGGGGAAATTTTGCCCTCCTGTGTTCGGTGATCTGGGCTCTTCGTCGCTATCGTCGCTTTGAGACCCCTCTTCTTTGGCGCCTGCCTTGCCGGCTTGTTTGAAGACCCAGCATTCTCTGTTGGTATGGGTGGCTGGCGTTTCTGGGGTGCCATTAATTTGGCATTGGCGATTGAGTATGCGGTCTAGACTGGATGGACCCGGATTTTTATTTTTGGGTGGCCCTTTCCGCTGACCGGAATTTGAGCCTCTGAACCCGGCATTAACTGTCGTATTTTCAGCGTTTTCACCATATTTGCGGCGCTTGTGTTTGTTGCGTCGTGGTTTGCCGTTGCTATCCCTGGCTTCTGATATGCCAGGTTTGCTTGTTGTATTGGTACTATGAGCCAACCATCTATCTTCGCCCGCACAAAAGCGGGTCATAAGTGTCGTGAGGGATGCCATGGATTTTGGCTTCTCTTGGCCGAGGTGCCAGGCGAGCCATTCGTCACGGATATTATGCTTAAATGCCGCTAAGGCCTCTGCATCCGGACAGTCGACAATTTGGTTCTTCTTGGTTAGGAACCGGGTCCAGAATTTCCTGGCCGATTCCCCTGGCTGTTGAGTTATATGACTTAAATCGTCAGCGTTCGGCGGTCGCACATAAGTGTCCTGGAAATTTTCCAGGAATGCCTCTGCCAGGTTCTCCCAACTTCCGATGGAGTTTGCCGGCAAGCTATTGAGCCAATGCCGAGCTGGCCCTTTGATTTTTAGCGGGAGATACTTGATGGCATGTAGGTCATCCCCGCGGGACATGTGAATGTGGAGGAAGAAGTCTTCTATCCATACCGCGGGGTCTGTAGTGCCATCGTATGGTTCGATGTTTATGGGTTTAAACCCTTCTGGGAATTCGTGATCCATTACTTCATAAGTGAAGCATAAGGGGTGTGCGGCGCCTCTGTGCCGGGCTATATCGTGACGCGGTTCATACGAGTCTTGTCTGCCGTGTCCGGCTCGTCCGGATTTGCTTTTAGTGTATCCGGCGTGACGATCATCGTCGCGTGTTGGTGCGCGCCCCCGTGATCCGTAGATCGATCTTGCATGTTTTGCCTTGTTTTCCAATACGTCTCGCAGGTCATGTGTGTTGCCCCGGGCCTTGATATTTTTGTTTGATTGGCGGCGGGGTGCGGGCTAGACTTCGGGCTAAAATGCCTCTCTGTCTCGGCCACGAGGTGGCCCGTCAGCCGCATCGTACGCTGGTGATGTGGGTTTCAATGCTTCCTCCTCGAGGTGAGGTAGCAACCTGCGCTTTGGATAACTCTTGGTTGGGCGCTCGAGTTCGTATTCCTCGGCCGCAAGGACTCCGGTCCATCTGTCTGCTAGCAAATCTTGATCGGCTCGAAGCTTTTGTTGCTTTTTCTTCAAGCTATTTTCTGTGGCTATAAGCCGGCGGTTGAAGCGCTCCTGCTCGACGGGATGCTCAGGCACGATAAATTCTTCGTCGCCGAGGCTCAACTCGTCTTCGGAGAGAGGCATGCAATTGTCCTCCTCCGATTCTCCATCTGCTGCCCGCTCTGGAGGGCTAGCTTGTTCACCCTCCCGCTCTAAATCGTGCTGGAGGGGATTGTTGTCGTCTTCGGCACTATTCGGAGTGTTATTGTCTCTTGTGCCGGTATCACTACTTTTGCTATGGCGGGACTTAGAGCGGCGCCGCTGACGTCGGCGCTTGGGTTGCTTCTTGGAGGGGTCATCCTCCGCTGTCTCGTCGCCATTGCCTTCTTTGGGGGTGTCCACCATGTATATATCATATGATGAGGTGGCAGTCCAGTGCCCTGTGGGCGGTGGTTCCTGTTCGTCTCCTGCATCATCGTCCATACCGTCGATGTCTTTGGAGTCAAAGTCGAGCATGTCGGTTAAATCGTCGACAGTGGCTACTAAGTGGGTGGTGGGTGGGCAGCGAATTTCTTCGTCGTCCGCATCCCATTCTAGCCGGACATAGTTCGGCCGAGGTTCTCCTGATAAGGAGAGAGACCTTAATGAATTTAGCACGTCGCCGAAAGGCGAGTGCCGAAAGATATCTGCGGAGGTGAACTCCATGATCGGCGCCCAATCGGATTCGATAGGCATGGACGCAGGCGGCTCGGAGTCCATGGCCGGAGACGAATCCAGTGGTTCGGCAACACGGCTCTCGTAAGGGGTGAAGTCAATATCCGGCTCCATCGCCACTGAGAGTGCGGCCTCCATGACGGGGTCTATCCCCCCATCCTCGGATGGCGCAATTTGCTCCGGATTGAGGGCCGGAGTAGTTGCAGGTGTGATCTCCCGAACACTGTCCGACGGCAGAGTTACGTCATGCTCGTCGTGATTGTGCGGCGCACCTGACAAGGGCTCGAATCCATCGAAGATCAAGTCTCCGCGGATGTCGCAAGTGTAGCTTAAGTGTTCGAACCTGACCTGATGGCCAGGGGCGTAGCTCTCGATCTGCTCCAGATGGCCAAGTGAGTTGGCCCGCAGTGCGAAGCTGCCGAATATGAAGATCTGTCCGGGAAGGAAAACCTCACCCTGGACCGCATCATTACCGATGATCGAAGGAGCCATCAAGCCTTACGGGGACGGCACAGTGGAACTCTCAATGAAAGCACCAATGTCGGTGTCAAAACCGGCGGATCTCGGGTAGGGGGTCCCGAACTGTGCGTCTAAGGCGGATGGTAACAGGAGGCAGGGGACACGATGTTTACCCAGGTTTGGGCCCTCTTGATGGAGGTAATACCCTACGTCCTGCTTGATGATCTTGATGATATAAGTATTACAAGAGTTGATCTACCACAAGATCGTAGAGGCTAAACCCTAGAAGCTAGCCTATGGTATGATTGTTGTTGTCCTATGGACTAAACCCTCCGGTTTATATAGACACCGGAGGGGGCTAGGGTTACACAGAGTCGGTTACAAGGGAGGAGATCTACATATCCGTATTGCCAAGCTTGCCTTCCACGCCAAGGAGAGTCCCATCCGGACACGGGACGAAGTCTTCAATCTTGTATCTTCATAGTCCAACAGTCCGGCCAAAGGATATAGTCCGGTTGTCCGGAAACCCCCTAATCCAGGACTCCCTCACTGACCAACCACCATAATGATGCCGCTAGTTTGGGATTGCAAAAGCTTAGGCTTGGGGGAGGTCATCACCACTTCTACATCAAGATGTGGTAGTATTATTTGAACAAATTATAATGAGGTTGTACTTAAGCTCGAGGAGCTTCAAACACTCGTGTTGGTTTGGTCCAACACATAGCTTTTTACTTGCTTTCATTTTTCTTTTTGTTTTTGCCTTTTCGGATTTTTCATTTGCAAGTTAGTTTTCAAAAACCCAAAAATCAAAAAAAAAAAATAGAATAAGCTTTGCTTTGCTCTTACTCTTTTTGCCCCTTGGAGTTCGTTTGCATTTTTGTTTTTAGAGGAGTTGATCTATGCCGGACAACGAGGAATGCAAGAGTAAGGAAGAGAAGTGTGTAAATTCACAACCGTGAAGGTATGTCCTATGACTCCCGTCCTTTTCACTTGAAATACTTAGAGTAGATGTAGTGGTAGTATGTGTGATATGTGCAAATGGGAGTAAGTCTTGATAATTAAGACAAATGTTTTGTTCTAGTAGCTGAAATAATTTTGCAGCCTTTGTTTCGTTTAGTCTAGATAACCAAGAGTTGTGTGGGACTGTTTTTAAATGAAATGATCTTAAGTAGGAATAACCATGCACAAGAGAAAGTCTTCAAAGACTTTGGAGTTGAGAAAATTGTAGAGAAAGTGATGTTTTAAATGCTCAGCCCCACATTATTAATTTTAATAGACTTGATATTAGTTGTGGATTAAATTATCTAGATGAACTTAGTTGAAGGGTGAACGAGATTATGCTAGAAAACTGTGTTGTATCTCTTACATGGTGCTTCAGCTTCTCGCTAGTGCCATGGCCCTGCTACTCTATGCACGTGTACGTGTGTAAATGTGGCTTCGTCACCCTTCTTGATGTTATTTCGAGGACTCCGCTAGCCATAGAATGATCCACCAAGAGCGAAAGCTCGAATTTCGGCTATGAGTTTATTACTGTACATAGTGGCAACACTATAAACGCATATTATTCAGCTTTCTATTGAATGAGCATGTATGTGGTAAACAAAGGGGGCTGGTCAAAAGGGTTCGAAAGAGACTAGTTCCCTGGGGCTCTCCGCGCATATTATCTTGCATGCCATCTTTCACATGTTGGCCTGCGTGACTAGTTCCCCGGGGCTCTCCGTGCCGTCTGATCTGCATGCCCGCCTTGCACCAGACGTTTTTCCTCAGGGATCCATGATGGGTGGGCCACGGGCACAATTGGGGATACCCCTCTATGGGGTTTTTTATCGCGCCCGTGAGCGCCATTGCGCTGTTGGCCCATGCGCCTCGCATGGATGGGACATTCAACTGGTTGGAGAGGGCCATCCGGCCAGTGGTCATGATGGCACACCAGTCGACATGTTTTCTTGCTTGTCTGAATGGCCAATGTCCTTCACCCTTTGCTGGGGTATTTCGTACACATGGGCCGGATACGCCCATGTGGCCGACTCGAGGTGTGTGTGCCGTGTGTACGACCTTGACCTTCGCGTGGGTGTGCATGTGTGTTTGCTAGGGCCTTTTCTGGATGGCCTTATTTGCATATGCTCGGATGGTGGATGGTGTCGGGGCAGGCGCGACGGCTAGTATGGGTGCTATTGATGAGCAATATTTTTGCACTCATTCCAGCATTGTTTAAACCGGATAATCCTGGAATATCCGAGAGAATCCCTCCGATATTGCCACTAATGACTAATGAATGAAAGAGATTGCGAATTTATTTGTTTTCAATGTCTTTCCAATGGAAATGGGCTCAAATATGGAAGGACATCATCACATCACACAAAAGAAAATATGAAGTTTGGTGGGGAAGGCAAATCAACTGGAGCCACAACAAGCTATCCAGAGCGCAAGACGACGCATAGTATGAATGTGCCCACTCATAGCAGCGGTTGTACCGCACGTCGTCGGCCCCAGGGCATCCACCTAACCAACTCCTATAAAGGAGCCACACCAGAATCTCAACATGAGAGCCACCATTAGAGAAACAGGGAATCAAAAGCCATCTTCCAACCCTAGCCGCTGCCATTTCCCATCTCATATCCATAGACGCTTCCACATTCATCACTTCATCTATTCTCTCCAAGTTAGTCATACTTGTAATCGGTGCATCAAATCCAGCAACTATATATTGTAAGATGTCACCCAATCATTCATGTTTATATCCTCTTTAATGGGTTCATCTTGCGATCCAATCCATATCTGTGAGTAATTCGGTAAGGAAATGGGTTGAGGCAAGGCCTTGCAACCATGTAACTGTGCACGGGGTCGTTAGAACGACTTTGTGTATTTGATGCTATTTGTATGTGTCCAATTGCAACAGAGTTCTTCTGTTTTCTTCTTGTTCTAAGGCCCTGCAGGGACCCAGGATCCCATAGATCGACCAAGGAGGAGGTAAGAAGCGAGGATGCGTGGAAGCTATTCTGAATAGAAGTCAGAGAAGGGGTTTGTAGGATATCAGAAACAATTCCTGAAGGAAATATGCCCTAGAGGCAATAATAAAGTTATTATTTATTTCCTTATATCATGGTAAATTTTTATTATTCATGCTAGAATTGTATTAACCGGAAACATAATACATGTGTGAATACATAGACAAACAGTATGTCACTAGTATGCCTCTACTTGACTAGCTCGTTGAATCAAAGATGGTTAAGTTTCGTAGCCATAGACATGAGTTATCATTTGATTAACGGGGTCACATCATTAGAGAATGATGTAATTGACTTGACCCATTCCGTTAGCATAGCACTTGATCGTTTAGTTTGTTGCTATTGCTTTCTTCATGACTTATACATGTTCCTATGACTATGAGATTATGAAACTCCCGTTTACCGTAGGAACACTTTGTGTGCTACCAAACGTCACAACGTAACTGGGTGATTATAAAGGTGCTCTACAGGTGTCTCCAAAGGCACTTGTTGGGTTGGCGTATTTCGAGATTAGGATTTGTCACTCCGATTGTCGAAGAGGTATCTCTGGGCCCACTCGGTAATGCACATCATTATAAGCCTTGCAAGCATTGCAATGAATGAGTTAGTTGCGGGATGATGTGTTATGGAATGAGTAAAGAGACTTGCAGGTAACGAGATTGAACTAGGTATTGAGATACCGACGATCAAATCTCGGGCAAGTAACATACCGATGACAAAGGGAACAACGTATGTTGTTATGCGGTCTGACCGATAAAGATCTTCGTAGAATATGTAGGAGCCAATATGGGCATCCAGGTCCCACTATTGGTTATTGACCAGAGAGGTGTCTCGGTCATGTCTACATAGTTCTCGAACCCATAGGGTCCACACGCTTAATGTTCATTGACGATATAGTTCTATATGAGTTATGTATGTTGATGACTGAATGTTGTTCGGAGTCCGGGATGAGATCACGGACATGACGAGGAACTCCGGAATGGTCCGGAGATAAAGTTTGATATATGGGATAATAGTGTTTGGTCACCGGAAGGGTTCCGGAAATCACCAGAAGGGGTTCCGGATGTTTCCTGAAATGTTTGGGTACGAGAACACTTTATTTGGGCCAAAGGGGAAAGCCCACAAGGTTTTTGTAAAGCGCAAAAGGAAGTTTTGCGGAGTCCAGGGGCCAGACACCAGGGTCCCTGGCATCTGGGTCCAGACGCCGGGAACCCTGGCGTCTGGCCCTGGAGTCCGAGAAGGACTCTTGCCTTTCGGGTGAAACCGACTTTGTGGAGGCTTTTGCTCCAAGTTTCGACCCCAAGGCTCAACATATAAATAGAGGGGTAGGGCTAGCACCCAAGACACATCAAGAAACACCAAGCCGTGTGCCGGCAACCCCGTCCCCTCTAGTTTATCCTCCGTCCTAGTTTTCATAGTGCTTAGGCGAAGCCCTGCGGAGATTGTTCTTCACCAACACCGTCACCACGCCGTCGTGCTGCCGGAACTCATCTACTACTTCGCCCCTCTTGCTGGATCAAGAAGGCGAGGACGTCACCGAGCCGAACGTGTGCAGAACTCGGAGGTGCCGTGCTTTCGGTACTTGGATCGGTCGGATCGTGAAGATGTACGACTACATACCGCGTTGATATAACGCTTCCGCGAACGGTCTACGAGGGTATGTAGACAACACTCTCCCCTCTTGTTGCTATGCATCACCATGATCTTGCGTGTGCGTAGGAAAATTTTGAAATTACTACGTTCCCCAACAGTGGCATCCGAGCCAGGTTTTATGCGTAGATGTCATATGCACGAGTAGAACACAAGTGAGTTGTGGGCGATATAAGTCATACTGCTTACCAGCATGTCATACTTTGGTTCGGCGGTATTGTTGGATGAAGCGGCCCGGACCGACATTATGCGTACGCTTACGCGAGACTGGTTCTACCGACGTGCTTTGCACACAGGTGGCTGGCGGGTGTCAGTTTCTCCAACTTTAGTTGAACCGAGTGTGGCTACGCCCGGTCCTTGCGAAGGTTAAAACAGCACCAACTTGACAAACTATCGTTGTGGTTTTGATGCGTAGGTAAGAACGGTTCTTGCTAAGCCCGTAGCAGCCACGTAAAACTTGCAACAACAAAGTAGAGGACGTCTAACTTGTTTTTGCAGGGCATGTTGTGATGTGATATGGTCAAGACGTGATGAGATATAAGTTGTTGTATAAGATGATCATGTTTTGTTGAATTTGTCGGCAACTGGCAGAAGCCTTATGGTTGTATCTTTATTGCATAAGATGCAAGAGCCAAATAATTGCTTTACTTTATCGCTATGCGATAGCAATAGTTGCAAGAGCAATAGTTGGCGAGACGACCATGTGACGACACATTGATATAGATCAAGATGATGGAGATCATGGTGTCATGCCGGTGACGATGGAAATCATGACGATGCTTTGGAGATGGAGATCAAAGGCACAAGATGATGATGGCCATATCATGTCACACATTTTGATTGCATGTTATGTTTATCTTTTATGCATCTTATCTTGCTTTGATTGATGCTAGCATTATAAGATGATCTCTCACTAAATTTCAAGATAAAAAGTGTTCTCCCTGAGTATGCACCGTTGCCAAAGTTCGTCGTGCCCAGACACCACGTGATGATCGGGTGTGATAAGCTCTACGTCCATCTACAACGGGGGCAAGCCAGTTTTGCACACGCAGAATACTCAGGTTAAACTTGACGAGCCTAGCATATGCAGATATGGCCTCGGAACACTAAGACCAAAAGGTCGAGCGTGAATCATATAGTAGATATGATCAACATAGTGATGTTCACCATTGAAAACTACTCCATTTCATGTGATGATCGGTTATGGTTTAGTTGATTTGGATCACGTGATCACTTAGAAGATTAGAGGGATGTCTTTCTAAGTGGGAGTTCTTAAGTAATATGATTAATTGAACTTAAATTTATCATGAACTTAGTCCTGGTAGTATTAGCATATCTATGTTGTAGATCAATAGCTCGCGTTTAGCTCCCTGTTTTATTTTTGATATGTTCCTAGAGAAAACTAAGTTGAAAGATGATAGTAGCAATGATGCGGACTGGGTCCGTGATCTGAGGTTTATCCTCATTGCTGCACAGAAGAATTATGTCCTTGATGCACCGCTAGGTGACTGACCTATTGCAGGAGCAGATGCAGACGTTATGAACGTTTGGCTAGCTCAATATGATGACTACTTGATAGTTTAGTGCACCATGCTTAACAGCTTAGAATCAGGATTTCAGAGACGTTTTGAACGTCATGGACCATATGAGATGTTCCAGGAGTTGAAATTAATATTTCAAGCAAATACCCGAGTTGAGAGATATGAAGTCTCCAACAAGTTCTATAGCTAAAAGATGGAGGAGAATAGCTCAAGCAGTAAGCATGTGCTCAGATTGTCTGGGTACTACAATCGCTTGAATCAAGTGGGAGTTAATCTTCCAGATAAAATAGTGATTGACAGAATTCTCTAGTCACCATCGCCAAGTTAGTAGAACTTAGTGATGAACTATAATATGCAAGGGATGACGAAAACAATTCCCAAGATCTTCGCGATGCAAAAATCGGCGAAGGTAGAAATCAAGAAAAACATCAAGTGTTGATGGTTGACAAGACCACTAGTTTCAAGAGAAAGGGCAAAGGGAAGAAGGGGAACTTCAAGAAGAACGACAAACAAGTTGCTGCTCAAGTGAAGAAACCCAAGTCTGGACCTAAGCCTAAGACTAAGTGCTTCTACTGCAAAGGGACTGGTCACTAGAAGCGGAACTACCCCAAGTATTTGGTGGATAAGAAGGATGGCAAAGTGAACAAAGGTATATTTGATATACATATTATTGATGTGTATTTTACTAGTGTTCGTAGCAACCCCTCGGTATTTGATACTGGTTCAGTTGCTAAGAGTAGTAACTCGAAACGGGAGTTGCAGAATGAACAGAGACTAGTTAAGGGTGAAGTGACGATGTGTGTTGGAAGTGGTTCCAAGATTGATATGATCATCATCGCACACTCCCTATACTTTCGGGATTAGTGTTGAACCTAAATAAGTGTTATTTGGTGTTTGCGTTGAGCATGAATATGATTTGATCATGTTTATTGCAATACGGTTATTCATTTAAGTAAGAGAATAAATTGTTGTTCTGTTTACATGAATAAAACCTTCTATGGTCATACACCCAATGAAAATGGTTTGTTGGATCTCGATCGTGGTGATACATATTCTCATAATATTGAAGCCAAAAGATGCAAAGTTAATAATGATAGTGCAACTTATTTGTGGCACTGCCGTTTAGGTCATATTGGTGTAAAGCGCATGAAGAAAATCCATGCTGATGGGCTTTTGGGATCATTTGATTATGAATCAGTTGATGCTTGCGAACCGTGCCTCATGGGCAAGATGACTAAGACTCCGTTCCCCGGAACAATGGAGCAAGCAACTGACTTATTGGAAATAATACATACTGATGTATGCAGTCCGATGAATGTTCAGGCTCGCGGCGGGTATCGTTATTTTCTGACCTTCACAGATGATTTGAGCAGATATGGGTATATCTACTTGATGAAAAATAAGTCTGAAACATTTGAAAAGTTCAAAAAACTTCAGAGTGAAGTGGAAAATCATCGTGACAAGAAAATAAAGTTTCTACGATCTGATCACAGAGACAAATATTTGAGTTACGAGTTTGGTCTTCAATTAAAACAATGTGGAATAGTTTCACAAAATCGTGCCACCTGGAACACCACAGCATAATGGTATGTCCGAACGTCATAACCGTACTATTATTGGATATAGTGCAATCTATGATGTTTCTTACCGATTAACCACTATAGTTTTGAGGTTATGCATTAGAGCCAGCTACATTCACGTTAAATAGGGCACCATCTAAATCCATTGAGACGACACCGTATGAACTATGGTTTGGCAAGAAACCTAAGTTGTCATTTCTTAAAGTTTGAGGTTGCAATGCTTATGTGAAAAAGTTTCAACCTGATAAGCTCAAACACAAATTCGAGAAGTGCTTCTTCATAGGATACCCAAAAGAAAATGTTGGGTACACCTTCTATCACAGATCCGAAGGTAAGATATTCATTGCTGAGAATGGATCCTTTCTAAAGAAGGAGTTTCTCTCGAAAGAAGTGAGTGAGAGGAAAGTAGAACTTGATGAGGTAACTGTACCTGCTCCCTTATTGGAAAGTAGTTCGTCACAGAAATCTGTTCCTGTGACTACTACACCAATTAGTGAGGAAGCTAATGATGATGATCATGTAACTTCAGATCAAGTTACTACCAAACCTCGTAGGTAAACCAGAGTGAGATCCGCACCAGGGTGGTATGATAATCATGTTCTGGAGGTCATGTTACTTGACCATGACAAGCCTACGAACTATGAGGAAGCGATGATGAGCCCAGATTCCGCGAAATGGCTTGAGGCCATGAAATCTGAGATGAGATCCATGTATGAGAACAAAGTATGGAATTTGATTGACTTTCCCAATGATCGGAGAGCCATTGAGATTAAATGGATCTTCAAGAGGAAGACGGACGCTGATAGTAGTGTTACTATCTACAAAGCTAGAATTGACACAAAAAGGTTTTTGACAAGTTCAAGGTGTTGACTACGATGAGAGTTTCTCACTCGTATCTATGCTTAAGTCTGTCCGAATCATGTTAGCAATTGCCGCATTTTATGAAATCTGGCAAATGGATAAACAAAACTGCATTCTTTAATGGATTTATTAAAGAAGAGTTGTATATGATGCAACCAGAAGGTTTTGTCAATCCTAAAGGTACTAACAAAATATGCAAGCTCTAGCGATCCATCTATGGACTGGTGCAAGCATCTCAGAGTTGGAATATACGCTTTGATAAGTTGATCAAAGCATATAGTTTTATACAGACTTGCGGTGAAGCCTGTATTTACAAGAAAGTGAGTGGGAGCACTACAGCATTTCTGATAAGTATATGTGAATGACATATTGTTGATTGGAGATAATGTAGAATTATTCTGCAAAGCATAAAGGAATGTTTGAAAGGAGTTTTTCAAAGAAAGACCTTGGTGAAGCTGCTTACATATTGAGAATCAAGATCTATAGAGATAGATCAAGACGCTTGATAAGTTTTTCAATGAGTACATACCTTGACAAGATTTTGAAGTAGTTCAAAATGGAACAGTCAAAGAAAGAGTTCTTGCCTGTGTTACAAGGTGTGAACTGAGTAAGACTCAAAACTCGACCACGGCAGAAGATAGAGAGAGAATGAAAGTCATTCCCTATGCCTCAGCCATAGGTTCTATAACGTATGCCATGCTGTGTACCAAACCTATTGTATACCCTGCCCTGTGTTTGGCAAGGGAGTACAATAGTGATCTAGGAGTAGATCACTGCACATTGGTCAAAATTATCCTTAGTGGAATAAGGATATGTTTCTCGATTATGGAGGTGACAAAAGGTTCGTCGTAAAGGGTTGCGTCGATGAAAGTTTTGACACTGATCCAGATGACTCAAAGTCTCAATCTGGATACGTATTGAAAGTGGGAGCAATTAGCTAGAGTAGCTCCGTGCAGAGCATTGTTGACATAGAAATTTGCAAAATACATACGGATCTGAATATGGCAGACCCGTTGACTAAACTTCCCTCACAAGCAATACATGATCACACCTTAGTACTCTTTGGGTATTAATCACATAGCGATGTGAACTAGATTATTGACTCTAGTAAACCCTTTAGGTGTTGGTCACATGACGATGTGAACTATGGGTGTTAATCACATGGTGATGTGAACTATTGATGTTAAATCACATGGCGATGTGAACTAGATTATTGACTCTAGTGCAAGTGGGAGACTGAAGGAAATATGCCCTAGAGGCAATAATAAAGTTATTATTTATTTCCTTATATCATGGTAAATGTTTATTATTTATGCTAGAATTGTATTAACCGAAAACATAATACATGTGTGAATACATAGACAAACAGTATGTCACTAGTATGCCTCTACTTGACTAGCTCATTGAATCAAAGATGGTTAAGTTTCATAGCCATAGACATGAGTTATCATTTGATTAACGGGGTCACATCATTAGAGAATGATGTGATTGACTTGACCCATTTCGTTAGCATAGCACTTGATCATTTAGTTTGTTGCTATTGCTTTCTTCATGACTTATACATGTTCCTATGACTATGATATTATGCAACTCCCGTTTACCGGAAGAACACTTTGTGTGCTACCAAACGTCACAACGTAACTGGGTGATTATAAAGGTGCTCTACAGGTGTCTCCCAAGGCACTTGTTGGGTTGGCGTATTTCGAGATTAGGATTTGTCACTCCGAATGCACATCGTTATAAGCCTTGCAAGCATTGCAACTAATGAGTTAGTTGCGGGATGATGTGTTACGGAACGAGTAAAGAGACTTGCGGGTAACGAGATTGAACTAGGTATTGAGATACCAATGATCGAATCTCAGGCAAGTAACATACCGATGACAAAGGGAACAACATATGTTGTTATGCGGTCTGACCGATAAAGATCTTCGTAGAATATGTAGGAGCCAATATGGGCATCCAGGTCCCACTATTGGTTATTGACCAGAGAGGTTTCTCGGTCATGTCTACATAGTTCTCGAACCCGTAGGGTCCGCACGCTTAACGTTCGTTGACGATATAGTACTATGTGAGTTATGTATGTTCATGACCGAATGTTGTTCGGAGTCCGGGATGAGATCACGGACATGACGAGGAACTCCGGAATGGTCCAGAGATAAAGTTTGATATATGGGATAATAGTGTTTGGTCACCGGAAGGGTTCCGGAAATCACCAGAAGGGGTTCCGGATGTTTCCCGAAATGTTTGGGTACGAGAACACTTTATTTGGGCCAAAGGGGAAAGCCCACAAGGTTTTTGGAAAACGCAAAAGGAAGTTTTGCGGAGTCCAGGGGCCAGACGCCAGAGTCCCTGGCGTCTGGGTCCAGACGCCGGGAACCCTGGCGTCTGGCCCTGGAGTCCGAGAAGGACTCTTGCCTTTTGGGTGAAACCGACTTTGTGGAGGCTTTTACTCCAAGTTTCGACCCCAAGGCTCAACATATAAATAGAGGGGTAGGGCTAGCACCCAAGACACATCAAGAAACACCAAGCCGTGTGCCGGCAACCTCGTCCCCTCTAGTTTATCCTCCGTCCTAGTTTTCGTAGTGCTTAGGCGAAGCCCTGCGGAGATTGTTCTTCACCAACACCGTCACCACGCCGTCGTGCTGCCGGAACTCATCTACTACTTCGCCCCTCTTGCTGGATCGAGAAGGCGAGGACGTCACCGAGCCGAACGTGTGCAGAACTTGGAGATGCCGTGCTTTCGGTACTTGGATCAATCGGATCGTGAAGACGTACGACTACATCAACCGCGTTGATATAACGCTTCCGCGAACGGTCTACGAGGGTATATAGACAACACTCTCCCCTCTCCTTGCTATGCATTACCATGATCTTGCGTGTGCGTAGGAAATTTTTGAAATTACTACGTTCCCCAACAATTCCTTGGGGATAAATGAGGTGTAGTAATTAAACGCCAACGCTCTTGTCTAAAGTAATTCTTAATAACCAAGGTAACCCCACGTGATGGTAAGAGCCATCGGTTGGATAATTGACTCTTAATGTTAGCCGTGACCAATCAAGACGTACTTTCAATACATCCCCCACTTCATCTCGCATCAAGCACATCATAACGGTTGTCTTCTAGAGCTATGCTTATTATCAAGATGAGACCCCATGCATAAATATAAGGTTGTGAGAGTAAAACGTCATACCCATGCCCATTTTAATATTATTATCTTTTTCTCAGAGGTTGTTAAAGGCCATGTTTTAAAAAACTACAATTTAATTTGATAAAAATAACTTGTTTGACTCTCTTTCGTAGTGAATATCCTATCATGTGTTTGATAACCCATGGTCACTCAATGGGGAAAAGGAGAACCTTCTGCTATCCAAACCGGATCTCAAAGGGCATCAACTGTTGCCCGGGTTTTTTCGCGTGTACTTGGATGCTAAGCGTTGGCGGTGCAGTCGAGCTGGCTCCCTGCATGTGTGGGTGGGTTTGTGAGGGGCGCCGCGTCCCAAGTGTGAAAGAGGTGCTTGCTCAGGCTTTCTGACCGCCCAGCCGCTGGCTTTCCCTAGCTAGTTGGTTGCTCCGTACTACCGGGTTACCTCACATTACAGTCGCACTGATTTCCCCTGCCCATTGTTCTGCTTGTTGTTCGTGAGGTTTTTGGTCATTCGAGGTTGTTTTTAGCTAAGGTTGTCCGTTTGGTGGAGCGGTTGTAGCCGGTGTGCTGGATTGTTGCACAGTACTACGGCTAGCCGACTGGCTGAGATTGTTTTTACTCTAGTTCATTGGGTGGTTTTTACTCGGCAGAAGGAATAGGCTTTTTGACCTTATCTTCTCCATACGCGGTGGGCGGGCATGGGATGGGACATGTAACTTCCCTCCTCGCTCTCCATGATGTTGCGTCTATACCTTTAAAAATGCTCATGCAATGTAAAACCATGAGCGCGTAATTAAAAAATGTTGATAGCATTCAAAAAACAAACATGGCGATTTCAAAATGTTCAGTGTTTCAAAAATAATTCATGATTTGTTTTACCAAAAGTTATAACAATGTAAGAAAGTTTTTTTTTGACAATGTAAGAAAGTTGTTTGCACAATTCAAAAAAGAATGTGTGTACCACTAAAAGAATATAGTGGCATTTAAAACAATTATTCACGTGTTTCCAAAATATATTCTTGACATTGAAGAAAAGATGTGTACAATGTACAAAAATGTTCGTCTATTTTAAAAAACAATCATATTGTTCAAAAAAATGTACATTACATTTTAGAAAATATCCGTGCATTTCAAAAAAAGTTATACAATGTAAGGAAAATGTTAGCATAGTTTTACAAAAATATTCTCTATCACTGGAAAAAATGTTTCAATGTGTATTTAGTTTCTTAACATGTATTTCTTTTTTTAAATGTGTATTTGTAAAATACTAATCATGCACTTAAAAAATGTCAATGCGTATCAAAAAAAAATATTGCAGTAGTATAAGAAAAATGTACAGGCTGTGTTGAGAAAAATAGACATGCATTAAAACACAAAAAAATGTAATTTTAAAAATAAAAAGGAAAATCAAATGAAAAAAAACAAAGAAAACATAGAAATAAATAAATAAATATGTAGAAAACGGAAAAATCAAAGAAAACCAAAGAGAAAATACAGAAAACATAAAACTAAAAACCAAATGAAAGATTCTAAAATAGGACTGGACCGGTCCATAGTACCTTTCCAAAACCGCTTAGATGGGTCCGCTCACTAAGGCAAGCGTTCCTTTGAATAAAATTTGAATAAAGACAGGACTGAACGAACAAAAAATCTACTTGAAAAAAAATCAACAATGTCTGCTCACTAAGGCAAGCGTACCTTTTCAGAGAGCATACATCGCGAGAGCAACTAGTTAATGAGCGCTCCTTCGGGAGCCTCGCAATGATCAGCGCTCAGCCATTTGCCACATGTCACGCTCTAGACGCTCCTTTCAAGTTTTTTTTTCCGCACGCGTTTTCGGCTTTTAAATGGTTTTTTCGACGTTTTGGTTTTCCTTAGCTTTTCAATCAAATTTTTATTTTTGATAAAAAAAATTGCGCGGAAAAACGCATTTTCTTTTCTTTTTTCCTTCTATGAGAGTCACGATTTTGTTTCCGCGAGAGGCACGGTTTTGCTTTCGCGAGAGTCACGGTCGTGCCTCTCGAAAACGAAAAAAAACGCGTTTTCTATTTTTTTTCTTTCGCGAGAGTCATGGTTTTGCTTCCACGAAAAGCACGGGTGTGCTGTCGCAAGAGTCACGGCCGTGCCTCTCGAAAACGGAGAAAAAACACATTTTTGTTTGTTTTTTCTTTCGCGAGAGTCACGGTCGTGCCTCTCGAAAAGGGAAAATGTGTTTTCTGTTTTTTCCTTTCGCGAGAGTCACGATTTTGTTTCTACAAGAGTCTCGGTTGTGCTTTTGCAAGAGTCATGGCCGGGCCTCCTCGGAAACGGAAAAATATGTATTTTCTTTTTTTTCTTCCGCGAGAGTCACGATTTTGCTTTCCGCGAGAGATACAGTTGTGATTTCATGAGAGGCACGGGCGTGCCTCATTCGGAAAGGAAAAAAACCCATGCTCCTGGTTCGGTTTTTTCGTCTGATTTTTCCCGTGAAAAAAAGATAGTCAAAACCTATCAACATGGGATCTAGTTTTGAAGATCTCGACGCAAGGAATTCAACGGTGAAAACGGTTCGAGATTTAGACGCACGATTTGAGAGATAAAACATTTTGAATAAACAGATCAATGAAAAAGGGAAAGCTCCCAGGTTGCGACAAGTGACGCGCTGCATGTGCGCCACTTGTCGCAATTAGGAGAATTGGAGTGATCTTTGCAACTAGTACTATTTAATTAGTGATTTCGATACATCGCGGATTAATAGATCTGGCGCCCACTAAACGTTAGCGGGCTGCAATCACAGAAGCCCATTCGTTCGTGCATTTCTTTCATTTTCGTTTGTTCGTTCAGGCTGACCCTTTTTTTGGTTCAGGATCTTATTTTGTTTCCCTTAAAAAAGGATTTCTTTCGTTGATAGCCGTTAAGAAATAATATTTACAAAACAGTTCACCAATTTTTTAAAAAAATCAACAATATTTGGAAAAGTTAACAATTTGAATAAAATTCATCCATTAAAAAATCACAAATTTGAAAAATATCATAAATTTTGAAAAACGTTCACTGATTTTTAAAAACAATTCACGAACTTTTTTAGAAAATCATGAATTTTGGAAAAAGCTCATCGATTTTGAAAAATGTTCATGACTTTGAAACAAGTTCACGCATATAAGAATAAAAGTTCTTCTTGTAACTGGAGAAAGAATAAAGCGGAGAAAAGAAGCATGTGGCAAAAGTGTTGCGATGTCCTAGTGTTTAGTGTGCTTGTCTCAGACCATAGAGGTCGCGAGTTATAGCCCTGACACCCTTTTTATGTTTATTGAAAAGAAAAAAGAGAGTAATGGACAACCAACTGGGAGGGGGTGTGCGTCGGTTGTCAAAAAAGGTTACCAAAATGTTCGCAACTTTTGATTTTGCGAAATATTGGCTTGCAAAATATTAGCAATGCCAAATGTTGATAGAAAACCAATTAGCCTCTTTAACCAGCACTGAAGGTGTCAAATAGTGTTTGTTAAGTCCGAGTTCGCTAAAGATATACATCGCTCGTACCGAGACCTTTTTTAGGGGTTTGTACCGAAACCTATTAGGCTAATCATAGTGGGAGTAATTTAGGTAGTAACATAGCGCACTTCGAGGAATTTTTGCTTATGTGGCATGTAGTTAATGAGAAGTAGTAACATAATATGTTACTGTAACATAGCGCTTCCCAAGACAAGATGAGTCTACAAACTAATAAATGAAGCCACATATGACACTACTAGTATATTACTTTGCACTATAAAGGTAGTAACTTAGTCTAGTGTCATATGCATGACACTAGTCTAAGTTACTCCCCACTAAGTTACTACCTTTATAATGCAAAGTAATATAATAACAGTATCTTAGATGGCTTCATTTATTAGCTTGTAGACTCATCTTGTCTTGAAAAACGCTATGTTACAGTAACATATTATGTTACCGTCTTTTATTAATTATTTCCCACATAAACAAAAATTTCTTAAGGTGCGCTATATTACTAGCTAAGTTACTCCCACTATGACTAGCCTTACTTCTCGCCTCTAGCATTCACGCTTTAACGATGACCCAGAACTCAATTAGTTGCTCGGGACGCTCGCTCGGGTCATTAGTCTAGTCTACCTGTTTTTCTTCTTCTTTGTTGTCTAACTATGTGGACTGGTCCGATTTTATTGATTTTTTCTTTATTTTTTGTGTTCCTTTCTTACGGTTTTCTTCGGTATGTTATTATTTTTAATATAGTTTCCTCTATGGTTTTTATTTTATCATTGTTTTGCATTTTGTGTTTTTATACACATTTAATATATTATGGATTTGAATGTTTTTCTATTGCTCTTTATAGTTTCCTTTTTCGTTTTTTTCTTTGGTTTACTTTTTTTCTTATTTTTCTTTTCCTTTTTTCCACCACATATCTAATTTTTCTTTGGTTTTTCTATTGCTTTTTATGGTTACCTTTTTAATATATATTTAACTTTTTACATACATGGTTGACATTTTTTTTAAATACATGTTTTTCAATATTTTTCTGAAGTCATGTGAAATATTTTTCAAAATACTTTGTTTATTTTTCAATGGAAAGAAACAGCTTTTAAACTAGGTGAACACTTTTTGACATTGCAAGCACACTATTTAGTAATGCCACTAACATAATGCGTGAACATTTCTAAATCTGTCACGTACCTTTGTTGAATGATATGAAATATTTTTTAAACTATGCAATAATTTTTTGTATATTGTATGAATATTTTTGTTAAATGGCACGAACATTTTTTCAATGTATATATTTTTTATGTTGTCGAAAGGAAGTGAACCAGGCAGGTACGTTTCTTGGGCCAACCCATTTACCGCAGCATTGTGGGCGAGCTGGATTTACAGCTCGCAGTAAGCATTATATAGATGTGCCCGGCCGACTCTCGTACGGGCGTGAAATAGCTCTCGCGGGTTGTTCATCCCTAGTAGTCTTTCTCTAATAATAAGTACGGATTGACTCCGGGGGTTCACCGTCACAATACGCTTCTTTCCGTAAATTTACGTTTTCAGTTTTTTTTACCTATATTATTTTGTACATCCGAGGTGATACTATTTTACCTGCGTATCCAACGATTCGTTTTTGCCTCCACATCCACGCTCGCTGCATTGGGCTGCTTTGACCTGACCCATCCTTGTGCAACTTCCCGGCCCGTCTATGCCGCAATCAATTAATTGTGCTAGCCTACAGTTACGCTAGAGGAGGGTCTTTCTACAGTCAAAATAATCCCACCTTGCTCTTTTACATCTAATCTCGCCGGTTTATATACCTACGGCCTAGAGAATCAACAAGTGGCCTGAAATCAAGAAGGGAATAAAGGAAGGGAAAAGGAAATCAACAAACGGCCCTTGAAGAAATTAACTCAGCAACGACACAAAGGAAGCGACATCGGAAAAAGAAATCAACAAACGGCCATGAAAGGCAGAAACGGGGCGGCTCGGTGGTGCATAGGCAAGGAGGAGGCCGATGGCCAGAAGCACAACAACGGCATAAGGGGGAGGTCATGGCGGAGTAGGACGGCGCCGAGTAGTGGTGCTGGACGCCAACCCATAGCCAGCAGGTGGAGGACCAAGGTAGGACAAGGCTAGGGGGCGAGACAAACTGCGGAGGAGATGGGCTCGCCGACGGAAGCGCAGGGCAGGTCGTAGGCTGGATGGAGAGATTAATCGGATGGAGAAGAGGCCGCGCGATGACCATCTTGTGTAGATAAGATAAGGCACGCACTTGCCAATGGTCTACTGTCTTTTCTTATCGATTAAAAGCTGCTGGATGGACTACTATTACTCGGCTGCTATTTGTTTGTACGACTAAGGCTTAATGTTCAGAGAGTGGCGTTTTGGCGCATGGAAGCGCGTCCTCCTGATTTTTAAAATGTGTTTTTATCATATTTTGAAATGTCAAAAAATTTCAAACAAAAACTTGACGCGTACATTTTGATATTGTACATACTTATAAAGTCGTTTCGCAACAAACCGATAACTTATGTGTCGCGTGTGAAAAGACAAAATCCGGTGTTAAAATTGTTTTTCACATGACATCCTTTTTTTTACACAAGCCACAAAAAATATCGGTTTTCTCCAAAATTTGACGTGCACACATAATATTGGGATGTATGCGCCAAATTTTTGTTTGGATTTTTTTTACGCTTTGAAATATTTTTTCGCGTGCAGGAGCGCGCGCTCTCGGGAGCACCAACGGATTTTCGTTAATGTTCATGCCTATCATATCTTACAAATGCATTAGTAGTAACAATAATTAAAATACGTGTCACTGGAATATTAGAAAGAAATATTTCTTAAAGGAAACGATATTTGGAGCTCTCTTATGGACTAGCTGGTCATCAATACATTCCTCCACTCTAGATGTTACCGGTGCCGTTGGTGAGATATAGAGAGGGAGGGATGAGGAGTTGAAGCTCTCTTATGGACTAGCTGGTCATCAATACATTCCTCCACTCTAGATGTTACCGGTGCCATTGGTGAGATATAGAGGAGAGGGAGGGATGAGGAGTTGAGAGAGTACGACAACGGTGCATGTTGCTCGAACTGGGTGAAGGAGGGGCCGCGTCCTATTTTGCCCCTATCGTCGGCTAGAAAGAGAGAGAGAGAGGCGTGTGGTGATGGCTACGACTACCATTTCCTTGGCCCTTCATGTGGCTATTCCCCTTCGTTGTACCAACTCTCCCGCAGCTTTGCATGCCTCAATCCTGGTCCTCCTTGAGCCCTGATGATGGTTTCAAGGGAAGTTGTTGCATTGGTGCAATCGGTGCGCTCCTACTGCCGACGACAGCGTATGAACAAAAGAGCATCAAACATTGTAAACTCTTTACTGTCTAACCGGTCATCTTATATTCAAAGTGGGCAAGTATAAAATATGAATTCATGATAAGACGATGAAGAATCTAACGGATTGAGAGATATAGCTCAGTATTTCACCATAGCAGATAAACTCTCAAATATCAGGTGAACTTTGATATTTTTTTTATACCCGTTGCAACAAACGGGCTCTTTTGCTAGAAAACTTCTGCCAATAATGTGCACGCGGGTAATCAGGGCCTAAAAAGGATGTTGCTACATCAGTTCCATTTATTCACCAAGAGACAGATATGCAGATAGCAGGACCCCAGTTATGTAATATGCAAGACATAGAAGGGACCCAGTTTCATAATAGCTCCAAAAACCTGTTGGGGCGGTCGATTATTTTTTGTTAAGCAAGTGCTACAAAATTATATTTCATTTTCTGCTTTCAAATTGCATCGTTGCATCCTGATGAGTAACTTTAGTGATTTGGCTTTGCATAGATTTATACAAAGATTTGCTCACATTGAGCATCATGTGAGTGGTAATTATGCATTTGAAAGGAAGTTCTTTTCTTGGAAAGCAAAGGTAGTAGAGTTTGATCCAAACCCAATGATTTTTTTCCTCAATTGCTTGTGCAATATATGGAAGTGGCATACACTTGATCGATAACCTGGTGAAAACTTTATAGGACAATGTCACATGTATATCTAAATTGTATCATTTTCTGCTTTTTAAGGATCAGCATTGCATGCCAGCAGTTTCACACCGAAGTAAAGATTAGGGAGGCAGAAGCAGATTGTGCACAATGAGATAAACTATTGACTAACACAAACTCCCGATTTTTTTTATAATATCCATTGCAACACAAGGTATCTTTTTGCACGCACAATCTTCATGAACAATAGATGTATTTTACGCATAATTGAATACATATAAACTTTTCTCCCGTTGCAACGCACGGGCATTTGTGCTAGTGTTAACTCATAAAGCCCCAAGTTTCAAAAAAAAAAGTTTCAAAAAAAAAACTCATAAAGCCCCATGTCTAGGTCCACTGCGGGCAGAATTCGAAAGCACCCGGCACAGTTCGTCCCATATATGCTGTAGTGAGCGAGGACTGCAGGCGCGACTATGTTTGTCTCCGTGGGTCCTATTTGGCGCGTGGGTCGCCGTGGAACAACTGCGTGCACACCCACTCGGGCGCTGGAGTTTGTATGGGCCGGCCCATTTACGGCATTCACCCCAACGGGTTTTGGGATGCTTATCAGTTTTTCTGTTTTTCTTCATTTTTTGTTTTGTTTTTTCCTATCCTTTCCCTTTCTTTTTTCTTTTTATTTTTTGTTCCTTTTTTATGTTTCTAATCTTTTTTTATTTTCTTCACTTTTTTTCATTTCTATTCTCGTTTTGAAAATTTGCGAATTGTTTTTAAACTCATGGATATTTATTGTTTCTTTTTTGTTTTATTTTTTTCAATTGAGAACATCTTTCATATTCATGAACATTTCTTTAAACAGTGAACAGATTTTAAAATCATGATCATTTCTTTGAAATTGCGTACTTCTTACTTTTTAGTTTTCGCTTTTTTTTCAATTTTTCTGTCAAATTCGCGAACATTTTTATGATCAACAATTCAAAAAAAAAATCAGCAAATTCATATTTTGTTCATCAGAATTCGACAATGTTCAGCAAAATTCAAAATTTGTTCATGGAATTATAAAAATGTTCATCAAATTCCAAATTCCTTAATTTATTATCAGATTTTGTTTAGCAAATTCAAAATATGTTCATCCATTTTTTCAAAAAAAAATCTTTAGTACAAATTTTGTACATGAACATTTTTTGAATTCGGTAGCATTTATCATTTCCCGAACATTTTTCTAAATCATGAACAATTTTTGAACTCATGAAAATTTCACAATTTGTAATTGTTTTAATCCCAAATTATTTTTAAAAGGGTAAAAGTTAAAACCTAAAAAGGAAAAAAACTGCCGTTCCTCTTTTACCGCCGCGCACATGATCCGGCCACGAGGGGCGCGGGGGAAACCTGGCGGTGCGCTGGAAAATCCTATTAGCCGCTCACTGCCGCAAACTGCCGGCGCTTCGCACAGTGCGAGCGACCGAGCCATGATTTTGGGCCAGCCCAGTTATGTACATAGCTTACGAACTGCCCACTCCAATTTTTTGAACCTTCTAGAAGGTTTCATGAACGCTTTTATTTCCTTTTATTCGTTTTCCACTTTTTTCACTTTTCTGTTTCTTTTTTTCTCTTTTTTTCGTTTTCTGTTTCTTTTTTATTTTTTCATTCTTCGTTCTTTGTTTCCTTTTATTTTTTCAAGTTTATTTATTTTCCTTTTTTTCTCTTTTTTCAAAAAACATCGAAAATTTTAAATTTTGCTCGTGTTTTTAAAAAATGTTCAGCTTTTGAAGAAATGTTCTCAAAATTCAGAAATTGTTCTCGTTACACTAAATAGTTCAAAACATTCGAAATTCTGAAAATTTACAGGATTTCAATTTTTGTTCACATATTAAAAAATGTTCGCGCTTCCAAATTTGTTCGGGATTTTTCAAAATTGTTCTCCGTTTCAAAATTTGTTCTCAAGATTCAAAAAATGTTCGTGCTTTAAAAAATGTTCTTGCTTCCAAATTTGTTTGGGGTTTTTCAAAATTGTTCTTCGTTTCAATTTTTTTCAAGATTCAGAAAATGTTCGTGCTTTTAAAAATAGTTCGCGCTTGCAAATTTGTTCTCAAGATTCAAAAATCGTTCATGCTTTAAAAAAGTGTTCACAAATTTTAAAAATGTTCATGTTTTCGAAAAATGTTTGGGTTTTCAATTCTTTTTTTTTCAAAAGAAGTGTTTGCAAATTCAAAAAATGTTCTGGTATTTTTTCTCAAAAAGAATTTGTGCCCGAAATTTCATAAATTATTTTGGATCAGATCTGGCGTTTTGTTCTTAAGGTCTTGCGCGGCCCTATCACCCATGAATGTTCGTAGCTCAAGTGGTATTGTCGCGTTGCCTTTTGTACGAGATCCTGTGTTCGCGGGTAGTGCGCTTTTTTTCTATACCCCTATATAGTGTGCGAATAACTTTGAAAGATGATCGTTGGATGAAGCCAATCCGACGGTGCAGAGATGGCAAGTCCGAGCACTACTGGCCGTTGGATATCATCTACATTCCACCAGATTTTGCCACATGTACAATCTAGAAGACTCCATGGTTGAACTTAAGCATAATGCACAAAACTCAAAACAGAAGCACTTCTCCTTTATTCTTGAATCTTCCGTATCATAATTGCCTAATTTATTTTTCTAGATTAATTGTCATTATTTGTTTTATTACTTTATGTTTTACAACGCACAATTTCAAGAATCTTAAAATAGATTAGCTTTTTTTTATAAAAACTAATTGATTTTGAATGAGATGAACTATAAGATTTAAACAAACATCTACATCATACATATATGACTCGAAATTTGCATGCTTTAATGTGATATTTATTCATAATTCGTTGCCTAATCACATGCGTGCAATGCACGTGTACCTTACTAGTACCTATAGTACGCGATCCCTGTCTGTCATGCTCTCTTCTTGCTGGCGCTGTAGGAGGTCCCGTTTGTGTGTCTCTTTAAAACAGTAGCTGGCCTTGTACCTTTTGTTAGGTTGCCATCATGATGATGTCATTTATTGTTTTATTTTTGCCTAAAAAATTTATTGTTTTGTTTTTTTTATGTTTTAAATTTTGATTAAATTTCAAAAATAGGAACAACTTTTCAATACATATATTCCAAAACCGAAATTGAATTGAATCTTCATGATTTTTGAAAATATAAATGCCGTGTACAAAAATTGCTGTTGTAGTTAAGAAAAATGTTATCGTTAAAAATGATGTTTACAACAAACAATATTCCCGTGTTTCAAGAAATGTATGTGACATTATAAAAAATGTTAATCATGCATTTACAAAATGTTAAACGTGTAAAAAAATGCCCGATGTATTCAACAAATGGTCAACATGCATTAAAAAGTGGAAGTTAAAATATATTGAAATAAATGTTAATTATGTATTACAAAAATGTTAAATGTGTATAAAAATGTTACTCATGTATGAAAGAGAAATATAGAACATACTTGAAGAAATAGACATCAAAACATATATTAAAAAAAGTTAGTTATGTATTTGAAAAATGTTAAATGTATGTAAAAGGAATTATTTTGATGTATACAAAAAACGTGCTATGTGTATGGAAAAAAAGTCGACATTAAAACATATATTTAAAAATATGTTAATCATATATTTAAAAAATGTTAAACATGTATAAAAAACGTCTGTGATGTATATGAAAAATGTACACTGTGCGTGTAACAAAGTAGACATGTGCTGAAAAAAAAACAAGAAGAAGAAGAAGAAGAAGAAGAAGAAGAAGAAGAAGAAGAAGAAGAAGAAGACCATGAAAACCGGTAAGAAAACCTAGGAAAGAACAAAGAAAACTGAAAAATAAAAATAAAAGTAAAATAGAAAAAAGCCGAAGACCCTCCCCCCCCATTTTTTCCTTTTTTTGATTCCTTAGAATCTTTCTTTTTTTGCCCCCCCCCCCCCCCCCCACACACAAAAAAAACATGCTACAACCGTGAAAAAACAGAAAAAACGTAAAGGGCGAGGATTACCAAATACTCATAAGAATATTTTCAAAATTTCCTCGACGAGGATTACCAATCATACCCCCAATATGGAATTTTACAGACATCACAAAATTGTTCTAGGGACATGCTGATAGGCTGGTTATATAAACGAAAAGCGACTCAAGACTCAGAACGACCAGGTATGAATTTAAGTTTTGCACGAAGGCATTAGTAAGGAAATGATACCGAGGGCCCTCATCTGCAAGGAAAGCGGTCAGACTTTCCCTTTCCGCAAATTGTTCAAACTCCAGTTTAATACTTGCTCCATCCATGAATGTCTCACATAGCCACTGATAAGGTGGAACATCAGCCAGTCGAGGAACGTCGTAACCTGGTTCATGGTAGGCGGTCCTCGTGGTACTATAGCTTGAGGAAACCTTGGAGAATAGTTTCTTCATCCTTTCCATTTTTTGAATTTTTTTCAACAACCGATAGCAACTACTCCCACAAGCTTCTAGTGTCTAAAACATGCATCAAAACTATTTAGAACCAAATAAATTTGACATGCAAGCTCATTTTCATGGTCACCTACAGTAGCAAAAGAAGCAAAGTATAGACCAATGGTGGAGTCACATACCAGGGAGCAATCCCTCCAAAAACTTTTGAAAACGGAGTTCCGAGTAAAGAGATCAAAAAATGTTCGCAAAATAGCAAGAACACGAGTTGGGAGCTTGGGAGAAAAAATTCTGGAGGAAGAAGAAGGCAGGGGCCACAAGAACTAAGTGAGTGGGTGCCCGTGGGCCCCACACAAACACATCGCTCGACCAGGGGGGTGGTCGCGCCACCAGCCCCTGTGGCTGCCTGATACACCCCCTGAGTTATTTTCAGTGCCAGTTTTTTTAATATTAAGAAAAAAATTCATATCAAATTTTCAGGGAATTCAGAGAACTTTTATGTTTGAACTTTTTTATTTAAAACTTAAAATCCGAGCAAAATTTGCTGTTCTAAAACATTTGAACTAGAAGAAACTAATTCAAATAGAGAACACGATAAATTTACAGAAAGTTGTGCTTACGAAATTCATCGATCATATGCTTTTAAAAAAGAATCCATTAACAAGGTTGATCAAGTCTTATTAACGAACTTTTTTGAGCGACATAAATTTCAAGAACTTTTGTAAAACATTATGTTACCTCAACTTGAATAGGCGTGGTTCCAATCATAATAGTTTGGTATTTCTTTTTTGGAACTAGAAGAGAAGATTCAAAGTCTCCAACAGAATTGAGACTATTTCCTTTATTTGGCTTTCTCGGGAAATAAACCGTATGCACATTGCCACTAACATGAAAAGTGACTTTGCTTTTGTTACAGTCAATAACATCCCCTGTACTGTTAAGAAAAGGTCTACCAAGAATAACATACATATTATCATCCTCATGCACATCAAGAATAACAAAGTCAGTTAAGATCATAACATTAGCAACCACAATAGGAACATCCCCACAGACACCCATAGGGATAGCAGTAGTCTTATCAGCCATTTGCAAAGATATTTCAGTGGGTATCACCTTATTCAAGTCAAGTATTTTATAGAGAGAAGGACATAACATTAACACCTTCTCCCAAATCACACAAAGCAATTTTAATATATTTGTTCTTAATTGAGCAAGGTATAATAGGTATCCCTAGATCCCCTTGTTTTCAGGTATTATTCCCTTGAAAGAATATAACAAGCATAATGGATATCTCACCTTCAGGTATTTTTTATTAGTAACAATATCTTTCATGTACTTAGCATAAGGAGGCATCTTAATAACATCAGTCAAAGGAACTTATAGAAATAAAGGTCTAAGCAATTCAACAAACTAATTAAAATCTTCTTCATGTTTAGATTTTAGTGTCTTGCTAGGAAAGGGCATATGTTTTTGCACCCATAGTTCTCTCTCTACCATGTTTCCTAGCAACACAATCTCCTTTGTCATATCTTTTATGTCGAGGAGGTGGGCCATCAAGATCAACTTCAGGTTCTACTTTTACCTCCTTTTCAGGTTCATTATCGGTATTATTATCATCATTAGCATTATCATCATGATTAGGTTCATGCTCTTCACCATCTTGGGTTTCAACATCTTAAATAGAAACATTATTAGGATTCTCAATGGGTTTTTCTATAAGAGGTTCACTAGAAGCATGCAAAGTTTTAGTTTTACTCTTCTTTTTATTCTTCTTAGGTGAACTAGGTGCACTATCATTAACCATATGAGAATCTTGTTCAATGCTTTTAGGGTGACCTTGAGGATACAAAGGATCGTGAGTAAATTTACCACCTCTAATACCTACTCCATAAGCATGTTTATTAATTATGTGGTTTAAGCATGTCCCTAAACAAATCTTGTTGTGATCTAGAAACTATTTCAAGCTAAGTATGAACCATTGGAAAGTTCTTAGATAAAACTTTAACATCATTAGAAATTATTACTAGCACATCATTCAAATGTTCAAACAATAGCATTATGTTTCATACGTTCACTTATTTGCGTATTAAAATTATGTTGCTTAACAACAAAATTGTCAAATTCTTCTAATCATTGACTAAGAACTTGTTGTAAGGAATATCACATTCATCAAATTTTTGGAGGGAATGTACCTCTACTACATGATTTGGAGTGGGATGTTCATATAATTCTTTAATAGGAGGCAAATTCTTAACATCTTCAGCTTTAATACATTTTTCCTTCATATATTTATTAGCTTCTTTCATATCTTCAGGACTGAGAAATAGAATAGATCTTCTTTTCGGAGTTGGTTTAGGTGGTGGTTCGGTAAGTGTCCAATCATCAACATTATTCAGTAAATTATTCACTAATTCCTGAGCTTGTTCGATTGTTCTTTCCCTGAAAACACAACCAACACAACTATCTAGGTAGTCGCTAGATTCAGTGGTTAGTCCATTATAAAAGATATCAAGAATTTCATTCTTTTTAATAGGACGATCTGGCAAAGCCCTAAGTAAGGTACAAAGTCTCCCCCAAGCTTGAGGCAGACATTCTTCCTCAATTTGTTTAAATTATAAATTTCCTGCAAGGCAGCTTGTTTCATATGTGTAGGGATTTTTCCCTAATAAAGTAGTAGATCATATCTTGTGGACTGCGCACACAACCAGGAGCAAGATCATTAAACCACACTTTAGCATCACCCTCTAAAGAAAAAGGAAACAACTTAAGAATATAATAGTATTGAATCTTTTCCTCTTGAGCAAATAGGGTTGAAATATTATTTAGTGTAGTTAAGTGTGCAATAACCTTTTTAGATTCGTAACAATGAAAGGAATCAGATTCTACCAAAGTAATAAGTTCATGATCAACAGAGAATTCATAATCCTTATCATCTATAAAAATAGGAGAACTGGTAAATTTAGAATCAAGTGTCATCATTTTATTCATGGCCTTTTCTTTAAGAATAGCAATCAAACCCTCTAAACCATTCTCACCATCACAAGCCATAAACTCTCTAGTAATCTCATCAAACACATATAGGATTAGGCACATCAAATATCTTACTTCTAATAGGAGTAAATAGGTGTAGTAATTTTAGTTTCTTTAGCTTTAGCAACGTGAGCATCTAATGATTCACCAGGTGGAACGATGGATCAAGCAAAGCAGAAGCATCATCACAAGTATCATCAATCACAGAAGTAGTGCCTACTGTGTGTGACATATTAGCATGAAAAGTATGTGGTGGTGGTGTCACAAGTTGACTCAAAATAGAAGGTGAATCAAGAGTAGAACTAGATGGAAGTTCCTTACCTCCCCTCTTCTTAAAGGGCATGATCTTATTTTTTGTAATCCTTGAGATTTTCATATAGCAGAGATAAATTGTAGAGGATAATTGACTCCCAAGTGAACTTAATAAATAGAGTTATGCTCCCAGGAAATGACGCCAAAAAATAGTCTTGATGACCCACAAGTATAGGGATCGCAACAATCTTCGAGGTTAATATTTCAACCCAAAATTATTGATGGGGGGCCAAAGAGTATTTATAAGCCTTAGAAATTGAGTTTTTGAGTCAACCACGCCTGTGAGATAACTTTCTTGTAGAAATTTATTAGTAGCACAGTAATATAATAGCAGTAGTGATAAGATAACAGTAACAGTAGTAGAAATAGTAACAAGTTTGTAGCAATGCAGAACAGTAGTGAATTTAGCAGAAATAATAGCGGAAGAGCGATTGACTCGGGGTAGATTTGATTTGCGCACACGATTGGAGAGTTAGGGAGGGGATTGAACACATCGTGGATGTGGTATTGGATTAGGTGTAACACTGACGAAGAACACTCGAATCCATCGATTTTTTTGATTACATTGGGGATGGGGATTTGGGTACAAACTAGCAGCAACAACCTTGGAGTCGCATCGAGCGACGGGGGGAGGGGGCGTATCCATCTTGTTGTCTGCCACCACCACATCACCCATATTCTTGTCCACATCGTCTTCGTCAAGAACGATGGGTCTTGCACAGTTGCCTACCGCCAGCACCCTGGCCACCATCTGCACCGTGTCGTTGTCGTCCTCCGGTGACACAAACATCCTTGTCCAGTAAGCCACATCACGCTGGTCTTGAGGCGCCTTGTACTCCCTATACTTGGCCCATCTTGCCCTCTGTCCAGCATCGTCGGAGCTGCCTGATTCATGGCCCATCGCAGGATGTCCACTGACATTGCGCCCTTGGCTGGGTCAAGAATCAGTGTCTTCAGCTCATCCAGCGTAGCCTTCTTTGTCACAACGTCGAACTCTTGTGCATGTCCTCGATGATGCTGAAGTTCGAGCACACTTCCATGGTATTCTTGAACTTCCTGAGGTCACTGAGCGAGCACCCGAGGAAGAAGGCCCTCCATCCAATGCCCTAGGGGAAAGGGTTGGAGTTGGAGTTCATGGCGAGAGAGAAGTCGTGAAATAGAGAGGTGGTGAAACAGAGAGGATTTGAGTGCAGTGCTGGGTTAATATAGGAGCGATAGGCCGATATGAATGAATGCTGGCCTTTGAACTGTGTGTTGTTCATAATGCAGATGGACCACGACAAGGAGGTTGTGACACCATTGGAGAAGGGCAAGGAGGTCGTGCCACCATTGGTCGACATGCCGGTGCGGGATCACCCAAGCGCGAAGCGGAGGAACTACAAGCACTATCACGAGGAGTCAGGACCAACCCTCTTCTACAAGGTTATCCTTGCTCCGAAGTTGGAGAGTCTGCCAATGCCTCTGGAGTTCATGAAGCACTTCCTCACCGCCCCTCCATAGTTCAAGCTCAATACGAACACCGGCTACACATGGAGGGTCATGGTGAGGGTGGTCGACAGGAGGGCCACCCTTGATCAGGGTTGGGCCACCTTCGCCGCCATTCACCAGATCATAATCGAGTACATGGTGACATTCAAGTTGCTGAACCCAACACCATGAAGGTGATTGTCTTCAACGACGAGGGCGTGGAGGTGGTCACCAAGTGCAAGAAGCATGATAACACCTTCGCCGCGACCGATTAAATGAGCTCCTATTATGTTTAACTTCTATGTGTGGTTTAGACTTTGATGTGTGCTGCAGTTTCGTTTAAGTACTTTGTTAAACTTCTATGCGTGGTTAAGACTATGATGTGTGCCTTGTTCTCTTGCTATAGTTTTGTTCTTACCTTTCAATGTGTGCGTCTGGTAACCTCACCGTATCGTGGAGAAGGTTACCACACAATTGTCGATGTAACCAAACAACTGGATTTGTGTTTTTCCTGAAACAAGTCTGCAACCAAACATCATGCCTTCTGTTTCGTCGGATGCAGCCTAAAGGGGATGCATGCAACCAATCAACATGCAGATGTTAGTAATTTACTTGCATATACTCAATCAGATCCAACTAGAACAAGTATGCAAAGTGACAAAAAACGATGCAGATAACTAAACACATCCAAGAATGCTCTCATCGTGTATACGCTCTAGCCTGCTACATCGCGCACTGTGCAAACCAGAAAACTCCCCCACTCGATTAGTGGCTGGTGCAGGGAGATGGGTTTCACAATCGAATGCCTGCCCACGCAGAGCCATGCAATCAATCAATTATATATTACTCCCTTAGTTGCATAATCTAGCGTGTATATATTTTTTGCAATGTCAATTTTTGCAAATTTAGGTCAAATTTTAAAAAAACTATTTACATGCACGTATCAAATATATAAAATATTAAACTACATCTTATGATGAATCTAATGATTATGTTGAGATTCTAGATGTAAATATTTTTCTCCATAAACTTGGTCAAGTTTTGTGCGGTTTGACTTTTTAGAAAATCTACATGCACTGAACATAGACAGATACAATGTTGTTTTTCTTGCGAGGTAGATACAATGTTGTTTCTGGCGTAGAGTGGCTTAAAACATCACATGCGCGGCAACATGCGTGCGGTGGAGCAAGCAATGTGGACAATATATTAAAAATAATGCACGACGTGTACGTTCCTTACCTCCCGTCTTCTTAAAGGGCATGATCTTATTTTTTGTAATCCTTGAGATTTTCATATAGCAGAGATAAATTGTAGCGGATAATTGACTCCCAAGTGAACTTAATAAATAGAGTTATGCTCCCAGGAAATGACGCCAAAAATAGTCTTGATGACCCACAAGTATAGGGATCGCAACAATCTTCGAGGTTAATATTTCAACCCAAAATTATTGATGGGGGGCCAAAGAGTATTTATAAGCCTTAGAAATTGAGTTTTCGAGTCAACCACGCCTGTGAGATAACTTTCTTGTAGCAATTTATTAGTAGCACAGTAATATAATAGCAGTAGTGATAAGATAACAGTAACAGTAGTAGAAATAGTAACAAGTTTGTAGCAATGCAGAACAGTAGTGAATTTAGCAGAAATAATAGCGGAAGAGCGATTGACTCGGGGTAGATTCGATTTGCGCACACGATTGGAGAGTTAGGGAGGGGATTGAACACATCGTGGGTGTGGTATTGGATTAGGTGTAACACTGACGAAGAACACTCGAATCCATCGATTTTTTTGATTACATTGGGGATGGGGATTTGGGTACAAACTAGCAGCAACAACCTTGGAGTCGCATCGAGCGACGGGGGGAGGGGGCGTATCCATCTTGTTGTCTGCCACCACCACATCACCCATATTCTTGTCCACATCGTCTTCGTCAAGAACGATGGGTCTTGCACAGTTGCCTACCGCCAGCACCCTGGCCACCATCTGCACCGTGTCGTTGTCGTCCTCCGGTGACACAAACATCCTTGTCCAGTAAGCCACATCACGCTGGTCTTGAGGCGCCTTGTACTCCCTATACTTGGCCCATCTTGCCCTCTGTCCAGCATCGTCGGAGCTGCCTGATTCATGGCCCATCGCAGGATGTCCACTGACATTGCGCCCTTGGCTGGGTCAAGAATCAGTGTCTTCAGCTCATCCAGCGTAGCCTTATTTGTCACAACGTCGACCTCTTGTGCATGTCCTCGATGATGCTGAAGTTCGAGCACACTTCCACGGTATTCTTGAACTTCCTGAGGTCACTGAGCGAGCACCCGAGGAAGAAGGCCCTCCATCCAATGCCCCAGGGGAAAGGGTTGGAGTTGGAGTTCATGGTGAGGGAGAGGTTGTGAAATAGAGAGGTGGTGAAACAGAGAGGATTTGAGTGCAGTGCTGGGTTAATATAGGAGCGATAGGCCGATATGAATGAATGCTGGCCTTTGAACTGTGTGTTGTTCATAATGCAGATGGACCACGGCAAGGAGGTTGTGACACCATTGGAGAAGGGCAAGGAGGTCGTGCCACCATTGGTCGACATGCCGGTGCGGGATCACCCAAGCGCGAAGCGGAGGAACTACGGGCACTATCACGAGGAGTCAGGACCAACCCTCTTCTACAAGGTTATCCTTGCTCCGAAGTTGGAGAGTCTGCCAATGCCTCTGGAGTTCATGAAGCACTTCCTCACCGCCCCTCCATAGTTCAAGCTCAAGACGAACACCGGCTACACATGGAGGGTCACGGTGAGGGTGGTCGACGGGAGGGCCACCCTTGATCAGGGTTGGGCCACCTTCGCCGCCATTCACCAGATCATGATCGAGTACATGGTGACGTTCAAGTTGCTGACCCCAACACCATGAAGGTGATTGTCTTCAACGACGAGGGCGTGGAGGTGGTCACCAAGTGCAAGAAGCACGATGACACCTTCGCCGTGACCGATTAAATGAGCTCCTATTATGTTTAACTTCTATGTGTGGTTTAGACTTTGATGTGTGCTGCAGTTTCGTTTAAGTACTTTGTTAAACTTCTATGCGTGGTTAAGACTATGATGTGTGCCTTGTTCTCTTGCTATAGTTTTGTTCTTACCTTTCAATGTGTGCGTCTGGTAACCTCACCGTATCGTGGAGAAGGTTACCACACAATTGTCGATGTAACCAAACAACTGGATTTGTGTTTTTCCTGAAACAAGTCTGCAACCAAACATCATGCCTTCTGTTTCGTCGGATGCAGCCTAAAGGGGATGCATGCAACCAATCAACATGCAGATGTTAGTAATTTACTTGCATATACTCAATCAGATCCAACTAGAACAAGTATGCAAAGTGACAAAAAACGATGCAGATAACTAAACACATCCAAGAATGCTCTCATCGTGTATACGCTCTAGCCTGCTACATCGCGCACTGTGCAAACCAGAAAACTCCCCCACTCGATTAGTGGCTGGTGCAGGGAGATGGGTTTCGCAATCGAATGCCTGCCCACGCAGAGCCATGCAATCAATCAATTATATATTACTCCCTTAGTTGCATAATCTAGCATGTATATATTTTTTGCAACGTCAATTTTTGCAAATTTAGGTCAAATTTTAAAAAAACTATTTACATGCACGTATCAAATATATAAAATATTAAACTACATCTTATGATGAATCTAATGATTATGTTGAGATTCTAGATGTAAATATTTTTCTCCATAAACTTGGTCAAGTTTTGTGCGGTTTGACTTTTTAGAAAATCTACATGCACTGAACATAGACAGATACAATGTTGTTTTTCTTGCGAGGTAGATACAATGTTGTTTCTGGCGTAGAGTGGCTTAAAACATCACATGCGCGGCAACATGCGTGCGGTGGAGCAAGCAATGTGGACAATATATTAAAAATAATGCACGACGTGTACGTTCCTTACCTCCCGTCTTCTTGAAGGGCATGATCTTATTTTTTGTAATCCTTGAGATTTTCATATAGCAGAGATAAATTGTAGCGGATAATTGACTCCCAAGTGAACTTAATAAATAGAGTTATGCTCCCAGGAAATGACGCCAAAAATAGTCTTGATGACCCACAAGTATAGGGATCGCAACAATCTTCGAGGTTAATATTTCAACCCAAAATTATTGATGGGGGGCCAAAGAGTATTTATAAGCCTTAGAAATTGAGTTTTCGAGTCAACCACGCCTGTGAGATAACTTTCTTGTAGCAATTTATTAGTAGCACAGTAATATAATAGCAGTAGTGATAAGATAACAGTAACAGTAGTAGAAATAGTAACAAGTTTGTAGCAATGCAGAACAGTAGTGAATTTAGCAGAAATAATAGCGGAAGAGCGATTGACTCGGGGTAGATTCGATTTGCGCACACGATTGGAGAGTTAGGGAGGGGATTGAACACATCGTGGGTGTGGTATTGGATTAGGTGTAACACTGACGAAGAACACTCGAATCCATCGATTTTTTTGATTACATTGGGGATGGGGATTTGGGTACAAACTAGCAGCAACAACCTTGGAGTCGCATCGAGCGACGGGGGGAGGGGGCGTATCCATCTTGTTGTCTGCCACCACCACATCACCCATATTCTTGTCCACATCGTCTTCGTCAAGAACGATGGGTCTTGCACAGTTGCCTACCGCCAGCACCCTGGCCACCATCTGCACCGTGTCGTTGTCGTCCTCCGGTGACACAAACATCCTTGTCCAGTAAGCCACATCACGCTGGTCTTGAGGCGCCTTGTACTCCCTATACTTGGCCCATCTTGCCCTCTGTCCAGCATCGTCGGAGCTGCCTGATTCATGGCCCATCGCAGGATGTCCACTGACATTGCGCCCTTGGCTGGGTCAAGAATCAGTGTCTTCAGCTCATCCAGCGTAGCCTTATTTGTCACAACGTCGACCTCTTGTGCATGTCCTCGATGATGCTGAAGTTCGAGCACACTTCCACGGTATTCTTGAACTTCCTGAGGTCACTGAGCGAGCACCCGAGGAAGAAGGCCCTCCATCCAATGCCCCAGGGGAAAGGGTTGGAGTTGGAGTTCATGGTGAGGGAGAGGTTGTGAAATAGAGAGGTGGTGAAACAGAGAGGATTTGAGTGCAGTGCTGGGTTAATATAGGAGCGATAGGCCGATATGAATGAATGCTGGCCTTTGAACTGTGTGTTGTTCATAATGCAGATGGACCACGGCAAGGAGGTTGTGACACCATTGGAGAAGGGCAAGGAGGTCGTGCCACCATTGGTCGACATGCCGGTGCGGGATCACCCAAGCGCGAAGCGGAGGAACTACGGGCACTATCACGAGGAGTCAGGACCAACCCTCTTCTACAAGGTTATCCTTGCTCCGAAGTTGGAGAGTCTGCCAATGCCTCTGGAGTTCATGAAGCACTTCCTCACCGCCCCTCCATAGTTCAAGCTCAAGACGAACACCGGCTACACATGGAGGGTCACGGTGAGGGTGGTCGACGGGAGGGCCACCCTTGATCAGGGTTGGGCCACCTTCGCCGCCATTCACCAGATCATGATCGAGTACATGGTGACGTTCAAGTTGCTGACCCCAACACCATGAAGGTGATTGTCTTCAACGACGAGGGCGTGGAGGTGGTCACCAAGTGCAAGAAGCACGATGACACCTTCGCCGTGACCGATTAAATGAGCTCCTATTATGTTTAACTTCTATGTGTGGTTTAGACTTTGATGTGTGCTGCAGTTTCGTTTAAGTACTTTGTTAAACTTCTATGCGTGGTTAAGACTATGATGTGTGCCTTGTTCTCTTGCTATAGTTTTGTTCTTACCTTTCAATGTGTGCGTCTGGTAACCTCACCGTATCGTGGAGAAGGTTACCACACAATTGTCGATGTAACCAAACAACTGGATTTGTGTTTTTCCTGAAACAAGTCTGCAACCAAACATCATGCCTTCTGTTTCGTCGGATGCAGCCTAAAGGGGATGCATGCAACCAATCAACATGCAGATGTTAGTAATTTACTTGCATATACTCAATCAGATCCAACTAGAACAAGTATGCAAAGTGACAAAAAACGATGCAGATAACTAAACACATCCAAGAATGCTCTCATCGTGTATACGCTCTAGCCTGCTACATCGCGCACTGTGCAAACCAGAAAACTCCCCCACTCGATTAGTGGCTGGTGCAGGGAGATGGGTTTCGCAATCGAATGCCTGCCCACGCAGAGCCATGCAATCAATCAATTATATATTACTCCCTTAGTTGCATAATCTAGCGTGTATATATTTTTTGCAACGTCAATTTTTGCAAATTTAGGTCAAATTTTAAAAAAACTATTTACATGCACGTATCAAATATATAAAATATTAAACTACATCTTATGATGAATCTAATGATTATGTTGAGATTCTAGATGTAAATATTTTTCTCCATAAACTTGGTCAAGTTTTGTGCGGTTTGACTTTTTAGAAAATCTACATGCACTGAACATAGACAGATACAATGTTGTTTTTCTTGCGAGGTAGATACAATGTTGTTTCTGGCGTAGAGTGGCTTAAAACATCACATGCGCGGCAACATGCGTGCGGTGGAGCAAGCAATGTGGACAATATATTAAAAATAATGCACGACGTGTACGTTCCTTACCTCCCGTCTTCTTGAAGGGCATGATCTTATTTTTTGTAATCCTTGAGATTTTCATATAGCAGAGATAAATTGTAGCGGATAATTGACTCCCAAGTGAACTTAATAAATAGAGTTATGCTCCCAGGAAATGACGCCAAAAATAGTCTTGATGACCCACAAGTATAGGGATCGCAACAATCTTCGAGGTTAATATTTCAACCCAAAATTATTGATGGGGGGCCAAAGAGTATTTATAAGCCTTAGAAATTGAGTTTTCGAGTCAACCACGCCTGTGAGATAACTTTCTTGTAGCAATTTATTAGTAGCACAGTAATATAATAGCAGTAGTGATAAGATAACAGTAACAGTAGTAGAAATAGTAACAAGTTTGTAGCAATGCAGAACAGTAGTGAATTTAGCAGAAATAATAGCGGAAGAGCGATTGACTCGGGGTAGATTCGATTTGCGCACACGATTGGAGAGTTAGGGAGGGGATTGAACACATCGTGGGTGTGGTATTGGATTAGGTGTAACACTGACGAAGAACACTCGAATCCATCGATTTTTTTGATTACATTGGGGATGGGGATTTGGGTACAAACTAGCAGCAACAACCTTGGAGTCGCATCGAGCGACGGGGGGAGGGGGCGTATCCATCTTGTTGTCTGCCACCACCACATCACCCATATTCTTGTCCACATCGTCTTCGTCAAGAACGATGGGTCTTGCACAGTTGCCTACCGCCAGCACCCTGGCCACCATCTGCACCGTGTCGTTGTCGTCCTCCGGTGACACAAACATCCTTGTCCAGTAAGCCACATCACGCTGGTCTTGAGGCGCCTTGTACTCCCTATACTTGGCCCATCTTGCCCTCTGTCCAGCATCGTCGGAGCTGCCTGATTCATGGCCCATCGCAGGATGTCCACTGACATTGCGCCCTTGGCTGGGTCAAGAATCAGTGTCTTCAGCTCATCCAGCGTAGCCTTATTTTTCACAACGTCGACCTCTTGTGCATGTCCTCGATGATGCTGAAGTTCGAGCACACTTCCACGGTATTCTTGAACTTCCTGAGGTCACTGAGCGAGCACCCGAGGAAGAAGGCCCTCCATCCAATGCCCCAGGGGAAAGGGTTGGAGTTGGAGTTCATGGTGAGGGAGAGGTTGTGAAATAGAGAGGTGGTGAAACAGAGAGGATTTGAGTGCAGTGCTGGGTTAATATAGGAGCGATAGGCCGATATGAATGAATGCTGGCCTTTGAACTGTGTGTTGTTCATAATGCAGATGGACCACGGCAAGGAGGTTGTGACACCATTGGAGAAGGGCAAGGAGGTCGTGCCACCATTGGTCGACATGCCGGTGCGGGATCACCCAAGCGCGAAGCGGAGGAACTACGGGCAATATCACGAGGAGTCAGGACCAACCCTCTTCTACAAGGTTATCCTTGCTCCGAAGTTGGAGAGTCTGCCAATGCCTCTGGAGTTCATGAAGCACTTCCTCACCGCCCCTCCATAGTTCAAGCTCAAGACGAACACCGGCTACACATGGAGGGTCACGGTGAGGGTGGTCGACGGGAGGGCCACCCTTGATCAGGGTTGGGCCACCTTCGCCGCCATTCACCAGATCATGATCGAGTACATGGTGACGTTCAAGTTGCTGACCCCAACACCATGAAGGTGATTGTCTTCAACGACGAGGGCGTGGAGGTGGTCACCAAGTGCAAGAAGCACGATGACACCTTCGCCGCGACCGATTAAATGAGCTCCTATTATGTTTAACTTCTATGTGTGGTTTAGACTTTGATGTGTGCTGCAGTTTCGTTTAAGTACTTTGTTAAACTTCTATGCGTGGTTAAGACTATGATGTGTGCCTTGTTCTCTTGCTATAGTTTTGTTCTTACCTTTCAATGTGTGCGTCTGGTAACCTCACCGTATCGTGGAGAAGGTTACCACACAATTGTCAATGTAACCAAACAACTGGATTTGTGTTTTTCCTGAAACAAGTCTGCAACCAAACATCATGCCTTCTGTTTCATCGGATGCAGCCTAAAGGGGATGCATGCAACCAATCAACATGCAGATGTTAGTAATTTACTTGCATATACTCAATCAGATCCAACTAGAACAAGTATGCAAAGTGACAAAAAACGATGTAGATAACTAAACACATCCAAGAATGCTCTCATCGTGTATACGCTCTAGCCTGCTACATCGCGCACTGTGCAAACCAGAAAACTCCCCCACTCGATTAGTGGCTGGTGCAGGGAGATGGGTTTCGCAATCGAATGCTTGCCCACGCAGAGCCATGCAATCAATCAATTATATATTACTCTCTTAGTTGCATAATCTAGCGTGTATATATTTTTTGCAACGTCAATTTCTGCAAATTTAGGTCAAATTTTTAAAAAACTATTTACATGCACGTATCAAATATATAAAATATTAAACTACATCTTATGATGAATCTAATGATTATGTTGAGATTTTAGATGTAAATATTTTTCTCCATAAACTTGGTCAAGTTTTGTGCGGTTTGACTTTTTAGAAAATCTACATGCACTGAACATAGACAGATATAATGTTTTTTTTTGCGAGGTAGATACAATGTTGTTTCTGGCGTAGAGTGGCTTAAAACATCACATGCGCGGCAACGTGCGTGCGGTGGAGCAAGCAATGTGGACAATATATTAAAAATAATGCACGACGTGTACGCAGGCAGTATGCGCACGAAACAGAAAAGGGGAGATCCATCAGCCCCCATGATCGAACCAACGAACGATGCATGCATGCGCCACCTAGCTCATACTGTAGTTGCGCACTTGCGTAGGTGAACGCACTCCGCATTGATATTGGCGTGTCTTTTATTATTTGACCAGTCGAGAGATCTGGCCAAGGATAAGCCATGGTGGCATGGAGCCTAACGATATGCGGCATCACGGTCCAAATGGCCGGAGGAGACCTGGAAAGACTGGGCAAGTGTTACGTAAGTGGCAACCTAGCTGACGAGTGAATGGTCCGGCCAACACTGACCGTTGCACCCGAATGGAAGGCACCAGCTTGGAACGATGGGCAAGGAACGTTGACTGTTGCGTCAGTGCCCCATGAGTGCAACCAGACCAAAGGGCCGCCATGGCGTCACGTGGCGTGGAGAGGAGATGCGTAGACGCTTGTATGTGTTCCTGCCTTGAGATGTAGCCAGTCAGCAGTACCGGCTGATGGACCCCGAACCCCGATGCAGATACAGATGCAGATGCATCTTTGCGTGGATGCTCGAATCATGCGTGTTCAAACTTCAAAAGTAGCGCGACTTCAAACCTGGCGTGCCTCCCTCGATCATGCCTTCTTATCTGAAGTTGATGTGCACAAATTATAGTGGAGGGGTGTAAAACATGTTTATTACTCTCTGGCAGAGAAGAAACTGTTAATGCGGGGAAGGTTATTGAGCACGCGTACGCAGTCATGCATGCATAGTCATGGGTGCCGGCTAGCAGGAAATCCACCCGGGATAGGCAGAGGAACTTTGGATGGTGTTGTAGCGCTGGTCCCGGCGCAACGACGACATGAACGGTCCTGCGCGCGAGAGGGACGTGCGTGGATGGTGAAGTTTATGCAGCTTAAGCTTACACGCTAGCTCAACTTATCATGACTGGATTTATACTCTCTTCTATCCGAATTAATTGACGTGGCCTCTATACAACATTGTATAGAGGTTGTAGGCTGCGTTCAGTTAATTTGAATCCGAGAGAGTGCGTTATTTTTCTGGAACGAAGGAATCGTTGCTCAATGTATATGCAGTGGCTAGGGATGAATATGAGATACATCGGAGCAGATGAAAACGTTTGTTAGTTATACTCCAAGTGCGGTCAGGAGCGGTAAAAAAACTCACCCATTAATCTCTGAGTATATAAATAAAAGCATCTCCAACAATAAAAAAATTCACCCATTAATCTCTTATCGGGACTTTCAATAACACTTTTCTGATTAGTGGGGATAGACCATGGGATGACAATGATAGGGTATGGGTGCGTACAACCCCCTTCTGCCCAAATCCATACCCATAGAAACCTTCTATACCATCCACAATAGTCATCGACACAAATTGACACACATGCCCATACCTATCGGGTATCCTATTCCCAATGGTATCCAGTGGGTACAATATATAGCATTTACTTTTTGAAAACGCAAAGAGATATGTCTAAAACTGACGTGGTGATGCGCGAGCAGTCTAGCACATATGTGGCATCATACAGTGGGTGGGCTCTTGGAGGCGGCAAGGGAATACGGGCAATGGTTGGTGGAAGCCCGACGCAGTGGGAGAATGCGGTGGGAACTAAGGAACGATGGATCGAGAGTTGGACAAGAGTCTGGTTGCGATGAGTCAAGATTTTCATCGTTTCAAGGAGTCACATAGGATATAGGTGAGTGGCGAGCTGGTCAATGTGGGCCTATAAGCTATGGTTGGTGGAATAAGGGATTTAGAGTTGGGCCATAAGAATTTGATGTTAACAGAGTGGTGATATGCCTCCAAATTGACATAATTTACGGTATTCACACCATAAACGAGATTGTAGCCTCTATATTTGGAGGGTTATGGAGGTCCAGTATGGTGCTCACTCCAAACCTATCCGCCAGTGCAGGAGTAAACTTTCAACTTCTTCTTCCTCGTGCCACAACCGGGTTTGAAGCATCTTGCCGCCTGTACACGCACATCCGCGTTAACTAATCACCGGCGAGTGGATCAATGTGACTATTAACCACCACACATTAATGGTGTGTCTGCTTACCGGTTTCCCGAGGTGGAAGTTCGGATAGTCGCCACGCGACATCAGTGCCCAGCTATAAAAGCCTGGCAATGACACGTCCAATCACCAAAGCTCTAGCCGCCGCCTCCCCTTCCTTTCCGCCGCCTCCCCTCCCATATATTCTGCACTCCCAGTGACAATGTTGTCGCACAAGAACACAACCTATATGTTGGTTGAACTTGACGGCGGAGGAGAACCTCCCATCACAGACGTCGCGGAACCGCGGGGTGAACTCTCCCCGCAGCACACTAGCCACAGTAGCAAACACATCCTCCTACCATGGTGGACGGCATAGGGGACATGGAGTCTCTTGTGGTCGTGGATGCGCAGAAGATGGAGCCTCCAGTGGTGGTGGATACGGGGGAGATGGAGCCTCAAGTGCCGGCGGCACAACGGGCGGGGTGGATCTAGCGCCTCTGGTGCCATGGCTCTAGTTACCGAGGAATGTCCCACTCGATATCGAGGAGTTGGAGCCAAAACCCAAGGACATAATCATGGTCGTGATGCGACTCTCCAACCTTGAAGTAGACGCGCCCCACCGAGAGGAGGAACACATTCTCAAGCGCTTTTGCCTCACTCGGACCGACAAAAAGGAGGTGGTGTAGCTCGCGATTGTTGCCTGTTGCTCCGACCCATATGTCTACCTCGACGACTCATATGATGATGATGATGATGATGAGGAGGAGCGGGAGGACAATGACGACAAAGATGGGAAGAAGGATGACAATGCCAACGACGGATGTTATTATGCCCATCAGACAAATATGGTGACTTTGATAAAGTACCTCTAACGACTCATCAGTGCTTACAAAACCCCCTTAACAAATTTCGCTTCATGGGCGAGGGATGGTGAAAGGACCGAGATAACGACTAGGGAGGGTGAATATGTGTTTTGAAACTTTTACGGATTTGGCTTTATCCTAATACGAAATTAAACTAAACGGATACTTTTCAAGTACAAATCCTAAATATTAAGGCTCAACTAAATGCACCAATAACCTATGCTAAAAAAGATAGGCACTTAAAGAAACTAGCAAGCACAAACTATATCACACGATATGCAAATGTAGGAACAACTAAGCAATTCTAACTAGCACAAGATATATCAATACAAGCAAGTATGAATTGCGGAAAGTAAAGGGTGTGAGAATGAGATAACCACAAGTGAGTCGGGTACGCGGATTTATCCCAAATTTCACACTCGTGAGAGTGCTAATCTCCTTTAGAGTAGTGCCGAAGCCGAAGCTCCTGGGCGCCACCAAGTGGCTCACCATATTATTCCTTTTAAATCACCCCCAACGGATGAGCCTCGATTCACTCGGGGTTGGTCTTGAAGGCGACCACCACACCTTTACAAACTTCTCCGTAGCACACCACAAGCAAGGAAGGTTCCGGAGGAACCTTGACTACCTAGGCCACTTCACACCCTTCCCCGGTGCACACGATAAACAGAAGCTTCTGGGGAATTTCGACCACCTAGGCCTCTTCACAACCTTCTCAAAGATATCACCAAACCGTCTAGGAGGCGAAGCCTCCAAGAGTAATAAACTCATGGGCTCTCACTTGAACAAATCGGCGTGGGGAGCTCAAACCAATGCAAAAAATGCAATGCAAGGTTGCTACCTCTTGAGCATGCGTTGGTTTTCCCTTAAAGAGGAAAGGGTGATGTAGTAAAGTAGCGTAAGTATTTCCCTCAGTTTTTGAGAACCAAGGTATCAATCCAGTAGGAGATAACACACAAGTCACCTAGCTAGTACCTGCACAAACAATCAAGAACCTTGCAACCAACGCGGTAAAGGGGTTATCAATCCCTTCACGGTCACTCGCAAAAGTGAGATCTGATAAAGATAATAAGATAAATATTTTTGGTATTTTTGTTGTATAGATTGGAAAGTAAAGATTGCAAAATAGTAAACGAGATGCAATGTAAATAAAAAGAGATGCAATATAATAAGAAAGAGACCCGGGGGCCATAGGTTTCACTGGTGGCTTCTCTCATGATAGCATGTCTTACGGTGGGTGAACAAATCACTGCCGAGCAATTGATAGAAGAGCGCATAGTTATGAGAATATCTAGGCAATGGTTATGAATATAGGCATCACGTCCATGTTAAGTAGACTGAAATAATTCTGCATCTACTACTATTACTCCACACATCGACCGCTATCCAGCATGCATCTAGAGTATTAAGTTCATAAGAACAGAGTAATGCTTTAAGCAAGATGACATGATGTAGAGGGATAAACTCAAGCAATATGATATAAACCCCATCTTTTTATCCTCGATGGCAACAATACAATACGTGCCTTGCTGCCCCTACTGTCGCTGGGAAAGGACACCGCAAGATTGAACCCAAAGCTAAGCACTTCTCCCATTGCAAGAAAGATCAATCTAGTAGGCCAAACTAAACCCATAATTCGAAGAGACTTGCAAAGATATCAAATCATGCATATAAGAATTCAGAGAAGAACCAAATATTATTCATAGATAAACTTGATCATAAATCCACAATTCATTGGATCTCGGCAAACACACCGCAAAAAGTATTACATCGAATAGATCTCCAAGAACATCGAGGAGAACTTTGTATTGAGAACCAAAGAGAGAGAGAGAAGAAGCCACCTGGCTAATAACTATGGACCCGAAGGTCTGTGGTAAACTACTCACACATCATCGGAGAGGCTATGGTGTTGATGTAGAAGCCCTCCGTGATCGATTCCCCCTCCGGCAGATCGCCAGAAAAGGCCCCAGATGGGATCTCACGGGTACGGAAGGTTGCAGTGGTGGAAAAGTGGTTTCTTGGATCTCCCTGATGTTTTTAGGGTATAACAGTATATATAGGTGAATAAAGTACGTCGGTGGAGCTCTGTGGGGCCCACGAGGGTGGGGGCGCGCCTACCCCCCTGGGCGTGCCCTCCTATCTCGTGGACGCCTCACGGAGTTCCAGACTTCCACTCCAAGTCTCCTGGTTTGTGTTTTCTCCAAGAAAGATCCTCGCGAAGGTTTTGTTCCGTTTGATATTCCTTTTCTGTGAAACACTAAAATAGGCAAAAAAAAGACAGAAAGTGGCACTAGGCCTCCCTTTAATAGGTTAGTCCCAAAAATAATATAAAAGAGCATATTAAAGCCCATTAAACATCCAAAACAGATAATATAATATCATGGAACAATCAAAAATTATAGATACGTTGGAGATGTATCAAGCATCCCCAAGCTTAATTCTTGCTCGTCCTCGAGTAGGTAAATGATAAAAACAGAGTTTTTGATGTGGAATGCTACCTAACATAATTTTCAATGTGATTTTCTTTATTGTGGCATGAATGTTCAGATCCACAAGATTCAAGACAAAAGTTTAGTATTGACATAAAAATAATAATACTTCACACATACTAACCAAGCAATTATGTCTTCTCAAAATAACATAGCCGAAGAAAGCTCATCCCTACAAAATCATATAGTTTGGCCATGCTTCATTTTCGTCACACAAAATGCTTCCATCATGCACAACCCCGATGACAAGCCACACAATTGTTTCATACTTTAGCATTCTCAAACTTTTTCAACTTTCACGCAATATATGAGCGCGAGCCATGGACATAGCACTATAGGTGGAATGGAACGGTGGTTGTGGAGAAGACAAAAAGGAGGAAGATAGTCTCACATCAACTAGGCGTATCAATGGGCTATGGAGATGCCCATCGATAGATATCAATGTGAATGAGTAGGGATTGCCATGCAACGGATGCACTAGAGCTATAAGTGTATGAAAGCTCAACAGAAGTAACTAAGTGGGTGTGCATCCTACTTGCTTTCTCACGAAGACCTAGGGCAATTTGAGGAAGACCATCATTGGAATATACATGCCAAGTTCTATAATGAAAAATTTCCACTAGTATATGAAAGTGACAACATAGGAGACTCTCTATAATGAAGATCATGGTGCTACTTTGAAGCACAAGTCTGGAAAAAGGATAGTAACATTGCTCCTTCTCTCTTTTTCTCTTATTTTTTTTGTTTGGGCCTTCTTCTCTATTTTTATGGCCTCTTTTTTTCGTCCGGAGTCTCATCTCGACTTGTGGGGGAATCATAGTCTCCATCATCCTTTCCTCACATGGGATAATGCTCTAATAAAGAAGATCATCACACTTTTATTTACTTACAACTCAAGAATTACAACTAGATACTTAGAACAAAATATGACTCTATGTGAATGCCTCTGGCAGTGTACCAGGATGTGCAATGAATCAAGAGTGACATGTATAAAAAATTATGAATGGTGGCCATGCCACAAATATGATGTCAACTACATGATCATGCAAAGTAATATGACTATGATGAAGCGTGTCATAATAAACAGAACGGTGGAAAGTTGCATGGCAATATATCTCGGAATGGCTATGGAAATGCCATAATAGGTAGGTATGGTGGCTGTTTTGAGGAAGGTAAATGATGGGTTTATGGTACCGGCGAAAGTTGCACGGCACAAGAGAGGCTAGCAATGGTGGAAGGGTGAGAGTGCGTATAATCCATGGACTCAACATTAGTCATAAAGAACTCACATACTTATTGCAAAAATCTACAAGTCATCAAAACCAAGCACTACGCGCATGCTCCTAGGGGGGGTAGATTGGTAGGAATCGACCATCGCTCGTCCCCGACCGCCACTCATAAGGAAGGCAATCAAAGAACGCCTCATGCTTCAAATTTGTCACACAACGGTTACCATACATGCATGCTACGGGACTTGCAAACCTCAACACAAGTATTTCTAAATTTCACAATTACTCAACTAGCACGACTCTAATATCACCATCTTTATATCTCAAAAAAATTATCAAGTATCAAACTTCTCATAGTATTTAATGCACTCTATATGAAAGTTTTTATTATACCCATCTTGGATGCCCATCATGTTAGGACTAATTTTATAACCAAAGCAAATTACCATGCTGTTCTAAAAGACTCTCAAAATAATATAAGTTAAGCATGAGAGATCAATAATTTCTATAAAATAAAACACCACCGTGCTCTAAAAAGATATAAGTGAAGCACTGGAGCAAAATTATCTAGCTCAAAAGATATAAGTGAAGCACATAGAGTATTCTAATAAATTCTGATTCATGTGTGTATCTCACAAAAGGTGTGTACAGCAAGGATGATTGTGGTAAACTAAAAAGCAAAGACTCAAATCATACAAGACGCTCCAAGCAAAACACATATCATGTGGTGAATAAAAATATAGCCTCAAGTAAAGTTACCGATAGACGAAGACGAAAGAGGGGATGCCTTCCGGGGCATCCCCAAGCTTAGGCTTTTGGTTGTCCTTGAATTTTACCTTGGGGTGCCTTGGACATCCCCAAGCTTAGGCTCTTGCCACTCCTTGTTCCAAAATCCATCAAATCTTACCCTAAAACTTGAAAACTTCACAACACAAAACTTAACAGAAAATCTCATGAGCTCCGTTAGTATAAGAAAACAAACCACCACTTTAATGTACTGTAATTAACTCATTCTTTATTTATATTAGTGTTAAACCTACTATATTCCAACTTCTCTATGGTTCATACCCCCCCGATACTAGCCATAGATTCATCAAAATAAGCAAACAACACACGAAAAACAAAATCTGTCAAAACAGAACAGTCTATAGAAATCTGAAGGTTTCGAATACTTATGTAACTCCAAAATTCTGAAAAATTGGAAGACCTAAATAATTTGTATATTGATCTACTGCAGTTGGAATTGGTATTTTATCGCTCTCTGGTAAAAAATGAAAATTATTTTCATGAGCGCATACTTTCTGTTTTTTAGCAAGATCAAACAACAATCACCCAAGAAGATCCTAAAGGCTTTACTTGGCACAAACACTAATTAAAACATAAAAAAACGCAATCATAACAGAGGCTAGATAAATTATTTATTACTAAACAGGAACAAAAAGTAAAGAAGAAAAATAAAATTGGGTTGCCTCCCAACAAGCGCTATCGTTTAACGCCCCTAGCTAGGCATAAAAGCAAGAATAGATCTAGGTATTATCATCTTTGGTAGGAAATTCTTCAATTGAACACTCATACTCCTTAGGAGGTTCTTTGTTTTTGTTGAAGATCAAACTCCTAGGCAAGAAATCAAGAAATTCATTTGTAGCAAAATGTTTCTTAATGATAGCGAAAAGGTTGGGGTGAACACTTATTGATTTGAGATCTTCATTCTCCTTACTAGAAGATTCACCCTTATTTTTAGGAACATACATAAACTTGGCAAGTTTGGTGAGGAGGGTTTGAGGTGTTTCTAACGGTCGAAAGAGCAGACCCCAAGTTGGTAATAATATCCTCAAGTTTATCAATTCTAGTGGAATCTTGATCTATCTTTTCATTAACTATGGGTTCCTTTTCCCTAAAAAAATCAGAGTAACTCCTACATTAGATCCATATTGGGTAATTAGGTTGTAAATCTTTTTATCCAAATTCCCGATCAACTCTACGGTGGCAATTTTATTTTCAATAATATCAAGCCTTTGCATCACATGTTCTAAGGTTAAAATAGTTCCATTGACCAAAAGAGGTGGTGGGCCTAACAAATCTATCATAGCATTATAAGAATCAAAAGTATGGCTACCCAAGAAATTCCCTCCGGTAATGGTATCAAGAATCTATCTATTCCAAGGGGTGATGCCAACATAAAAATTGCGAAGAAGAACGGAAGTAGATTGCTTTCTAGTGGATCTAGTTTGAGAGCATTGCAAATTCTATACCAAGCATCTTTTAGATTTTCTCCCTCCCTTTGTTTAAAATTAAGAACTTCATTATCGGGAGTACTAACAATGATAGAAGGACTAGCCATGAAGGAAAAACAAACGATCTAACACACGGACGCACAAGAAGCAAGCGAAAGAAGGCAAACGGAAAAGGGCGAATAAAACGGCAAAGGTGAAGTGGTGGAGAGGAAAACGGGAGGCGAATGGCAAATAATGTAATGCGGGGGAGAAGAGTTTATGATAGGTACTTGGTATGTTTTGACTTGAGCGTAAATCTCCCCGGCAACGGCGCCAGAAATCCTTCTTGCTACCTCTTGAGCATGCGTTGGTTTTCCTTTGAAGAGGAAAGGGTGATGTAGTAAAGTAGCATAAGTATTTCCCTCAGTTTTTGAGAACCAAGGTATCAATCCAGTAGGAGATAACATGCAAGTCACCTAGTACCTGCACAAACAATCAAGAACCTTGCAACCAACACGATAAAGGGGTTGTCAATCCCTTCACGGTCACTCGCAAAAGTGAGATCTGATAAAAATAATAAGATAAATATTTTTGGTATTTTTGTTGTATAGATTGGAAAGTAAAGATTACAAAATAGTAAATGAGATGCGATGTAAATAAAAAGAGATGCAATATAATAAGAAATAGACCCGGGGGCCATAGGTTTCACTAGTGGCTTCTCTCATGATAGCATGTATTACGGTGGGTGAACAAATTACTGCCGAGCAATTGATAGAAGAGCGCATAGTTATGAGAATATCGGCAATGATTATGAATATAGGCACCACGTCCGTGTTAAGTAGACCGAAACGAATCTTCATCTACTACTGTTACTCCACACATCGACCGCTATCCACCATGCATTTAGAGTATTAAGTTCATAAGAACAGAGTAACACTTTAAGCGAGATGACATGATGTAGAGGGATAAACTCAAGCAATATGATATAAACCCCATATTTTTATCCTCGATGGCAACAATACAATACATACCTTGCTGCCCTTACTGTCACTGGGAAAGGACACCACAAGATTGAACCCAAAGCTAAGCACTTCTCCCATTGCAAGAAAGATCAATCTAGTAGGCCAAACTAAACCGATAATTCGAAGAGACTTGCAAAGATATCAAATAATGCATATAAGAATTCAGAGAATTAAAAAATATTATTCATAGATAAACTTGATCAGAAATCCACAATTCATCGGATCTCGGCAAACACACCGCAAAAAGTATTACATCGAATAGATCTCCAAGAACATCGAGGAGAACTTTGTATTGAGAACCAAAGAGAGAGAAGAAGCCATCTAGCTAATAACTATGGACCCGTAGGTCTATGGTAAACTACTCACACATCATCGGAGAGGCTATGGTGTTGATGTAGAAGCCCTGCGTGATCGATTCCCCCTCCGGCAGATCACAGCAAAAGGCCCCATATGGGATCTCACGGGTACAGAAGGTTGCGGCGGTGGAAAAGTGGTTTCGTGGCTCTCCCTGATGTTTTTAGGGTATAAGAGTATATATAGGCGAAAGAAGTACGTCGGTGGAGCTCTATGGGGCCCACAAGGGTGGGGGCACGCCTACCCCCCTGGGCGCGTCCTCCTATCTCGTGGACGCCTCACGGAGTTCTAGACTTCCACTCCAAGTCTCCTGGTTTGCGTTTGTTCCAAGAAAGATCCTCGCGAAGGTTTCGTTCTGTTTGGATTCCGTTTGATATTCCTTTTCTGCGAAACACTAAGATAGGCAAAAAAACAGAAATTGGCACTGGGCCTCCGGTTAAGAGGTTAGTCCCAAAAAATAATATAAAAGAGCATATTAAAGCCCATTAAACATCCAAAACAGATAATATAATAGCATGGAACAATCAAAAATTATAGATACGTTGGAGACGTATCAAAGATCATGCAACAAATGCTCAACACACACTCTCAATCTCACACGATGCACTCACAAAAGTAGGAGATTGGAGAGAGGGGATACAATGGATAGAATCAACAAATGACTCAAAGATCCATCCACAAATCCCCCTTCATGTAGAGGGGATATAGGGGTTTGGGAGAGGTGGTTTGTGGCTCAAACCGATGGTTAGTGTGTGTGTGTGTGCGGGTGTGTGTGTGTGTGTGAACAACCCCCAAACTGAAGGGGGACGGAGCCCTCAAATAGCCAAACCCCAAAACTAGCCGCTAAGGCTCCAACGGGCAATTCATAGACACCACGTGCCCACGGGGGTTGAGACCCCATGCCCACAGGGTCCCGTGCGCACGGGGTACCTAGAAACACACAACAAGAGGAAACTGAAACATGCATACTTTTGGCATACGAACTCTGAATTTGGTGATCTTGGGCTCGTTTTAAAGGTATGGAAAATCCCAAGGTCTCCATGTAGAGAACCACCCAAGATAAACAAGAAATAATGATGCAAATCATGCAAAGATTTGAGCTCTTTATATGTGACATGATCAAGCTACTCGCTCGAAAATCCCTCTTGATAGTACGGCTATCAAACCTATAATTCGGTCTCCCACCAAGCACCATGAGACCGACAAAACTAGGAAAATATAGCCAAGGTATACCTTTGCCTTGCACATTCCACTTGAGCTTGTTGATGACATTAATGCTTGCCTCAAGTTGGAATCCTTTTCTTGTCCACAATCACTTGGTGAAGATAGTCGAATTGCTCCCCCATATTGCAATGAGGGAAGCCTTCACTTAAGCACATATTCACATGTACATAATCACAATGTGGATCGCAAGCTTCAAAGCATATAACCTCTGGCTTCTCATCTTGCACTTGGACTCCCCAAACTTGATGACCATCACCACTTGATGTCATCCTCACATAGGCTACTTGAAATATTTCTTTTGATGCAAGCCCATGAGAAACACCTAACCCGAATTGACATAGAAAATGCATAGCATGGGTTACTTCGGGAAATGCAATCCACAGTTACTTACCATACCACTAGATCACTTGATCCCAAGTGGTACAATGTTTGCCCTTTGTGAGTTGACCATCTAGATATAATCTTCGAGCTTCATCTTGGTCAACCAACATGTTTAATTCATGAACCAACTTGATTTCTTGAAGGCCACAATGAACTCTTCATTTCCCTTCATTGCTTCAATAAGAGATCACCAAAGAATCTTTCATGAACATCTCAAGTTTCACTATGAATATCATATTGGTCATTGAGGGAGTCCTGGATTAGGGGGTATCCGAACAGCCGGACTATATCCTTTGGCCAGACTGTTGGACTATGAAGATACAAGATTGAAGACTTGGTCCCATGTCCGGATGGGACTCTCCTTGGCGTGGAAGGCAAGCTTGGCAATACGGATATGTAGATCTCCTTCCTTGTATCCGACTCTGTGTAACCCTAGCCCCCTCCAGTGTCTATATAAACCAGAGGGTTTAGTCCGTAGGACCAACAACAACAATCATACCATAGGCTAGCTTCTAGGGTTTAGCCTCTTCGATCTCATGGTAGATCAACTCTTGTACTACTCATATTATCAAGAACAATCAAGCAGGACGTAGGGTATTACCTCCATCAAGAGGGCCCAAACCTGGGTAAACATCGTGTCCCCTGCCTCCTGTTACCATCCGCCTAGACGCACAGTTCGGGACCCCCTACCCGAGATCCGCCGGTTTTGACACCGACATTGGTGCTTTCATTGAGAGTTCCTCTGTGCCGTCATCGTTAGGCTGGATGGCTCCTTCAATCATCGATAGCGATGCAATTCGAGGTGAGACTTTTCTCCTCGGACAGATCTTTGTATCCGGCGGCTCCGCACTGCGGGCCAACTCGCTTGGCCATCTGGAGTAGATCGAGAGTTACGCCCCTGGCCACCAGGTCAGGTTTGGAAGCTTAAGGCCGACATCCGCGGAGACTTGATCTTCGACGGATTCAAGCCCCTGCCGAGTGCACCGCACGGTCATGATGAGCATGATTTAGCTCTACCATCGGACAGTGTTCAGGAGACCGCACCAGCAACCGCTCCGACCCTCAATTCGGAGCCAATTGTGCCATCCATGGACGGGTGGATAGACCCCGCCACGGAGGCCGCATTCTCAGCGGCGATCGAGCCGAATATCGACCTTACCCTTCATGGGAGCCGTGACGCCAAACTGCTGGATTCTTCCCCGGCCACGGACTCCGAACCGCCTGCGCCCGTGCCTATTGAATCCAACTGGGCGCCGATTATGGAGTTCACCTCCGTGGATATCCTTCAGCACTCGCCCTTTGGCGACATACTGAACTCATTAAGGTCTCTCTCCTTGTCAGGAGAGTCCTGGCCGAACTATGGCCGGCCAGATCGGGATGCGGACGACGAAAAAATTCGCCGCCCACCCACCACCCACTTAGTAGCCACCGTCGACGATTTGACCGACATGCTTGCCTTCGACTCCGAAGACATCGACGGTATGGACGACGATGCAGGAGACGAACAGGAGCCACCGCCCACAGGGCACTGGACGCCCACTTCATCATATGATGTATACATGGTGGACACACCCAAAGAAATCGACGACGAGGAACGAAAGGACGCAGCGAAGGATCGTTCCCTCGAGAAGCAGTCAAAGTGGTGGTGTAAGCGCCGCTCCAAATCCCGCCTCGGCAGAAACAACGATCATATAGACCCACCGATAGAGCAGGGTGAGCCAGCGGACGACAAACACGGCATTGAACCACCGTCCGACCACGGCAACACGGAGAATCAAACCGAACAACCCGACTCCGGCGAAGATAACAGTCCGGATGACATCACACCGGACAGGCACCCGGAGCAACAGAATACCCATCAAAGGCTTGTTGCCACTGCGAGGAGTCTGAAAAAGCAGAAGCAAAGGCTCAGGGCTGCACAAGACACACTCAGAATTAGATGGAGTGAAGTACTCAACACTGCAGCAAAGTACGGCGGTAGTCACCACACAAAGAGCTACCCGAAGCGAAAGCTGCTACCTGAATTCGATGAGGAGGCCTTAGATCCCCCGCAATCAAAAAACAAAACAGCCATCCGGTCGGATAGACGACCTCGTGGCCAACATAGAGCGGCAAATGATGCCGCACACAAGCCAGTACGCGATCCACGTGAGGGCTCGCATCAAAAGGATGGCGCAACCAGATCCATCTACGGGCCAAGCAAGCGCGCTCCAGCACACAATCCAACACAACAAAAATCCGAACACCATGGTACACCCAAATACAGGGGTGCCGCACACCCGCTATATTTCACCGATGAGGTGCTGGACCATGAATTTCCAGAGGAATTCAAACCCGTAAACATAGAGGCGTATGACGGAACGACAGACCCTGGGGTCTGGATTGAGGACTACATCCTCCATATCCACATGGCTCGAGGAGACGATCTCCACGCGATCAAGTACTTACCCCTCAAGCTCAAAGGGCCAGCTCGGCACTGGCTTAAAAGCCTCCCCGAAAACTCCATTGGAAGCTGGGAAGAGCTTGAAGACGCTTTTCAGGCAAATTTTCAAGGGACCTATGTCCGACCACCGGATGCAGACGATTTAAATCATATAACTCAACAGCCCGGAGAGTCAGCCCGAAAGCTTTGGAACAGGTTCCTCACTAAAAAGAACCAAATAGTCGACTGTCCAGATGCCGAAGCCTTAGCAGCTTTCAAGCACAGCGCTCGGGACGAATAGCTTGCCAGACACCTTGGCCAAGAAAAGCCGAGAACAATGGCAGCATTAATAAGCCTCATGACCCGCTTTTGCGCGGGCAAGGACAGCTGGCTAGCCCGATGCAGCACCAACGACCCAAGTACATCCGAAGTCAGGGACGGAAACGGGAAGCCACGACGCAGCAAAAACAAGCGTCGGAATAAAGAAGACAGCCCGAAGAGCACGGCGGTAAACGCCGGATTCAGAAGCTCTCGGCCAGGTCAGCAAAAGTTGCCCTCCAAAGGCAACAAAGACGAACTGTCCAGCCTGAACAAGGTTCTGGACAAACTATGTCAGATCCACAGCACCCCCGATAAACCTGCAAATCATACCCATAGAGAATGTTGGGTCTTCAAGCAGTCCGGCAAACTCAATGCCGAACACAAGGGGCAGGATACACCAAGCGAAGACGAGGACGAGCCTCGCAAGCAAAGCACTGGGGAACAGAAGAAATTCCCAACAGAAGTTAAAACAGTAAACATGTTACACGTGATGAAGGGGAGGAACAAAGCGGCACTCCTAGAGACACATGCCCCAGGGCCTATCACCGCGGAGTTCTGCCACTGGTCGTCCAAACCGATCACCTTTGACCATCGGGATTACTCGGCAAGTATCCGACATGCAGGATGGGCTGCCTTGGTGTTAGACCCGATAATTGACGGATACCACTTCACACGAGTCCTGATGGACGGCGGCAGTAGTTTAAACCTGATATATCAGGACACAATCCGCAAAATGGGGATATACCCAACAAAAATCAGCCATAGCAATACTACCTTTAAAGGAGTAATGCCAGGCCCAGAAGCCCATTGCACGGGCTCCCTTCTACTAGAGGTTATATTTGGTTTTCCCGATAACTTCCACAGCGAAAAGTTAACCTTCCACATCGCTCCGTTCCACAGTGGCTATCAAGCACTACTCGGACGCGAAGCTTTCGCTCGCTTTAACGCAATACCGCATTACGCTTCCTTCATGCTTAAGATGCCCGGTCCACGTGGCATCATTACAGTAAATGGAAATATTGAGCGCTCCTTGCGCGCGGAAGACCGTGCGGCTGCCTTGGCAGCCGCACACTAAACGGCCTCACCAACTAGAGCATCTGGCAGGTCGTTAAGACCACGGACGCGGTTAGACGAGTCCGGTGTAGCTATATATAATTGATACAGGTTTGATGGCTATACCCCTATAACAATAAAAGGGGCTCAACGCGCGTAAACAAGTGGCAATTAGGCTCAACTTTACTCATCTTGAACTGTACATGGTTTATTTAGTATAACCTACCTTTTGCACAACAACTTTTCAGCTAAGTTCCTCTCTTTTACAGATGACCATCGTGCTACACCCGTCCAGGATACGGCACAACGGAGACACAGGCGCAGACGTGTAGCAGGGACCCGTTCCAATGATTCTTTTTAGATTAAGACCCTGCATAAACCTTTTTTACTGTCTCTTGTTGATACACATCCCCCGGATTCTCAGTACAATTGAGAAGGATGCTGATGTATTGGCATGTGGCCACGCCAGAATATTGCACGTACCAGGACACCAGGGGCTTATTACAAAGGGCACTGTTTTGCCCGGTTTACATCATAAAGACCGAATACCTTAAGGAGTGTTTGGCGTCGTGAGTTTGGCCTTATATGCATCAGCTCCGAATCATGTCTTTGGTCAAATGTTGGGTTTGCTCGGCTCCTGTGTTTTGCTGCCTTACGTTCCGCTCTATCGGCTAAGGCGGCACCAGGAGAACTACTGCGATTGTGCCTTGGTTCATCCGGACGAGCACCTCAGTAGAGAAAGCCGAAAACTGACTGTCATGATATAGCATGAGACTGGTCAACCACTCGATGACCTAGCGGAATCTTCGGGATTCCTCCACCTTAACGAAGGGCCGTTTCCCGGCCAGGCATGTACGCACCCCGAATTCGGATGAGCGCGGAGCCACCAGGGGCTATATAGTAGCCCCACTGTCAAACTCCTCTGGCTAAGTGAAAGTGTTAAAGCATTATAGTCTGATTGCCTAGTTCGTTGCGCTATCACCTCCTTAATGGACCAAGACATTGGATCAAGTGTGAACATGCGTCTTCTGCGAGCACCCCCGCATTATATGTGTGGGGGCTGAAGCCGACGACTGCCATCTTTCAGGTTATATATATAAACGGCCGCACATGAGGTATTATAATTCTTTCAGGCACAAGTATAAAATAGCCTTTACAATTCAGTAAAACATTGTTTTTCAATGGAATACATGTCATTAGAACATAATATTCTTCGAGCACTGCGCTTCTATTGAACGAGCGCCCTCAAGAACTTCTCGAAAGTAGTGCTCGGCTGGTACTCGGCTCTCGTCCGAATCTTGGGCTGCAATGGCGGTGGCCTCCATCTCCGCCCAGTATATATTCACACGGGCAAGGGCCATCCGCGCACCCTCTATGCACGCTGACCTCTTCATCGCGTTGATGTGCGGCACTGCACCAAGGAACTGCTGCACCAAACTAAAATAATTGTTTGACTTTGGCCTTCCCGGCCACAGATGATCCACAACAGACCTCATGGCGAGTCCGGACAACCTATTCAGCTCGGCCCATTCGGCCAACCGATCAGTCAATGGAAGCGGACGCTCTGGAACGTTAAATTGTGACCAGAACAGCTTTTCCACTTCGCGATCTTTTTGATCTCGGAAGTATTCGGCCGCATCGGCAGCACTCGCCGCTAAGTCCAGATATGCGTCCGTAGAACTCCACAGCCGGTCCAAAGGGGTGTACCTAGGATCTTCGAACTTCATCCGCAGCATAAAGGGCTTCCCAACCACGATATCCCTGGCTTGACGCAGCTCCTCCTTCATCGCTCTCATTGCAGAGCGGGTGTCTTTGGTCGCCATTGTGGCCTTCTCCAGGTCTGTCCTCTTCGCTCGATCTTCCTTTTCAAGAAGCTCGTAACGGTCAGTGGCGTTCTTCAATTCCACAGCCATCCTGGCTATTTCCTCCTTGCTTTGGTAGTGAGCAGCCTGTTCGGCTTTCAGCTCCTCGATTGCCTTTAGGGCAGCCGCATCACTTTTCCTGGCTTGTTCTTTGGCTCGGGCAAGTTCCGCTCGAAGGTTCTCCACGGCCGCAGCTTCATCTGCATTCACACACATGTTATAGATACTGGCATCATGCTCCTCTTCCCATGTGTCACCGGAGGAATCACATACCCTGTGCCTCGTCAAGCCGCTTGTTGACAAGTACGATGGCGGTGTCTGCCACGTCAAGCTGCCGCTTTAGCTCGGCAAACTCATTAGTCCGGCTGGCCACCGGACCCTCCGCCACCTGCATATTAAGGCGGCACGATTATTTCTGGGACTATGATCCTCTGTGCGCTGTCATCTTCGACAGCACCTAGAGTCTCAGGGGCTACTATCTACACAGGGCACATCTAAAAATGTGCGGTACTGTCAAAAATGTACATCATTTCGCGTACCTCAAAACCCGTCAGTAGACTCATAAAGGCTTCATGCAACCCGCTTTCGGCAGACGAAATCCTTTCAATCACCATGCTCATCAACGTGCAGTGTTCTTCTGAGATAGCCGCTTGCTCTAGTAGATCCCTCAGTACGTCCGACCGTAATCCAGACGGTGCCAGACTCTTTCGATTTCCCTCTTCAAGAGCCGGATACTGAGGACTTCGGGTGGCCATAGGATTGCCTTCTGGCCTTGCCGGATCAGGAGAAACCCTCCGCGACGACACCTCAGGGTCGCCCGCCTCATGAGGTGGTATGGCAGGGGGAGGCGTTTCGCTCTCCATCATCTCTGGAAGAAGATCCCCTGAAGACGAGCTCTGCTGAGAAGGGCTAAGATCCGAACTGCAAGATAAATGCTTCGGTTATTTTCCTCAGAAGTAAAGCGAGGTATTTTCATTATTAAGTACCCTTTTACTTACAGCTCGGTGGAGGGATGATCCCCTTGAGGGCATAGTGCGGCCGGGGTAGCCCCCGAGGCAGGACCCTCTGGCGAAGATTTCTTCCCCCGTTTGGAGACCATTGTCTCCAGGTCGTCGGAGGCGGTCCTCTTCCTTCCCTGGGGAGAGGAAGTTTCAGTCCCTCCTCCCCGGCTAACTTCCTTTTGCGGAGGCGCTAGCCTCCTTGTTCCCCCCTTTATCTTCTCCTAAGGGCGCTTGATAAGGCGTGATCTCCAGCATCCTGGTTAGCACGGGATTTGGTGAGGTCTCAGGGAGGGGGGGGGGGGCGGACACCTGATCAACTTTGCCTTCGCTATCCAATCCTGGTCAAAGAGCGGCTTTTTTAGGGCGACGTTGCGATAAATAAAAGGACAGTGTGTTCGGGTGCAGGGCTACTTACTTGGGTATCCGGGCGATTGCATCTCAGACCTACATCCTCAGTGATGTCCGGACACATTATTTGTGGTCTGAAGAACAATTTGTACATCTCCTTGGGTGTCATGCCGAGGAAGTGTTGGATAGCTCGCGGTCCCTCCGGGTTGAACTCCCACATGCGGAGGGGACGGCGTTTGCAAGGCTGGACTCGACGAACTAGCATAACTTGCACTACCATAACCAGGCTGAAATCTCTCTCAAAGATATCTCGGATACGGCTTTGCAATATTGGCACGTCCTTGGCTGGACCCCAGCTCAGCCCCCTGCTGATCCATGACATCAGTTGTGGTGGGGGGCCTGAGCGAAAGGTGGGAGCAGTTACCCACTTGGCACTTCGAGGAGCTGTGATGTAGAACCACTCCCACTGCCATAATTCAGACACCTCTGGGAAGCTACCCTCAGGCCATGGAGCGCCAGCGATTTTGCTTATTGAAGCACCTCCGCACGCTGCGTGCTGCCCCTCGATCATCTTCGGCTTCACATCGAAGGTCTTGAGCCACAGGCCGAAGTGAGGGGTAATGCGGAGGAAGGCCTCACATACGACAATAAATGATGAAATGTGAAGAAGGGAATCCGGGGCCAGATCGTGAAAATCTAGCCCATAATAGAACATAAGACCCCTAACAAAGGGATCCAGAGCGAGGCCTAGTCCTCGGAGGAAGTGGGAGACGAACACGACGCTCTCGTTGGGTTCGGGAGTAGGGACGACTTGCCCTCGGGCAGGCAGCCGATGCGAAATTTCGGCGGTCGGATATCTGGCCTCTCTCAACCTCTTGATGTCCTCCTCCTTGACGAAGGAAGGCATCCACCGACCTTGAAGGTTGGATCCGGACATAGTTGAAGGTCCGAAGCACCTGACCTGAGTTTTGGGTGTTAGAACTCGAGGCGGGGAAGGATTTGATTGAGCACGAGAGGGGAAAAAGAAAAGGCCTTGTCACCTTTATAAAGAGGGTGAATATCAAGCGTCCTCCTCGTGGCTGTTTGGGACTTGCCTAAGATCTAGGAGTCCTACCAATAGGCACGGTTGGGTTACCCACGTCCGTATTGATGAGAATCCCGTAATAAAGGGGACACGATCTCTGCGTCGACAAGACGTGCCAAGGAAACCGCCTCGCGAAACACGCTGAGATGGGTTATGAAAACTGATTCGAATAAAACCTGGCTGTGGTGTGATGTCACACTATGGGGTACGTCAGCAGATTAGATTTGTGGAAATATTATTCTCTCTACAGTGGTGTGTGGAACTCGTTTTGCAGAGCCGGACACGATCCTCGTGTTCAAAATCTTCTATGAAGTATTCGGAGGAGGAACCCGCCTTGCAATGTCGAAGACAATCTGCGCGCTGGACTCATCGTCATTGAAGCCTGGTTCAGGGGCTACTGAGGGAGTCCTGGATTAGGGGGTATCCGGACAGCCGAACTATATCCTTTGGCCGGACTGTTGGACTATGAAGATACAAGATTGAAGACTTCGTCCCGTGTCCGGATGGGACTCTCCTTAGCGTGGAAGGCAAGCTTGGCAATACGGATATGTAGATATCCTTCCTTGTAACCGACTCTGTGTAACCCTAGCCCCCTCCGGTGTCTATATAAACCAGAGGGTTTAGTCCGTAGGACCAACAACAACAATCATACCATAGGCTAGCTTCTAGGGTTTAGCCTCTTCGATCTCGTGGTAGATCAACTCTTGTACTACTCATATTATCAAGAACAATCAAGCAGGACGTAGGGTATTACCTCCATCAAGAGGGCCCGAACCTGGGTAAACATCGTGTCCCCTGCCTCCTGTTACCATCCGCCTAGACGCACAGTTCGGGACCCCCTACCCGAGATCCGCCGGTTTTGACACCGACAGTCATCATTTGATCTTCTAAGAATTCCATCATAATCTCTTGAGAGGCACAATGAATTCTTCACTCTAGTTACTTGCTTCAAGACTTGATCAACTAAGACCTAACACACGAGCTTCACATGATCTTGTCTTGAAGCCATAGCTTGAATTCTTCTCTTTGATTATTCTCTCAAGCTCTTGATTCTTATAAGCCTACATGTGTCAATCTTTGAGATCGTCTAATGAACTCCACCTTGAACATAATTGGTTAGACATTAAAATCAATCTTGATGGCTTCAATAGAAATCCCCAAAGACCAGCTTGAAACCTCACTAGATATGGGACCTCGAGAGTCAAAACCTAGGCCTTGTGTGCATGGGGGTTAGGGACCCCATGCATACTGGAGTTAGGAGGCCCGTGGGCACGGGATATCTAGAGACGGGTACCATGAGGACTGCTTTGGATGATTTCATGGCATTCTTCACAAAACAACTCAATGCACTTCAAGCATCACTACGGAACATATCTTCATATAAGATTCAATGCACTTGATGCTCCATAGGAATTGTCAATTAATACCAAAGCTTAGAGCAAATATATCTTCATATATATGGACTTCGCCCTTGATTCCATCCAATATCATAGATGCACCACCTATGGAAAAAACTTAAAATATATCTCACTGAAAACATTAGTCCATAGAGATTGTCATTAATTACCAAAACCACACTTATGGGCTACATGCCCTTTCAGATGGCCATGACAGATAAGGTGGGTGAAGGGATGGACAAGGTGGTGGTGACCTAGATGTGGCATCGTGTGGCGGAGAAGTTGACCATGGGTGGCGGGGGACAACAGTTTGACTGGTGGCGATAGCGTATATGTTGACGACATGAGAGAAGAGTGTAGAAGGTGAGATGAGGAATGAATCTAATTATTTATACATATGACAAATAGTCTGTCCCATAATTTACCAATTACCTCGCAAACTTTTTTTTAGGGAAAGCCAACCTTATGCGGACACTCTATTTGTCCGCGGATGCGTCCGGACGCATCCGCCGATAGTGATATAGGGATCTGCCATCCAACCATGCCCGCATACATTTCAAAGAAAATATGAAGAAACCAGATGAACTTCAGAAAATAGGATGATTTTCATTTAAACCGGATAACATTCATTACATTTTTGACATATTTCATTAAATAAAAGCGTCCGGACCTAACCTAATCTAAATCTTGGTCGGCCCCCGTCCTCCACGTCCTTGTTGTTCCCTTCCATGTCCATGTACGATGGCCGTGAACCCTGTGAAGTGAACTGAGGTCACCGGCGAGGAAGAGTATGACATGGAATATGGAGTGGTCCACATGGGACACAAGGCGTCGTCGTGTACCAAGCCCTACTCCTCTTCATAGTCCATGACCTGGTCGTCTCCGGTGGAGGTGAGGTTGACTATGGATGTGGACGGGTTGATCTCATCGTCGTACCAGTGCCAACGACCTGCACGTGACGGCATTCCCGTTCACGACTGCATGCGTGTCCGACTCTGCCACACGAGCACTACACGCGGCCTCGTACAACACCTGTTGTTCCCGAGCCAAGTTGGGGTTCTCCATGGACATGGCCGCCACGGCCTCCGCGCTCGTGAACTCGTAGTAGATTTGGCCCTCCGCCTGTTGGGGATGCGCGAGGAGGGACAGGTTGTACCGCTGCTCCTCCAGCGCCCGGGAGAATGATGACACCGATTGCTGTGCCGCTGCTCCCCCGTCATGATAGCGTCAAAGTGCTCTGCTCCATGGTCATTTCGTCATGGACCTGCGTGAGCAGGGGCTCCGCTCATCGGAGGAGGACTCCACCATCGTTGGGTTATCATCGAAGACCTGGGGAGAGCTCGCCGGCAAGCCGACCTGTACCCAATACACACTCACAGATCTGCCAGCCTTTTGCAAGGTGGACCACCTCATTCTCCTGGTCCGTCGAGAGGCACTTCCACATCACCCTAGAGCTCGCAGTCATGGCAAAGGTGGTGCGAGGAGGATTATTGGAAGCGGATGTGTTTTGTGGTGTGGATGATGTTGGGTGAGGCAGCGTTTAAATAGCGAGTGTCGGCAAGGCCAAGCGGCGGGTAGTGTCAGTGTGAGCGCAATAGTGAGTTTCTCAACCGTCACGCATGTTTATTGTCGGCAGGCGGACAGAGGAACAACCGGCTTGAATACGGTAGATAGTCGTCCCATCCCATTCCGTCACGTCGCTCTGACATTGAACATGTGCCGAGACCGAGACGCGGTACAGGTGGCATTATGGGCCAGCATGCAGCTTCAATGCTAGTTGCATTGAGAGGTCACATTCGCTTTGAGCCGGCATGAATGTGCCGCTGGAGCTCTAGATTGACATGAATGTGTGGCAACAGCTTCGCGCTGGAGAGGGTGCAGACATGTGAGTGGGTTTTCGATGGGTCCAGGGTGTCCGACACGTACGTGGAAATGGTTTGGACGGCCGCAAAGCCCCCTAGGTTACCTCCGGCTTACGGGTAAGGATGGCAATGGGTCGGGTTTGGATCAGGTTGAACAATATCAAATCCATATTCATATACATGAACACAGTCTTTGCCCGCCCATGAAAAAATCCCTGGGTGAAAATTGTGTCCATGTCCAAACCCGATGGATATCCATACCCACTGGATGGATGTCCATTGGGTCCTCTCGAAACATATAAATAAGAAATAACACAATGTTAACATAAGCTCTTCCGTTCTTCACTTCATGGCAGGCTAGGCTTCACTTATGGTAAACATCAACTTATGGTAAATCAAAACGTCCAGTCACAACCTAAGATCATTTACTATTTTTTCTAATAGATGAGAATGACGAGTCATTTAACAAGGAGATAAAAATAAGGGAAGGGGCATTGGAGTATGTTACGGAGGGGATTAAATGTCCACTAATAAAATCTACAACAAGGATTGTGTAGTTTCTTTTGCATGTTTTAGATAACAAAGTGTAAAATTGCATTGGGACATGTGACTATTGGGTAGGGATAGCAGATTTTTGCCCATTAAGTCATACTATCGGGTCGGGTTTGGGTATACCCATGGGTAAAATATTATATCCATGCCCTACCCACGACCAGTCGGGTCGGGTTTGGGCGCCGCCCATGGACACAAAAGCATATCCAAACTCTATCCATTTGAATCGGCTATCCATGGATATCCATGTCCATGGATAAAAGTGCCATCCTTACTTATGGGAAAATGGACGTCTGGACCGGTTCGAAGACTTATGAAGTATCACGTTGAATGACAAAATGGGTCCGAACCGTTCAATCCAAACGGATGCGGGGGATTTGAGAGTCCGTGTGGAAGGTTCCCTTAGGGCATTTCTAACTGATCCCCTAAAAATAGTGGAGTATCTGGTGGAGTAAACCCTTAGTGGAGTAAATTTACTCACTAAGTTTTGGCCGGACCTAGCCGATCCCCTATATATAACGGAGTAAATTTCTAAGCTTTCTAATTCTAGTGTAAATTGCAATTACATATCAGCACACGTATAGAAACTAAACATAAATTGGAATGTTCAAGCAAATCATGAATATAATTTACAAACCGAATTCAAAGTTTAAAAACCTAATTATTCAAATTTAAACATGCCAAATGGTTCAAATGTAGCAAATAGCATGTGATAGAACAACTAGGACTCGCTAAGATCTTGTTGGAGCTGAGCATGAACTTGACGGTTCTCGATCTTGCGATGCTCCTGTTCGTATCATACTATGGCTCAACCAAAGTCCCGTTGATGGTGTACCGAAAGTTCTCAACCATATCTCTCTTGTCTTCAATGATCATGTTATGCAATATGATGCAACAAGTCATGATCCGCCATAGAACCTTGAATCTCTAGTACTCGGCAGGGCCACGAACAATTGCAAAGCGCTTCTAAAGCACACCGAAGGCTCTCCCAATATCTTTCCTAGCAGCTTCTTGACATTGGGCAAAGTGAATGTTTTTGTTACCTTTTGGACGCGGAATTATCTTGACCAAGGTGACCCATGGTGGATAGATGCCATCCGCAAGGTAGTAACTCATCGAGTAGTTGTGCCCTTGACCGAGTAGTTGCAACCAGGAGCTTCACCTTGAATAAGCATAGAAAACAAGGGTGATCTCGACAGGACATTCAAGTCATTGTGAGAGCCAGGCAAACCAAAGAATCAATGCCATATCCAACGATCCTTCGATGCAACTGCCTCAAGAATGATCATTGGATCGTTGCAATGGCCTTTGTACAAACCCTTCCACCCTGCAGGACAATACTTCCGTGTCCACTGCATACAGTCAAGTGATCCAAGCATCCCTGGCCATCCTCTTGCCTCACCCTCAGTCATCAGCATCTGGGTGTCTTCCTTGGTTGGTGCTCTCAAGTACTCTGGGCTAAAGAGAGCGATCACTGCTTTAATGAACCTTCAAACAGCCTCCAAGATTCTGTCTTCACCAATACAGACATAGTAATCGATTGCATCGGTCGAACACCCATATGCCAAGACTCGAATAGCCGCAATACACTTCATCAGAGGGCTTGCTCTTATCTCTCCACATGCATTTTTGCGGAGGTTGAACCAGTCATCATATCTCTCAACGGCTTTTGCAGTGGTTAGAAAAAGAGTTGTGTGCATCTGAAAGCGCCGGCGAAAGTACTCCTCCGGATAGGTTGGCTTTGGGTCAAAGTAGTCTCTCGCGATCTTGGCATGACCCTCCACTCTATCACGGTTGATGTGTATGTGGCCAAAGTGTGATCCTCTCCTCAGCCGCCGAACATCATCATTGAAAATCATGCCTAAAACAGTTTCAAAGTCGTCGTCGTCTTCTTCCTCTTCGGATGACGACGAGTCCTCCAAGGCCATCTCCCTCGACCTCTTCACCTACAATTCAAACGGCTAGGTTCAATCCAAACGGCTCAGTGCACAAAGAAACAATAAAAAAACTCACCAAGGCAATTTGACGAACACTTGCGATGCGGTGGTGGTGCACCGACCGGCCGGTGTCTTTCTGACCAAACAGGTCGCCAACGACGAGAGGGAATGACCTGCAGCGGTGTGCACTCAAGGTGAGATGCGGCAGCCGGCAGAAAAAGAAGAAGCAACGAAGCAATCAGACGTATCAACAATAGCGGCGGCGGCGTTTCACCTTGATTCCAGCGACGGCGATGGGGGGCGAACGGAATTGACGTTGGGCAGAAGGGCGGCGGGGGCGGGGGAGGCAACGAGGTAGCGGCGGGGACGGCGGGCTATCGCCGGGAGTCGTGCCGGCAAATTTGCAGAGACTGAGGGGTGGGGGGCGACACGAGGAAGCGGTGCGGCTTTTACTCAGCCGCCACGCGTTTGAGTATAGTTAAGGATAATGTTGGGGCTGGAGTAAAAAATTTACTTCCTTACAACGGGGATCGGCTAGGTGCCGGCTAGAATTTTTACTCCACTAACCAATTATAAGGGATCGGTTAGAAATGCCCTCGTCTAGTAAGCAAAGCTACTTGCACCAACTCGTTCTGTCAGTACGGCCGATTCCAGACTTCCAGCACTTCTGCTCCCGGTCCAGACTCCAGAGAGAAGCGCCAGTCACTACAATGAGAGAGGCGCCAGTCACCAGTTGCCGAAGATCTTGGATCTTCTCAAGGCCATGTTGGGTCGGATGTGATCGAGTTGCCGCCAGACCGGGGTTCACAAATCACACGATGCCAATTGCCTGGCGCGCAATCGCCGATCAGTGCACCCTCGAGTTCGTCCCTGCCCCGAAGCGCAGTGCGGAGAGGGGCCGGACACCCGAAGAAAGACACGACGAAGCAACAGCCAGTGCGCACGGCTCCCGTCAGACTAATCAGCCGGCCCCAGGCTATATATATGACAGGATAGGAGCTGTGTGATGGACCGCTTAATTTGTGTTCCCTCCACTCACCAGGACCCCAGCCGCCCCACTACCTGACGGCCACTTGTGCGGTGGTGCACGCCATGGCCGCCTCCGCTGCCGCTTCTTCTCGCCGTGGCTTCCTTCGGCTGCTCGCCGCCGCCGCCGTCCTCGCGGCATTCGGGGTCTGGGCTGCCCGTGCTGCGGGGAGCTCGGATGATCGCGCGCTGCTGAGCGTGGCGTCCCTGTTCCCCGGCCCGGCTTGCCCCGCGACAGCAGGTTAATTCCCCGGTCGAGCTCATGATCGCCGCCCGTCAAGCTGGTCGCTTTTCTTCTCTCAGTCGTTCGTTGACTGCTGCGTCTAGCTAATTGAATCCGGCCATGGTTGAATCGCCTGTGTTGTTTCTATTTTTCGGCCTTAGTAATTTCATCTCTTCTTTTGACACCAACTAATAAATGCATACTGCAACGTACGTCGATATGTTGCTATTTGAATATAGGAGTATATTACTTGTGTATATGTGATGATAAGCACAGCATTGATATTCAATATGATATTAATTGCATGCTAAACGATATTTGTTGTTGGATTGACATCGAGATTAATTGGATACGTCTCTTTGGGTTTTTTTTAAAACTTTCAATCTATTAATCATCTGTTAAGGCAGTACAAAGAACAATAAAAGTAAAAAGTATATCTGGTATGTAGATCACCTATCAACGGCTAGTACAAAAAACACTAGAAGTAAGAATTACATTCAGGTCTGTAGATCACTTAGCGAGGACTACAAGTGTGATTTTGTCCCACCAAAAATAATCCAGACTTATAAAAACTGTTGAATAAAATCTTTCTAGTATTATTTCAACAAATCAATTCTACCATGCCACGGAATATGGATCCACCGTCAACCGTTTGCTCTAGGGTTCATGCTATGTTTTATAAGTTTGATTGGTAATACCAAATTCTTTTTTCTTAGGGAAAAACAAATGTGCTCTTTTTTATAGGAAAAAACGAGCGAGCTCTTTTCTGTGATACATGACGAAACCCTATGATATACTTTTTCTAGAAAAATGCAATGAGACATTATGCAACACATTGAAATGATATATTTTTTAATGATGGACACTGGATTCATGCACGGAATATTGCATGCATGGCTCGATCTCATAATGTAAGACATTTTTTTGACTCTACAATAAGTTGTTTGCTGCAGAACAGCTGAAGTGAACAAAAATACTTGAGTTGTCTTTTACTGTTCTTTGACTGGTCGAACGTGACCAACTAGAGACCAAGTTGCTAGAGTGACACTCTGACCAAAACCCACCACCAGTACAGATTTTCTGCAATTCCTGACAAGGATGGTTCGATTTCATTGATTACACCTGTAATTCGAATTTATCTTTACTAGAAAGGGTTTAATTTCCATCCTGAGGAGTACTATACTGTATTATCTAGCCCAAGTAAAATCTGAATTTTCTGATCCAAGCCGAACATGCCCCTGAAAATGCAGAGCACGGACCCAGCGCTGCGGCGTCAGCGAGGATGAGGATCGTCCACCAGCACGGCCCATGCTCTCCTCTGGCCGATGCGCACGGCAAGCGGCCGGCCCACGACGAGATCCTCGCCGCCGACCAGAACCGCGTCGAGTCGGTCCAGCGCCGGGTGTCGGCGACCACCGGCCGGGGCAAACTGACGAAGCGCGCTGCGCCTGTCCAGCCCGCGCCAAAGAAGAGCCCCGGGCACTCGGCGTCCTCCTCCACCCCGTCGCTCCCGGCGACGTCCGGCCGCGCGCTGAGCACGGGCAACTACGTGGTGACCGTCGGGCTCGGCACGCCGGCGTCCAAGTACACGGTGGTGTTCGACACCGGCAGCGACACGACGTGGGTGCAGTGCCGCCCCTGCGTGATCAAGTGCTACAGGCAGAAGGAGCCGCTCTTCGACCCGGCCAAGTCGTCCACCTACGCCAACGTCTCCTGCTCCGACCCCGCCTGCGACGACCTCGACAGCAACGGCTGCACCGGCGGCCACTGCCTCTACGCCGTCCAGTACGGCGACGGCTCCTACACCGTCGGCTTCTTCGCCCAGGACACGCTCACCATCGCCCACGACGCCATCAAGGTTAGTCTACACGTGCGCCAATGCGTACGTCACGTGACACGGATCGAGCAATATTGACATGGCGTCGTGCGTGGACGTGCTGCAGGGGTTCCGGTTCGGGTGCGGGGAGAAGAACAGCGGGCTGTTCGGGAAGACGGCGGGGCTGATGGGGCTCGGCCGCGGGAAGACGTCGCTGACGGTGCAGGCCTACGACAAGTACGGCGGCGCGTTCGCCTACTGCCTCCCGGCGTCGTCGTCGGGGACGGGGTACCTGGACTTCGGCCCGGGGTCGGCGGGCAACAACGCGAGGCTGACGCCGATGCTGGCCGACAAGGGGCCGACGTTCTACTACGTGGGCATGACCGGCATCCGCGTGGGCGGGCAGCAGGTGCCCATCGCGGAGTCGGTGTTCTCCACGGCCGGGACGCTGGTGGACTCCGGCACGGTGATCACGCGGCTCCCGGCGACCGCGTACACCGCGCTGTCCAAGGCGTTCGCCACGGGCATGTCGGCGAGCGGGTACAAGACGGCGCCGGCGTACTCGATCCTGGACACCTGCTACGACTTCACGGGGCTGAGCGACGTGTCGCTGCCGACGGTGTCGCTGGTGTTCCAGGGCGGCGCGTGCCTGGACGTGGACGTGTCCGGGATCGTGTACGCCATCAGCCAGGCGCAGGTGTGCCTGGCGTTCGCGTCCAACGGCGACGACGAGAGCGTCGCCATCGTCGGGAACACGCAGCAGAAGACCTACGGCGTGCTCTACGACCTCGGCAGGAAGACCGTCGGCTTCGCCCCCGGATCCTGCTGATTGACAGGCTCGTGGCCATTATTCAATAACTAAGCTGTGTCCACCAAATGGTCAGTGGCTATACATAACTAGTTACATATATGTGAGAAATGCGTGTACAGTATACACCAACTGTAAGCGATGGAATTGGTACGCTTCGACACAAGTAAAGAAACAGAGAAGTGGTGACACATTGACTCTGTGTTCGTGATGTACAAGCAGATACACAAAGGGGATATTTGGTTGTCTCGGCTGCGTTGAATTCGTGGCCCGCACGCTTGTTAAAGCAGCCCTCGGCTTGGTTGAGAAGAACGGGTTGAATCGGCAGTTTCTTCACAGCCAGACTCCAGCAGGCGCAACGTCGCATGAGGCTGCATGCGTTGGGAAGCGCAGGACTCTAACAGGCGCAACGTTGCATGAGGCTGCATGCGTTGGGAAGCGCGGGAGATTGGACGGTTCGGTGTTAACACCCTATTCCACTCCCCCTATCACTCAAACCCATGTTCTCCCACTATCCCTTCATTGCCATTGATGGCCTATGCTGCTCCACTATTGTGCCTCCAAATCCTTGCACCCTACACTAGTGCTCACCTCCGGTGGCTCGCCAGCGTTGAGTCGAGGAGCTTCATACGCGAGGACTTGGAGAGGATGTTGAAGGCTACAACCCCCTTCCACACTTGGCCGTGCTCAACATGTATTGAGTCTCCGTCTAAGGCGGGCACCTCAAGTGTGACATGTGGGACTTCTATGGTCCAGGGACTTCTATGGTTCGGCGGGCACTTTTGTTGCCGATCCCGCTGTCGGTGTCAAAATCGACAGATCTCGGGTAAGGGGTCCCGAACTGTGCGTCTAAGGATCGATGGTAATAGAAGACAAGGGACACGATGTTTTACCCAGGTTCGGGCCCTCTCGATGGAGGTAATACCCTACGTCCTGCTTGATTGACTTTGATAAGTATAGGGGTTACAAGAGTTGATGTACCACGAGATCGTAATGGCTAAACCCTAATTGTCTAGCATGTATGATTATGATTGCCTCTACGGACTAAACCCTCCGGTTTATTTAGACACCGGAGGGGGCTAGGGTTGTACAGAGTCGGTTTACAGAGAAAGGAATATTCATATCCGCACGCTAAGCTTGCCTTCCACGCCAAGGAGAGTCCCATCTGGACACGGGAGGAAGTCTTCTATCTTGTATCTTCACGGCCCATTAGTCCGGCCCATGTCATATAGTCCGGACGCCCGAGGACCCCTTAATCCAGGACTCCCTCGGTAGCCCCTGAACCAGGCTTCAACGACGAGGTGTCCGGCGTGCAGATTGTCCTCGGCATTACAAGGCGGGTTCCTCCTCCGAATACTTCAAAGTAGTCCTTGAACAGAGATCGTGTCCGGCTCTGCGAAAAAGACTCCACATACAACCATAACAGGATATAACATTTAATAAGTCCCATCTACTAACGGCTTTCGAGGCGAGACGTGACGTCCCCTGGCTGGTTATTATTTCGAACCGTCTTTCAATCTCTCGTTCCACGTTACGAGACACGGTCTTTATTGGCACATCTTGTGAGAGCAGAGATCGTGCCCGTTTATCACGGGATCCCTATCGATATGGGCATGGGTAATCCAACCGTGCCGTTTGCACGATCCCTTGGGAATAGGCGAGCTTTAAGGCCTGTGGGGAGGCGTTCGATATTCATCTCCTTTATAAAGGGTTACAAACCCACCTTTCTCCCCCATGCCTACCTCTTCCTTAGCCTTTCCAGCCCCGAGCTCCAGCGCCCGGGTCTTGATTTCTTTCATTGCTACCAACCGTTTCTAGTCATGTCCGAATCTAGCTCCCCAGGCAGGCGGATGGTCTCCTCGGTCACCAAGGAAGATATTGCAAAACTCCGGGAGGCGAGGTACCTAACTGAGGAAATCCCCCACAGGCTTCCTGCAAAGGAGCAGGTTATCCCCACACCAAGGCCCGGCAGCGAGTTGTGTTCATCTCCCACTTCCTCCGTGGGCTAGGGTTTGCTCTCCACCCCTTTGTTCATGGCCTTATGTTCTATTATGGGATAGATTTTCACGACCTAGCTCCGGACTCCTTTCTCCACATCTCGGCGTTCATCATTATGTGTGAAGCCTTTCTCCACACCCCCCGCACTTCGGCCTATGGCTCAAGACCTTCAGTGTGAGGCCGAAGATAATCGATGGGGAGCAGGCGGAGTGCGGCGGCGCTATGGTGAGCAAGCTTGCCAATACTGTCTGGCCAAAGGGCACCTTCTCGGAAACCTCCGACTTATGGCAACGGGAGTGGTTTTACATCACAGAACGTCGCGGTACCAAATGGGCAGCCACGCCTGCATTCCGATCTGGTCCTCCATTGCAACTCGCATCGTGGATTAATAAGGGGCTTGACTGAGGATCAACGGATTAAGTGCAGACGATACAAAGTCGTATCCAGAGCATCCTTGAAAAGGACACTAGCCTTATTAACGTGATCCAGGTGATGCTAGTCCGCCGGGTCCTGCTGTGTCAGCGACGACCTCTCCACATGTGGGAGTTCAACCCAGAAGGACCGCGGACCCTTCAGCAATTTTTTGACATGACGCACAGAGGGGTGCGGAAACTATTCTTGAAGGCTCGAAAGCAATGGTCGGACACATCCAAGGACATCGGCCTTTACTGCAATCATCCGAATACCCTGGTAAGTACCCGACTCCCGAACGCAATTCGGTTAATTATCCCATAGCGATGTACTGAGAAACCTATCTTCAACCAGGGCTGGATAAAGAAGGCGGAGCGGATCAGGTGTCCAGCTCCACTTCCGGAAGACTCAGCAGATCATGTGTTAATGAGGATGCTGGCCCCGGTGCTGTATCAAATTTCGGCGAGTGAGGACAAGAAGAAGAGCAAGAGGGCTGAAGATGGCCTCCGCTCTAAAGGTGTACTGGACGCTATATCCGGGGAGGATGAAGCTACTTCTTCCGAAGACAAAGGGGAAGAGGAAGAAAGGGATATCTCTTCCCCCCACGGGAAGAAAAGGACTACCCCCGAAGGCTTGGAGGTGGAGGCACCCAAGAGAGGGAAGATATCTCTATCATATGGTTCAGGTTCGGAGGACGATGTTGACGCAGAGCTCCTTTTTAGGGACAAGCCCTTTGCCGAATCATAAGTGAACTAGGATGCTCTAGACATATCCTGTTCTTTTTTTGGTTTTGCAAGGGTAACATTTAAACCATATGTTCGCAGGCCGGCCCGTTATCTACCTCCACAGTCCTCCTCATTGGGGGACTTGCTTCCGGAGATGATGGAAAGTGAGACGCCTCCACAAGCTTCACCGCCCCTAAGGGCGGACGACTTTGAGGTGTCGTCCCAGTGGATCTCCCCCGACCATCCGGCGGCGCGGGGAACAGAGGGAACAGTGCCAGAAGGTGATATGTCGACCGTCAGGGGCCTAGAGGAGGCGGCCCCCGTGGGGACCAACAATAAGGGCCCCGAACTATCCGGCTTACAGCCGGAGAGGACTCCAGGGTCGAATAAGCATACCCTTTTGGAGGGGGTTTGCACTCCCACAGCAGCCTCCGGGAATCCGAAGGTGCTGGATACACTGATGGGTACCTTGCAAAGTGCATTCATCACAAAGGAACATCGTACCTTGATGTGTACGGTAGTTGAGAGGATTCTGTCCACGAGAAGCGGATTGAACGAAGCCTTCACAAGCCTGCTGAGAGGCTTCGAGGTACGCAATGTAATAACTGCTCTTTTCATGCAAAAATGCGCTTGTGTATAGATAGTAGCCCCTGAGACTCTGGTCAGCTTCCACAGGGAGGCGATCAGAGGATCGGAAAGGATTTGCTCAGGAAGTAACATGATGAATTTGAAAACAGTCTGTGATGTCCAAGGCGACTGCCCAAGCCGCGGAAATTGCAGATTTAAAGCAAAAACTTGAATTAGTTGATGAAGATATTACCCATATTAATAGGCGGCTCGACGAGGCACAAGGTATGTTTTGGGACCGCCCGATTACGCATGTATAATAGTATGAGCACGAAGCTGAAAACTATACAATGTGATATGCGTGACTGTAGATGGTGCTACCGCAGTTGAGACCCTGCGAGCTGAGCTTGCCCAGGCCAAGGAGCAGGCCAGAGTGGGTAATGCGGCTGTCCAGAAGGCGGCTGCTGATTTAAAGGCCGAACAGGCCACTGGGCACCAGTGCGAGGAGAGAATATTTGTCATGGAGCGAGAGCTATAGGATGCCACCGGCAAATGCAAATTACTCGAGGAGGGTAACAAAGCCAAGGCCGACGAACTCGAGAAGGCCTTACAAGAGGCAAGGGAGGCACGGTCCGAGTCTAGAGCGGCTCGGGAGGAGATCCGACAAGCTGGGGAGATAGCGGCTGGTAAGCCCTTTCTTTTATAGACTAAATTCGGTGACCCGAAGTATGCTCTGCTTAATCAAGTGTGGAGTTCTCCAGACGTGTTCTTGGACCTGCCGAAGAGTGTCTTCGATGCGGCGCAGTTCTTCCAAGCACGAGAAGGATGTTCTGCGGAGAAGTTTTTCTGGTCACAATTCAGCGTGCCACGGCGTCAGGCGTTGCTGAACGAACATATGGCACAATGGGCCGAGCTCCATAAGATGTCCGGAGCTGCCATGAAGGACATCGTGGTCCGGCTATGGCCGGCTGAGCCCATTCCGAACAGCTATTTCGGTTTGGTGCAGCGACTTGTCGATGCAGTGCCGCGTATCGACACCGTCAAGCGGTCGGTGTGCATAGAAGGTGCTCGGATGGTCTTTGCCCACGTAAGGATGGCAATTTTATCCATGGACATGGATATCCATGGATATCTGACCGGATGTATAGGGTTTGGATATGCTTTTGTGTCCATGGGCGGCGCCCAAACCCGACCCGATTGTTCGTGGGTAGGGCATGGATATAATCTTGTACCCATGGATATACCCAAACCCGACCCGATAGTATGACTTAATGGGGAAAAAATCTTCCATCCCTGCCCCACGTTCACATGTCCCCACGACAATTTTACACTTTTTTTTATCTAAAACATGCATAAGAAATCACACAATCCCCATCATAACTTTTATAAGTTGACAGTCAATCCCCTCTGCAACATATTCCAACACCCCTTCCCTTATTTTTTATCTCCTTCTTAAATGACTCGTCATTCTCATCTGTTAGAAAAATACTAAATGATCCTAGGTTGTTACTGGATGTTGATTTACCATAAGTGAAGCCTAGCTTTCCACGAGGTGAAGAATGGAAGAGTTTATGTTAATATTGTGTTAAGTTTTATTTATATGTCTCGAGAGGACCCAATGGATATCTAGTGGATATGGATATCCATCAGATTTGGACATGGACACAATTTTTCACCCATGGGTTTTTTCATGGGCAGGCAAAGACTGTCTTCATGGATATGGATTTGATATTGTTCAACCCGATCCAAACCCAACCCATTGCCATCCTTTGCCCACGTCAAGATGTACTGGGCAAAGATGAAGGCCACCGATGTTGTGGTTAAAGGCCCGCCCAACGACAAGGACCACCGCACGCCGGAGCATTATTTGGACGATGTACTAGAGGGCGCCCGTTTGATAGAGGGCCAGTGCTCGAAGGACATTATATTTGAATAGATGCACCGTAATTGTGAGAACAATATTATGATATATGAAGGCTGTGTTATATTCATACCTTTTTCTGAAAGTCCCCCCCTGTGTGGCCATTTTTTATAATATGAAAGTTTTCCAGTCGTCGGCTTCAGCCCCCTCGCATATAATACGAGGGTGTTCGGATTAGCACCTGATCACTCTTGACCCAACGTCTTGGTCCATAACGGAGGTGTCAGTGCGGAGAACTAGGCAATCGGACTATAGGGCTTTAACACTTTCACTTAGCCGTAGGAGTTTTATGGTGGGTCTACGATGTAGCCCTTGGTATGTACGCGGTGATCCGAATATGGTTGCGTTACATAGGTGACCGAGAAACGGTCCTTCATGTAATACAGAAAAATCGCTAACGATTGTAATGAATCGCCGAGTGACTGACCAGCTCTCGCCGCATCATGACAGTCAGTTTTTGGCTTTCTCTACTGAGATGCTTAACCAGACGAACCAGAAACACAATCACAGTAGTTCTCCCTTTACTACCCTAGCCGATCAGACGGAACGTAGGGTAGCAAGCACAGGAGCCGGGCAACCCAACTATTGATCAAAGACATGATTCGGAGCCGATGCATATAATGCCGAACTCGGGATGCCGAATTGTGCTGAAAAGCTGTTCGGACTTTTGCTTGGCAACACATAGGTTACCTTTTAGAGCCCCTGACAGTCTTATGCCGAGGTGTGTACATGGAACCACATAACAGATGGAATAAAAATGATACCGAATAAGAATTTTGGTTCACGGAAATCTGATTGATACGTCCAAACATAATCTTACAGAAGGTATCATAATCACCAAGGCTATTTTACATGCCGGGGGTCTAGGGCGAAGGAAAAAGCCCTATAAAGGTCTTTGAGCGAAGTTGTGGTCTTCCTGCCGCACTCTGCGTCGCTTTTTGCCTAGATGAAAAAGATTTCTTTAAGTGAATGGTCTTCGGCCATGTATACGAAGCCAGGCTCAGAAAGAGTCCTTGTGGATCCGAAGAATGAGTAGGTGTTGATTCACCTGTGGTAAAAAAAGGAAAGATGATTAAAGAAAGGGCAAGGTCGTATAAGGTCGAACCTTTGTATAGGCCTATCCGTATATTGCCTCCACCGATGCCCGAGATATTTTGAGTGCATAATTGTGCACACGTTTACGAATTCCGCTAATGTACGTGGTGGTCGGCGGAGGCTAGGCTGCTAATTCAGCCCTAAAGTTGCCAGACTACCGATATGTAGGACTGATCGATCCTGCGTGGGGAAGTCCGATGGCTTGACAGCCGGGGGGTTGTGCGGCTTGATAGGGCCGCTTTGTACTTCGGCCGCGATGGCCGCTGTATGCTCCTTGGTGCGGGGGGGGGGGGGCACTCCCTGTTTCCATTGCTTGTAATGACGCCACGTGGACCAGGCATTTTGAGTTTCAAATAGGCATAATGCGGGACCGCATTGAAGCGGGCAACAACAGTTCGTTCGAGCAGTGCGTGATAGCTGCTATGGAAGGGGACGATGTTAAATATCAAGTCTTCGCTTCAGAAGTTGTCCGACGAGCCGAAGACTACTCCTAGCGTGATTGAGCCCATACAGTGGGCCTCTATTCCAGGTATTACTCCTTTGAAGGTAGTTCTAGTGGGTGTGATTCTTGACGGATCAATACCCATTTTGCGGACAGTGTCCTGATAAAGTAGATTGAGACCGCTGCCGCCATCCATGAGGACTCTCGTAAGATGGAATCCATTGATGATTGGATCGAGGACCAAAGCTGCCGAACCCCCGTGACAGATACTGGTTGGGTGGTCCTTTCGATCGATGGTGATTGGACAAGCCGATCATGGGTTAAATTTGAGGGCGGCTGGCTCTCTGGCGTAGCCGTCCCGTAGTGTGCATTTGTGCTCCCTCTTGGGGATATGTGTGACATATATCGTATTCGCTGTCTTTACTTCGGGGGGAAATTGCTTCTGTCCCCCTGTGTTCGGGTGACGGGGCTCTTGGTCATCGCCATCGCTTGGCGCCCCCTTTCCCTTGTGTTCGGCGTTAAGCTTGCTGGCTTGTTTGAAGACCCAAAAATTTCTGTTGGTGTGGTTGGCGGGTTTATTGGGGGTGCCATGAATCTAGCAAGGCCGATCAAGTATTCTATCTATACTAGATGGGCCATCTCTGATTGCCTTGAATGACTTTTTCCGTTGACCGGGTTTGGAGCCGCTGAATCCGGCATTAACCGCCGTGTCTTGCGTTCCTTCATTATTGTTTCGACGCTTGTGCTTGTCGCGTCGTGGCTTGCCATTGCCGTCCCTGGCTTTGGAGGTACCAGGGTCACTAGTGCTATTGCTTCTGTGAGTGAGCCGGGTCATAAGTGCGGTGAGGGCTGCCATGGACTTTGTCTTTTCTTGGCCGAGGTGTCGGGCGAGCCACTCGTCTTGGACGCTATGTTTGAAGGCCGCGAGGGCTTCTGCGTCCGGATAGTCCACAATCTGGTTCTTTTTGATTAGGAACCTTGTCCAAAGCTGTAGGGCCGATTCCCCGGGTTGCTGGATTATGTGGCTAAGGTCATCGGTGTCCGGGGGCCGAACATAGGTACCCTAGAAGTTGTCTCTGAATGCATCCTCCAGGTCCTCCCAACTACCAATAGAATTTTCTGGTAGGCTGTTCAGCCAGTGCCGTGCTGGTCCTTTGAGCTTTAGCGGGAGATATTTGATGGCATGGAGATCATCACCGTGAGCCATATGAATATGGAGAATGGAGTCCTCAATCCATACTACGGGATCTGTTGTTCCATCATATGATAAGATATTCACGGGTTTAAACCCTTCTGGGAATTCATGTTCCATTACTTCGTCAGTGAAGCAGAGGGGGTGTGCGAAGCCTCTATAGCGGGCCACATTGTGACGTAGTTCGGATGAAGTCCATCTGCGGTTTTCGGCTCGGGCATGGTTATGGCTGTTATGCCCGGCTAGATAGTCGTCTTTGCGCGTCGAAGCACGCCCCCGCGATCCGTAGATCGATCTAGTCTGGCCCGCTTTGTTTTCCAAATTCTGCCGCAGGTCATAAGTATATTTCCGAGCTGTTGTGTCTCTACTTTTACGGAGAGGTGGAGCGGGCTGGTGTTCGGCCTCAGTTGCCGTTCTGCCCTGGCCACGTGGTGGTCGGTGAGCTCCGTCAGCTGTGTTATGTGCGAGCGGTATGGGTTTCAGCACCTCGTCGTCGAATTGGGGTAGCAGTTTATGTTGGGGAACGTAGTAATTTTAAAAAAATTCCTACGCACACGCAAGATCATGGTGATGCACAGCAATGAGAGGGGAGAGTGTTGTCCACGTACCCTCGTAGACCGAAAGTGGAAGCGTTAGCACAATGCGGTTGATGTAGTCGTACGTCTTCACGATCCGACCGATCAAGTACCGAACGCACGACACCTCCGAGTTCAGCACACGTTCAGCCCGATGACGTCCCTCGAACTCCGATCCAGCCGAGTGTTGAGGGAGAGTTTCGTCAGCACGACGACATGGTGACAATGATGATGTTCTACCGATGCAGGGCTTCACCTAAGCACCGCTACAGTATTATCGAGGTGGACTATGGTGGAGGGGGGCACCGCACACGGCTAAAAGATCAAACGATCAATTGTTGTGTCTCTAGGGTGCCCCCTTGCCCCCGTATATAAAGGAGCAAGGGGGGGTGTGGCCGGCCAGGAGAGAGGGCACGCCAGGAGGAGTCCTACTCCCACCGGGAGT